>NC_140537.1:30361199-31002449 GCF_057382185.1 Mchenga conophoros | reverse complement strand
TGAAACTCAAGCTCAAGTTTTTAGCTGGTTAATAATAGCTTAGGCTTCAACCACATTGGCCTAGAGACCAGTTGGTTACAACCTGGTAATCTCTGGTCAATATGGAAAAATATATATTCCTCAATTATTTGGCAAGTGGTTACTAGCTGTTGGTGAAGTAGGTTGCAAGAAGGGTGCTACAAAAACCTCCTTGTGATTGCTTTGGTTGCTAACTGGTTGCTGCTGTTTCCCATAGTTTCCAGTGCTGGTGCAACATTTACTTTCAAAGTAAAAGTTGTGCCTTACCACTGATGTTTCAAAGGGACATCTTTTATTTTGATGGTGAATGATCTGTTTCCAGCTGGCATAGCACTCTTCCCAATTTCTCTACTGCTTAGCAAGTGGTTGGCAAGTGTTTGCAGACAAGTCAGCATCTTCCCAATAAATTATTGACATTTGTGGTAATCTATTAGCAGCCCAAACAATCACAAGAAGGTGTTTAGTACTGCACCACCTAGTGACTGTTGGCAAGAACTGGTGAGGGAATACATGCACAACTAATTGGTGCCAGGCAGTTTCTAACCCAATTCTAGATCTGGGTAATTGAGGCTTTAGTGTTTTTGTAGCACTTGCAGTAACTAGGTTGACTGAGGAAGACATTGACTTTGAAACATGTCGGCCGAAGTAAGTCAAACTTGGGAACAAATGTAAAAGTGCTGAGAAAATTGTGCGCTCACAGTTGGTGATCCCAACTGCTGCTCTTGCCTTTTACACTTAGCAATCCAAGATGTAATTCTGCACTTTTAAAACTGTGGCTACATTTCTCCATGTTTTGTTATCCCCTGTTTAGGGGATGGAAACACAACATGAAGAGCATCCATCTTCCTCGAAGTCCCAAGTAGCCACTAGAGCAAGTTTCACAAATATAGTGAGCCAATGCCAAAGCAACAAACAAACAAGTGTGTCTATGGATCCAAACTGAGATAACCTGACCAAAAGAAACAAACCAAAACAATAAGACTAATAATAAAAATGTCCTGTCTAGCATAAACAAGAAAGAACTGTTCAAAATAAATTGCAGCTCAGCCCTGGTCACACCTTTAACCTTGAACACAAAACACATTGCAGAAGTTACACATTAGCACAGGCGTGGCTCTTTGGAAAGTGGAGATGTGAATCATCCTCTCCCTTAATGGTAGCCACCTTGGCTCCTTCTGTAGGGTGTGGTATTCAAGCTGAATCCAATCATCTTTGAGTTATATATGAGGCACACATATTGCTGCCAGGCACCTTCACTTTCCTTTAACGGAAAGAAACACGTTAGACAGAATGGCACAAAAACCATGACAACAGTTTTAACAGTGTACTCTACCTGTATTGTGGTACTGAGGTATGTTTTAAAGTAGATTATTAATTTTCAAACAAGTGGCCCATTATACAGTTATATTAATTGCCTCTTGCGGAACAGTTTTGGTGTAAATTGGGTCTTTCTGAGTGCACAGTGTGCAAGAGTGCACGAGGGCATGTAAGGGGCATAAATTTCCTTTCTTTTTAAACACTAAACTAAGTTGAACTAAATGCCCGCTGTCAGAGTTGGTTGCCTCTCCAAATGATATGTTCTGGTGCCAAGCTTGTAAGATTTATTCACATTGCTTTTTCCTGTGGCACCACACAACACAAGTTGACAGTTTTGAAAATTGTGACTCCACCAGAATTGGTGATCCTCTCACTTTTCCTTTCCTTTGGCCAGAATGTCTTTTTTTTGTTGTAAGTTCAATACCGACTGCAAAAAGATTACAAACCAAACCAAAACATTTCCTATAGTCAGAGGCCATGTCTAATAGATTTTCCTTTGAAAACGCATCTTTTTCTCTCCGTTTTGGCGTTCCGTCTACACTGAGACTGTTTTCGATCAAGGAAAACGGAATGTTTTGAAAACGCCGTTTTCGGGTCGCAGTGTGGCTAGCAAACCCGGAGCCTATTAAACTAAGATAGCGGAGGGCATAACACAGCAGTTGTTTTGTCTGCTCTCAATTTTGACAGCCCCATTAAAGATTAATATCTGTTTGTACATGCTTCATATAGCTTTTCTTCAAATTCTTTCATTCTCACTCGCTTTTGCAACTTTGTGCTTTTGTGTTACTCACAGCAACAACTCCACTTCATTGTTAGTCAATTTAAAAAACTTGGTGCCTTTCCTCAACATTTTGCTGTGACGTTTCAAAGAGCTGGAAAGTAAATAAACGGCAGACAGAAATGAGGCAGGTCGAATCGCTTTGCGTTTCACACATGCGCAGTACTGGAACATAAGCATTTTTGGACGTTTTTAATGTGAAAACGAATTAAAATGATAGTGTGAACGCAGAGCATCATTTTCAGACGTGTACAAATTTCAAATTTATCCGGGCTAGTGTAGACGTAGCCATGTAGGTCATTTGTTAGCTTTTTGTGTTTGACTGGTTGTTCTAAGTGACAAATGGCACCCTTACCCTTTCACAGTTAAAAGTAACTGTATCACACAGTGTGCTTGATTTTAAACTGACACAAAAAAGAACCATACTTTTAGCTAGCACGCTGCTAAACTGCTAAAAGATAGCTAACAGCACGCTGACATTATCACTGTGAGCATGTGAGCTTGATGATGGTGGGGATTTATCTCAAATTACCAGTCTCACAGAGCTGCTGGCTCTAGACTTGTTAAGAAATACTTTAACACAGAAAACAGCTTTATGTATATGAACAGGAAGATTGCATATCTTTGGTGCCATGACTAATTAACTCCTGACAGCTGGCGGTGACATAATCCAAACTTGTTCAATTGACTGTACACAAGCATGAGGTTCATGCCAAGAATATATGACGTTAATATTGCTTTGCAAAAAAAGGTCTTCTGTTTGAGAGGCGCGTGGGTGGGCGCGGGGCAGCTTGGAGCGGCAGATGTGGTGTGTGTGAAGGGACGAGTCCAGGCATGCTTATGCAAGTCACCACCACGTAGTTCATTTCATGTTTTGTGCATGTTAGCTTGCTGAAACATTGGAACACATAAAGAAAAGTGCTGTGATTATTTTATACCACCAAATGTTTGCTCTGTCATGTTACTTACAAGTGACTGAAGCAGAAATATGTTGCAAAGTGCAAACAAGTGCAAAACTTTTCATCTTTGCTTTTTAATCTTTCACGCTTTCAGTAAAATGACTTTATTGTTTATGTACTTCATATTGAACTTACTCAACAGTTTTCCTACTGACACCTGAAAACTGAGCTGCTTTAAACCCCTGAGCCGTCAATAGATCGGCTTGGCCCCCCGAGTGCCAGCTACTTTCTGCGATTGTTATTTCCTCTTTTTCTCTCCTCTCCTCTGCGACTGAGGGTGGGACATAACAATTTATTCCTTCGCTAACTGTTGAATCTGATTGTTGGTGACTTGAGTGCCCCAAAGGATCTGAGCAGTCATTTTTAGCTGAAGCATGTTTTTTGCCAGAGAATTACTGTAAACAATCATTTTCTAATAAGTAACAGACTTGTTTACAGTGTACACACTGACAGGCCTTTATCAAGCTTTATGGATGGGGAAAGAAGTGACCCTCGTACCCTCACATACCCCTGAGGGGATCTCATTAGCTGGTCAAGACCGCTTTTGTCCAGTTGAGCCAAAGGTCTGCCAGAGGCTTAGGAAAGACATTAACATTGTGGTGTACAGTATTTTTCTGTGCACCCTCCTCTTCCGGCTCATGTTTATGCTTTTTAACTGCATGTTGTTGGACTAATGTTTGAATTGAGCAAATAAAAAACTTTTATTAGGTTATTTCTGAATAATTTTAGCATAATTTTATGTTTTGTGCACGGAAATAGCTATGTTAATTGATGGTTTATAATTAAATGTAGTTGCAGTCGGGGGGCCTAAAACCGCTATCAGATTCCTGAGTCGATCAGTGCGTTAGGGCCTGTAAAACTTAGTTAAGCAGTTAAGAATCTAGTCAGGATTCAACACAACAAATAAAATTGTATAGAAGAAGAATAGAAGAAATGTGTATGCCATCCAACACTTTATTTATAATTAAGATATAGATACACTGAAACTGATTGTTTAAGTGGTATAATGTGATTTCTTTTAAATATGTGTCACACCATGTGCTTGTAGGTTATCACTGATCCATTAATTTTTCTTCTTTGTTGGTCACAGGAAATGTAAACTATTAACTTTACACTTGTTTGACACTATCACACATTAATTATGAAGTCATTCTTTTTCCCAGAGGCTGTGCTGTGTGAAATGATGATACAGTTTATGCATTCTCTTCCTTCGAGCTCTCATTTCAAAGAAAATCACATTGTGGGAGAAGAATTGTCTGCAAAAGCTCGATCAGCTCTTTTGTTTTTATTTCCTCTTTCCCACTAAACAGTGCTGGCATGTTCAGGAGGGTACGTTTAATACCAATACACTTCACATCCAGGACAGACAAATCCTACAAGTGCTGTGTCCAAAAAGCATACCTGAGGGAAGGAAAATAAGCCATTGTATTGCAGTCGTATTATTTCCTTAGTGTTTCAAAAATGGATTAATGTATCCTGGTGTTGCTGTATTGTTCTTATCAGGGAGGTGGGGGGGCGGTTACTGACTTTAATGCTGAATTGTAGATTATGTCGCCCAATGTGAGGAAATGCAGACCCGAGTCTTTGGCTCCTGCTTTCCTGCAGTAGCAAGGTTAAAGGAAGCTGAGGGTCTAGTACCAAGAGTATTGTTGGGGTAGTTTGGAAAATGTCTTAATCTTTGGAAAACTGCGGCAATTTCATGTAGAATTAGAAACAATAATGGCATCTTGGAATTTAACCACCTATGTTTACCTTGTAAATGATGCATCATTTAAAAATGACCTACAGTGTAGGTTAATAATAGGGAACCATGGTTTTCCCTCAGAGGATAGAGTATACACAGGTGAAATGTGATATTCTTTAACCCTAAGCCTAATTTAAATGCAAATTGTGTACTCTCCTAAGTACTCAGGCTTTCTTGAGCTTAGCTTAAATGTCCTCAGTACCGGATTGGTTGAGCAACTACACCCAGTTCCTGCTCATTTCCTGCTGTCTTTCTTTAGGGCCTGTGTTCCAGCTTGCTACTGCAGATAAAGGAGATGGAGTAATAAACTAAGCCAAACCACCTGTGCTAAATTAGACTTCTGCTCCCTTGCCTAATTCTCTGGACCACTTAGAGCATACTTACACTATGCTCTCTGTACCAGTGCTCTCAGTACGGTTGACCCCTAAAGTCTAGTTTATTTGACTAGTATGACTACTACACAGTGCCCACAAACCTTACAGTGTTTTCATTGTTTAGCCAATTGTTCATGTAAAAATATGGTAAACGAGGGAGGATGTGAGATGAGATTGTGCTTAAGCAATCAAACAGCTACTCATGCAGTTGCCTGCAATGGAGTATAAGCTCCACTTAAAGGAGTGGTTTTACTATGTTGCATGCATCTCAGAGCTGGAGACACGATGGCTGAGTAGTCATTCCTGTTATTACGCTTTGAAGTCAGCTTGAAGTCCTGACCAAGGATGCACGTCTGTGTTTTCACAAACAAATTATGAGACATGCACAGGGATCCTTGCAGCACCATTATGATCGCCACATCACCCATATTATGTGCAAACAGTGGCATCACCACAACTCTGAATGTACTGTCTACCTTACAATATAAAGCACCAAATCACAACTGTTGTTGTTGAATAAATAAAATTGAATTGAACTGAACGGAACCATTTCTACCAGTGCAGAGGATACCAGCGCCTACTGGAATAATCTCCTGAATGATAGTTATCTCTACTCAGACAAAACCTCCATCCACAAAGCCAAAACAGGAAACAACGAAACTGTATTTTCTGTGTTTATATGTATGTATGCTAAAAAAAAAGTCAAAATGATTGTACACCCCTGTTTTCATCAGTGGCACATGTGAGAGGTTAGAATGGCGAGTGTGAAGGGCCGATTACACTCAGTGTGTGATAATAAAACTTATGTGATGTGAACCCAAGTAGATTTAGACTTGCAGATGAAGGTGTATAACTGACAGAATGGTCCAACTAACTAAACTTTGGGGGTCACACAGATTCAGAGAGCATAATATGAATATGCTCTACTCTTTGTCCTGCAAGACTGATTGCAAATACATAAATATTAAACTTTCTAGTAAAAACAAGAGAATGTAGGAGGACAAGAGGACTATCCCACTTTTCATCCAAGATGCAAGGGTGAGTAAGAAAAATTTCACTTGTAATTATTCACAGCGCTCTGTGATAGAGCCAAGTAGTGTAAACATGGATCTATACCACCCTAACAGGGATCTTACAGCTGGTAAAACAGAAAGGTGATTTGTTCTGGTACATAAATGATTTGTTGCTCTTTAGCTTTCTTGTTATGTTCCTTAGATGTGTTCTAACAGTGACTCTAGTATCCCAGGTAGAACAGTCAGCAGTTTTAGTTTTACAACCATGCCGAACGGTCTACATGTTCAACAATATACAATAAGGAAACTCAATGCTTCTGATACCTATTAGGGATATCAACCTATCAAATCTTCTGACCCAGTAAGTTAAAACACCATTTGGGCCATTTCCTCTGCTACTGCCCGTTAAGCTAATTACACTAATGGTAGCTGTTGAATGGCATTAACAGTTTGTCACTTTTATGTCATCTGCAGCTGCTTCCCAGTATTGTGGTGGCACCCTGGCTACGTAAGCACAATGTGCGGACAGCCAGACGCAGTGGGTCAGTGGTTCTCTGGCCCAGAATGAAGAGTCGTGGGAGGTCCAGACCCCGGTTCTGTTTTTGGACACACAGTCACAAACAGGAAGTCCTTGCAAACCAGTCACACAGCGCCACTTCCTCCTTTTGTTTACAATGGGGGTTGAATTAAATTCCCAAAGACAAAGTTGTACCAGTGTTTGTTGCTCCAGCTCCATTTTGGCCCTGCTGCTTTGACTCTGATTTTTCAGCCTGCTGCCTTTGCTTCACAGTGAATCTTGATTGAATCTTGTTTGTTTTCCTTTACCCATCATCTCTTTTGAAACTCAGGAACCTAGGAATGAATGGGCTGTTTAGTTAAGAACATCAAATTCAAAGTTTTTTTTAAATGGAATAGCTCTTTTTTAAATTAAAAAAAAATCATTTCTAACTTTACCGATCGATATAGACATAAGCAGAAGATTTTCAGAAACAAATCTAATTTCTTACCTTTATACTTAAAACATTTTAGCAAGTAACCAGTTAGCTCACAACTGTGTTTTTTTATGTAAAACATCACGTGTATTCTGTATACCAGGGGTTTTTCGACTGTTCTTTTTTACCCGTTTCCAATGACTCCCTGTAGGTTTGACAATAAATAGATGAATAAGTATAATGATTGCTTTCATCTGATTCATAAAAGGCTTTCACGTGGTTGCATTGGTAAACATTGTTTATTAGTACTATAATTTCCTAAATACAACAGAAATCTGGTGTTATTGTAATGACAGGAAGTTAAAGCAACAAAATAATGTTGAATAAACATTAATAGCTCACTACGGAGTACCTTTGTGGATCCTTTCCAGATATTCCAGCAGAAAAACCCTACAAACTCCATTACTCCAAATACAGTTAGTGGGGTTAGGTTAACAGGGGATTCTAAATTGGCTCTAGGTGTGAATGTGAGTGCGAAACGTTGTCTGTCTCTCTGTGTTAGCCCATCGACCGGAAAAATGTATAGGGTGTACCCCACCCTATGGAATGGCTCCAGCCCCACTGTGACCCTGAATTAGATATGCAGAAGACGGATGGATGTTTCAGAGCATGGACAGGGAACAAAAGGCATTGTACCAGAGAGAAATGACATCAAAGTATGCTGATTTGAAATCTGCAGAATTATAAATCACTAAAAATGGTGGTAGAAAACTGAATATAGTGCAAGTCAGCAAACATTTTTAAAATTTTTAATCGATATATCTGATGGCTCTGTTATGTAGGTTTTATATCCAGGTGAAATTATAAAGGAAACTACCCTACACTAAGTGACCAGAGATATTTCCGGAAGGCTGCCAAGCGGTAAGACTTGCTTATGGGACCTCCTCTGCATGCTGTGGGATTTTAATATGGGATGTTTGGGTTACTTGGGTGCCTTTGTTGTGATCCTGAACAGTTTTTGGTGATGAGGCAGGTTTTGGTGATCAGCTACAGGAGGCTGCTGCTACATGAAAGTGCAGCAGCTGTGCTTGCAACCATATTTAATATGAGATTTTACGTGTTATGTGACTTTGAAGTAAATGCAGAAACCTGTGGATTCTCACAGAACCTTGCACTGGGACAAGGTGAACAATATTATACACTTCATCTGTCACTTGTGTAAATGTTTTGGCTAATCACTATACATCCAGATGGACCTTATGTAACTGTTGCTTTAATTATGCAGGTGCAGTCAGTGCCATAATGCCCTACACATAGCGAGTCTGTTGGGAGCAACACAGGAAGTTCACTTGATGATCGAGTCACAAAGTCTGCCGAGTGAATAGCTCAGGGACGTGAGTCAATAATATGCCTGACTATAAGAAGCACATTTAATGTTTTATTCTCTGTCTTCAATAAATGTTGATGTTGATACATGGGACCACGAAGGCTTAAGTAAAGACAGCGCTCACAGCTGCTGCTGAGGTGACAAAACGGGGACTAATTTCTTGGTTGAACACAGTTTGCATTTTACAGATTCTACAGAAAAATGGTGATACCGCTACCACAGTGCAGATTTCTTTCCTTCAGCAGTGCATTTATCTTGTTGTGGCTGAAGACTTGGTATGACACACCTCTGAATGTGCTCAGGCAGAAAATACAGTTCCTTTGTTCCCTAAATATCTGATAATTACCGCAGGGAACTCTGCATACCACACTATGCTACCTTTATGGGAAAGGCCTCCACTGTTTACATTGTGTGAAGTCTCTGCAATAATGAGTGAAAAGCATGTAGAATAATGGAAAAAGTAATATCAGAGGCTGTGTTCAGAGGATGCAAAGGCTTCTCAAGGGGATTATATGTTACTTAAAATGTTAACTTCGCAATATTAGTGCAGCCAGAGGGAAAAAACATGCTGTGTTTAAGTGAGTTTGGGAACTGTGTGGCCTTTCGCTTATTAGAATTTCCCAAGGGAGTGAAATTCCACTTCTCCCCCAAACTTCTTCACTTCTTCCGTATTTCTTACTGGGTTTCTCCCCCTCACTTAAAATGTATTTCACCTTTTTTTCTTTCCCTGTCTCTCCTTCTCGTTCTGTCTTTAAGTCTTCCATTCTCTGTTTTCTCCCTTAATATTCCAGCTTTAGCCAGGAGCATGTCACTCCCACACAACACTGGCCATGCCATGTGTCAGAGGTCCAGGCCTGTGAAATTCCCAAAGGTGGTTTAAACAATTGTAAAATGAAACACAAAACTAGTGAAATATATGAATATGTTACAGATGTAGTAGAAGGCCTGTTTTGGTCCTTAAAAATTTCCAAAAAGAGCAGTGACAACGTGCCATTAATATCTCTTGATTATTGTAAAACAAAAGAGCCTTGAAGTCACTTACATGTGCCACACAAAACCCCATTTATTGATGCCAGATTTGACACAATGATGTCACTGAACGGTACCAAAAATCTGCACCATTGAGTCACTTCCTGGAGGAGAACAGCCGCCACCTAACATCACGGTTAGGTGTGTCACCTTTTCCCACTCACAGCCCATTTGGGTTCAGTTTTGGCATTCCCACTCTTCTTTTTATGGAGTTACACAGCCCAACCTCTCTCGTGCTCACATTTCTGAGACATTAAATGGAGAAAGGAAATGGAGCGAAAAAGGTATAGCATGAGTCGCCAGTGAAAGCTCTCTGCCTGAAAGTCAGGGTGTGGTTCATTACTGTAAGTTAAGGACAAATCTGGTCAGAGTGCAACAGCTTTCCTTTTAAAATCGTATACTGCAGTTTTAAAAACGGAGGTTTTAAAAAAGCCTTTTAATTATTAGTATTGCTAAAATGAAAAAGAATGAAAAAAGGATGATTATTAGTTCATCAGCGACAGCGCCCCCTAGCAACACCAGTACTTTTTATCTATACCAACTAATAATGAGAGCGTTCATTGTATAAAACTGTATCCAAAAGATGGATGTAGTTTCATGGTGTGACAAATTTAACTAATTAAACTTCAGCCTCCATTTTTCTAGTGTCCACCCAGGGGCGACTCTCTTGTTTAAAAAAAGTCCATTTGTATAGAAGTCTATGCTTCATCCGTAACCTCTGAAAACACTTTACTGTAGGTTTTATGGTTAAGTCCTTCATTGAAAGTGTGACTGACTAAAACAGGATGTTCACTTTATGGTCCTTATGGTCATAAATAACGATAAAGCAAGGTATTCATTCATGTTTTTTTAACATCTGGTTTTAAAGATATACTTTTACTGTAAAACCAGATGTTATATATACAGAATACTCAGCTCGAGGCTTCAAGATCAGATTGTCAGCTGACCTCACAGTGACTACTACATCTTTTATTTACAGTCTATGAATGCAATATGCAGTGCAGTAGGTGTCTTGGGCATTAAAATTTGCTTATAACATTCGAATCAAATAGGCAAAAGCAATGCCTTTAAGGGGAATGATTTCCATAGCAATAGCTATATACACCCAAAGCTATGAAATATATGTGGCATTTGACTTAAAGTAGATTCAGTCATCTGCTGTCATGGAAAATGGTGGTATTCGATGATTAAATGTTGATAAGGAAAATACTGTGTTTCCCCCTTCTTTTTTTGGATAAATGAAAACCATAAATAACACACCAGCTGCATTATTTTGAATGTTTTCCTTCAGTCTGCATCATGCCATCTTTTCTGTCAGCACCTGCCTTCCACTCACTGTCAAATCTGCTCTCTTGTGATGTAACTTTGATAAGAGGGATGTGATGACAGAGGGCAAAGTTGTACCGTGCTGTTGGCACAAACGAGCTCCATGATCCTGTGGGATTGTGGGTAAATATCTGCAGCCCAGTCATGGGAATGAAATTGCTCCATGTCAAGTTTGTGAGCTGGGGTTACTAATATAGATTTAACCAGTGCAAGGTCACTTTGGAGGACCAAGGGACTTTGTACTCCTCTCATCAAGGACTATTTCTTCCCCTGTTTCTAACTCTGTAGAGACAAATTTACTCACTGTGTTCTTTTTACTCCTTTTCCCACTGTATATCTTCATAAGGAAAATATTTTCTTGAAAATAGCTGTTTACACGGAACTTTGATGTGCCCCGGGATTATTATTGTAAGATTTAATGTCTCCAAAAGTCCTCAAAGTTTGGACAACACAGTGGCAAGGAACCAATAACGTGTGTGTGAGTGTGTGAGCTGCTTGTTTGTGAACATAATCACATAATTGTAGTTTGTGTAAGAGAGAAGGAAGGGTGAGGATTAGCGTTCCTCTGTGTGTCGCTGTGTGATGTCTGCATGAGAACACTGTGGAAGCTCGTGACACAGTGCCACACAAAGAGTAAGGAAACCCGCTAGCGTGTGGGACAATGAAGCACCTGAGGAGTTTAGCTCAGCACTTTGGAGGAGGATGTGGCAGTAAGAACAAATTCACACACCTCTCATTTACGTATAACAATGACACTAAAGTTCTCGGGGGTCTTTGTTTCTTTCCTTCTTCTTTTTGTTTATTGGTTTCTGCCATGGAAAAAAAAATTGGAGGATGAAATAAAAACATAATTATTTTTATTCCCCTACAAAAATGTGGCTTGGTTTCACATCATATATTTTTTTCTCCTGTTTATCAGTGCTTAATCAGTGGGAACTCCCCACAATTTGAGAGCAGCTGTGTTAAACAGCAGCACCTTAAACAGTAAAAAGCTATTAAAAAAGAAAAAAAATTCAGCCCTGTGTGTTTTTCATGAGAAATATCTACAATATCTTGCAGCAGCTTGCTTATCCTTGGTAGCTGAAAATAACGGCACACCACAGTCTCTGATGTGTCTCATGCAAATATAGCTAAGCACACAGAATTACAAAATTTCTGCTGATGTGTTGCATAAAGATTTTTTGCATGAAGTTATGTCATTCATCTATAAATATAGAGAATATACTTCAGGTTCAGGTTAAGGTTACTTTAGGTTTGGTCTGTAGTAGTGAGTCATGCACCCTTACATTAACATTTTCAGTACAAACAAAGACAGCAGGTTAGCATAATGCAAAATACTGAAGAAATAACTAAATAATAACAAAAGAAGATTCAAACACCATCATGCAGGATGGAAAAGCTGTGATTTGTCTGTCAGAGAACTTTTTTTAACCCACGCTGTTGTCCACAGCATCATGGTTTTTGCAAAGAAAAACATTATTGTATGTAAAGTTTTGCTGAAAACTGTAACTGAGTTCAATTGTTTCTTTTGGCAAAATGTACAGCAATCAAAAAAGAACCTGCACAAACATGGAGAACATACTGTGCTGCTTTTCCCAGGAGCACGTACACATTTCAGAGGAAGTAAATGTTTTGTTTTCTGTGATTAAGGTCCTTAGCGTCTAGTTATAAACAGGCTTTCTGTTACCGTCTCACCTATACGCCTGCGAGATCAAGGATATCTCTGATTTATGTTCAGAATTCCCCTTTCACTTCCCAAAAAATTTAGAAGGACTTTTTTAAATTACAGGCTCTGTGACTATTTGCTTATCTACTTAATCCCTCTCTTTAAAGAAAACAGCTATTTGAGTCTTCCAGGCAGTTCACAGGCTACTAGAGTATCCCTTCCGTCTAAACAGAGATAAAAACTGTTGTCTTCATATTTAGACCTGTGTGTTCCTGACTGGCTCCCATGACAAGACAACGTCACGACGGTGGGAAATTCATTTTCCTGTTCGGCTAAACAATTGGGCGGCATTAATCCTGAAACTGCAGCTGTGAGAAAGTTCTGGAAAAAAAAGAGTTCATTACACCTTCTGACTGATAATAGGTGTGAACTGCTTTTTACTCAACCAAACAAGGAATAATGGGAAAAAAAACAATACAATACATCTTTAAAATCAGGCTCAGACTTCAGGCTCTCATCCTTCATTTCTCACATTCTGAAAACTTTCTTTTCACCGGCTGCTTTGAGTTCAAACACATCGTCAGTTAGAGACTTTAATGGATGCGCTAAGACTTCAAAAGGATGCATTAAATAAGACTGTTAATCCTATTGTTTGAGGTAGGTAGGCTGGAGCCTACATCAGCTACCATAGGGTGAGGGGCAGGGTAAACCCTGGACAGTTGCCAGCTTGTTGCAAGGTCAACATAGAGAGAGACAAACATTCACACCTATGGGCATTTGGTAACCTAAACCCACTAAGTGTGCCTCTGGACTGTGGAAGGAAGCTGGAATACCTGCAGAGAACACACAGAATAACAGGGGGCACTAACCCAATATTTTTAGTGGCGCCCATATTGCCACCTCTATTAAAAAAATAATAATAATAATTTGGAGGCACCCCTGCATGCAACCCCCCAGCCAGTTGGTGGATTAAAACCCAGGACCTTCTTGCTGTAAAGCAACAGTTCTGACCACCTTGCCACTGTGCTACCCAGCAATTTGTTGATAAAACAAAAACATCTGTGTTGTATATAACGGTAGAAACGTGTCCTTTTCTCTCTGTTTCTACTGGAAGATCATCAAAGTCATCAGTCAAAATTTCCTGTTTGTGAGTGCACTTCACTGCAAACCAATCAAACAACCATTTTTTCCTCCTACAGTCAAAAACCTCTCTCTGTAATGGCTTGATTAAAGGATGAAGCATGAACATAGTATATGGATCTTGTCCCTGGCTGACTAACTGAGTTCACATCACTGGTGCAAAAAGCTGGAGGTGGAAATCAGATGCCTGGGCTGCATGACAGGAAGTGGCCTGTTTTTCCCAGCGCCATAGAGCGCAATACATGTGGAGAGAATTCAGCTTAGGAGGTTCAGTCCAAAATCATTCCAATATATTTGATCTTTTTATGCATCTTTCAAGAATATATTACCAGTTGGAAAGTATCTAATAGTGTGAAATGCAGTCTGCAGGCTTAATATATCAAGACTCCCAACTTCCAGTTCCAGGAAAAGGTGACTGTGAGATATATGCCTATAACAGCTTCACAAACTCTTATCAAGCTGTTCATCAGTTTCCCACACCGTGTCCACAGCAAGCGATGTTCCCTCTCTGAGACTGGTTTGCAAATGCTGATGCTGTGTGATGGAGTATTTCACAGCCCGCATGAAACTAGAAGTTCTCGTTATTTTCTCCTGGCCCAGGTAGACTCAGAGACCGTTTATCTGACACCTGTCATCCTGTTCCATTCCAGCTGACGGTTTGTTTCCCCGCTTCATTCCTGCAGCACAATGGGAAAAAAGCCTGGGGGTTATTGTCTATTGTTTACCAACTAACCCCATATCTTTTACTCTCCCTGCGCACTGTTTTTGGTGAGATTTTCTTTTTTTGAGCGGGAAAAAAAATTCTCTGGAGGCAGCTTGGGGGAAAAAAATAAATAAAGGAAATGATATTGATGTTTGTGTTCACACAGTGGTTTTCCTGATACCCAAAGAGGTTTTACTAGGTTTGGAGTACCACTATTGTCCTCCCGAAATATTTACAGTTCATTTTTTTGCATGACAACAAGCAGATGTTTCACACTGAACGAGATCATATCACGGTTTTTACACAATCCATTACTGTTTCTGCTGGGAAAAAAACCTGTTGACAGTCTCATCAGGCAGCTCGTATCATTTTACATGATCATGTTTATCCTTTTAAGTGTGAGGAAGAGAGGAAAAAACATCAGCAAGAAATTCTGGATAACAGAATTTTTTAAGTGTTCAGCTGTGTAAATATTTAAGTTTTTCTGTGTTTATGAAAGAGCAGAACACACACAAAATTTTTCCAATCTTCCAGATCTCTATTTACAATATAAGCTGCATAACTGTAGGCAAACAAACTCATAAACAAAGAGCTATATTTATCCTGTTTGCTCATTCAGGATCACTCAGCTCTGACGGCAATCTCCAACTGACAGATCCTCTTGCTCTCTGGACCTACACCTCAACTAAGGGAGTTAAAGGCTCAAATGACCGGTTTCATACTACTGAATATAACTACTGTGAAAACTACTGTGAAGTACAAAGCAGTTTATGCTTCTTTGCTGTAGATTCAAATAACTGTTTCCTTCAGCGATTCATTGGGTAGAATTCCCCCTTGGAATAGCAGGAAAATTAACAGTACAACTGGGTTATAATCTATGACTAGTGACCCCCAAAGTGTTTTTTTCATTGAGATAACCATTTTCTATCTTCCATCTATCCATTCTCTGCCACTTGTCCTTTTCAGGGTCGTGAGGGGCTGGAGCCTATCCCAGCTGTCTTAGGGCAAGAGGCAGGGTACAGCCTGGACAGGTCACCAGTGTCTAAAATTGTTGCATACATTCAAAATGACTGAAGAAAACTATTTATATGGATTATTATACGTGGACTAATGTCAACTTGCTAATGTTAAGACCCCAGTTATGGTCTGTTAGATCCACATTGACAATCAAATGTGTTTTTCAAACGACAGTTTTTGGGTGGGTATGAATAGTGCAGCTCAGGGTTATTTCCATAAAGAAGTAAAACATGTAATAAATAATATAGAGCTAGAAGTTCAAGTGACAACGATAGTGATCACAATTGTAAAAGCAGATTGCAAGTTACTGCTTCCTCACATCAGAAAGGTGCAGGGGGAGCAACCGACGTGCAACTCAGACTGAACAAAATACAGCTGATGTTATATTTTTTTACATAATGTTTTATTTTATCCTGTGACCCCAAATCAGATAATTAAAAAAAAGAAATAAATGGATGGATATTTTATTTTGTAGTCCAAACACTGAGTTGAGGTTCTTGGACCGGATGCAATGTTGCATCAGGAATTGGGTGTAAAATCTATGCACAGTGTATGGATCCATCCGGTGTGTCTTTGGGAAATAAGAGAACAATCAAAATTACCTTTTCTTTGGTGTTTTTCTCCTCATGGATACCCTGTAGATAACTAATTCAAGCTTTTGGCCACCAACATCTTGGTGTTTTAAAATCAGACCTCATGAGGACAGACCTGCCTTAGAGGATACCCTGCTTTAGCATCTATCTTAACTCTGTATTTAACAAAATGAAGATCCTGTTTATTGCTTTTTAAGTATTATTAAGTCCATAAACTCATCAGGTGTGGTGCTTACGGAGGTCATGAATCATTCTTTACGGGACTTCTTTTTGCAGCCTTTGTGATTTTTTTTTACTGTTCTCTGAAAATCTATATTCACTCCCTGATCACAAAGTTCAGAAATATGTGGCTTTTTAGCTGTTAAATACTTACTGTAACTGTGTTCAGTGAAGAGTGTTTCAAATAAAGTATGCATGATCAGCATTGACCAACCTCATTCATGTAACTGACACATTTCATATTTGTCATTAAACAACCAAGGTTCCTATGTAGCCTTTTACACATACCGTAGCTAAAAAGCTTCGT
This sequence comes from Mchenga conophoros, assembly GCF_057382185.1. Classification (NCBI taxonomy): domain Eukaryota; kingdom Metazoa; phylum Chordata; class Actinopteri; order Cichliformes; family Cichlidae; genus Mchenga; species Mchenga conophoros. The sequence goes on along the minus strand of NC_140537.1, from coordinate 30,985,927 downwards.
TTGAATCAGCTGCAGACAAAAATACCCATTTCACTCAAAGGTTAATCCTTGCGCCTCATAAAAGCTCTGTTTTTCACAGTTCACAGTCCTATTAGATATCTTAAACCCTGTTTAATGTCTAATAGCATTTGGTCACAGTCTCCTTTCAGCTCCAACTGTCATAACCAGTACCATAACTATGAGGGCTTTTGCAGGGCAGCCCTCATATGGTCTGGGTGAACTGGTCATTGCCTCTTTCTGTAGCTGGTCTCCTCTGGGAATAAAGGCTCTTACTGTGTGTGGTTGGACACTGTTGATAACAACGAAATGTCTGGGTCTGACATAGTCAGGCCAACGGTGACGAGGGCCACACAGGCTCTCGTCCTTTCATCGCAATTATGTGCAGTCCTTCTGCTAATTGCAGAGAGCTGGCTGGAGTGAGGCAAGAACAGGCTGTTGGGATTTTATTGAGCGGAGGGACGGAAGGTGGAAGAGAGGGACGAAGCCGGGTCATGGAGATGGTTGCTCATTAGAGATTGAACAGCTGCCAATCTTCCAGCTGCCTCTGCTCGACACGGGGATTACTGAGGAGGCAGAAATGCAGAACATGCATGTCTGTGGTATACTTTTCCTAACAAGTTTTCTTTACCTTTCTTATTCTTTTTATTCTTTTCTGCTTTCTTTTCTGTAGTTTCACTTTGTTTCTTAAACTCCATCCTTCATGCTTTCTGCTTTAGTTTTGATGGGTTTTTTGGTACCTCTGTTGTGTTTCCCCCCTTTTATCATTTTGCTTGACCCTTCTTTCTGTGTGGGCAAAGAACAGGCAGGAGGACATGACTGAGATCAACTCTGGCTCCGGTATCATTTATCACTGATATCAGCACAAGACCCATCTGCAGAGTGATGCTAATTAACCAAACTCTAAAGAGAGCTTCAATCAGTTCTGATCTCCTGGTAGTCAGCACTGAATCCCAGCAGGTTTGTTAGGGCAGCATGGGAAATAGTGTTTAGCTGCTGTGTCCCCCATTAAAGCCCTGGGAAGTAGGAGACTTTTGGAGGGTGCTGGATTCAATTTGGCAACAAATGAGAGATTTCCTTTATTTTTGTCTGAGGTAATAAAAAGTTAGTAAATGTCACCTATTCCAAAATGAAACACAGGGGGCTACAAGTCATTGAAAGGTCTGGAGATTTTGCAGTAAAGCTGTATCAGCATAAACATGGCCAACAGACTGCTGAATTAAAAAACAAATAAACAGACAATTTATTGTTCTTGTGAGTTTTAAGGTCTTCATTATGTGCACCGTTCAGAATGCAGTTATTCCCAAATAGAGATCCCCAGTCTTTGCTTATTTGTGGTTCTATAACTATATAGTAGTGAATTCACATTTGAACGTTTTGGTTCAAATTATCATCAGTACACATGGAAGAGGTCAGGAGAGAGTTACAACAGTGGGTGGGTACAGCCATCTGTGAAACAGAGTGGAGGCTCTGTCATCATTTGAGCATTTCAGCCATCGTTATTTGGAATCTTGACAAAACTGAAGGGGATTGGAATTATGATCCCCGAAAAGAAGCATCAGATTTTTGCGCAAGACTAACTGAAAAACATCAGTGGCTCCATTTTTCAGCATGGAAATGAGCCCAGACACACTGCCAGAGCAGTCAAAGCCTACCTGGAAAACACACAGCAGAACACTATTAGTCATGGATTGTCCTCCTTAGAGCCTGGATTTCAACATTACTGAATGTGGGATTATTTAAAGGCAGCCAATATTCAAAGAAAAGCTTGAATATCCTTCAAGAACTCTTCCTGAAAACTACAATAAATTACAAGAAAGCTTGGCACAAAAAGGCAGGGGTTAAAACTGCACACTGCTTTGCAATTCTAACCACTTACTTCAAATGCAATGCCCCTGGAGGCCATTACTAACTGAAATTACTTTGTGAAGTTTGAAAACTGACAAAATAAGTTTTCTTATTTGTTTGAATAAGGTGTTTATTGATCGAGTCAACTGCATTTAAAAGCCTCTGTGTTTTTGTTGTTATACTTCCACTGATCTACTTCTGGCAATATGTCCATACAATAATAATTACAAAGACTAAAATTATAATAAAAACGAACCTCTTTCAAACAACAAAGTGAAACAAAACTGCATTGAAAAACAAAAATTAACCACAAAATTACAATAACTCTCAAAAGTAGCGAGTACCCACACATTATCATAAACCTAAGGAGAGATAAGAGATAAAATTAGTTAAATACATTATCCTGACAGCTACATAGGTATACCTGTACCTATGTAGCTGTCAGGATAATCTGTGTGTGAACCGGTGGCTGTTTATGATTGTGACCTTAAGGAGACCATTGTTCCTGTAGTGATGAGGTGTCATTCCAGCTCTATTGTCTACATGAGTGCAAATCTCTGGAAAGTATTAAGCTTGTTCCCTCCATTCAGCTTCTGCCAGCCAGAAGGCAGCAAAGTTGATTTCACTACAAAATGCTGGATGACAAACAAATAAACAAGGCAAACAGCTACAGCTGAAGCTGTTTGTACAAGGTCGCTTTTAGTTAAAGTTACAAACAAACAGGTGACCAAAGCTCAGAAGCTCATGTGCTTGCTGGTGCCTGGATGATAAAGTTTATACCCTGGACTATGTTTTTGAAAACACCAACCCTCCATTATAACATAAGCTATATAATATGAAGTCAGATGTTTTTGGATTAATAAAGATTAAAACATCTGTTGACCGTAGATTAGAAGACATACGACAGGAACGAGCAGCCACATATGTGTCCTCTGGCAGACTGACCGAGGATTTGTCCTGATTTGTGCTAAATTGGTTTGGCTGAGCTTTGTATGAGAGCTTGTAACACATTTTAGTGTTAAAGGGTTTAAAGAGAATCAAGTCTTTAAAGTTTTAAATACTTGCAAAAAAATAGAAAGCTACCATCATGTAAAAAATAAAATTAGTTAGTGGACTTAAATTTTTGACAGGACTGCACAGAGCCCTGTGAATCAATACCTTGTGGAACCTCCTTTAGCAGCAATAAGTAACTTGAAGTAACAGTTTTTTGTATTAATTTCAGTCTCTTGCGTCACTGTGGAGGAGTTTTAGTTCACTTCTTGCTTTAGTTAATTGAAGTTTGCAGGCATTCATTTGCACAGCTCGCTTAAGATCTTGCCACAGCGGTGTGGATTTTGACTGAGCCGTTGCAACACCTCGATTCTTTTCTTTCTTAGCTTTCAGTTCAGCTTTAGCTGTCGGACAAATGACTTCACTTTGAGTCTAGAATACCAGAGTACAGTTTTGATTTTGGTCATGTCTGTGCAAAGGACACTGATCCTTGTTGTGATTTGTTAAGATGCAATGCCGCAATCCTAACCTGTGCAAAAATACCTTCTCCCTCTCCAAACATGCTGTACTTGCTCAGTCTTTTTGCACATTGTACTTTAGCATTTAACATGCTAACTTAGGCCTGTATAGTCTAAGATATTCAAAATACTTTTTGTTTTGATTTTTTGTAAATTCTCTGAGCAAATGTGCTTAGACATTCATTCCTGGAATTATTCTGGCATTGCATAACACTGAATGACCACAAACTGCTCAAACCTCTGCTTTTATAGAGTTGATCACAGTTTTTTTTATGATCAATTAATCAAGTGCATTTAATTAGCAGGACCTGGCAACACTTTACCCTCTTATTTCTTATGGAAGCAGTAGGGGTATACTCAGTTTTTCACAGGAGTCTTAAAGTCCTGTGAAATCTCCACCAGATTTGCCAAGTCCAATAACAATCCATCTCACAGATACAACTGAAAAGTCTGGAAAATCTACTAAATGGACCTTGAGATATGATATTATATCGGCAACTTTCTAAAATCAAGACTGAGCTTGACCTTAAAAATGTGAGTGATTATGACCATGTGATCCACATGTAGCATGTGGAGTTTTTAGAAGTATATAAGAAAAAATAAAACGTGAAAAAATGAGCTGATAGATTTTCTGCCATGTATTCTGACTGTGTACAGTTCTTTAGTCTTCTTTCTTAGATAAACAGGTTGGTTATCTGAATACAAGCCACACTACGGGGAGCTCTGTGCGACAGGCTGCTACAGTAGTTTATTTTAGGTGTATCTTGAATGTACGAGCCAAGTTTACATGTGCCAGATTTTCTCAGACAAAAAAGAAAAGTATTTGACAGTTACGTTACTTTGTGCTGAACCTCTAAACATCATAAATCTCAGTCTCAAGAAAACAATCCTTAGCAAATATCTAAGCCTTTTGTTGACAGCAAATCACAGATGACTATTCTGGAAACAGACATGTCTGTGACAAAACACACATGTGAGGCATGTGAGGCACTGACAGTTCAATTCCCTGGTGGTGTCGTGGATGAAACCTGAAAACCTGAAACCATGTCAAGTATGCCTCAGCTGCTTGATGTTGAATTGTTGTGGGTCCAAGAGGAAACACAATACGCTTTATGAAATATCAGCTGTGATGGTCTAGCATGAGGTACACAGCGTTGGGCTTGGCACAACACAAAGGCTCCCAAGGCAAGCTGAATTTTGTGGATTCAGAATCAGAATCAGAATCAGAATCAGAATACTTTATTGATCCCTGGGGGAAATTATTTTTTGTTACAGTGCTCCATTTTAAACCAACATTAAGACAAGACAGACAATACGCTTATGATGAAAATAAAAAGTGGAACCTTTAGCTGCAAGCTTTTTCTTTGTCAGTTAATTATGAGTCTTATAAGAAACCTCACGGATGGACCCCAACTGAAAGCAACAGTGTTAAATGTTATTGGAACATTTAACACTGGGATTTGGTGCCATATGGATAAAACTGAACTAACTAAAAGTACAAAGGGTGATGACTTTATATCTTGTCCATCCAGTCATTCCGAAACTGCTATCCTTTACTCTTATTTAACTTCATGTTTTCTGTTTCCTTTAAAGGGTGCTCTTTACAGAAGGTCATGTCATTGCATTTGTAGCTATCTGTGGCAATCCTTAAATATCTTCTCCTTTTGTTTTCAGTGTGTTCACCATTTGACCTTAGAACTGAAGAAGCTTCTCGGATGAGAGGTGAAACGTCTTCAAGCAACTTAAAGAAGTCCAGACGCTTTTCTTTGCAAGCTCCTTTGACTACGATGACCTGGATGACTGAGAACCTTCACAGACATACTGTGTTTATTCTTCTTCCCCTCTGTCAGTTTATTCCCTTTTTATTTTGAAAGTTCATGTTTTACTTGCCTCGTTTGCTCTCTCTCGACTAAGTTCGCCCGGGCCTTATTCCCCATCTCCCTGGAGTGTGTCTGTGTTTTCTGCTTCAGCCTTTGTCAGGTCTTTGTCTAATCTCTCACTCGTTTTTCCTTTGAGTCATCTATTGTATTCACTTCCTACTTTTGGTTTATTCTAGTTATCTTGTTGGATTTGGTTTAGTTTGCTGGTTTCCCTCAGAGCAGCACTACTTAGTTTACTGTCAGCTATTCAGTTCCCTCAAAAACTTTCTGAGCTGTAACAAGTTGACTATATTATTTTTATGCTTCATCACAATTTTAAGAAATAGTTTTTCTTTTAACTCTTCTTTGATAAGTACTCTAAAGGATAAAAGACAGTTTGTCCATTGTGCTCAGCATATCCATCCCATATTATAATGATATTTTTGGCTGAAGCGTGAAGTCTGGAATGGGTATTGTTGTAAAAATATTGACACAGTCTAAAAGAACAGCAGTAGTTAGCTGTAAACTTGTGAAGGCTGCTGCACTGCTGTGAGCTTTGGGAGCAGCCGGCTGCTGTGTTTTGGCCGCTGACTGGAAGATGTACATGCTGCCGACAGCTGCTGCACATGCATGCACGCACACTTACTCACAGAAAGCCTTCATAGAGGTCTTTACACACACAGCATGCCATTGTTAACAGCTGGCAGGGGTTTAAGTGCTATTTTACTCTAGACACGCAAAGGAGAGGAGATAATGTGGCATGGTAACCTTGACTGTCAAAACTGGGATGTAAATGTAACACTGTGACACAAATAGCCATTTTGTTCGCAAGTGATTGCGAAACCGTGTAATCCCTGTGTAACTGTGAAGGAATGCTGGGGCACATTCATAACAAACGCGATTATAGTGAAACATCCATAATATTTGTAAAGAAGCCAGTTTGCAAGAAGCCACCTTTGCAATAAACACAGCATCAAATTGTGAGTTTGCGCTTGAATGTCTTAATATACAGAACATGAATAAAGATGTACAGGACACATTTTAATGCATGCAAGGTCAAGCAAATTTAGGTGAATCCATGATGACTCTTAAAAATAGTTGGCCCTCCTATTTTATCTGCTATTAACATCATTATATATCTTTACATGGCTTAGAAAACAATATTTTTCCTTTAAAAAAAAAGAAATTGCACCAACAAATTATTCCTCTGTCTGAGAGCAGGCAGTCAATCTGACGAGTTTGAAACCTGCTTTAATGCTTGTATAAAAAGCTTTAATTTTCCCAGATGGCAATTTCTGGAACTGAAAATTAAAGCCAGCCAGCCAAAACGTCAGTTCTTAAAACTTTCACATGAGACTGGATCTAAAAGCAAGTCAGTTAAAAAAATAGGTTATAAAATGTTAAAATGGTGTTAAAATGGCTAAACCGGCTAGATAGTGCTAGTGCTACTAAGTTTTATTCCTCATGTCTAATTATGGTCATTGACAACTATTAATTTATTTATTGTCTGAAAAAACAGGAGCCAGTTGTGGTGTTTTGTGTATCTGACCAGGATGCCTCTAGGGTACCTCCTGGGTTAGGCGCTCCAAAGACTTCCTCCTGAAATGGAGCCCTGGGGCAGACCCAGGATCTGCTGGGGAGATATATGTCTTGGTTGGATTGATAACACCTTTGTGTGCTCCTGGAAGAGCTGGAGGGGTTGGCCTGGGAGAGGGAGGTTTGGGCGTCTCTGCTCAGTCTGGTGCCCCTGCCACCCAAACTCAGATAAGATAAAGGTTCCAAAAAGGTTCTGCACTGGGCCCACAGTTACACTGGATGTAGCTATGTATATGATGTCACCCAGTGATTTCTGAAACCAAGTTTTGAAGCCTTGAGATGAGCGTTTCCAACACAACCTTGGTTGCAAAAAGTTGCACATGTCAAAAAAAGGGTTAGGTCAAACTGTAAAACTGCACATTCATTAGCTACGGTCTTGTGATCTACAAGAAATCAGCCAATTAACATGCAGTTTCACACCACAGATAATGCTCCATTTTGAAACATAAACTGGATGTCTGACATCTTGCAAGTTTGTCTTCAAAAGAAAATTTGAACTTCAACAACTTTATGTTGCCACATAATGTGCCATCTCCTCTAACTGGATGGGAAAAAAACTCTAACTGAAGCTGCACATATTTGTTTTACACTGGATCAGCTAATGGGTCACATTTAACAACCAAACAGCTGTTTTTAGCTTTGGGTGAAATTCTAATTGTCTATTTTCTGAGTAACACTTTAATTCTCCCAAACTCTTCATTTCTTATGAGCATGTGCATAAAGCTACTGTATGCCACCCATCTAAAGCAAATGGGGAATCAATATAAATGACCACAGGGTGACAATAAATAAGCATATACCTGCTCCTTGTTTGAACACATGCGTATTGAGTTTCAGATAACGCTATAGTTGTGTTTACAGCTGAACATTAAATCTAAAAGGAGGCCCTTGAACTTGATACAGTGATTTCAAATTCAGTAAAACCAGTAAGAATGAGATCATATGTAACTGTGTATTTATGGGAAGACTGCACTCAGTGTATGCTTGGATTGTGTACAACCATCCTTGATGCCATGACATCTGCAGAGGATGGTGGAGCCACATAGAGAAAGACAGAAAAAGACAACGATTAGGAAGCAGGAAGAATATAAAAAGCAAAGACTGTAGCGTGATGGAGTTAGGGAAATGAGTGGGAGAAGCAGGGGTCCCAGTCAGCCACAGAGAGTCCATGTTCAGTGGCGGGACCAGAGTTGGGGGAGGGTTGGGTGGAGATGTGTGAAGTTCCCATGCCCTGTAGTTCCCTGGGGAGTAGCGGTGGCAGATGTGACGTCTGGAGCCCGGCCTCCCTCCCTTCATCTGTGTCGCTCTTCCTCCCTAGCCTAGATGTTCTGGTTTCTCTGCTGCAAGTCTACTGAAGATAATCAAAATCTGTCACTCTGCCTTCGTTTACTATTTAATTTTTAAAAAGACTAGGCGAGAATTCTTTTTGTGCATTGTTACATGTCCAGTCAGAGATGTTGTGCCAAAGGAATGGACCACAAACTTCTTTTTAATGGTCTTACTGACTTAAATTTGTTATTTTTCAGAAGATGAAATACTTACATTATTATTTTTAAGCACTAAATTCCCAAGAAAGAGACTGGATTCCCATACAAAAGAAATGTTCCTTTTAATTTACAATTTAAGGGATTTAGGAAGTTAATATTTTCAATAAAGTTTGAATTAAGGGGACTGTTTTCATACTGGGATGTGGTACAGAGAGGACCCAAGTGCAAAGATGGAGCGAGTTGGAGTGCAGACAAAATGTTTAAGCTGATATTGATCCATAGATAAGAAAAGGAAACAAAAGGATAACTATGACAAAAGCAATACTTGGAGACCACTTGGAAGGAGCTTGGGACACACAGGCTGAGTACACAGAGAAGGCAGACACACATCACAACAACGAACAGACAAAAAACGATGGTTTAAATACGCACAGATACAAAGGCAATCAGCGAGGAGTGGAAACAGAAAGGTAACACAGCTGAAACTAATCAGAGACAAGACAAATAAAACTAAATATAAAAGCACAAAAGACAAAAAGACTTAAAGGCAAATAAAACAGGAACATGAAGACATCAAACAGGAGATGGAAATAAAAAACACAGGGGAGGCAGCCATAAACGGAAACTCCAGGAATAAAATATAAATTAAACTATAACCATGAATAGAAACTATAATGCAGATAACAGCAAAGTGAAAACGTAAGAAAACTGAGAGACTAAACTGGGAATATAATCATAACCAAAATAAACAATACATGAATACAATACAAATCTCAAAAAGGTTTTAAAACATCAAAAACACAAGAATCAGAAAATGAATGCGAAAACTCAAACTTCAGCAGAAAACCCAACAACTGTCATAATGTGTGGCTGCACTGAGAGGTTTGTTGGACAAGGACTGGGGGCAAAAATAGCTCATTGCTTGCAGTTTATGCATCAGAAACTGTGAAATAAATTTAAATTGTCTGCCCTAGTTTTAAGAGATACCTGCAGACTGTGACGTTAAGATAGCAAACACTGCAAACATTGGAGAGTCCAGTTGTTCTTTCTTGTCATTTTTTGGCGGTTATTGCGTGCAACTAGCATTTTCGGTTTGTGTCTTTTTCTGGGTTTTCCCAACTTGCATCACATTTCTGTAAATGCTGACCAAATTAAATTAGAGGAGGATTTAAAAGAGAATTGAAAGTGATTTTGTTATAAAGCCATAAAATCGCATTATAAAGAAAGTCAAGCTAGATGGATGGGTCAACAAAATTTGGCTCATTAACTCCTAAACAGACATCAGGTAAGCAACAGGCAGCAGAGTTTTAAAGCTGTGCTCTGAGTAGCTCTGAGGCATTTGGATCAAATTTGACTAACTTTGTTTGAAAGCATCATGCCTCACAGTTCAAATTGTGTAAAACATTTAAAAACGTCCGCACCAAAAGAGCAAAAGTTCCTTATCTTGTTCGTAGGTACTTGTTCAATCACTGTTGTTTTGGACATAAGCATTAAAAAAGGTTCTAATTATTGTTTTTTTGTAAAAGAGGTGATGGATGTTAAGGGTTTTTCCCAGTGAACAAAGATAGCCAGTGAAGACAAACTGAGATGTCAAAACAGGAAGTAACTAAATAGAGACTCATCACTTATCATTGTACATACAGTTTTTATAACTGTAAGTTCTGTGTCAAAGGTCTTCTAATCTTAGTAACGTAGTTCTTCTAATTCATACTACAGTACCAATACAACCTACTACCCAAAATGCAATTTATCATTAATCTAAAATGAATGTCAGCTTAAATTTTAAAGTAGAAATCCCTGCATACATGCTCCACTGAATTGTAGCACAGAGACTGTGGTTTCACTGTTTGTTAAATCATGTGTCTGAGAAAAACAGAAAAAATGTCTGAGGCTTTGCAGTGAAGTGAACAGTGTTATGAACCACAGCCACAAGGAGACCAATAAGAAGAGAGATTTATGGGTAAAAAGAAGGCCAAGCTTAAGTTTGAAAGGAATTGCAAAGGCTCCAAGGCAGAGACCTGAAGAGGAGATACAGCAGAAAAGAATGAAAAGATCAGTTTCTCCAAGAGTCTGTCAGCATGAGACAGCTGTGAGGAGAGGCCTTTATCTCACTAATGCACTGTATTACAGCAGGCCTCTTGGAAAAAGCCCTGTGCTCTGTGCGGCTTGATGAAAAAGATCCGGATTGGATGCCTCCTTTCTCTGAACAGATTAGGACCCTGTGAGTAGTCACACATCTGTAGCCACCACGTTGCTCTTTGAAGTCCCGCGAGTGGCTGTCGACGCCCATCAAACATGGCAGCAGGAGCACGACCTCTGACGCCTCACTGAGGGACCAAATCTCTGGGTTTGAATACCAGCAGGCAGCTCTCTTTGAGGCTTCTGAAAATAAACATGTTTTAAGACCCTGAGTGATAAGAGAGCGCTCGCTTTGGGCCAGTTTTGCAATGGGAATTAGAAAGAAAAGGAGCAGAGATGATGGAGGCATAACAAATTAAGCGGAGACTTCCTGGATGGTTGGAAAACAAATGCCGGGCCATTCAAGATGAGAGTTTCGGGAATAACAAACAGGATATGACCTCAGATCCTCTGTGAAAGAACGGACACGTTCATGTCCTGAGGGAAACCATCCTTCTAGGACATGAACGTGCCGAATGGTGTTTTTTATAATCAAACAGAAACATATCCAACGTTTTTCACACTAATTGATGAGATTTGCACAATAGTGTGATGAAATGTTACAACATAATACAGTTACAGATCAAGGAGCTCATAGACTTGAGCTGGTGGCTCATTGTTTACCAACCTTTGCTTCACCTCATCAGATAATCTTCATTAGGTTCAAAAGGATCAGTTAAGCTCAAGGGAAGTCCTAGAAGTGCTCAGAGTGAAGTTGCCTGATATATATATATTTTTTAAATATCTTGATATCTGATTACATTTATACCTCTTACTGATTGTCAACTGATGGTTAAAATAACTGAAACAAAGCAACTAAGATGACCTTTAATGGAGATCGTTCTGCCAAAGGATTTCTGTAAATACCAAAATTACAATCACAGAAGTTTATTGAGTAATACTGCAAGAAGAGGAGTTCATTTTCTTCTGGAGTCAGACCACACATAAAGACATGATAAATGCCATTGCCCCATTGACCATTGACCAATTAATGATGAACTGTGAGAATATTAATTGTAGGGGCAGAACTGAGAGGAGAAAGTGGGGCTGGACAACCTTGACATTATTTGATTCTTAACAGACTTGCGATATTAAGTGTAAGTTAGTATCATTTGGCCAAAAAGGTCAATTCATGTTACCGCCACTAATTACTGCCATTTGCCTGTCTGGCAGATAATCAGTATCACACAGCTGCACAGTCGAGCTATGAGCAGCTGTACAAGGAACTGATCTTTGTATTACTTTTGATATGAATTTACACAAACACACAAATTAAACTTTAACAGCTATGGAGGAAATAAAATGTTGCTGATTATTTTTAGATAATACACATGTTCTCTGTACTACACATTCCTCATGTATCCCCCCCCCCCAAATGTTCTTTATTCAACTGTGCACCACACAGGGAGAGCTCTTCCCTATTGATCCTTGGGGAAATCCCATCTGTGTGGCACCTGTTACATTTTTCAGAGAGGAGGATGTCCTCTCATCTACTAGCCCCTCACCAGCACATACAATACAGCCAACCCTATACTCCTCCGAAACACAACACATGGATATACAGTGTTAAATATAGGTCTCTCAACATTTGTCCCCGAGGAGCACCAATCTGATACCATTGTCTCTGGGTACATTACACCCCACACTCACACAAAGCTGAATCTATGAGCTCAGCTGGAGGACAAGGTAAAGAGCTAGACAAAGGGCAGTTTATACACCACAGTGCCTTCCTCTCTCCCTATCTGCCTACAGGGCAGAGCTTTCCTGGCACCTGAAGATACCAGAGGAAAGGAGAAAAATCCCGGCGGGGTCTCTGATCTGTTATCAACCAAAGGTCAGAGTTGACTCACGAGTCAGGTTTTGTTTCAGATGTTTCAAGCTTCATGAAAGAGATCTGGGCAGAGTGCTGTGCAGCATTGTGCAAAGCCAGTAATGGTGCCACTGCCCCCTCCTGGCCAAGTCAATATTGACTAAGAAGAGGCAGTTTGACTTCTTGATGCAGTGCCTGCTGTGTCTGGAGATGCAGAGGTGGTAGCTTTACGGAAGTTAAAGTTATGACACAGCAAAGATCAGGCATTTTGAGTAGAAGTACAGTATATGACAAAATGAAAGGCACTTTCTGCCATGGATGATTTTATACTAATGGATCAGTGTATAAGTAGAATTATAAATAGAATCAGTGTATAATAGAAGTAGACAACTGTCACAGCTCTCATAGCTGTCAAGCTGCACAAGCCAAAAAAGAGAAAAGCTCCTTTCTGTTGAAAACTAAGAGCTCATTTTAAGATGTTATGAAAATTGTTCCACCACTGACAAAAGAGTGACCGTAAAGTCACTGACATTTTCCTTTTCAGGTCAAAGAAAGTTACAGAGACTGTTTTCACACCCTGGGCATGTGCGAGATAATCTTTCCAGTCTCTGTTTTATTTTTTGTGTGAAGCTGTCGGGCTGTCGGGCTGGCGGGCAGCGACGAGGTGCATCCTGAACACGTTAGTTTACGCCCAGACTGCAGCTGTGTCAACAGCATTGCCCACGCAAGATAGTGATAATCTGTCAGTGTATGACTGAGGGCACAGATAAGATGCATAATAAGTTTGCAAACTCTCTTAGACTTTAAAATGTAGAGTTTGACATTTGTGACATTAAAAAAGTGTTAATCTTGATCTTGATCTTTCTCCCACACACTTATGATGACGAATTATACCATCATCATTTACAGCAAAATAAATTCCTATCACCACCAGAAGGTTTGGTATGTTCCACTTATCCAGACTTAAGTAGAGCTCTGAATACATTACTGTAAGTGGCATCTCTCTCTGAATCACCATATGGAACTGATCTGCTGGTTATATTAAAGGGCCTGGGCTCAGGTCAAAGGTTGCTGCAGGTCATTAGGGCCCCATGAGTATCTTCACACCACAACTGCCTGAAGCCAAATCAGCTGCATCTGCCATACAACATGGATGCTGATTTACTGGTTAAAGAGGAGCTTTCTGCATAGAAAACAAAAGCCTGGCCAAAGTCAAAGGTCTGCTTTGTGTTATTAGAGGTCATATGAGGTCATTGAAAGTCTTACAGGGAACACTAAAGCACACTTAACCCTTAACTGGAGTTCACTGCTGTGGAAAACTTGCAGTGAATTGGAATTTCATTTGGTTTTTTTTATTCCAATGACTGAAACATTTTCTCAACAAATGAACTTGAGTGCTGATGTAAAAAGTGTTTACCTCATCAAAGGTCGTAAAGGGCAGAGGTTAATCAGATGAGGGAGTCTCTCAGCTCATAATGAGGCCCTCATTTAAACAAAATAAACATGCAGGTTGAGGTCAAAAGTAAAACATAATGGACACATAAAGAGCTGATATGGCAAAACCTGAATTTCTATTTACACAAATGGTGTTCCTTGTAGAGACAAACCCACGAAGAATGATCACCTCACTCAGTTTGCCCAGCATTTTATAGCATCTGTTTTGTATGGGTCACAAAATAGCCACCACAGACAGTCAGAGTATATGTGGTGAATGATGTTAAGCAGAAAAAGAAACAGATAGTAGCTGATGACATGAATGAAGGTATAAATAGTGCTGAACTTGGATTCAAATTTATTTAATATTAAATAAATGTAACCATTCATAAGGTAAAAACACAGTAAATATTTGAAAACTATCTAATGGGAAGCAAGTTAATTTGCCTTTATATGGCCTTCATAAAAAAATCATTTATGATGATTAAAAAATAACTCAAAAACAAAACAAACACAAACACATAAGAAACCTCAAGCTTATTAAATAACTTTCTCTTGAAGTTTTAACTAACTTGTGGCTCCATTAAAAGGTCAGAGGTCAGAGTTCAATGTTTGACCCAAATACTGCTAACCAGTGCAGCAGGGTGTGTGTGTGTGTGTGTGTGTGTGTGTGTGTGTGTGTGTGTGTGTGTGTGTGTGGAGGGATGTAGTATATGCATTAGAACACAATAGTGCATTAGAACACAATGGTCTCAGCTCTCTCTCCCATTACTGCCACATCCACTCTCCATTCACCACTTCCTGGGCATCTGGTTTTACAACAGACTGGAGCGCAGTGTTTGTTTCTCTCCCAAGCCTTCCAACTGCAACAAACACACAGTCAAAGCTGACCTGGACAAATACTCAGAGGGAAACACACAGCGCCAGAGCCCACATTCCTGCTGCAGATCTGGGCCGTTATCAGCGATGCCTGGAAACAGAGGAGGGGAGGCCCAGGAAGTGAGGACAGCGTTGGCACCTTATATATATCTGAGCAAAGTCAGATCCAAGAGAAAGGCAAGAAAATATTCTGTTTCTTTAAAGAGGCTTTATTGTGATTATGCAGTCACACAACAACATTCTGTGCAGTAGTTCACAGCTTAAAACAGACAGTATTTAAAACACAAACACAATGAATAAATATACACAATAGGGAAATATTTAACAGCTGATTTAGTATTTTTGGTAATACTAAAGTTTCAGTTATATTTTCCCCCTGGTGATGCATGCCCAACCCGCAGGGGCTTGTACCCAACCAATGAGCAGGTGGTGGAGGAGGTTGAGGTCAGAATTCTGTTTTTCTTCATCTTTTTTTCCCTTTTTTTTTGTGGTCCTTGCTTTTGCCACAGTTAAAATCCCCACCAATTATTACGTGGTTCGGACACACAGGGGAGGTTTTTGCCAGAAAATTTGAATAGAACGATCTATCAAAAGTATTTGGTGCATAAACACTTCCCAATAGAATTAATTCCCCATATAGAAGCCCAGTAATCAAAATAAATCGTCCGTCCGTATCCCTTACAATAGTATGTAGCGTGAATGGTAGATTTTTATGGACCAATATTGCGACGCCTCTACTTTTAGAGTTAAAGGAGGAATAATAAATTTGTCCCACCCAATCACGTTTGAGTTTTAGGTGTTCGGAATCTGTGAGGTGAGTCTCTTGCAGTAATGCAATCTGCACTCTATCTTTTTTGAGTAAGGAAATTATCTTGCGCCTCTTAATGACGTGTCCTTGCTTTTGCACAAGTTGTAACAGGAAACATTCCTCCCCAAACACCTTTGAAATGTTTGAAAAAATCCTGCTTAGAAGGTGAAAAGCCAAATTTAACAAAAAACGAATGACAGATCCAGCTGTTGCAAGTTGCAAGGGACTATAAAAGTGTGCCGCAAGATGAATATTCTTATAATTATGATGTGATTGCAGAAGTCACTTGCAGATGTGTCTAAAATACATTTTTTACCATACTATAAGGAAACTATGTATCAAAGTCCTATGTATAAAAAGTATCTCTTTGATACATGTGGGAAATACAATGATTCCGTCCCCCAGCCTCCTCTTACAATGGCTAAACAAAGTTGTTGTTCTTTTTTGTTCAAATTGTGTTCATTTATTCCAATTTCAGAATCTTAAGCAGAGTCACAGCCAAACATAAATAACTGGTTAAATATGGCACAAAACTCCTGCCTTTCTATATGTCTCCATCTATGTTGGTGACATAAACACTCCATAGCGTGTTCATAGGGGAACTTTACAGATCACAGAAATCTTGGCCCTTTTACTGTCCATATAAACTATAGAGAAACACAGACCTCAAAGACATTCATAAGGAGTTAACAAAGAGTTCTCCCAACTCTTTTAACTGCTTCGTTGTAGAAAGTTAAACCATCCACTCAACTTTTGACTCTTTTCCAGAAGTTCCACTGTGCTGTTTTTACTTTCACTTATTCTTTTACATTAAACACATTAAAGTTTAAGTGCCGGCAAACTCTGATCCCTTCTGTATAACAGGTGGGCCCATGATCACACCTGCAGTAATATGCCTGAGGCCTGTAACCTGTGCCTGCTGTCTGTTAGCTGGAGATGCTATTATGCGTGATTAATGAACAGCATGTTTGTTGGCACATGTTCTCTCTCTCTCTCTCTCTCTCTCTCTCTCTCTCTCTCTCTCTCTCTCTCTCTCTCTCTCTCTCTCTCTCTCTCTCTCTGTGTGTGTGTGTGTGTGTGTGTGTGTGTGTGTGTTATAGCAGTTAGAGTTGTCACAGCTGTATACTGCCCTAAGGACAAAACCCCTGCACCTGCCTCTGTTTCTTATGGGCTAAACAAAAAGTGTGAGCAGGAGTAAATGGAGTTATTTGTACAGATGAGCTCAAGCTGTCAGGATGTCATGAGGCCATCATACATATGGAGGAAAAATTACACAGTACATCCTCCTCGGCCCTGCCCCCTGGCCCTTTTCTTTTTCTTGTCCTTCTCCTTCTTCACTTTATGCCATTATTCCAACTCCTCTCTTTTGCCAACCTGACCTCCACCTCCTGTCGACATTGTATAACCACACAAATAATAATGTTAATAATAAAGAAAGAAAAGAAAAAGACTAACCAGAGGAGCCTGTAGTATATAGCGCTCACCTTTGCAAAGTTAATGTACAACAGACCGTGATTCTACTTGATAAAATTGTGACACAGTACAGGTTAAACAAATACAAATAAAATAAATACAAAAACACTAAACATTGTTCTCAGAATATATCTAATGGGGTCACTTAGGAGAAGACCTGGAAGAGCTGATGGAGAAGATGTGAAGTGCACCTTGCATGTTGGGGCAAAACATCACCTCAGGAAAAGTTTCAAACTCTGACTCGCTGTTCACTTCATATTCTCAAGACAAGCTAAAGTTTTATATTAACATCAATTCAGCATGATTTTTTTTTAAAAAAAAATATATGACTCACAAAAACAGCAAGAAAAAGTATGAAAAAAGCAGAGGGGCCTTGAGCTAAATCGTAAAATACTCACAAAATCAATGCTAACATGAACATGTAACAGTGACTGCCACTCTTTAATGTTTTAACATACTAACATTTACTAATTAATACCACTAAAACCACAAAAGTAAGAAAAATCTAGGTGTCTTCATCTATGTTATTTGGGTTTTATTCCCTCCAAATCCAGGTTGAGTTTCCAGGTGCCGGTGAGTGGAGTTTAAGATTCCTGATCTTTACCTGTCACATCTTTTACTTGTGAATCTCATCTTTTGCTTTTACTTAAGGACCAGCTCCAACGTTTGATCTCCAATAGATTCTCTGCCTCCTTATAGTGGTAATCAGGCTCCTCTATGATTCTCCTGTTGTTTTAAGTTTTTTTGTTTCAGAGAGTTCCCTGTGTGGGGAACTCTCATTCCTGTCCCTGTTGAGCTGGTCTGTACCTTCTTGAATTCTTTCTCAAAAAACTGACAGCTCACCTGCCTGTTGACTTCCCCACTGTGGCAAACAGACCAGTGGCCCACTTCAAGTATGTTTCCCAGAATGATCAAGTAAGCAATCTCATATACAGGGAGTGCAGAATTATTAGGCAAGTTGTATTTTTGAGGAATAATTTTATCATTGAACAACAACCATGTTCTCAATGAACCCAAAAAACTCATTAATATCAAAGCTGAATGTTTTTGGAAGTAGTTTTTAGTTTGTTTTTAGTTTTGGCTATTTTAGGGGGATATCTGTGTGTGCAGGTGACTATTACTGTGCATAATTATTAGGCAACTTAACAAAAAACAAATATATACCCATTTCAATTATTTATTTTTACCAGTGAAACCAATATAACATCTCCACATTCACAAATATACATTTCTGACATTCAAAAACAAAACAAAAACAAATCAGCGACCAATATAGCCACCTTTCTTTGCAAGGACACTCAAAAGCCTGCCATCCATGGATTCTGTCAGTGTTTGGATCTGTTCACCATCAACATTGCGTGCAGCAGCAACCACAGCCTCCCAGACACTGTTCAGAGAGGTGTACTGTTTTCCCTCCTTGTAAATCTCACATTTGATGATGGACCACAGGTTCTCAATGGGGTTCAGATCAGGTGAACAAGGTGGCCATGTCATTAGTTTTTCTTCTTTTATACCCTTTCTTGCCAGCCACACTGTGGAGTACTTGGACACGTGTGATGGAGCATTGTCCTGCATGGAAATCATGTTTTTCTTGAAGGATGCAGACTTCTTCCTGTACCACTGCTTGAAGAAGGTGTCTTCCAGAAACTGGCAGTAGGACTGGGAGTTGAGCTTGACTCCATCCTCAACCCGAAAAGGCCCCACAAGCTCATCTTTGATGATACCAGCCCAAACCAGTACTCCACCTCCACCTTGCTGGCGTCTGAGTCGGACTGGAGCTCTCTGCCCTTTACCAATCCAGCCACGGGCCCATCCATCTGGCCCATCAAGACTCACTCTCATTTCATCAGTCCATAAAACCTTAGAAAAACCAGTCTTGAGATATTTCTTGGCCCAGTCTTGACGTTTCAGCTTGTGTGTCTTGTTCAGTGGTGGTCGTCTTTCAGCCTTTCTTACCTTGGCCATGTCTCTGAGTATTGCACACCTTGTGCTTTTGGGCACTCCAGTGATGTTGCAGCTCTGAAATATGGCCAAACTGGTGGCAAGTGGCATCTTGGCAGCTGCACGCTTGACTTTTCTCAGTTCATGGGCAGTTATTTTGCGCCTTGGTTTTTCCACACGCTTCTTGCGACCCTGTTGACTATTTTGAATGAAACGCTTGATTGTTCGATGATCACGCTTCAGAAGCTTTGCAATTTTGAGACTGCTGCATCCCTCTGCAAGATATCTCACTATTTTTGACTTTTTTGAGCCTGTCAAGTCCTTCTTTTGACCCATTTTGCCAAAGGAAAGGACGTTGCCTAATAATTATGCACACCTGATATAGGGTGTTGATGTCATTAGACCACACCCCTTCTCATTACAGAGATGCACATCACCTAATATGCTTAATTGGTAGTAGGCTTTCGAGCCTATACAGCTTGGAGTAAGACAACATGCATGAAGAGGATGATGTGGACAAAATACTCATTTGCCTAATAATTCTGCACTCCCTGTAACACTATCTGGAAAAATTCTGTGGAGCTGATGTCAGTGGGCTAACCAAGGCTAGCCTATCTCTCCCCTCTTCTCATGGTCTCCAGTCCTCTGAACTGTCCCCAGGAATTCCCACGACAGAGTTCACCTTCAGTGTCACCATTACTTAAGAAACCTTTTGAACTTGTCTGCACGAGTCCTGCTTTAGAGCACATTTATCATTTTGACAAATTTAGACATAACAATAGCACCAGATGAAGAATCTTATTTTTCTTATAATAGAATCTTATAATTTTATTTGAGATAAATGCTTGTATTATCATACTCACAATGATCTTCTAACCTTTGAGTATACTCAAAGTCTATAGCTTTAAAGAGGCCCTGATTCTAGTAAAAGTCTGTGTTTTCCTATAGATTCAAACTTCAGTACAGCTTGGATGAAACAGAACTCTTCTGCACAAAAAGATTAGATATACTAACAGCCTCATTAACTTTCTATGCTGGTAAAATGCTGCCTGTCCTGCTGATCCTTCTTACTTGGGTCCGTATAACCTTTAGCAGTTTTCACGTTATGGCTGTGCTTGACCCAGGACTCATACAACTCATACAACACGTGGTCAACTTCTCACAGTACATGAAGCCATTAGGAATTGATAGATGCCTTTAAATAAATAAATAAATAAAACATATACACATCTTCCACGAGAAAATAACTAAATACATTTTGGCCGATCCTCTGAAAACATAAAAGGTTAGAACCAAATTTTGGGATAATCCAAACTGGTGAAACTTTTCTTGAAGCCATATTGCTCCACAGGTTAGAAATATGTGTAAAATCAGGCCCGTGGCTCCTTGATGCTGACGTTGTCACTGTACATGAAAACAACTTTCCTTGAGGATTTAGCTAGTTTCTTTTACACAACTACAAAGAGCCCTCATCTGTTTTGCATCATCAAAAATTAACTCCATTCTTTAAAATAACAAAATGCCATGGGTGCATTGTTGGAGAAATCATTTGGATTTTTTTTCATCTCAGGATTTGCTATGCAGAGTGATTTTCTGGGTCTCCACAGGCTTTAATCAGAGAGTAAAAAATGGAAACCTGCCAAACAAGGGGCTCTGATTTTGAGAATGCCGCCTCAGGTTAAGAGGCAACGAACTATACAAGGCTTTGATCTGAGTTCATACCTAGGCAGAATAACGATGATACCTCTGACCAGAGCTATTGACGTCTGCGGAGTGTTAGCATGCTGCAGAGGGGAATTTGTAGCCACACAGGCCCCTTTAATGAGTTTTATTTGTTTTGTTTTATCCCCCTCCACCTCCTATCACCTCAGCACACAGAGTAATGATGAGGGAGGGGTAATACTAGTTAGGAATCAGCCCTCTCCACACCTTCACGGGGCTAATTATCTGACCCTCTTGAGGATCATCTCCTAGCTAAAGGAAGTGAGATTTCTCCTTTTCTCTTGACACATAAGTCCACATTAACCCCCTTTGTTAGAGTAAATTGGAATACTGCATGTTTGTCTCCATGCATATTGTTAGTGTGGAGGGGGCAAATAGTGCCTGGCATTTTCATGATAACTATTCGCATCCACGGGAGTCATAGCATGATATTTTGCTGTACAAACAAAAAGGTAAGATCTCAACAAATTAAACTATTATGAGCAATGTTGCATTTGTTTTACTTATTATTAATTATATTTCCTAATTTTGTGGAATAGGTATAGTTTTCATAGATTATTTCGCTCTTGAAAATAACTTTTTGTAACCCTGCGATAACTTAGAGAAGTTAATTTAGATAACAGAAAGATACCCTGGGTATGTTGAACTCTATTTGTAGCTCAGGGTCTGGAGAGATTTGAATAGAAAACAGTTTGCCCATTTGGACCAGCAGGACAAACTGTAATGGTCCCTGTTTTTTGGACCCTTGGTTACAATCATATGACCCCCCTATTAGCAACTGCTTTGGTGACGGAAAAACACCTGCAGGAAGAAACAGCAGAACCAGGCCATATTTAAAAAATGAATCCAAGGCAAAAGTATTATAATTTATTATTAATTCTAATGGCTAGCAGAGGGAAATGTCTCTTGTTGTCTCTTGTTAAAGCCTTGACTCCGCTGAACTATGATCACAGTAAAAGCTTTTCTCATGAGTTCACAGTCTCAGTTGATAGGTTTGACTTTTTATTTAATTTATATGATGTTATTTTTGTAAATTATGGTTTTCATTTGAGTCACAAAGGAGGATAAAGTGGAGCATGCTTTTAAGTCACTATCATATGAATATGCAGTGTTCTCCATTTTTCAGCCAGATCCACCCATTGTTTATCATGTTTCAAAATTTCTAACATGATGACTGTGAAAATGTCCAATTTGAGGAGTTAACAGAGGACCTCAATAAAAAGTAGAGGATGTTTTGGTGGCTATGTCTTTACACATTTACACAGCACTGCTCTCCATGCACTTTACAGAGAGGATTACTGTATTATTATTTCTGCATTGATCAGGCCATGCTAAAGGCTATCACTGATATCTAACATGGATAATATGAGTATGACTCTTTCCAGGTTTTGTGGGCAGAAGTTAGAGTATTTAGAGCTCTTTCAGGTATTCTTTTGTAAGAAACTTTATCTTTACTTAAGTTTTTTTGTCATTGTATTTAGTCATACAATCGTAATAATATTATGTTTCACATGCTTTTGTTTATTTTCGTGTTACGTACACAATACATTTGTGTATTTCTAAGGTGAAACTAGCTTTCCATAGCACGAAGTATATGTAAAACTCCTGTAACTTTTTTGTTAATGCTGCACAAAAGTAAAAACCTCGACTCCGAGTGTCTCCAGGGTTCAGCATGAAACGTTAATCCATCTGTCTCACTTCACAGTAATTTTCACATTCTCAGAAGTCATAATTACTGACACGGATGTTGCCTAGAAAGTGTGTCCTTTAACAGTATCGGTCACAGCACTTCCTCCACACAATACGCTTCCTATCTCGCTGTCAGACGGCAGGTCCCAGTCCATCCTTTCCTCATTAAGCATATGTCTCATTTTCCATTTCAGACAAGAGATAGCATAGAAGTGCTCACAAAAGCACTATTTTCAGGCCCTCGTCTGAAAGTCTAATGAGAGCAGATCAAATATAACTGACACCGAAGGGAGACAAAGGGAGACGTAGCCCTGGGTGAGAGATGAGGCGAAGCAGAACAATGGACCAGAATGTGCTGTCGCTGCGGCGGTACGGAGCAGGACGAGAGAATGCAGATGATTCTGTAATGAGGGATTAAGTGGTGGATTATGGGTCTTTATTAAGATGTTTCTGATCCTCATTAGGCTGAATCTTGTATCAGGGCATCGATTCCCTGCTTGCTCACTGGATTGGCTGTTCTCTGGAGGAAGAGTGGAAAGGAAAGAAAGAAGAGTGAGAAAGAATGATAGAAAGACATGCACTGCTAATATGCTCCTCGGAGGAATGGGAACTAAAAAAATTACGAGACAGGCAGTGAATTGTGCATATTTCTTTTGTCGTTATTGTTGAGACTTTTATATCACTAATTTAAACGAGGACCCACGCAGGACAATTAACGAAAACAAACCAAAATCTAAATTTTAGTATGTCATCCTCATACAACAGACATTACTTCTCATCACTTTCACAGGATTAAGAGTCTACAGCCATACTGACGGCTCTTTGTGGCTGTCTTTAAGCACCGTAGTAGTTTGAGTTCTGTAATGGTAGACGTACACGTTTTTTATATAATAGGGCATCATGGAGGGTGACATTTTTTCTGTAGTATGCAGGTTATGTGCACATTACATCAATATTAAAACAGTCAAAAATTGTTTTCTCTCTCGTCTAAATTAAAACAGTGTCAGAGTTAAAAGTGAAAACTGCTCCGTGAACAGAACCATGAATTTAAAAAAAGGTGACTTTAAGTCAAACAATAATTTAAGAATCACTTAAAGGGACAGGCTAACTTGTTTTCCAGCTCCATGTTATATTAGGCCTTGGTGCCCCCCTTAGTTTATTCAGTATTCGAATAAACAAGACATCCCTTCATACTGATATCACAAGAGCAGAAATAAACTGTGTTATTTAGAGCTGCCTGAAGCCTGAGCGTTTGGCTCATAAAGATTTCTTCAACATCCTGGCCTCATTATTTGAAGGTTTGACCATATTTAATAGGAGCATCCACCATTGTAACAGAATACACTCACCAGCTACTTTGATCAGCTGTTTGTTAACACAAACATCTAATTAGCTAGACACATTTAGGCATCTAGAGTTAAAATGACCAAGCAACAGATTTAAGTGACTATGAAAGTGGTGTAGCTTGGCAAAAAAGCGCTTACCAGGAGGTGGCTGGAGAAAGAGCCCCCAACAAAGAAAGATTGGATAGGAATAATGGAGGAAATATATAGAATGGAAAAATTTACTTTTTTTTTTAACCTCAAAATGGACCAATTTCATAAAAACTGGAGGAAGTGGGAGAGATTTGTTGAAGGTGGTAACATGGGATGAGATATTCACACAACTACTGGAAGAAGGAAGGTCTGCTAAGGACGTGGTCACGTTTTTTTTTTTAGTTTTTTTTTTTTAAGGTAGTTTATAAAAGAGACTGGAAATACCCTTCCGAATATGATCAGGGATGGACTGTAAAGTGCTGAGTGGACAGTAGTAAAAACCTAACGACATGGGACCTGTAAAGAGGTGGAGGGGAGCTCCCCCAGACCGAGCAGATCTGCGGGTTTCACTGTGCCATTATGTCATCGTTAGTGCGTAGTATCTTTGTTTGTTTGGTTGTTTTTTTTTTTGTTGTTGTTGTTTTTTTGGGGGGGGGGGGGGGGTGTTTGGGTTTTTTTTTTTTTTGTTTGTGTGTATTGCTAAATTAAAGTACCTTTTTATAAAAGAAAAAAAAAAGAAAGTGGTGTAGCTGTTGGTGCCAAATGGTCTTGATAGTTGAGAAACTCGTGATCTACTGGGACCACGAAATACAGACTAGACTGCTTTACAACCACAATATGCAGAAGAGCATCTCTGAATGTGCTACACATCAAACTTTGAAGCAGATGGGCCACAGCAAAACTTGACAACAGAAAATTGGGAAAATGTTGCATGGACCTGATGAATCTTGGTGTCTTGTAATTAATTTCTTTGTACTGAAATGATAGAATCAACTGCTGTTAGGCCATGTGAAAATTCAGAAAACATGCACGCCATCACCAAATGTCATGGTTGTTGAGATATATCAATATGTCAGAACAACAAATAGAGAATAAAAACAGACCATGTGCATATTGTTATTATGTAGCTGCTGTATATACACTGTGCTTTCAGGGTGCTTACCTGTATGCCTGCTCTATTCTTTTGCTCTAATGAGAACAGGACTGAGGGAAACAGTCTTGCAGAAACAAACCTAGGTGGTCCAACAATAACATTTGGATCTAATAACAACTCACGCTGAAACCTAACTGGTACAATGTAAATATAATCAGAGAATTTCAGCTATGCAAGTATTTACATGCCATTGTCCAAGTTTACTATAGAAGACTCTAGACACAACTGTTTTAGTTCTACTCAGAGTGAGACTAAACTTCCTTTATTTCAACAATTGCAACTATTGTTTTATAAACAACAAAGCTGCAGATCAGCATCATGTATTATGATTTCTCTGCTATTAAACAAAAGGCTTTACAGATAGTTACAGGCCCAGAAATTTACAGTGACTCTAAATGAAGGCCTCCTTCTTACAGCATGCTCAGAAACACTTACTGCTCTTTACAAGCATAAGTACTCAGTGTGTGTTTTGGTTCTGTGGAAAGATAGTCTTCACAAAGGGTGAAGTCTACAAATACTGTAAAAAACTAAAGTATCCTTCTAGAAGAAATCAAAAATGTCATACCAGTAACCTATAAGCCTGTAAGTTAAATCTGTATTCTTTCTAATGGCCAGCAGAGGGCGACTCTTCTGGTTACAAAGAAGACTGTTTACAACCAGAGAAAATGAATGTTCTTACCCTCAATAAACACTTTTCTAAAGTGCTCATGCTCTCAGTCTCTAGCTTGAAGCCTTAATGAATAGAATATGATGTTCATTTTTTTTTTTAATTTGAGTCCCAGTTAGAGTAGAGGGGTCAAAAAAGCAAACTATGCTTTGGGTCTCTGTTGTATCAAACTGAAATGTCTCAGGGTTTCTCTTATTTAGCCCCCCTGGTGAAAAGGCTAGGCTCAAGACCAGAATATAACTAAACAATAAATGTCTACTTCCATCTTTAATATACAGTCTATGTTTTGGTTTTTTTGGGGTTTGTTTTGCCTTTTAATTTTTAATTATTTTTTTTGATAGATGCAGTGAAGAGTGACAGGAAAGCAGAGGGAGAGAGAGGGGAAGACATGTGGCAATGGTCATATTTGAACCTGGGCCTGCCGATTTCAGCCATTTGGCTCATCCCAGTGAGCTAAATTTGGGCCCCACAGTCTATGGCTTTTAATGTAAAAAGATATGAAAAGAAGGTTATAAGAGGTTCACTGTGACAGTGAAGTTGTGGTACATATAAGTGAACATTTTGTGCTAAAAGGTTGCACAAATTTCACTTGTAGTTGATTTTTGAAAGAATGTGGTTTGAAAATAAGAATAAAAAGCAAATGACTTGCTTCTTCTGAATTACTGAAACGTTAGAATTTCTGAATGAACGTAAGTACTCAAAATCTACTCAAAATAATCCATGACTTAAACACACCAGTAGTTCAGTTCATGACAGCTTTATTTAGTGCAAAGACAGCCTAGTAGCAGGAGTCAGTGATGCGCCTCATGCTCATGAACCTCATGCCGCTGAATCCCATGTTCATGAAGCTCCTGTACTCTCCAGGCCTCATGTACATCATTCTGCCTCTGTAGTGGGGCTGCTCGTACATCAGCCAGTGGCCATCCATCACATTGCAGGACATGCAGTTGGACATGCGGTAACGGTCCATGATGTTATCACAGTCGTCCATCAGCTCATACATCTGACCACCAAAGTTCTCTCTCTCGTAGATCCTCATCCTGTAGGATCCCCTGTACTGTGAGGCAGAAGACAAATGGATTTAACTCAGAGTATTTTAATGATGTCATCCAGGGTAAATGACGACTGGCGTAAAATCTTACCATGGGGATCATACGGCAGGACCTGATGCAGTCGTTCATCCCCATCATGCTCATGTAGTCAGAATATTCACCCCTCCTCAGGAAGTACTGGTTGCCCATGTAGTTGGTGCGGTCGTACACCATGAAGCAGCCTCTCTCAACCCTGCAGGAGTGGCACCTGCTCAGGTAGGAGGACATGTCAGGGCAGTCGTTCATGACCTCATAGGAACGACCCAGGAAGTTCCTGTCCTCGTAGAAGATGATCTGAGGAGAGAGAGGAAACGAGCACATGTGAGGCATTTAATTTTTGAAGCTGAAAGAATTGGTGAGTTCAACAGTAGTACTGTTAAGTAGAAAGTTCAGGTGCAGCTTTAAACTTCTAATGAGGAATAAATCAATTTAGACATTTATACCTTTCTGTTAACTCTTAATGTGTCAGCTCCATGTCTGAATGAGCGATCTATGATTTTTCTATAAAGGTAACTAATCTAGTTTTATCAGGTCAGACCCAGCAGCAGTATAAATCATTTATACAAGAAGTGCACACATTTGAATCCACAGAGTCAGATGGGCACTCAAAGCACAGCAAAGTTCTCTTACTGAGCTGTTCAGCTCATGAGAGAAGCTCTTAACAGAAGCTAATATGTACATAGTGACATTTTATCTCGCAAAGTCTGTTTCTATTTTGTTGGCTTAGAATTTTAGAGCTTTTTTACTAGAAGAAATATCTGCAAGCTGTAGTTACTGAACCAAACAAGCACAGGCTCTGGCTGGAAAGCAAAAATAGGACTCAGAGATGCTTTAAAGCGGAGGAAAATTATACGATACACCATTCGTGCCACACCTCATGATTGGTTGCTGTTACAAATATAAATATTATATTTTTATAAACACACGTTTAAGACCTTAAAGGCAATTCTCTTACCCTGCTCATCATGTTCATTCCAGTGGTAGTCATATTGCTGATTATTGGGCTGCTGGCTGAGCTGCTGGTTGAGCTGCTGGTTGCTGCTGATGTTTCTGCTCTTGCACCAAACTGTATCCTACCTGGTTTAACCCTTTCCTTTTATACTAGACCCGACCGCACCAGCCCATTGTCCAAACCTCCTGAGTCAGCAGCTGTGTCATAGACATGCACTGAATATGGAGGGTTTTGTCCACATTTCCAGGGGCCAGCGAGCTTAGAAAATCCATTCAGCTGCGGTTCTCGTACATCACAGGGTCAGGGAATGGGTGAAAGGGTTAACAATCGGAGGTCACACCTTGACATTGTTTATTCAGTGTGACTTACACTGTTTTGTCAGCAGCAGCGTTTTTCTGCCGTTTCTTTGTGCTATTTGTAAAGTGACTGACTTTAACGTGTTGTAGTGAATGGAAAAGCTTTTGTCTTTTCATGAAAACACCCAGACAAGCATTTTTTTTCAATCAACTGAGCTAAACTAATGACGGCAAAATAAGTTACTTAAAGAACAGAGGATCTTGGATATTAGCAATGTAGTGCACAATAATATTGAGCGATTGAGTAAATAAAAGTCAGAAGTTTAAGTTCAGAGTCCATAAACGTAATTCTTTATCATCTGACTATGGCCAAATAACTAGTAAATGTATCTGACTGGATTATAATTTAAAGCATTATAATTTATAGCCCCATAGTATGTTTCTTTAAAAAAATCTTTGTAAGCTGACTAATACTTTTAAATACATCATTCAAATATATACTGGATATATATATATATATATATATATATATATATATATATATATATATATATATATATATATATATGATCTAAGCTTTGATCTGAGCAGATCAAAGCTTAGGTCATCTTTAGGTCTACTCGCTGAGAACAAAGGCTATGCTCTTGATTGTGATGTGAGGCAAAGTGGACAAATTGTAAGAGAATTAGAAATTAAATTGTAGCTGCAAATATCTACTCAATCGTATTACACTACACTGATTAAAATAGGCATGTTTTATGACATTTTGATGAGGGGTGGGCATGTTACTTGTGCTTCCTGACCTTTGTTCTCTGTCATTTTTATAAAACACCCATGAGTCTTTTGATGTCAATTATATAACATTTTTTTCTTGGCATTTTAAATGATATATTTAGAGAGCCAAAGCAAAAAAAGTGGTGCTCAAAAGAGGAAGGGAGTAGGAGCGCAGGATGGACTTTGGATTTGAGCAGTGTTGTCAATAACTTTGGTGATGTTCTGAGAGGTGAGTTGCCTTGTCTTTTTGTTTTTTAAGTATTACTAATACTTATCTTTTGAAAATGTGCACTCACAGTGTTACAGAGTTCTTATGCCAGCACATTGAGCTACAGTGTAAATTTAGTAAAAATTAGCCTCTTAGTAGGCTAATTTAGGTCAGATGTCTGTTGCCTGGAGTCCTCTCTCCTCGTATAAGAAGAAGCTCCCTGGAAATTATTCGAAGATGTGTAAGCTGCAGAAATGAGAAAGCAGGTGGTTATCCTAGTAGTTGACGCACAGGTATGGAAGTAATACCCCTTCTTAGCACACAGGGGCGCTGTGATACATGCTGAGTTCAGACTGCGACTCTCTTGGTAACAGAAATCTGTGTTGTCAAGCGTTGCTAAGGAAGTCACGGAGCTACTTTTAGTCAGTCTCCCTGACACCAACAGTGCACAAAAGGTAGCTTTACTTTCAGCCTGATAAAAGAGACATAAATTGTTAGTGCAAACGACAGAAACTACCAAAGTTATCCGTTTGTTAATGTGGTCACAGAAACGTACGCTTTAGGCAATAGTTAGCACAGCTTTAGCATTTTAGCTTTGTTAGCTGCAGCTGCAGGTTGTTATCCAGTGAAGAGAAAAGCTTAACAGATGACATTGTTGTGTATGTAAACGTGATTTAGATGATGGCTTAAGTAGAATTGTTAAAGTAGACTTTAACGGGACTTTTCGTTCAGCATTAAAGTTGTTGAAACAAGCAGTAATTGCGTTAGCTCATGTGCTTTGTCTTTTTTAGCTACAGCTCTTGCTTTTAATTGCTTGAAATCAAAAATGTTTGTTGTTTCCACTGATTGGGTATTTGATGCAGTAACCCTCTGCCGTGGCTGATATCAGAACGTATATCAGACAGTAAAGTGATCGTTTGAAGGCCATGTCAGTAAAACAAACTCCGCCGTGTGTCTGAACAGGTCTTGTGCCACTTGAAAATGAGAGCGCTTCATCCACCTCACCACAGCTGGACTCAGACATGAGAAGAGGATGACTGAGGATGGAGAGGACGGCCCCCTCCATCACTCCTGTGAGGCTCCTGGTAAAGGAGACTCAATTGCCAATGACAGCAGCAAACTCAATACCTCCATAGTAGATGTAAAATCCACCAACGGGCACAAGGATGACCTTAGGCTTAGAAACACAGGGGAAGGGATCAGTCCGTATCAGCCCCGCCCCCCCTTGCTACCCAGACTGTCGAAGTCCAGCAAAAGCATTTCATTGGAGGAGACTGTGAGAACCAGGAGGCTGAGAAACAGCCAAGAGAGTCTGAGCGACCCAGCTGAGACCGGCTCCTCCACAGACTCGCTTAAAGAGGATGAAACTGTTGTAGCTCCGAGTGGGTTCGTTATCCAGGGTACAGCTGCAGTGAGGAATGAGCGGGATCCCAGTGCGAGACCCCATTCTGCTGTTCCAACTGGATCCCCAGCCTTCCGGGACAGAGGGAGTAGTCTTTCTGACTATGAAAGGAGACCCCGCAGCCAGCAGAGCGACCTTACAGTCCAGCAGTGGAGGGCCGCCAAGGTGCGCCTGTCTCCGGTGCAACCCACCGGACCACTGCCTGCTCTGGAGAAGAGCTTTGCGTCAGCCACTTTGAGGGCAGCTAATAGGATTGACAGGGATTGTTTGGATTATGCCATGCCGGCCAGAGAGAAGCTTGGAGAAAGGCTCCACAGGAACCTGAGCGACAGCCGGCTTTTGGAGAACATGGGGTCGGATAGTGCCTCTGTCAACTCCATGAGGTCCACCTACAGCGTACTCAGCCCCATCAGACCGCAGGATATGAGGAACAGGTAGGTTTAGCAGGTAATATAAAGATGCACCTGTAGTCATCATCCTTGTGCTGGATTTGAAGGCTCTATTGTAAGATGTCCTGTAGATTAAAGTAACTGCACTCAGCTTCCTGTTAAACTGTAGTTACTTACCAGTCTCTTTCAAGGGTATTAAGCTAGTGACACTTAAAAACAAAAGAAGTAAGATGGGGTGTGTTTTTGTTTTGTTTTTGTTTTTTTGTCTGGATGAGCCCTTTCTAAGCTCACCCACTTTATACTCATATTACCCTTCTATTTTTCCTTTATTACAGTACACTTTAGCTCCAAAACCCCCACGCTCCCCTGCAAGCTGTGTTAGATTTAATTCATCTTTCATCATTCATCTTTCATTCCTCTTTCCAAACTAAATTTGAAATGTTTACACGTTAGTCTGCGATACTTTGTGGTAAAGAAATCAACATCTGAGCTGCTTTAGCTAAAAATGCACAAATAAGAATAAACAGCCTCCATTACTGGAGCAAAGAAGAACATAGGTGTGAGGAGATTCAGCAGGGTTTTTGACAGGATGAGTGGTAAAATGGTTCTTAGTCCACTGCTTTAATACTTATAAAGATAAATTATTGACCTGACCTCAGAGATAGCAGCCTTACAGCTGTGATTAAACTCGATATATGTGCTGATTTTACTTTTCGTCATCCAGGAGTTTTATGGAGGGCAGCGTGCTGGGTAGTGGTGCCTTGCTTGGGGCTGAGGAGCTGGACCGCCTCTTCCCCGACAGGAGAGTTGGCATCTACATCGCCACTTGGAACATGCAAGGAGAGAAGGTGGGAGGATGTTGTGACCTGCAGCATCTCTCACAAAGGTTTTTCTGATGGAGAAACTGAATCATAACCAAATTCCTGCCATTTTCAGGGCCTTCCAGTCAACTTAGATGATCTCCTCCTTCCAACAGACTCTGAATTTGCACAAGACTTTTATGTTATTGGGGTCCAGGAGGGCTGTCCTGACAGGTGGATCATTTAATGTTTTAAATAAAAGCCGGTTATTATGATGAATTACTCCGTAATGGCTTTCATTTTCCGCTTACTAATATGTAACTTTGTTTGTGTGCAGGAGGGAGTGGGAGACCAGACTTCAGGAGAGTCTGGGACCTTACTATGTCATGTTATATGCAGCTTCACATGGTGTTTTATATCTCACTGTATTTGTCAGAAGAGACCTCATCTGGTTCTGCTCAGGTCTGTCCTACTCTACGTATTAGTTCAGGAGGGATGGTGATTATGAAATGATATTTCTAAATTGCTCATATTTCTGTGGTGACTTGTGTATTTAATAGCATGTTGTCTTAAAGACAGGGTTTCTGGAGGTATTAAATGATTAAAATTGATTTCTTGTTCCTCAAAACAGGCTTTAAAAGGTTTAAATAGTCTTTAATTCAGATAGGTCTTTTATACTGTTGAATTAATTTTCTTAACTAATCAATTATTTGAGCTTTAAAATCTGAAAAAAATAATCAAAGCTAAGCTGTGAATGTTTAGTTTTCTAGATTAAACCTTTCTATAATATACTTAAAATGCTGTTTACAAGTCGATATGAATATCAAAACACTTGAAAAGATCCTTTAGTTTCAACTTACAACTCTCGACTGATATCCTTGTTGCTTTGGATGAAATGCTCCACCTACTATAACTGGCCAGAGGATTGTGACAAGGATTTTGTTGTAGTGACATGTTGATTTGTGTGCACAGACATGAACCACCTGAAAAGCGCTATACAAATACACGCCATTTACCTTTCTTCTTCTTTATTTTTTTGCACAGAGGCGGAGCACGCCACAGTCACAACGAGGATCATCTCGCAGATCAAGACCAAAGGCGCAGTGGGGATTGCCTTCACCTTTTTTGGCACTTCTTTCCTTTTCGTTACTTCCCATTTTACCTGTTAGTAGCAGCTTTTCCAAGTCAGAGAAGCTTTTTTTTACACTGCACATTAGTGTATTGCATTTAAACCCTACAGCCGGCCAATGTTGCATATTTCTAATGTGTTTTTCTGTTTTTCTCCCAGCCGGTGATGCCAAAGTCTACGAGAGAATACTTGATTACAACAAGATTGTCGAGGCTCTAGCTCTTCCAAAAGGCCTTCCAGATACCAACCCGTACCGCTCCACACCATGTAAGACTCTCTGAAGCTACTTTGTGTGAATAATTTAAAATGTTAAAGCTATTTGGATGGTTTATGCATCAGAATACTTAATCTTTTAAAGATGTAACAGTATAAAAGTGGCATGCATTCATTCTGATAAGACAAATAATCTTAAAACATTGCATTCATTTTCTAATTGTCCTTCTTTTTCAATCAAATCACAACATGATTGATTGCAACAACTGTAATTAGATTAAACATTCCTAGACACCTAGGTTTAGGATTATTTGCAGGAGGAAGGAATAAGCGGTCTGGCTAATGTACAGGAAGGTTTTTCTCTATAAATATAACAATCTATTTTTGTATTTGTTTCCATGGCCATCTTTGTACCAGCAGTTACTGATGATCTATATGTGGTTAAAATCTTAGTGCTTATAACACTAATTGCCAGTATTCAGTGAAAATTGATGGAATATAATTTTTCACTGCAGCTGACGTCACTACAAGATTCGATCAGGTCTTCTGGTTTGGAGACTTTAACTTTCGGCTGGATAAAGACCGGAGTGAGGTGGAGGCCATCATAAGCTCCACAGTAGGTGGCGATATGAGCCCTCTGCTGGAGCACGATCAGCTCTCCAAGGAAATGAAGGAAGGTATGCACATAGGAAGCCAAAGCGTCAACATTTGCAAAAACTCAGAAAGTTGATTTTGTTCATCTGGACGTCGCGCTTTCAGTGGGAGAAACATTTTGTCACTTCAGACTGAAAAAGTGGCTTGGCTGAGTGATGAAAATGATTTTCCCACAGGAAATGCAACGACTGGATGAGCAGAACCAACTTTCTTGGATTTTCTTCCCTACATGATTTTTTATGCATCTAAACAGTTGCAAAAGTTTTTATAGAAATAGGTTGTTGTTTTCCATTGATTCTTATCCTGTGAGTTGTTTGTCCCTCCAGGGTCAATCTTTAAAGGTTTCCAAGAGGCATCAATACACTTCTTACCCACGTACAAATTTGACATTGGTCGCGATGTCTATGACACCACTTCTAAACAGAGAACACCTTCATACACAGTAAGTAGAACAAAGACGTGTCGCACATGACAAAAGATAAACGCCTTAAGTTTTTTAAAAACACTTTGTTATTTCTATTAAAGTGGCTCTCAAACACATAGAACCTCTCTGTGTTCACAGGACAGGATCCTATTCAGGAGCAGGCAGGCTAATGACATAAAAACACTCATGTATACCAGCTGCTCAAACATCAAGACCTCGGACCACCGGCCTGTCATTGGTGTCTTTCAGGTCAAACTCAGGCCAGGAAGAGACAAGTGAGTCCCACTAACATTCACACATACACCTTAGTGCTGTAGTCCTTTTCAATTAAATTTAATTTCACATAAAGTTGGAATTTAATAGCCTGAAAGAAGGCATAAGTAAAAGTTGCCTTTTACTATGACCTATTTGACTGAGAGCCTTCACTCTCAGCGGTGTCACGTTTGGGCCTAGCACTTGTTTCTAGAGAGTCACTGGTGTAGGCATGTGTGGAGACTTATTGAGATTAGGCGCTGGCACAGGGTCTAGGGAAAAGAGATAAGAGCTTTTTTTTTTGGTTCCCACTCCTGTTATCCCATTCAAGTTTTCAACAAGTAACACAATTTATGAAGTAATATGTTAGATCAGATTCAGATGGGTTTTTTAGTGACACCAAATCACAGTAGTAGTCAGTCTCAAGCTCTTTGTATTGTAAGGTTAAGAGCTCTGCATCAGTAGAAACCCAAGAATCTCCTTTGACTAAGCATTTAGAAAATAAAGGAAGAAAAAGTCATCCCCAAGCAGAAGCAGCCTTGAGAAGACAGAACAGAGTAGAATAGAGAGAGAATGAAACACAAACAGGATGAAACTACGTGCAGCAGTGACATATAAAGGGGGAGAGTAAGAGAGTCCCCCAGAGGCTCCAGGCTTTAGTGATGTAATAAACTGTGCTGTCGTGGATTTTCGTAGGTAGTGCAAAGGTTATCATTGTGAAAGAATCCTGACAATCTTTAGCTGTGGTCACAAAACAGTAGCTCTGTGTCATACAAATTTGATGGCCTACCCAGGTTTATTAAGTTCATGTTGCACTGTGTGGGTTGCAGTTAAATTAAAGTCCATCCATCCATCCATCTTCATCCGCTTTGTCCGGGGCCGGGTCGCGGGGGCAGCAGCCTAAGCAAAGGGTTAAATTAAAGTGTTGCTGAAATATTACAATGCAAAAATCCATGCCTTAAATGATGGTTCTTTTTCACTGGACTGCAATTGATCATTTGGTAAACGATCAGTTGTGCTTTATGCATTTTGACTTTCTAACACCTGTAATGTTGTATTTGCTTGTATTTTTGTCAGCATTCCTCTGTGTGCCGGACAGTTTGACCGAAGCTTGTACTTGGAAGGTATCAGGAGGAGGCGGATCACCAGAGAAATAAAGACAAAGGAGGCCATGAAGAACCAAAGCAGCACGATCTGCACCATCTCTTAAAACCCATTAAGGAACACTCTGGACCAGATCAGGCTGGATTGGATCAGACCTGTGCCAGAAACAGGAAGGCCAGAAAGGACAAAAAGGAAAAACCAAAGTTGTCTTAACTACACAAATCCCAGCTGTGGTCGAGGTAACTGAGGTGCAGCTGTGTCCCGAAGAAGCTGGCTAGACTCGAGGGCAGGGATCTCGAGGTCATGCAGATATCAGCATTCTGGCCTTTATTTATTCTGCCCCCTGTACTCAAACATAACTAGGGAAGGGGGGTCTCCCTTTGTGGCTTAAAGTTCAGTCACATGCTCCAGTGTGGACTGATAAGACCTTACAGACAGTAACAATACCTATTTTCTCTCTATTTTTTGTAGCCGTTTAAGAAGCATCATATACTATAATACTCTGTTTTTCTGAATGCTATACCAGTGTTCAAATGCCTTGTGATTTTTGTCATGAAGTAATGTACTAAACATAACTACAGCACACTTTTAGGTGTCCGTTTTGTGGGGGAGTTTTGAGGATCAGGTCAAATATAGACTCTGAAGAGCATGTTGCACCTTGTTAAGAGCTACTGTTAAATTCAGGGAAATTACAGTTATTTGATGCTTTTATTCAATATTTCTTAAAGGAACTCACTTGCTATAAAAAAAACGTTTGAGCATTTTAATGATATTACTACTATATTACTACCATTATTGCTACCTTTTGTGTGATTAGGCCAAGTGAACCTTTGCAACACTAAACGCAATGCCTTACCTCTCATCTTATTACTGTGTAAACTGTCCATGTACTGTATGTAGCAGCACATTAATCATCTGCATTCCCAGCATGAAGAGCATTCTGTTTTTTAAAAAAAAGTGCCTGTGGGTATTGTTTTTACATCATCGGGACCTCTTATCCATAACTGTATCTTTTTATGTCACCTGATGTAACATCCCATAATAAAGGTTTGAAAACACCTTTGTTTGTTGGATACATTTTGCCCATAACAGATGTATTTAAGTGTGGGGGAGCACAATGTGTTGCAATGTTATCAACTTAATATAGTAGTTATAATACTGTGTTAAATCTAAGGTGAAGCTGAGCACCAGCTTCCAGAGCTTAAAGATGAAGCCTGTGTGGGAATCCCCAAAACTGCAGTTTCTCCAATGGCCACTTGAGGGTGCTTCTTAAACTGAGTCAAAAATAGTTGTCCCTTTGTCACTAACAAAGGTTAAAGTTAGGGGCATGATGTACAGGCTTACAGCCTCTTGTCAACAATCATGTAGTAAAAAGAAAGTGTGAAATAACTCATGTTTTATAGTCTAGATTCTTCAAAATAGCTATTCTTTTCTTTGATTACTGCTCTGCACACTCTAGGCATTCTCTCGACGAGCTTCATGTGATAGTCAGCTGAAATGGTTTTCCACTTGTTGGCCCTTTTCCCGTCACTCTGCAGTCCATCAGATCCCAACCCATCTAGACTGGGTTTAGGTCAGGTGACTGTAAAGGCCAAGCCATTTGGTGCAGCACTCCATCACTTTCCTTCTTGGTCAAATAGCCCTTACGCAGCCCATAGGTGTGTTTGGGGTGACTGTCCTGTTGAAAAATAAATGATGGTCCAACTAAACGCAAACCTGAGATGGGATGGCATGTTGCTACAAAATGCTGTGGTAGCCAATCTGGTTCAACGTACCTTCAGCTTTGAAAAAATCCCCAACAGTGTACCAGCAAAGCACCTCCAATCCATCACACCTCCTCCACGCTTCACAGTGGGAACCATGCATGTAGAGACCATCTTTTGATCTTTTCTGTGTCGCAGAAAGACACAGCAGGTGTAACCAAAGATCTCAGATTTGGACTCGAGCAGTCTCCTCTGAACAGTTAATGTAGAGATGTGTCTTCCACTGACTCTGTGAGGCATTTATCTGGGCTCTAATTTGAGGTGCTGTTAACATGATTTTCTGAGGCTGGTGAGGCAAATGAATTTATCCTCAGGAGCAGAGGTGACTCTTGGTCTTCCTTTCCTGGGGTGGTCCTCAAGAGTTTCATTGTAGCGCTTGATGGTTTTTGCGACTGCACTTGGGGACACATTCAAAGTTTTAGCAATTTTTCGTACTCACTGACCTTCAGTTCTTAAAGTAATGATGGACTGTTGTTTCTCTTTACTTAGCTGACTGGTTCTTGCCATATTATGAATTTTAAGTTGTCACAGCTGTTAGCTGTGTACAAACCTTACTTCTGCACAACACAACTGATGGTCCCAAACCCACTGAGAAGGCAAGAAATTACACAAATGAACCCTGACAAGGCACACCTGTGAAGTGAAAACTATTTCAGGTGACTACATCATGAAGCTTATTGAGAGAAGGCCAAGGTTTGCAGTGTTGTCAACAAAGAAAAGGGTGACTACTTTGAGGAATTAGGGTGACCAACCATCCTCCTTTTTTGCACTTGTTGACTTGTAAAAGTCTATATGATATTTTTTATTTTACCATTCATTAACGGCACAGAGAAGGCATTGTTTTCTTTAAACAAACAGTATTATTAAAGTTCTTCATGACTGGGCCAAGTGTCCACTTTTTGGGAAACCAAAATATGGTCACCCTACTAAAATATAAAACATATTTAGAGTTAATTATCTGCATTTCTTTGCTTCATAATTCCATATATTTTGTTTTATATATTTGATGTCTTCAATGTGTATCTACAATATAGAAAGTAGTAAGAACAAAAAAAAAACATTAAATGAGAGGTTGTGTTCAAAGTTTTGACTCTTAGATTGTGCGTTTCTGTGAGAATATCCATGAAACACAGACAAAAAAAGAATCAAGTCAACATATGTAGACAATCACTGCAGGTCAAACACTCAGACTATAACCTGCTTTTTCTTTGCCCTTATGTGGTCGTCACACAGCTGTGGCTCTTCATAACCAATGTGATTTGCAAAGCATTCAGCGTAACAGTAAAAACAAACACCACACTTGTTTAACCATCTTTTTACTGTACAATACACGAATCACAATTTCAGTCTGGAGGACAAGCAGTCAAGTCAGTGACTGATCCAAAAATCTCCATTTTGTTTTTAATCATATATTATGTAACTTTCTGCTGTCTCTGTACCTATAAAAGGACATTATGAAGTCTTGTCGTATAAATAACAGTTTAATCCACTGACTCTGGAATAAAGAATTTTTAGAGAGCTGCGATCTGCAAAGAAAGTAATGGTGGAATAAAAAAAACGAAAGAGTTTTAGGGGCATCCAGAACACAGTCTACTCTGAGTGGCTCTGTGACACTGATGAGGTTTTTAAATGGGAACCTTACATGATAATTTTGTGTTTCTTTAAAAGCAAACTCCTGCAAACCTCCCATAAAAATAATGAATTATTGACTTCCTGGCAACAAAACAAAAATACAGTTGTATACAGACTAGGATTACTGTAGAGTACAATGTGTCATTTCTTTAAAATCACCCCTTCTCTCAGAGGTATTTGTCACCCTTCACAGTAAGCTGTGGTGATTTCCGTGTTCGGAGGGAACACTAGTGTAATCTTCAAGTCCAGTTTATGTAAAGTGATGATGCGGGTCTATCTGAAGAGGCGGTATGTGCGGGGCAGACGTCCGTCCTTGCTGGACAAGGCGGCCTGGATGTGTTCGTACGAGGGCAGCTCCATGAGATCTCCAAGCGCTGCGACAGCTGGCTTACTGCGCAGCATCTTGGTGGTCACTCTTTTAATGTCACCAGGTGTCACGCTGCCTGAAAATTATTTGAATATTATCGTCACACAAATTTAGATGACTTGCAAAGAAAATAACACAAAAATCCTTCCAGTACTCACTTATTAGATGACAGAGCTCATGTGGCAGCTTTCTCTTTCCTGTGGAGAGAACCTGACGACCAACGTCTTCAAAAATAACCGGCCGTGATTCAAGGTTCATCATCAACATGGACTTAAGCTGAGTCTTTGCCCTCTCCAGCTCCATCTGGGCACATAAGGGAAATTTATTAAAAGAACTGTGTAATTTTTATTCTGCTAAATGATGATGACAAAGCTTGTGGCGATCATTACCTCTCCTGCACTGCCGCCCATCTGAATGAACTCTCTGGTGATTATTTCCACCATTTCTCTCACCTGGAAATGAATAAATGAAATAAGAAATAAGAAAAAGAACCACAAAAAACATGACAAACTATTCACTGGAGGTGAACTTTTCCCAAATATACACTCAGCTCCTTACAGGGAGAAAAAAGCAAGAGCACATTACCCATTCATCCTCTCTTTACTGGCTTCCTGCCACTTTTAGAATTTAGTTTTAGATTTTCACGGAGAAGCTGCATTCAGCTTTTATGCTCCTTATATCTGGAACAAACTCCCAGAAAGCCTCAGATCAGCTGAAACACTCAGTTTATTTAAATCCAGGTTGAAGACTCACCTGTTCTCAGCTGCATTTGAATAAAGCACCAAATCCACACTTTAAGCTTAAATTTCAAAACTTACATTTAACTACTGATTTTATCTACTGTTCTGATTTTATCTGTTTTGATTTTATATACTGTTTTGTTTGTTTGTTTGTTTGTTAATTAGTTAGTTAGTTTATTTGCTTGTTTTAATCAGTTTTAAATCATGCTTTTTATTTGTTCTTGTTTCTAATGTCTCTGTAAAGCACTTTGAATCACCTTGTTGTTGAATTGTACTATACAAATAAACTTGCCTTGCCTTGCCTTTATTGCTTGTTCTTAAGTCTTTGACCTTTGCCCCCTTTTTTATCTAAGCCTTTAAGCATCCACCCTCAAGTTAGGGCACTAAGGTTTTCTAATCAGAGGATTCTGGATGTTCCCAGGACAAGGTCAAAAACAGAGGGGATCGGGCCTTTCCAGTTGTAGGCCGTGTCCTGTGAAACCACCTACCCCAGAGCACCAGAGCTGCCAAAGCCTCATCAGAAAAAGTTTCAAAATTTAATTGAGAAATTTGTTACAGAATCCTAACAGATACTCTGCAGCTGTCCTGTATTGAGACTGTACCAACCTGTCTGGGGTCTGCACTAGCATGGATACACAGTAGGCCGCTGTCCTCGTAGCTATGATGGTAGGAGGTGGCGTTGTACATCCAATGATGTCTACAACAGATAACAAAAATTTAACAGTCGGTGACGACTAATTGGAATAGTTTTAGTACAATTTTCTTGTGAGACGCTCACCTGTTAAGGACGTTCAGGTACAGTCGGGTAAACATGCCTTTCCCGGGTCCTCCTGCAGAGAAGGAGCCGCCTCCACCCATCATCATGTTGAGCACAGCGAATGGGATAAAGTCATCCTCCTGTAAAGGGAACATTTTTACCCTTTAACATGTCTCAGGCCCCTGATTGGAGACTTTCCAAGACACTGCAAACACCCACCAGGTAGGAGCAGCTCTCCAGGCCGATCATGATGTGGGTAAGTTCTGGGATGGGGGTGGGGCCGAGGCTCACGTCTGACATATCCTTCTCCATCTAACAGAATAAAACACAATGTCCAACTTTTAAAGATCCGTTAAAAAGATCATTTGCTTTCTCCAGCAGAACGGAGGAATAATAACAAAAACAGGTATCTGCCAAACTTTGATTTTAAACAGAGCCTGGTTAATCACCTTGACGATGCCACCAGTGTACTGTGCTACAGAGAGGTCCACGTTGGGCGCTGAACTCGTTCCCCACACTGGTTTTACGTCCAGCAGGTATTTCCTGGCACTTTCGACCAGCTGCTCGTGCTCGATGCCCACTCCTGCCAGCACCATGCGCTCTGGACGGTAATAGTTACGCAGGTAACTGTGAAGCACATTCTTGTCAATCTTATCCACATTATCTGCAGGACAAAAACGAGGCAGCCCGACTGTGTTGCCTCGATACGCAGCCTGGAAACAAAACAACAAAGAAGGGTCACATATAGATTTAAAGATGAAAACAAACTAGGACTACTCACCATTGAGTTTGACATTAATGAGGTCAGAATATCTAAAAGTAATCCCTCTAACCCAATCAGACTTCAAATTACTCCAAACACTCATTTTCATAATTTTTGCCACTCCTGACTCTGTATGATATCAACAAGAGCGAAGCTCCTTAATGTGATTAACCCTGACATACAGAAGCCTTTTTCACTCCTTGTTCAAATCTTCTGTTTGCACGAGGCCTCCAATAAGAAGAAATTTGGCTTAAAGGAAGGGTGGACTCAAAGAGGGAAGAAGCAAAACAGCTTGGTTCAGACTGTGAGTGAATGGAGAGGCTGCACAAAAGCTCAGCTAAGGCAAATGGATCATTTTGGACTGTGAATCATGCAAAGTTACTCTATCAGAGTAGAAATGAGCATTGAAATTTTGACAGTGGATTTTGGTTTCATTAGTAATTCACTGATTAATAATAAAATGGGATGAATGGCTGGATGGACTAGCTAAGGAATAATGAGGCATAACTCACAGCATGGATCATCTCAGTGAGTAATGGCTCAGGATCTGGCCTCATGTTGAGATCTTCTAACTCAAAGCGCACCGCCATTCTGGTCATCTCGAGCTCTTCATCTGCACACAAAGAAACAGTTTGTATTACCGGTGGAGACTCTTGGACCGTTTGTGAGGACTGACCCTAAATTATATGTCCTTACCCAGCAGGCGAGGCTGCAGAACAGCATCAGACAGAAGACTGACCACTGTGTCCAGACCTTTCACTTCAGCAGACACTGCATACATTGTGGTGTCTCTGCAAAGCAAAACAACCAATCAACACACCTCAAATCAGCTGTGTGTTGTTTGCGTTTATCATTACATCATTCCACACTGAGACGGGAACTGTGTTAAATACCTGGATGTCTGGCAGTCACAGATCCCCCCGTGTTTCTCTAACGTAAGAAGGATTTCATCTTTACTCCCATACTGTGCAGTGGACTAAAGACATAAATGTTGTTGTCAGGTTTATTGCTCGCACCTCCACCTTTTTGGTCTTTTTCATTGGATTTTATTTAATACTTACAGAAAATGCAAGTTTTTCTAAGAAGTGTGCAATCCCACTTGGATACTTTGCTTCATGTCTGGATCCCGAATTAACCAAAACTAACAAAAGGAAGAAAGAGAGAGAATCTCACTTTATCCAGTTCTTGCAGGTGACAAAGAACTGTGAATATATCAGCACATCAAAGACACAACTTACCTCCAACTGTGCAGAATTCACCAAACTTGTTTTGGGAAGCAACTTTGAGGCCATTTTCTAGAGTGGTAATCTTGGTCTCATATTTTTCCTGACCATCCACTGAAGCGAACACTGGTTTGGGGATCCCAGGCAACGGTGTAGAGAGGGAGATATTTGGGTATCCGCCACCACTGCTGTATTTCCGGTAAGCTGCTATCCCATACCTTGGATGACAATAAAACAACTGCTATAAAAAAAAAAAAAAAAAACCTCATCGACTTTTAAAAGCTGAATTTCAAAAGCCAACTTTTGAAAAAACTGCAGCTTATACAACATGACCAATAAATATTAACATTGCTGGGTTTAATTTTTATACAACCTTTACATTGTACATAGCCCTTCTAGCCACAGCTACTTTAAAGACCTCACCAATTGGTCTTCTGACAAACAATGTGCCAATACAAAAATAAAAACAAACAGTACAACAAACAGCAATGAAAGAAGAAGAAGAAGAAAGTGTACTTTATTGGTCCCCGTGGGGAAAAAGAATAAAAAAGGAAAAGAAAAATCCAGCTTGCATGTTTTCCATACTCTTCAGAGGGAAACAGCCATTTTGCAAAGACATACTATTGTCTGCAGACTTTTTGGTCAGTAGGTGGTGATTTCATTACTGCTGATCTCTAGTCTGGACCAGGTTAGCTTTGCAGCATATTTTACCCAGTAAGAAAATGAAAATCGAATTACTTGATGAATTGTTGCAGCCCTAAATTCTAACAGCTGTAATCCTTTCAGTTTATGCATTTAACCCCCTCAAATATTACAATTTACACCAATTAAGTGAACACACAGGGAAAACTTTCGGTTAACTTAGCCAGCTGAAAACAAGCTTGACATGACTGCTTATCATGATTGCCAGTGTTAGGGTAAATGAATCCAGATAACATCACTTGAGTATACTGAAGTGGCTTCGTAGTACAGAGCCCTGGCCATGGTTAAGCTCCTCTAGCTGTGAGAAAACTCTGTTCTGATTGGCTGTCCATCATAAAAAGAACAGTGTGGGTTTTGTGTTTACAGCCACGCAACAGGGATCAGCATATTCACTGACATCATATAGCACCAAAAGTACGTAAAAACTCTCTGAAAATGACTATTTTCGCCTTTTGACTCAAACAGATTAGGTGCACATAGATACTATTATCGACTTCATTGTCCAAACGTGTTTGGAGCTTAAAAGTTTAACATTCCTCTTATAGCACTTCTATAATATCAGAATCTCAGCCACACAGTGATAAATTCAAAGTCAGCACGTATAATCCTCCACCATCCTCAGGCAAACGCACATTATTAAGTCCAGCAATCTATTCTCTTTTACCCAAATATGTCTCTTCATATTCAAATTCTCAACAAAAACAGCCTAACTAGCACGTCTATTTAAAATATATTAAAACAAAGCAGAACAATTCTTTATCTCGGACATTACAGAAAGCCGCTAAAATAATGCCAAAGCTTAAGCGAGAGGAGCATTTTTAGCTTCATTAACGGGTTATGATGTAACTTAGCATCATGCTAGCTGCTAATTAACGGTGACGAGGACGTAGAGAATTTCTAAACCCGCAGGGATGAGCGGAAACGTCAGGTGGGAGACAGTGGGTGTATCGGTGCTGCTGCAGTCTGTTCGCGTTAAACTCCACATTAGCGACACTGTAAGAGCGTTTATTTAAAACGTGTTACCTCTGAACCCGACTCCAGGTTCTGCACCTCGACATGTGAGTCGCCATCCTGGATCCTCTGTGACGGAGATCAACCCGGATGACGACGAAAGCTACTCGAAGCACTTCCGCTTTCAACCAGCTGACGGTTGTTGAACATGCAGCCCAGGGGCCAAAACCACACGATGTTACTGAATAATAAGAACATCACAGTGAAGTCATTAATAATTATTTAATAATCAGTTATAATTGTTAAATAAAAAACACTGCAATTTC
The DNA here is from genome assembly GCF_057382185.1 of Mchenga conophoros. Taxonomy (NCBI): domain Eukaryota; kingdom Metazoa; phylum Chordata; class Actinopteri; order Cichliformes; family Cichlidae; genus Mchenga; species Mchenga conophoros. Next base: position 30,941,650 of record NC_140537.1, on the reverse strand, counting down.
AGCTAAGGGGGACAAACACATGTTTTAGGTTATTGCCATCCAAGTACATGACCCGTCCATTACCTCCTCAGTGTGGTGAAGTCACCCTGCAACCTTAACAGAAAAACAGCCCCGAAGCGTCATGTTTCCACCTCTGTGCTTGAGTGTGGGAATGGTGTGCTTTGGAAAATATTAAGCATTTCTCTTCCTCCAAACACGACAGGTCAAGCTGATGCCAGATAGTTTCATTTGACTACAGAACTTTCTTCCATGCTTTCTCTAAATCCTTTAGGTGTTCATTAAGTGTTTGTTGGGAAACTTAAGATTACCCTGTATATGTCCCTTCTTGGGCAGGTAGACCTTTGGTTGATATTCTGTTTTTCTCCATTAAAATGAAACAACCATAAAAATTACACTTAAAAATTCAACAAACTCAAATCAACATTGAGCAGAAATCCATTTTGAAAATTTATAGCACACCCCTGATCTAGAAGATTGACAGTACCTGTCTGGGGAGATAGTAACCCAGATTATTTTTTCTCTATGTACATTTTATAGATGTTCTGTAAATGCATCACACACAGGCAGTCATAAAGCAGAGTTTTGAAAACAGAACAGCTCCAAGTGTCGGCCGCCTCACAGGGCAGTCACAGCTGGCAGATCTGGGGTTGCAGCTTTCTCAAGAATTATCCATCCATCCATCCATCCATCCATCCATCCATCCATCCATCCATCCATCCATCCATCCATCCATCCATCCATCCATCCATTTTATGACAGCCTATCCATTGTCTTCCACTGGGTAGCAGCCAGAGGATGCACCACCCACCTCCTCCAGCTTGTCCAGGGGAACACCATGGTGTTCCCAGGCCAGCCAGGAGATATAGTCTGTGTGCCCTCGGCCTATCCCGATGGGACATGCTAAGAACACCTCAACTAGAGGTGTCCAAGAGGCATCCTAGTCAGAAGCCTGAAACACCTCAACTGGCTCCTATCGATGTGGAGGAATAGTGGCTCTACTCTGAGCCCCGTCTGGCTGGCCGAACTCACCTTATCTCTAAAGGAGAGAGTCCAGCCACACATCAGTGGCACGAGAAAGCTCATTTTGCTGCTCGTATCTGCGATCTCGTTCTTTCGGTCACTACACAAAGCTTGATTGACCATTTGATTTACCATCAAATGGTAAATCGAGAGCTTCACTTTTACGCTCAGCCCTCTCTTTTCCATGATGGGCTGGTACAGCGTCCGCATCATTGCAGCTGCAGCACAAGCCGTCAGTTAATTTCACACTCCACTCTCCCCTCACTTGTGAACAAAACCCCGAGATACTTAAACTCCTCCATTTGGGGCAATAACTCAAACCTTTTCCAGCTGAGGACCATGGCATCAGACTCAAAGGTTCTGATTCTCATTCCCGCAGCTTCACGCTCAGCTGTGAACCACTCCAGTGCAAGCTGGAGGCCACAACCTGATGAAGCCAACAGAACCACATCAGGTGAGAAAAGCAGAGACGAGATTCGGAGACCACCCAAGTGGAAGCCTTCCGCCACTTGGTTACGTCTAAAAATTCTGCCCATAAAAATTAGAAACACAATTGGTGACAAAGGGCAGCCCTGGCAGAGTCCAACACCCACCAGGAACACGTCCAACTTATTGCCACTGCCTGGGCAGTGTTCCGCTTGGCCTGTTGGTATATATCGGCTGCCTGCGAAGTTCTGCAGGCTAACCAAGCCCAATAGGACTCATTCTTCAGCCTGATGGTTCCCTTTACCTCTGGTGTCCACCATCTGGTTTGGGGGTTACCCCCAGGACAGGCATCAACCACCTTGTGGCCACAGCTCAGTGCAGCGTACCTAAATAGCATAAGTAAATAAAAAGTATTTTATTTATTTACAGGAAACCAAAAGCAACAAATACATAAATAAATAATCATTTGAGAACCAGTTTCGTTTTAGGCAAGCAAAGTAATGAAGAATTGTGAAAGAATTGTCTTTTTGGGGTGAAGGGACAAGTTAAAATTAAATTTATGTTAGGGTAAGATAAAGGGTTGGGCACTTAGCTGTAAAAGTTACAAATATAGCTAATGAGAATCCACAAATCTCACAAAGATAGCCAAATAAAGGAAGACACATTTAAAAGACCCCAAGAATACACTTGCCAAGTTTAAAGTGGATGGGACGAACTGTCATATAGACACAGAGATTTGTCTGACTATTAGTAGGTTTAAGGAGATAACTACTTACTGACTTAATTTCTTCAGTGCACTGCTCAAATTCACAGGTGCTTTTTGTTTTTGTTTTTTTTGTTTGTTTGGTTTTTTTGCTTTAGGATGAAGGTTTATTAACTCCAAACCAGCTCTATCCGTGTCTGTAATTTGGGCTCTAAGATCCAAAACAGAACAATTGATCCATTTGAGTGGGTAAGCGGGCCAAGAGCATTTAACTACCCATCAGTGAATCAATTCTGACACAGAAACAAGTCAGCTCCTCAATAACATTAACACTTCCACCTGACTTTAAAGCACTCTGCAGCTGAAGAGAGATTCAGCAGGACTGTGACCAGCAACAGCACATTTATTATTTGCCACAATGTTCTCCATTATGCATGTCACCGCAGTGCTTTGGATAATTTCTCTGTTTTCACACTCCGGCTCAGCTTACGAGCTCCAGGATACCATCCACACTCTGAAAGAAGAAAACCTCCACCTGCAGCACCAACTGGAGAACCTCACCAGGGCTCTCAGGGATTTGAAACATCTTCTGATTGAGCACTCCAAAGGTAAAAACAGAGCTTTCTTGTTACAAGTGGATAGAGTTTCAAAAATACAAAGTCTTAATAGATACTTTTATCAAATTTGAATATAGCTACTGGTGGGGAGCATGACCCTGAATATCTGCACGCCTGGAAGGAGTGGTCCCAACATGGTGAGCTCTCCAATTCTGGTTTTCAGAGCAGACTTTGTTGTAGCACTTAGTTGTCTCTATCCCAACAAAAAAACTCTATACTGTGTCCTTTAGGGATAAGTGCTGAGACCCACCAAATGCTGGAGCAGGCCCTGTGTTTAAACGAGCTCCACGATGCAGCGGATCACATCTTCATCACTCCGGTTTTCCTCCTCCTCTCACCTGTTATGTTTCTGGCACTGCTGTCATGACTTTGACCAACAACCCAACAAACATATTAAACTTTCACACAGATATGACACATTATAATAAGAAAATTTTCCTACATTAAAGTTCAGGATCAAAAATCAGATTGACTTTTAGATCTAAAATTGGACATAAATGAAATAAAGGTAGCCCTTGAGGATATATATGAATGCCTTGTACTAAGATGAATGGACAAATAACCATCTTATTCAACAACCTACACACATCTGCAGATTTACTCAGCTCAGGCTTTAACGACCAAAACAAAAGTCAAATGATGAAAAAAGGGATACCATGGTAACACAGTTAAAGCAGCATAAAAATGATAAGATAAATTTTGATAGATCTAATTTTAGATCTATCTACTGGGTCACACCCCTTTTGGCCTTAGATAAATCTAAAGATTTTAGTTTTAAGGTCATATTTCATCCTCCTGTATTTTTATATAGAAGCAGAGAAAGGGTACTGCACAGGTTGTATTTATTTATTGGTATATTTATTGTGTTTACAAACAGAAAATTACTTAAGAATGATGTGGAAATTTGTTTGGATAACATTTTAGACTAGATACAATCCCCTGCAATGAGTGGTATTTATTTTCTTGCAAATCTAATTGTCATTTGTTTGTGCTAATGTGCCCTTTTGTGTTTTGCAAAACAGTAACTTATGCACTGAAACAATATGGTTTATTATGCAGGTAATATGTGTTGTGAAATGTAATGTGATGTTCTATAGTTGTACTAAATGTAAAAAATACATTAAAAAAATATTAGAATTAATATGTATACAATACAAATTCTATATCTTGTTTGTGCAGACATGCAGTTTGGAAAGAAGAAATCCATCATCCTTCAGTCCTAAGGAAATACAATATATACAATACTTAAGTCAATAGCTCATGTATCAATATGTCATCACTTCAACTGTTATCAACATTTTTGCTCAGTGTTGAGCAAAGTCAGAGTGTCTTTTAGAATCTACATTAAACACAGTTCTGCCACAGTGGGAAAACTGGGACTATGAGAGTCTTTGGTGGATTTATGTGTTTGATGTTGTCCTGAATCCAACAGTGTTACATTTCACCCGCTACGTCTGCTTTGTCTGCTTAATTAAAATGACCCCTCCTGCATAGATTATAAATCGGTGCATTTGTACTTTCATTTCCATTTGATTATGCTGAATGGATTGCCAATTTACATTTGCAAGGACTTCATCTGGACCCAGTATTTGGCTGTAGACATGTCCTTGTGAATAAATGAGACAGAAGCCACCATATGGACAGTTTCTGTGTTGTTCTCCTTTTTTAATATAAAATATTGGTCACTTTGTGGATTAGGCAACATTAATAGTCTAAAGCTATGTTAGCAACTCTTAAGACATTAGTATCCTTTCAGGCTACTTATTCTTTTAAGTTTGTGGTTTAGCTGTTCACCACCTTAGTTTGGCCTGTTAGCATGCTAATTAGCACCAAATTTAAAGCTAAGAGTGATGAAAATGCATTTCCTGACGTATACCACTAAAAACATCAGGCAAATTCAAGGGATTACACACATAGTTAGGACTCAATTCCTTCCAGCTCCACTTTCGTTTGATGACTCTCAGCCACACTGTTTTCGCGTCTGGGACCTCTCCTTCTCCTGTGGGCCCTTTACAAGCCGCCTGTTTCGTGAAACTGGACACTAGCGCCTTTAGCTCGTTCCAGTAGTCTGCGTGGGACCGGTTCCCCTTTTTGTCCCGTTCACCCGAGCCCACCGTCCAAGGTGCCGGAAACTGTCTCCCGGTTTGCAGCTCGTATGGTGTAAAACCTGTGGATTGATTAACAGAACATCTTATGGTCATCAACGCAACCGGCAGGGCTGCGACCCAATTTAGCCCTGTTTGCGCGCAGATTTTTGCCAATTTGTTTTTCAAATTTAGGTTCATTCTTTCTACTTTCCCCTGAGACTGAGGATGATAGACCGTTCCAAATTTATGCTGGACGCCCAACATTTTTTCTACTTTTTCCAAATCTTGATTTTTAAAATGGGTTCCATTATCTGATCTAATTCTTTTTGGGAACCCATGACGGGGAATGTAATGATTGATTAAACCCTTAATGACAGTCTTAGCATCCTCCTTTTTTTGTAGCCCAGGCCTCTGGCCAGCCGGTCAAAGCGTCAACACACAATAACAAATATCTTACACCGCCCGGCCCAGAATCAATCATATCAGTGAAATCAATAACAATCTCCTCTCCCGGCCTCTCAGGGGGCCGAAACTTACCCACTTCCGGTTTTACTGCTGGTTTAGGATTGTGTGCCCCACAGATTAAGCACATCCTGGCCTTCTCCCTTATCATTCCTCGCAGCTCAGGATGCCACCAATGACACAAATTTCTTTCCATCTGGGCTCTCCCCACGTGGGCAAGTCCGTGGGCTTCATCCACCTTCTGTTCTTGGCTAGTCTCAAAGCTCGAGCTAAGGCTATCACTTCAGCTCTCTGGGCCGACTGCTTTCCCTCAATCCTTCCTGACTCTCTGACCTGATAATCTCCTTCTACTCTGCAGACCACCGCATACCCTGCTTTCAGTCCTCCTTCGTCTCGGTGGCAACATCCATCGGTGAACCAGTCCTCAGCTCCCGGTATGGGTTCGGCCTTCAGGTCCTCTCTAATCTTTTCCTCGATCTGTGCTCTTTTGGCGCAGTCATGTGGTTCCCCTACACCCATTAAATCTGCCATGTTAATTCCTTCATGTGTGAATGTCAAATTTGGGGCCTCTAAGACTTTGCTCAGTCTCTGTTGTGCCCGTGGTGACATACAAAATGCTTGTGAATTTACGTATGCCACTATGCTATGTGTAGTGAGTATTTTTAGTGGGTGTTCTCTCACTACATGTGCTGTTTTTTTGGATAATTCTCGCGACCCCTGCTGCATGTTGTGTGCATGTAGGATGCTTTGCTTCTGTTGGATGTAGTTTTACACTTACATACATGAGCACTTCTCTACCCCCCCCCCTTTTTTCTGAAACAACACTCCATTTACAATTGAGTTTGTTTCAGAAACATCCAAATAGAATGGCTCATCATAATTGGGTGTGGCTAAATCTGAGGCCCTTTAAATCTTGAGTCCATCAAACAATCTGAGCATGTCTCACCAAATGGCAGAACTAATCATTTTAAAGCCATTTTTTGCATATAATATATGGTTGACTAAAATCAAAGGGAATTATTTCCTAAGTACTCAGATCCTCTACATAGGTTGATTGCATTCTGTTGCAACAGTCATTATCATTCCCATTAACCTACATTTAAGAGGGAGCAGTTCAACCACCTCTTGCATGTTAAACGAGCTAAATAGTGCTCTTTATTAAGTGTTGCTGTGACGTCAGCTTAGACAACATTGTGCCAGCAATGCTCAAAACTCAGACAGCAGCAAGCTGATTTCAGCAGGTATCTGAGAAGTGATTTACACATTTACAAAACAAGTGAAAGGCCCCTAGTTAATCTAAGGAGGAGATTAGGTACTGCGGAGTCCCGCTGAAGTAGCTTTAGTGAATCATTGACCTCTTTCTGCATCCCTCCTGGTATTTGGTGTGGATGGTAGCCACATGTGAAGCAAGGTGTTCATTCATTAGAATCAGTCGCTGTATTATACAGACACTGGTATAAGAAGTCAAACCTTTATAGTTGCAACTGATGTTTTATCACTTCAATTCTCTTTGAAGTGTTTTGAAGACAAAGTTGGAGAAGTGAGGTTGAAATGGTTTAGAGGAGGAGGAATAGTAGATATATTGGACAAATGATGTGAATTATGGAGCTACCAGGCAGGAAGAAAATTTAATGGATGGAGAGAAGGAGAACATGCAGAGGGTTGGTGTGAGCAAAGACGATGCAAGTGACAGGGTGAGATGGAGGCAGATAATCCAATGTAGTGACTCTTAAAGAGAGCAGCTGAAAGAAGAAATGGAAGAACAGAGATATAGAGTATTTAAGCTTATTTGGGAATCGGCAGCATATTATAGTGGAAAAACTTTTACTTGTGCTCTACTCATGCAAAGTCTTTAAATCTATCCATCTGTTTTAATACCATAGCTACTATTTTTTATAATGTGTGGATATTTTTGCTTGACATTGTTCCTTGCACTAGTGTCATTTTATGATCATACTAATAATTTAAATAACTGGGGTTTTTGTCTCATTATAGCTGATGGCGTTGAATTAGAACACAGAGTATGTGTGTGTGTGTGCCAGATTGTGTGTGTTAAGTGGGTGTGGAGGGTGTCCAGAATATGTGAGCTGTTGCTTGCTGTTCACTCCCAGCTTGAAGCTCAGCAAATGTATCAGGAGAGAAAAGAGGAGAGGCACACAGAAACTGACTGAGAGCAAATTAATGGGCACCAGCGCAGAGAAAATTGTTCTAGAGTAAGTATCAGTTCTCTATATGAGCTTTCATTAACCCTGTGGTGGATACATTTTAATAGAAATCTTGTGAAAACAGCATGTGTGGGTATCCGAGGTTTATTTTTTACAACATGTACCTTTAAACTATCAAACTAGCTTTTAATATCAAAGCACATTAAAAGCTGCAATTTTGTAGTTTCTGAAAGTGCTTGTGCTGCACAACAGGTCCTGAATTTGTATGTCTATTGTATATCTACTGAAGGCATGGTCTTAAGTGTCAATAAGCAAAGAAAAAGATGAGATGTAGGCAGCAGGTAATAAAATAAATGGAATCATAACAATAAAAAAAGTAGGAATAGTGAATTAACTCATGGTATCATATTAAATCTACTGTATTTATTACATGTAAACAAAGCTGTTTGTGTATTGCTTGTATGTCTCAGAACATGTGAATTACTGTTAAAAGATGAGCAAAAGTTATCATCTTGGAAGCTGATCATGTGATTTAACTTATGTCCATTTAAAACCATACTACAGTCACAGCTCCTCATACAAACCTGAGCTATAACATCTTATTTTACCAACCGTGAACTGACTGCTACATCATCACCTGGATCATTAATGTTTCTATGTAGTGCCACACAGTGCGGGGCCAAAAATCTCACTCTGGTGTCACTCAGTGGTGGTGACAGAAATTCAGTGTTTGTGCCAAATGTTGTCTGTAGAAAGGAAGCTTACAAGTGAGTGTGTGGGCTAGAAACATCTTAATGACATGCTAAACAGTGTAAATGATCTATTGTGAGCCTTGTGAGTCAAACAAATACACACCCCCGGGCTCTTAGCATTATGTGAGTATAAGCAGCCCGTAGCCCCGCTGAACTCACCAGCAGTGATGGCTAATGTACTAATGTCTGTTTTGTCATTGCTTTAAGCACATCATCACTGGTGATTTCTTTTGTTCTTCAGAAGCAATTGAGGTGATAATTATAAAACTAAATTTACTGATAGTTTTTTTTTTCTTCTTTTTTTTGGCATGTAGTTCTGTTTGTCCATTCACACCGCTTTTGGTTTAAATTGTCCAGTATGGAGATATCAACTGTAGAGTGTAATGGAACCAGAAAGCACTCGCCTGGTTACTTACTGCTGAGCGGTTTCACTTAGTTTCAGTTTTCTTTCTAAGAAACGGGAAAGTAAGTCTGTGGCACAAAGCTGAACTGCAATTGCTAGCTTCCCGTTTTTTTTTCCCTCTTTTTTTGCAGTTGGTGGATCAGTTCGTAAAAATAAGCTCACTGACCACTTTATTAGGTACATTTTGCTTATACAGGGTCACATCCCTTTTGGCTTTAGAGCAGCCTTAACTCTTTGTTGCACAGATTCAATGAGGGGTTTGGAAACATTCCTTAAACATGCTGATGTAGATTGATTCATTCATTGATTCACCCTTGATTCATTCCAAGGGTGCTCTGTAGGTTCCAGATACAATTACTTCTTGAATCTTGAATCTACTGTGCAGGCCATTTGAGTACAGTGAGTCAATGTCATGTTCAAAGCAGTTTTTAAATGATTCGAGTTTTGTGACATGGTGTGTTAAACATGGCTGCTTTCAGACATGGTCAGTAACAATTCTCAGACAGGCTGTGGTGTTTGAACGATGCTCAGTTTGTGCGCCAGGAAATCTCCCCCACGCCATTACACCACCAGCCTGAACTGTTGATACAAGGCTTTCATATTTCTTATCCCAAATTCTGTCCCAAATGTCACAGAAGAAAATGAGATTCATCAGGTCATGATAATCTTCTATTGTCCAAATTTCGATAGCTCGAATAAATTGTACCGTCATTTTCCTGTTGTGCGTTTTCCTGTGTTGTGCGTTCAGAGATGCTCTTCTGCATCCTGTCATTTTACAGTAAGTGGTTATTTGAGTTACTATTGTCTTACTATCAGCGTCAAGCAGTCTGGCCATTCTGCTCTGACTTCTGGCATCAAAAAGGCATTTTTACCCAAGCAACTGCTGCTCATTGGATATTTTCTCTTTTTTCTCTGCAAACCCTAGAGATGGTTGTGTGGGAGCTCCACAGTTTCTGAAATACGTAGACCAATCCATCTGCTTAGAACTATTATTTTGTGCAGCTAGATCAGGAATTGTGGAAAGAAACATTGTTGCTGAGTCTTCTTTTTTGGTGATTCTAGGAAAAATCCTAGAATACGATTTTCTGTGAACTCTCTCCAATGTCTCATCTGCTACTTTTTCATTGCGTTGTGTTCTTGACAAATTTGCAAAATCGGGCACTGTCAATATTATCATAGAACTGTTTTGATTTTTATTTCAAGTTAGTTGCTTCCTGATGCTTGTTCGCCGTTTGGTTTTCTTATGGCTCACTCTTCGGCAATAATTTAATGGCAGTAGACCAGACATCAAGCTCCGCTTAATCATTTGTATTTTTTAAAATGTATTTTCTGATTTTTTTTAATATATTCATGAGCAGTCTGCTTTTTATATACAGAGGTTGTCTTAAAAAATCATCCCCAAAATACTAATAAATGTATCCATTATTAGCTTTTTGACTTTGTCACTGTCTGGCTTTAACTATATACTATAATTGTTCACTCGTGGAACTTCATCATCACATTCAAATAATAAAGGGTGAGCCCTTACATGGCCATACTGAGGATCATGAAAGCCTATACGATCAGACGGGTAGCTGTCCTCGCAGGGACCAATAACTGATCTTTACAGTACAAAGCTCCGCAGCCTCTTTTCATGTCACTTTCATTGAGTGGAGGGCCACGGTGCGAGCTCTATAAAGTGGCTGGGCCCATTCAAGGGACTAAAGAGGACAAAGCTGAGCTCACTGCGGCACCACAGACTCACAACCAAAATAGGAATGAAGCAGAGGGGGAAAGGGAGGGGAGGCTGTTAACAGAAAGAGAGGGAGAGAGGGAGGGATTTTAAATTAATCTGCTGAATATATTTACTGGAAACTGATGAGAAATGGTTCTATGCAACACCAGGTTCAGTCTCTGTGGTGTGTAGTGTATGAAAATAAAAGTCATATCACTGTGGAGAATCTCTGGAACACTATCATATATTTTTACATCAGATTGAACACTTAAAATCTGAGAATTACTGCCTTAAAATATGAATAAATATTCTGGTTATTTAAAAGTTGGAAGTATATGATGCTATGTACTACTGCCTGTTAATGGTAAGTGATGTCTTGGGTATGAGCTAACCCACTGTGTCTAACAATGGGTCATTATTTTAATACTAAATCAAAAGGACAACATTAATATAAAAGTTACACCATGTTAATATAACTGAGTAGGTTTACTCAGTTTTGTGTCAGTATATTTATCCAAACTGAACCTCATCCCTCATCCCCCCAAATTTTTTTACTGGTTGATAACTTTGTGTTATAAAAACCTATTTGATTGCTTTCTTGTGTGTCTGCATGTAGCTTAACAACAGCACTACAGAGCTGATAAAAACCCCTTCAGAACAACATAACCGTTTATAGTCACGTTTTGCTTCTGTCTCCTCCTTAAACTTAACCCTTTGCAGTTCGCGATACACAGCATGCATCGCCTCTGCTGCAGAGATGCTTTGAAGATCCATTTTAGCGTGTCTGTTGCCAAATGAAGATCACACACCTCAGTGCTGCCAGTAAATGTGCAGTCTCCATCAGTGATAGTAAGTAAAGAGAAATAAGAGCTCCTTTATGTGTGCACACTCTTCCAGCTGACACCATGGATGAAGCTGCAGGATGGTCTCCGAGTGGCTCCCATGGAGCTCGGCAATAGGATGCAAGTGTGTGTCTCCATCTGTTTGCTCCCACAGATGACTTCCCATCTTTGCTTACTCATCCTGTCTGGCTTGGCAGTCTCATCCCAGTTTGGTGAGTCCATCTACTCTTTTGTTTTTATTGTGTTTGGCCACGAGATAAAGTCAAAAGAAGGGTTGTTGGTCAATAAAAATGCCACTAAATTAAAAAAAAATAACAAATTTTTTTTATTAAAATGTTGAAATGTGGTAGCACTGTGCTTAAGTAAAGCTTAGATGTACTTGTGCTGTAGCCTGTTATGGCACTTTACACTTATTCTTCTTCCAGAGGATTATTTTACACTACATTTATAATGACTTTTAAACTTTTAAACAAAAAAGGAAACAATCATGCAACTGACATATTCTCTCATGAGAATATACTCTTAAATGTATATACCAGAGGTGGGACCAAGTCATTGTTTTGCAAGTCTCAAGTAAGTCTCAAGTCTTTATCCTCAAGTCTCAAGTCAAGTCTCAAGTAATGTCAGGCAAGTCAGAGTCGAGTCTCAAGTCACTGGTGTAAAAGTCCGAGTCAAGTCACAAGTCTGAAATTTTGAATTTCAAGTCCTTTCGAGTCATTAAAAAAAACGAAAAAAAGCATGTTGCAGTTATGCTAAATGTAAATTTTAGACCATGTGATTTTTAAATCTGTGTTTTTCTCAACACATGACAAAATAGTGAACTTAGAAAATATACACAAATTGTGAAATTGCACCTCTTTAAAATGCAGCTCAATTAAACCTAGCTCCAAGAATAATTTTCACCGACAGTTCTGAGATAAGCTGCATGTTATTCTTGGATGCGGTTGTAGGACCGGCTTTAAAATCGCATGACAAAAATATCACACACATTAAAAAAAAACTGCATCACCAACGTAGCCTGGAAAACATTTGCTAGTTAGATGAAGTCAGCTATCTCATATTTATATGCATATTTATAAGCATACGGTTCTTGGAGTGAGTGCATACACTCATGAAGTTTAGTAACTTCCGGTCACTGCAACAAGCCCAGGTACAGTTTACCGCCGGATGGGTGCAGGACCTTGAAACGCACGTGTAGAACGAAAGACCATCGTACGTATCATAAGTTTACCAGTCTCACAAATCGTCTTCATAAATACACATTCGTTAACCGTTTATTAATAGGACCTTTGAGCTCAACGGTAATTAATTAGTAGTGGAAATAATTTCTGGTACGCATCACAGAAATGTAGCAGTGACAATAATACTGTATGCTGTAATCGTACTGGGCAATTAGTGATACAAAAAACCTGTTTTATCCTGTGAATAAAAGTATATGTTTTTGTCAATGTACCATAATAACAGAAGCGAAACACAATATTGTGTCAGGACAATTCACTATTTATGCACAATAAATAAAGGAGCATAGCGCGACAATTTCTGTTCAGCGCCAGACTTGCTTGTAACCTATATCACTAATTATGTTATGAAAATGACGCATTAACTACAACAGCAGACTGACCTTTGTGGAAATGCTTGGAGCAGACTAACCTGTGAGCTGGAGTGTTCTGGGACGTTATATTTGATCTTTGAATGGCTGCAATCCAGGCCATCCGTCGCCTGTTTGTCACTTCGGAAACATGGCTCGAACAATTTCTCTTAAACGTCGTAATCCGATAACAACCGATCTCTTTACCCGTCGGCTTCCCGTGGCTGTCATGCGACCGGCTATCGCAGTTAATAATACAACGGCTTCTTGACATTTTTGTGTTTCTTTTTATCTCTGTGTAACTGATTTTAATTGAAAGCCTGCGTGCGCTAGTACTTCTTGCCACGAGTTCCCAGAATCCTTTGCGGTTCTACCCGTGAATGACGTCACATTTTCAATCTCTATATAATATGCGTGTTAAATTTTATATTTGGGGTGAAATATCAAGTCTTTTCAAGTAAACCGGTTCAAGTCCAATTCAAGTCCCAAGTCATTGGTGTAAAAGTCCAAGTCAAGTCACAAGTCTTAGAACATTTTTTCAAGTCAAGTCTAAAGTCATAAAATTAATGACTCGAGTCTGACTCGAGTCCAAGTCATGTGACTCGAGTCCACACCTCTGGTATATACTAATAATAAAACTACTACTACTAGTACTAATAGTTCCGGTTTTTTAAAGAAGATGCCTTTACCATCCTGTTCAAATATTGAAATTACTAATAAACTAAAGCTTTAACTTCTGGTTCAGCAACAGTGACACTATCAGCTGTGGGTAAAATTGATAAGTTGCTCACATTTTATCATCTGTATTTGCTGATTGAAGAAATATATCAGCAAATTAGCAATTTATTACTATTCAAGTAAGAAAATAACCATTAGTTGGTGTCCCCTGCAAAACAACATGGACACATCATTTATATCAAACTGATGATGCAGTGTAAGGCTTAACAGTTTTAGTTTAACATTCGCCTGACCATATCTGTGATATCAATACTTTTACTTAAGTAAATATTTTGAATACTTCCACTAGTGCTGGATAAAATATTGAGTAACATATTCAAAGCACACTGAATGGATACACTGTGTGTGTTCCAGGTTTGGAGGATGTTTTCTTCAGTCCGCAGGACCAGACAGTCAGAGAAGGAGAGGGAGTTTTCCTCCGGTGTGTATCAGGGGAGAGTTCACCTCCTGCAAGCATCACATGGCTCAAAGATGGAAAGGTGGTCACAAGAGGTAGACAGATTCAGGTAAAAAACAACTTCAGATTTTAGAAGGGCATCAAAGACTACTTTCTTGCAGAGTAGGACAAAAAGCAGTAAATATATCTGGTAGATATTAATGTAGTAACAGTCTCCATTAGACTCCAAGACAATAATCAGGCATAGAGTGGAGAACAGTTTTTACACTTTGCATTTCTTCTGCAGTTTAGAGAAATCCAGGCTAAAGAAAGGCCAATTTCATTCTCAAATTCATGTTTTTAACAGTTTTCTTGTGAATTTTAAAGCCATGGTTTGAGCCTCAACTTGATGGTTGGACATAAATTTCATGTGTAAGGCATCCACCTGCACTGCTGGAAACTACTATAATCAGATCAGGCTGTAGTTTCTCTCTTGGGCGTCTTCATTATATAAAAAAACTAATTGATTAGGAGTTTGATTACCCTGATTTTTCTTTTTCTTTTTTTTAAAACAGCATTTACTGAAACTGCTATAGCAATTTTTTTGTAGGTGCAAAATTTTCTGTCTGCAGAGCTTGTACACAGAACACAGTGCTGACTTAAATGCTGGGCAACCTTACAAATAGAAATTGATTTGAAGAACTCACAAACCTCAAGGAGACTCTGAAAGCCTCATGAGAAAAAACACTTTTTATTTCACTCAGGGCAAAAATAAAACAGAAAAATACACGTTGTTGCTTTTAACTTTGATATTGGACATATTTTCCATACTGTATGTGTCATCCTGCTCAGGGTGAATATGGAGGTGGGCACCAGAAGAAAACGTCAGGCACTCTTCATCTTTTCAACGTAACATTAGAAGATGAAGGGGTTTACGTTTGTGTCACACACAATCCTTCACTGAACATCAGCAAGAAGAGCAGACAAGCCAGACTTACTGTGCAGGGTGAGGCTTTTTCTTTAATTCACACTGACAAATTTTCAAATTGCAGCTGATCCAGGAGAGTTTATTAAATATAAATCCTGAGCTCTCTGGTTTTAACAAAAATACTGCTTTAATTAAAAAAAAACTAAACTAATTTATCATACTTGTGTGTGTTTGCAGAGGGTTAGTATCTTACTGTGACTGTCCGCCTTGCAGGGGTCCCTCGGAGGCTGCAGTTCATCCAGGGCCCTGACAACATCACTGTTGCTATAGGAACTGAAGTCTCCATGCACTGCAGTGTTCTCGGCTTCCCTGTTCCCATGGTGCACTGGTTCAAAGACGGGTGCCTCCTGATGAACTGCTCCGGCTCGTTCAGCCTCCAAAACAATGGACAGCTGCTCACATTCAGGTCCAACACTGCATGGCAGAACAGGAATATTAATTCTTTATTGTTTAACTCCAACTGTGGTTGACAGTTGATGATACAGTCAAAGATTTTGTCTTTTTTCTTCTGGTACAATTATAATAGTTTCTGGTTCTTACTGGTGCATAAAAGAAGGAAGGCTAAAGAGGAAGGATAAAGATTGGGTGTTTTAGAGAAAGAAGACATTTCTGTAAATATTCTGTATTCCCTGCAGGGTTGCCTCACAACAAGACTGTTGTGTTTGAATCTGCCACTGGGGGATTCCCTCCAGGAACTCTGGCTTCCTCCCACAGTTCAAATATTAATTAGTGTTTCTAAACTGGTTTCTAAACTGGCTAAGAAAAAAAAAAAAAAGCAAACAAAATCAAAAAGAATCCCTAAATGTTAAAATTACATTTAAAATATTTTTTGTGTTTGTCTTCTCCAGAAATGTGAGCAAGGAGCATGAGGGCTCA
Source organism: Mchenga conophoros (assembly GCF_057382185.1). Taxonomy (NCBI): domain Eukaryota; kingdom Metazoa; phylum Chordata; class Actinopteri; order Cichliformes; family Cichlidae; genus Mchenga; species Mchenga conophoros. Next base: position 30,925,893 of record NC_140537.1, on the reverse strand, counting down.
TATCACTGTGAAGCATCAAACCAGAAAGAGACAATCAGGTCGCAGCCAGCCTTCCTACTTCCAGCTGGTATTGTCAACTCTGAACTGTTTAACTCAAGCAAGTGAATTGCCTTGTTAAAACCGTTTAGGTTTCTGCTTCAGCAGATTCCATGCTGTAAAAATCAGCAAAATCCAATAAGAGCAGATGTCCAAACTTATTAGTGATTTACATTTTGTGTTTACAGAAATGGACTGGAGTTTTGTGCAGCAGCCCACAAATCTAACGGTGAAGAGCGGCAAAAATGTTACGGTAACCTGTAGGCCTCCGTACAGCAGACCAGCAGCGCAGGTGTCCTGGTTTAAAAACAACCGGCTTCTCACTCCCACTGAAAATGTAACAATGCTGCCCAGTGGAGACCTCTTCATCCACAGGTCTTTATTGTTCATGCCTCATTATATGACTAGATAAATTAAATATAACACAAAAATTGTGTATAAATTAAAACTGGTTGGGCCAAAACTTTTAAAAAAGTTTAGTTAATTTGCATTGTTTACGGTATGTTTAGCGCTTAACATGAAGTCATAGAGTTATAAAATTGTGCCTGTAAATACAGCTCCAGGCAGCTGATTTTTGTTTTTAAAAGCTCTGCTGACCCTTTTCATAATTTTCTCTGTAGTGTGCAGGAGCACGATAGTGGCAGCTACTTCTGCAGGGCCTCAAACACCCATCTTCAAAGATTTCTTACCTCGAGACGAGCAACACTCAGTGTTTTGGGTATGACATCTGGCAGCCCTCCCTACTATCTCACTGGAAATGTATATATACATATATATATATATATATATATGTATATATACATATATATATACATGTATAGGTGCATAATAATATTCCAGACAGTGCTTTCCCTTCCTGGCAGCTCCTCCATCCGTCAAGCTATGGCCCCAGGTATTGACGGTGCCTTTGGGTGCTCAGGTGGTGCTGGAATGTCAGGTGTCTGGCCACCCTTTACCGTCCATCAGCTGGATGAAAAGAGGCCACACCAAGCAGACAGGAGGCAAAATTGCATTGGGGTAAGTTATAGTGTTCTGACTTTTTGAAAATTTTGTATACAAGCAGTTCATAATATATGGCAGCTTTCATGTTTCCTATTCAGACAGAGAAATGCCACTCTCTACATCCAGTCAGTCCGGAGCTACGATGAGGGGGTGTATGTGTGCGAGGCATCCAACACACTGGGACAAAGCCATGGCACAGCACTCCTGAGAGTTGCTGGTAAATTTTAAACCTTGCTGTTTTGCAATGTATTTACTCCTCAGATCAATAGACGAGTCAAAGTCAAGTCAGGAGCATGTGCCTGATACTTACTAAGCATTTATACACTTTAGATCAGGGGTAGGCAACTCCAGGCCTCGAGTGCCGGTGTCCTGCAGGTTTTAGATCCCACCCTGGGTTAACACACATGAATCAAATGATTAGTTCATTAACAGACCTCTGGAGAACTTCAAGAAATGCTGAGGAGTCATTTAGCCCTTTAAATCAGCTGTGATGGATCATGGACAAATCTAAAACCTCCAGGATACCGGCACTCGAGGCCTGGAGTTGCCTACCCCTGCTTTAGATGTTGTGGTTGGTTCAATACTAAGTATGATGACAGATATGTTCTTGTTAATGCAAACCTTTTAGATCATAATGAAGGTGAGGATTTAGATATGAGTTTGGTCTGACCCACTGATAAGTGTACTAAATAAAGCAAACCCTAGCCTGGAAGGCAAAGGGATTGTTGTCCCTCTGCTTTATGCCCCTATTTAATATTGCTTTTAAGTTGCAGTGAATTTGTAATTCCCTATAAGGTATCTTCATATAGTGTACATAATATTATCAAAGCATGGGCGTGGTCCTCATTGGCAGATCAACAAGTGTGTGTGATCATTCATTTTAACATGTCAGCTGTACTGTGTTGTTTTGAGAGTGCAGGAAAACTAGGCTGCAAAAATGAAAAATCATGAATAATTATCTAATAGGTATTAAGCTGAAATGCATTAAAGAAAAGAAAAGAAAAAACCTGTTGCTATTATAGAAAAGTACATGCTCGCAACCAAGGTCCTTCTAAAAGAACTGAATTATACACAGGAAAGAAACTGAGAAATTCTTCTTGTGTAGTACAAACGTCTTACAAATTTGAAATTAAAGGACATGGAGATCACCTTGAAATCCAGTCTTGCAAATGTGATCAAAGTAACAGACCATTTGAATGAAATTGTCATTTTATTTGCCATCTGCACACATTGCTAGTTTCATAAACTAATTCTAAAGAGTCATAGTCCAGGTAGCAGAACATACCGTGTCCTCAAAATTTTACATAGTTACTAAAATCTTTATAGGGGAACAGTTCTTGTATGTGTTATTTCTTTAAGGCACTTCTATGATCTATGAGCTTTATGTGACTTTTTTGATATTGTCTTTTCAATTTTCCCCTCTGCTTGGGCCAGTGAGCCCTTTAATAGTGGTCTTTAAAGATCAGGTGACCTACACGATTGGGACTTTAGTGGTCCTGCCCTGCAGAGCAATGGGGATTCTCCCTATCACATACACCTGGACGAGGGGCAGAACAGAGCCACAGTCCCCTATCAGTACCACCGAAGGCAGACACATAGATGGTGAGTCTAGTTTGTCTGGAGTCATTCTGCATTACTTTTCATCATGAAAACAGAGTAACCGTTTCAGGCACAACGTCCCCTACTTCATAGGTATGTAGAAGAGAATAAAATCTGAATAAGTTAATGTAACACATAGAACAACTTTATTGTTTGATGACCCTGATTAAGGCCACAGATCCAGTCAAGCAGTAGAGTTGTTCTATATACCACAAGTGTTGCTGCAGCTTGAACTTTCTCAACATTTATTTTAATCACCAGGTCCATCATTTGGAGTTGTTTTCAGCATATAAAATAAGTAGCATTCTCGGCAGAGATGGAAGTATACAGGAATTTTTTTTCTAATTTCTAAACGGTATGTGAGATCTCAGCTCTTTGTGTTTTATAATGTTTTGTCTTCTGGCCTGCAGAAGATGGGTCCCTGCATATTTCCAGTGTGCAGTACTCTGATGCAGGAGAGTATTACTGCACTGCTGAGAACCGAGCAGGACGACATCAGAAACGGATGATCCTCATCATCACAGGTGTGTTGATTTACCACCTCGTGTTATTTCTTCTCAGTGGCAATATTACTAAAATCATACCTGCATTTGGTATGCAATGGTAAAGCTCTATGAACAAAACTGAAGATGTAAAATGTATGAACAATTTGGCAATTTAATTGAAGTGACAGACTCCAATGTGTTGAGATCAAGGCTTTGTGAGGGGTCAGACTAGTTTTTTCAGGACATTGAGATGTTTTTCATGACTATCAGTGTATGTTTGGATCAGTATAATAAATGTGGGTCACTCAGATACTTCTCTCAGGGGAATTCGCAACTGTCTTCTGGTCATTTAGAGTGGGTGAAGTTCAGTGCATACTTAAACAACAAAATACTTCTTTGACCCCATATACCCAAGTTTCTTTTGCTTGTTGATTCTCTTTCATGTCATCCTTTGTCTTATGCTGAAGATCGACCTTCTGATAGAGGGAGACGGACAAGACTGGTTTTGTCTGCTGTGAGTATTGAGGATGTGGAAGTCTTTGCTTGTGTATTTTGTTCTCAAATCATTTTGCTAGACCTTGGTTTTATTTTCATAAGCAGTTCCAGTGTAGAAGCTGCAAATTTTCTAAGTGCATTTTTTCGCACAGATCATGTGATGGTCATGCATTGTTTACCCCTGTTTATTATTTGGTGTATGGACTTATTCCTTTTGACTGTGTCAAATGTGTCTCCTCTGAAAATAATCAGTGTTTTGAATATTTTTTAGAGCACCAGCGATAATGAACAACGTCCAGCTTCCAAGTGGAGCGACTCAGTAGCCGAGCAGCGCTTTAAAACAACACGTTATCCACATGTACAGGAAAAGCATAATGAGACAACATGTATGTATTTAAAAAAAATACTTAGCTCCAGTCATGTGTTGTGTAGGTCATTCAACATAACAAATATATAGTTACAAGTTAACAGGCTAAAACACGGTGCTATAAGGTTATAAGGTAAAATGAATATGGCTGAAAGCAGTGGTAAGGTCTCAGTCATACAGGCCTAGAGACCAGTCAGTGACTACCCCTGGCAACCACAGGTCACTAAGGAAAAATGTGTATTCCCAGATCAGCTGGTGAGTGGTTTTTGGAAGTTTTTAGTGGTTGCTGGCAGTTGCTAGGTAAAATTGGTCACAAAGAGGGATTCAGATCAGGCGATGGTAGAGTTAGAAGTTGGGTAACCAGAAGTTCTCACAAACTTTCCAGGATAAAGGTATCATTTCAATTTTGTGTCTGTTACCATTGCCACAAGACAAAAAAGATGTGTCAGGACATCCAAAAGCTAAAAAAAAAAAGCTAAATGCCAAATAATCCTGCTATAAGAGCTGCAGGAGTTTTTTCTGCTCAGATTTCAAAATTGACATGGAAATATTTTGTTTAAAAAAGTAATAAATCATATTTTTGTGTCTGTGTTATGTTAATGCTACTTTATGATTCAGTTACAAGAAATATTAGTAAATATAAATGTAAAGCAACAATTATGAGAGGCATTATTCTGGTGCGCACGTTACTAATCGAACTGCTTACAAAATGTATGGCTGGATCCCTTCAGATGAAATCAGATTTTTTTTCCTCTGAATGACACATAATAATAACACACAACATAAAATTGTTTAGGATATATTAAAGAAAATAAAGCACAAACTCTTTTTTTAATATTTACAGGTACCAACCCAGTCAGTGCAACTACACTTCCAACATTTTTAAGAAAAGCCGGGGCTGAGCTAGATATGCCATTGAGGACCCTTGCCCATGTTTTACATCACCATTTGAAACAGCCAACAACCAATTCTACCCAGTCGTTACTCAGTCAGATCAAGCCTCCTCTTCACCTGAACCTCCAATCAGAAGCTCTACACACCCAAGTACCAATGACCATTAAACCACATTTTATTTCACACAGTGAACCAGCTGCAACACAGAGCCTGGCACCTGAAGTAACCAGTGGAGTGTTGGTCGAAACCCTTCAGCATTCATTCAGTGAAAGTCGATCCCATTTGAGACAAATGCCATCAAAATTTCAGCATTCAGCCAGTAACAAGTTGTTTATAGTGCCCAGTTCTCAGGACCATTCTGTGCCTCAAGTTAATCAAATTGCAGAGACATCAGTAACTCAGCAACCATCTCAGCTACGTGTTACTGGACCTTTTGGCTTTCTAAAATCGGACCCCTTCATGGCAACTCCAACACCAAATCCTGTTACCCACGCTAAGATGAGACACTCCGATTCAGTCACCCTGACAGTTGCCTACAAAACATCATCATTTCAGCCTTTGCAACCTTCACCAACCCTCTCACAAACAACTCAAACTGATCCTCAACACTCCTCTACCTTAAGTTTTTTACCAAAGTTTCATCTTGAGCTTTCTACAATTCAGTATAATCTGCCTTCAACAGAACTTCCATCTTCTTTAATCCCCACGCCTCCAATATCCGAAATTCATCTTTCAACAACAACACCTTCAGCCAGTTCCAAACTTTCTCAAACCCAACCTGAATCATCTCCAACACAAAATTCACAGCTTCCATTCTCCACCATCCGCCCTTCAGATCAGTCACTCCATCCTTCATTGTTAGACGCTGAGGTAGTCCAACAGGTCAACAGGTCACATTGGCTGAATACTACTCATGAAAGTCATCCAGTTCAGCCAGAGCTCACAGACTGGTTGAAAAGGAACACTTCCCAGTCACCCATGACTAGCAATGATCCCAGGTAGGCAAAATAAAAATATGATAGATTGATAAATATTTCACCTGAGTTTATTACATTTAGGGAACAAAAGTAATAAAACATCAATAAGTCACTATCTTCTCCATTTCAGAGTGAAGCAGCAATCACCATCATGGCTGCCTGTGCTGGAAAAACATGACATCCCCATTGTGGTGGGAGTGGGTGTATCTTTGGCTTTCATCTTTATCACTGTTACCTTCTATTCTGTGGTACAAAAGAATGAACCCGCACCAACAAGCCGAGCAGGTCAGCAATCCGCCCTGCATGAAATGCTAGTGTCTTGGTTTTCCTAAAATCATGACCATATTTTGGCAAAATCGAAATGATTGGGGTGGTGAGGCTGCGACAGTCTGGTGATCTGTCCAGGGAGTACCCCACCTCTCACCCTATGGTAGCTGGGATAGACTCCAGCCCACCCTCGACCCTGCATTGGATAAGTGAAAGAGGATGGATCTTGATGGAATTGATAGAAAGTTATTAACCAACACTGCACTGGCTAGCAAGTGAGGTGCTAGTGTAACAAGTTGTAATTAACTGTGTATTAGAGTGCTAGGTTTGGCTAGTAAAATTAAACTATAATTTAGTTTATAGTTTAAATTTACTTAGGAAGTGAACATTTGTATTTTGACTTTCAATACATTGGGCATTTTAACATTGACTTGTTTATGAATTAACTCGCTTAAAGAGCCACCCTCAAGTGGCCATTTAAAGAACTGCAGGTTTTCCATATATACTTGGCTCAAACAAAAATGATATAACATAATAATAACTGAGCTCTACATGTGCTTTCAGATGAATTTTTAACACTGAACACAGTCTGGTTACCTCTTATATCTTTTTGCCAAGGTAAGCTAAATTAGCTTTATTTTAAACAGGTAATTGATCCACTTGTGTCACTCTACCAGAAAGCACATATGTAGAGCATTTTAACCCAAATGTTACTTTTTATTATTACGTCAAAACCACATTACATGTCTTTGACAGCTCAGAGGAATTTAGGTGTTCCCATACGACATGCTGAACGTCGAGCAGCAGGACGTACGTATGAAAACAGGTACTCTACTTCTCAGAATAGAAAAATAAATTATCCTTCACAACCCATCTTTCTGCATTCTAATACCAAGTGTTGTATGTCTTATGCAGAGCGTTTGAAGATGACGACTGTGTTGCAGTGATTGAACAGAGCCCCAACACATCAGAAACCAGAGCCAGACCCCCAGGGCCCAGCTTGGTTACGGTGCAGATGGAGAGCACGTTTGATGAACTACAAGAGGATACCCAGCGCTCTCTGGACAACCACTCAGTCACTGTAGAGACGTACCCTGAGCCTATTCTTGACATCAAGGTCTGGTAACACAGAAACACTTTACCATAAAAAAATGTATCCAGACATTTTTATCCGTGTTTAAGGGGAAGTTAAGAAAGTTACAAATTTATTGAGGCAACCCAATAGTATGGTGGTCAGCACCATTGTCCCACAGCAAGAAGGTCCTGGGATTGAATCCACCGAGCCACAGCAACAGCCTTTCTGTGTGGATCTTGGAGTGTGCATGTTCTCCGGCCTTCTGATAGACTAGATAGACTAGTGACCTATCCAAGGTGTGCCCCACCTCTCACCCTGTGACAGCTGGGATAGGGTCCAGAACAACCACTGATGATTCTTCTTCTTCTTTGGACTTCTTAGGCGGTCAACACAGCAGATCATCTGCCTCTATCTCAGCCCATCCCTTACATCCTCCAACCTTCTTTATGTCCTCTTTCACTACCTCCATGAATTTTCTCTAGGGTCTTCCCCTTTTCTTCCTGCCTGACAGCTCCATATTAACATAAAATACTAACATATTTTGCTTACTATATTGACTATCCCTCCTCTGCACATATCCAAACTATCTCACCCTACCCTCTCTAACTTTGTCTCCAAACTGGTCAACCTGAGCTGTCCCTCCAATATACTCATTTCAAATTTTGTCCTGGTAACTCTCAGTCAAAATTTGAGCATCTTCACGTCTACCACCTCTCGCTCTGCCTCTTGTCTTTTTGTCAGTGCTTTCCCTCTTGGCAATGATAATTTTATTTAAATAGCACATATGCTTTACATAGAAGATAAAAACCTGATTGCTGCCTCTTGCTGCGATCCTTCTGTCACAAATCACCCCTGAAACTCATCTCAACCCACTCCATCCAGCCTGGATAACTGGAAGAGGATGGTTGGATGGGTCACACTGTTAATGATAAATATTAGAAATTATTATATTTAGTTATGAAAACAGCATATCCAGCTTCGTTTATTTAACTAACAACTGTGGCATACTATATAACCTATAGGGGGAGCTAAAACCCTATATAAGTGTACAAACGGTCACAGTTTGCACAGTTTAATAAAAAGAACAAACCATTAAGATAATAAAAAAAAGTACTGCACTGAAAACAGTGCTGATGTCTCCATTTAATTTAAACTGGCACATGCAAGGACTAAACCAACAGCCTTATAGTAATAAAATGCTCAATCATCAGAGTTGTCTTTAAAGATAACAATGTGGCAACAGTGTAATGATTTCACTGCATTTTAAACATTTTTCCCTATGTTATTATTAACAAATCCTCTCTACTTTCAGATTGATCCTTCTCTGGAGGAGGAGAAAGGGTGCAGTTTGTCCCAGCCCAGCATTCAGGTGCACTGTACTGAGGATTGGACCAGTAACAGAGGAGACAACCAAAGCCCATGCCAGGACACGTTGCCTCCTCCCTCACCCTTAATCTCCCGTTCTCCTTCCCCATCACCACCATCCAGGCGGGAGGAAAGCGTGCACTCTTCTTTAACACTGCAGAGTGCTGAGCCATGCGTTGCACCTATCCACCACAGTCTCAGCATTTCACATGGCAACCCTCCACTGTTGCTGTCTCACAACGTCTCTGTGGGCCTCACCACAGTAGCTGTTGATGTCCATTTTTACCCTGCAGCTACTGCTCCAATGGCAGTAGGGACTAGTACTCACATTAATTCAGTTTCAAACTCCTCAGCAGTGACTGCACCTCTTTTTAGCCCCACGTTAGCTAACAGCCAGGAGAATGATCAGTCAGCTTCCAGGCTGCATCAGTGTAAATAGCTACATTATAGGACAAATCATCTTCAGTGCTGGCACACATTAAGTGAAATGGGAACAAAGCTTTGGCTAGCTTGATGGTGTGGAGATAGGAATGCATAGATTACTAACGGGCTGTCTAGCTGATCCAAATCACATTTAAGAGTGTTTTACACCAGTGGTGATAAGCAGAATATTATATTTCTCTTGGAGTTCATTTAGAGAACTAGAGAACATTTTTCTGTGTGAAAAAAAAAAAAACAAATGTGAAAAAAAGTGATGCAGACCAGAGTCAAACACCTATAGGTGTGAAAATGCCGCAAGTGACAAAGTGAGGAAAGTTGCAGCAAAAGACAAAGTAATATGACACCTGAGTAATTTGCAAAAGAACACATTATAATAACTCAGTTCTCTTTGCCATTAAGTATGAAACTAGAACCAGCAGAAAGGCCAGCTAAACTTGCTATAGATAATGATGTGCCATCATCAGTAGTTGCTGATGAAACCCCAGTTTATCAGTTCACCTTACACATCTGTGCAGTGTCACAGGTGCTATTCATAGCAATTGTGCAAAACAGTTTTTTATGTTTGTGCAAGGATTTAACACACCTAGATTAAATCTGTTAAATATTGACGAGTAGAGGTAAGTGTTAGCAGATTTCCCAGTTTCTAGTTGTCATAACCAAACAGTGCTAATGTTTTCTTGGCTTTAGCTGCATACTTGATGCATGAGTGGAATCCTCATGCACACTTTTTGCCAAGGAATACAAATACATTTCCCAAAATGAATGTAAAACAGCTGACTAAGGAAGCAAATATTCAGTATTAGCATTCACATTGTTTTTCTTAATATATGTATTTATTAGCTTTAGGGCACAATTTATGTGTTATACTTAATTGGCTACGTTTACTGTCAGGTTGTTTTGTTTTGTTCTTTAACCCTGAAAGAGAAAATGTATATGTAGTATGAATTTATCTGTTTTACAGGCCTAAATGGATGTAGGGTAGTTTGAGTAAAAATACTGTAATTTGTGTCTTTTTCTGTTAAACAGCCAAGGATACATGCTTTGCAATTTTTTTGTGATCCAGTCCTGCAAACCTGTTTTGGTTCATGACTCATCATTATGTTGAGGTTGACTGTTACACCTTTTTGAAACCAAAGGATGGTAACTGGTATGTCAGTGAACATGTAGGCAGTACACCAAAAATAGTTACACTGGAGAAGCACCTTCATGCTGTTAAAATGTTAGTTGCATTACTTTATTAAAACGCTGTAACTGTCACCATGTGCTTCATGAGTCCATATCCTGTATGCACTGTGTGTCCACTCTGACAAGATGCTAGCAAGAAGCTTTCTGCACACCATGATATTGTTTTCATATCTTTCGGCAAGGAGACAGTAGTCATTCAAAGTTTATCTGGAACTGTTTAGGTAAAAAATTATGCTTAAAGGGCAACAGAAAAAGAAAAACATGCAAATACATTGTTAAAAAAAATATGAAAAGACACATTATAAAGAGCATGAGGGAGAAGACGAAAAATTATTTAAAAAAAAAAAAGGAAAAGGGAAGATCCACAAAGTCAATAGATTCAACACAGTTAAGAAACTTCTTGAGACAGACTGTGTGGTGCAATTTTCTGGTCTTGCTCTGCAACAATGGCCACTGAGGATCTCTGCCACCTTGTTGCAGCAACACAGTGCTAATCAAGCCTCAATTCTTCCCTCTTCGTAGTGAACAATGATTGTATATGAAAAACCATACAAAAAAGTGACTTTAGATATATGCTGCAATTTTTATAGAATCAATAACTTTCAACAGTGATCAAAGGAGCTGCCAAACCAAGATGATTAAAAACAAGCCTTGATCCTTATAGCTTAACCTGTAAAATATTCATGATTTTTATATGTGAAATTTGATTTTTAAACTGGTTAACTAAATATTTTCTGATCTTGTTATAATAAATAAAATCTGTGTCTTTGATAGCTAACTCATCCCACAGGGTCAGGACTGGAGTAACCAAAAGTACATCCAAAAAGACCCCTGAAGGTTCTTATCTATTGCAGGCAGTATGACATCAAAATGTTGCCTCACAGCCAATCAACAATGAGGAAAAATGATCAGTATTAAGCATTTATGCTTTATACTATTATTATTTCGTGACAGTAACATTTAATTTGTATTCACAGAAGTTGAATTATGCATGCTGTATTATGATGTCATCTCATTGCCCTGCAGCCACCTAACAACAGATGAAAACGACTTGTTTTTAGCCTTTATGCACCTTTAACACCTTATTGTACGTATTGTACTATTTTCATTTTACGACAAAAACATCTCCTTTATATCCACATCTAATTTATGTCATCAATGGGCAAATTTTTAAAAGCATATTATTAAAATCTACCGCTCCTATTCATCAGTGCAAAAAGGCCCAACACTAATGTAGTATAGGCATGTGCTAGCAATAATAATATACAGAAAATATCCATCCATCCAGCCTCTTCTGCTTATCCTTGTCAGGGTCACAGGGTGGGGCTGGAGCCTGTCCCAGCTACCAGAAAGCGAGAGGCAGGGTACACCCTGGACAGGTCGCCAGCCTGTCGCAAGGCTAACACATAGAGAGATGTACATCCACACCTATTGCTGCTTTAGAATTACCAATTAACCTAACCTCACTAACTGCAGGTCTTTGGACTGTGGGAGGAAGCAGGCGAGAACCCACGCAAACACGTGGAGAACCTGCAAACTCCCCACAGAAAGGCCCCGGCCAGGTGGTGGAATCGAGCTTACAGAAGATATATATACAGAAATATCCTATCTAATATAAATAAATCGTTAATTGTTAAGCAGCTGTTCACTCTAGAGAAATCTAACCATATGACATGTTAAAAGTACCATCAAAGTAATACTCTGTGTGGAAAAATACAGCATGTCTGAAAGGTTACATAAGCCAGTATGGAGCTTTTCATTCAGTAAGTTCAGGTTGATACACAGAAGTAGCAGCGTCCTATTACTATAAATAACTTTGAATTCAGTGTTAGTTATAGTAATATAAATAACTATTTATAATTATTTATCATATTGTTTGAACCTCAGTTATTGCTCAGTTATTCAGCTTGGGTACTGTTATGATACAGCAGTTCTTTTCTCAAAGCAAAGAACTTTTAAATCTAACCACTAAATTCACACATGAAACAGAAGTAACTCTGGCCACCTTTTATGGGGTAAAACTTCCACAGCAGAGTGGAAGTACGTTTCTCACAAGACGAGACGCTACCCTCTGCATCCTGTCAGCCATCGTGTGCAAACAGAACACCTTAGACCTGTGGCGATAGCATGCAAGACTGCAACTTAAAAGCTCATTTAGACAGTAGCAACTTGTAATGTGTTACTGCAATGTCATGAGGGGTTTTGTGGTATGTTCATCGAAGCTTTAGATGTGTTTATTATCGTTATGTTTTGACTTCTGTTTGATTTTACTGCTGTTGGAATCATTTTAATTTTAAATTATTGCTAGGATTGAGATTTTTGGTTGATTCTAGTTTTTTGAAGGATTACATATTTGAGTCATGATTTCGTTTCTGTGGAATATGCAGCCCCTTCTTCCTTCTGTCTTTCTGTATCAGTTTTACTGTCCTCCTGTTCTATCTCAGTGAGTCTGTGTTAAGCTTCATGTTTTAATACTTCACTTTGATGCTCTGTGTTAGTTTTACTTCCTCCTTTGTGATTGTCCCAATTGTCTTCATCTGTGTTTAACTTCTTTCCCTTGTTTCTCATTCTCCAAGTTATCTATCCACCTGGGTTTCGCTGAGAAATCAGCCACACAGGGAACAAGACTGTTGATCATCTGTTAATCTGTTTCTCTCTGGTTAAAGTGGCAAAGTGAATGTCTTTGCCTCTTTTCATGACACGTTGGCTGCTGCTGTGACCCTTAATGACTCACGTGATTGCAGTTGACCTACTGTTGGTGATTTTCAGTCTGATGGATAGACTGCAGGGCCAGGTGCATCTCTCGGGTGTCAGGTCTTTGCTAGATTTAGTTTTTTTTATTTTTAAAGACTATTTTAAACTGTTAATCTGCTATATATGTTTTTAGGCCTGCTGTTTTTTTCCTTTGTCCTTCATTTGGGAGACTTCGCAAGTTTTCAGGCAATAGTCCTTTGGGAAAAATCCAAAGATTTTATGCAATGAAATGGTATTGGGCTGCTAATAATGAAGTGCCTGAAGATACCATTTAAAATTGTTTCTTTGCTGAGTTGTCTGCTATGTATAAGTATGTATATGACACAAAACTGTTTCATCGTTTGGGTTCGGTTCCTTTTTTATGCTTGAATGGTTCATAGGTCAGTGTTAAGCTTTCAGCAAAAAAACAAAAAAACCCCACCTAACCTCAAGGTTTTCTGTTTCAAAATGATACAAGAAAGTCTGGCTTCTTGGAGGCATAATATAAACAACTGAGAGGTGGCCTGTGACCTTTGCACAGTACTGTATGATTCATTTACAGGCTTTCATTTTTACTGCCAGAAATGCAGTTTGATTCGGTAAAACTACTTTTGTTTGTGAGCGCCTGCAAAATCACGTGTTTATCTGAACAAACTGGAACTTGAAACAATCTATGTGTTCATTTAAAAATAAAAAACATCTAAGGACTTGCACAGAGAACCACAGAATGAAGTTACACCCCAAGTATCAATATGCACAAACTGCTTCAGAGCAGATTTTATGTGCCTAAATGTACTGAGGATGTCTTTAAATCTTGAGAAAGAGGAATAAAATGTCATGGTGATAAAACTTATATTATGGTTGATGCTGTCTGTCAGTCTATACTATTTATTGCCACAGAGAATCGAAAACAGAAGTAATAGAAATTACTTTGCATTATCAGGAAATACATTTATAAAATGTAACCCATTAATCTTGGCCTTTGAAAAGATTTAAATCAACTTTTACTCAGGGTTTAATTAAGTCAAGCTTTCTTACTTCATAGAGGTGAATCCTACAATAGGTATAGTAGCACCAGACCCCGTAGGTAATGACAGACAGGTCAGTGTTAGTCAGTGTTGCCAGGATTAAAAAGAAAGCAACCCTCCACCTGTGGCACACACTTCCTGAAAACCAGAGGCTGGGTGATCTTGGCTCGTTTTAATAGGAGTTTAAATTTTGCTTGCTGTGACTTTTTTCTTGTCATACTGACCACTCAAAGAAATTTTGACTATAAATCACATTCTAACCGTATCTTCATACAGCACTTCATAAACTATCCATAGCTAATTTAGACTCAATGGTTAACCTAACATCCATGACTTTGGACTCTGCAAAGAGGATAAAGTACCCGAAGAAAGCAGGCAAACAGGAACATGCAAACTCCCCACAGAACGTCCACATTGCGATTTTATCCAAAAGCTTCCTTCACTCACCACTCCACTAACACGCAGCCTGTGATTTTTAATCTACTCAAGAAAGAAACACACATAGTTTGCCAAAACACTTTGATTTATTCGTAAAATCTCCTGTTATTATTGAATGACAGTGTTTCTCAGAGATTAAAAGCTCATTTTGATCAAAAATAACACATCAATCTTTGGTGTCTCTCACATTTATTTTTTGCACTTTAAAAATACACAAGTTTTCCTTCTTTTTAAAATGTAAAAAATATCATCTTATTCAAAAGCCTGCAAATTAAAGCATGTAAAAAAAAAAAGAAATCAAGGTTTAGAGGAACTGTGGTGCTGAGTATCAAGTCATATATGGGTCACCAGATCCGATTCGATGGTTTGTCATCTTTATTTCTATGAGGTAGACCTCCCTAAATTTTTGGCACATCATTCACTGCTGGCAGGGTTACACCTACTGAGTATTAAAATCATCCTTTCTCAGTAAAAGCCAAAAAACTCTGCCTGAGTAGGATAATAATTCAGGTCGGAATTCAAAGTTCAGTGGACGGTTTCCTCGGTTTTGCCTCGTCCTCATTGCGCGGCACATGGAAGTCCACATATGGACACCATTTGCTGTTGAGACACACCAGTTTTTTCAGAGTGGCCGTCTTGACGATATTAAAGCCGGTTTCTCCTCCAAAGGTGCTGGGCTTCCAGTATTCAGGCGAGCAGATTGGGTTTCCAAGCAGGCCTTTCAGTGAAAAGGGAGCACCCATCTCCACCATGCTCTCTCCAAAAATGGCATTAGGACGGATTTTCTCTAGCATTATGCCTGGGTAAAACTCCAGGGCGTCTATGTCACCATAGAGCTCTTCTAAACCTCGGGCTATTTCAGTGTTGTCTGTTTGGAAACAGAAAAATGGCAGGAAATTACTGCAGTGGTTTCATTTAATTCTTGTGTTGCTATAAATGTAAAATAAAAAGAGTGATTTTCTGTTGCTGAACCAATTTTATGTACACTTACCATAGTCTTAATGCCAACAGTTCGAAACTAGTCAAACACTGATTTCATTAGCTACTGGTGCGTTCATTTAATTGTATATAAACATTCATACAAGCACGAAACCCTCAAAATCCACTGATTCTCCAGCAATCTACATGAGGCAACTCAAATTACTCAACATACACTAAATGGTTGTACTGTAAAATTTCAGGCACACATTTAAGTTAGTTTAAATAATTTTTTCATCCAGCACTATCAGCTGAATATTTCTGCTGCTTTGGTTTATAATTTATATTTTTCTTGTCAAAAAGTGTATCCTGCCTCTCACTCAGCTGGGACTACTGCAAAAGGTTTTATTAAAGAAGTTTCAAAAGTGAGTATTTGCTTATATAACACTTTTCTACTCTAGTTGAGCACTATATCCTTTTATAAGCACTTTCTTCTAAAGTGTTTTTTATCTAACACCCACATTTACACTTCAGTGAATGCAGGTTTCTTTCCCAAGGACACTTTGGCATGCAAACTGGAGAGTGGAGCAGCCAGGGATCAAACAACCAACCTTCTAATTATTAGATGAGCTGCTCTACCTCCTGAAGTACAGCCACCCCAACTACTAAGTATCACAATAGAATCAAATTATCATTCTATATGGGATGTGTGAATTTACTGATCATATGTTCAACACAGGAAAAATAAATATATCTAGTAATGCTGTGTGAAAATGCAGACAGTGCCTTGAAAAGCACAGTCCAGTGCTGTTTACACATATGTGCTATGCTGCTGTGTGGTTGACGAAAATGCATGCATACTGTATATTGCATTTTGTGTCACATATGTGTAATGAGTAACAAAGGGGGCATGCATGTGTTCATATTTCTTTAACTTACCAGTTAATTCACCAAAGGACGTGTAAGGCTTCAGGTTAAACCTCTTCCTATATTCATTGAAAGGCTGCACACGTGTAGCTCTGGATTCTCTGATGACCATTTCTGCAACTTTAAGCACCACTTGATGAGAGTTGTGACCTCCTCCTATCTAAAAGTGTGAATATAAGCCACAAAAATGTTTTTTCATGAGCAGTGAGTGACAAACTCTGCTGTTCCATGACAGCTTGCAACACATTCTCAGCCTTGCAACACACAGAAGTACTATACCACTTTGCATTAATCTAATGCTGCTAAAAGACATAACTTGATAGCATTATCACTAATCTCAATTTAGGAAGTAATTGAGAGTTATGAAATGTAGACGTTCAGTGTTTGTGAAAATGTATTGCACTGCATCATCTGTCATAAGTAGCTGCAGTTTCATAACACAGTGAGAACCGATGATTATTGTGATTTATCTTTATTTATAAAACGATAAAGTGTATGAGGCTGATGGTGCTGCTTTCTGTTAACTGATTGACAGCAGCAATGATAAAAATATACATGACCCGTTTCCCGTTTTCTGACTTCTATAATTCTGTTACCTGTCCTGCAATCTGTCGAGAGAATGCATCCACCAGCCTTTCCACCCCGTAATGCATCAGGAGGGAGGTGTTGTATAAAAACTGAGAGTATGGTATTTCTTCTCCCTCTATGACAATGCTGTCGGGCATCAGAGGGTGCCAGTGGTACAGGTGGCAGAACTCCAGGGCGATTCGATTGCTGTACTGGAAACGTGTATTGAAGAGCAGCTCTGGGTCAAACTTCAAGTCCAGCATGTAGCCACTCAGGTGCTGCACATACTCTTCTATTATAATGTTGATGATCTCACCTGAGGGAGAAATACAAAAATTAGCTTCGATTTGTGGAAAAATAATATTATTTATCTTCATGTTTAGTAATTAACGAAACACTGAAACAGTGAACAGTGTCAAATTCATAAGTGGTTTGTTGGTGAATAAATGGCGTCTTCTTGTGGTTTGAACAACAAAACAGTGATCGGCAGACACATCAAACAAAGCCAGAAAAAGAACAGCAACCGTGCACATGTAGTGATCGTGGCATCACCTTCTCAAAGCAGAGCACAAACCTTTAAATTTACAACCTCAAACTTCAAATCTCACAGCGCTAAGGCTGAAGCACTGCCATAAACAGGACACAGCAAATGACTTTAATAAACATTAAAATAACTCTTAGACCTGCCTTTTGTTGTATACTGAGAGTATATGGACATTTTTCTGATTTATGCCTCAGAATTGAATCAGAAAACACCCAAGCTCATATGTGGCCTTTTATCTTAATATACAGCGGGGAAAATAAGTATTTGACACATCAGCATTTTTATCAGTAAGGGGATTTCCAAGTGGACTATTGACACAACATTTCCACCAGATGTTGCCATCAAGCCAAATATTGAAGTCATACAATCAAATCAGAACATATAAGTATACAAGTTAAACCATAATAAATAAAGTGAAATGACACAGGGAATAAGTATTGAACACACTTTATTCAATACTTTGTAGAAAAGCCTTTGTTGGTGATTACAGCTTCTAGACGCCTCTTGTATGGATAGACCAGTCGTCTGCATTGCTCAGGAGTGATTCTGGCCCATTCTTCCACACAAACGGTCTTTAAATCTTGAAGGTTCCTTGGGCCTCTTTTATGAACTTTAATCTTCAGTTCTCTCCATAGATTTTCTATGGGATTTAGGTCAGGTGATTGACTGGGCCATTCAAGCAACTTGATTTTCTTTCTTTGAAACCACTTCATTGTTTCCTTGGCCTTGTGTTTGGGATCATTGTCTTGCTGAAATGTCCACCCTCTTTTCATTTTTAGCTTCCTGGTAGATGGCAGCAGATTTTTATCCAGAATGTCCCGGTACATCTCTCCATTCATCCTGCCTTCAATAATATGAAGTCTGCCAGTACCCCTTGCTGAAAAGCAGCCCCAAACCATGATGCTTCCACCCCCAAACTTGACTGTTGGTATGGTGTTCTTGGGGTGGTGAGCAGTGCCATTTCTTCTCCAAACATGGTGTGTAGAATGACTGCCAAAAAGTTCAATTTTGCTTTCATCTGACCATACTATAGTCGTCCAATAATCCACAGGCTTCTCCAAATGCTGTTGCGCAAATTTTAACCGAGCCTTGACATGCTTTTTGTTCAGCAATGGAGTCTTGCGTGGTGAGCGTGCATGGATGCCATGGCGGTTCAGTGCATTGCTTATAGTTTTCTTTGAAACAACAGTACCTGCTGATGCAAGGTCTTCCTGAAGTTCTGTCCGAGTGGTTCTTGGCTCTTGGAGAACCCTCCTGATTATTCTTTGGACTCCTCGGACAGGGATCTTGCGTGGAGCACCTGATCGTGGCAGGTTTATGGTGAACTGATGCACTTTCCATTTCCGGATAATGGCCCCCACAGTGCTCACAGGAACATTCAGCATTCTGGAAATGCACCTATAACCATTCCCATCAAAATGCTTTTCAACGATAAGATTACGAAGATCTTGAGAGAGTTCTTTGCTTTTACCCATCATGAAGTCTTTCCTGTGTGCCTTCTGGGTAATGAGGAGCCTTTATAGGCCATCAATTAGGACTAAAGCAGCTGATATCAATTAGTACTGATAGGGGACAGGATTTCTCTATCAATACTGACAGATTTCAGGTGATCTCCTGGCTTTCTATGTCATTTTGCCCCTTGTTATCTCCATGTATTCAATACTTATTCCCTGTGTCATTTCACTTTATTTATTGTGGTTTAACTTGTATACTTATATGTTCTGATTTGTTTGTATGACGTCAATATTTGGCTTGATGGCAACATCTGGTGGAAATGTTGTGTCAATGGTCCACTTGGAAATCCCCTTACTGATAAAAATGCTGATGTGTCAAATACTTATTTTCCCCGCTGTATGTGTATCATATGAAAAATGTACTGGCCAAGAGCCTGAAATATGTTTTGTGCTGAGTAACTGTTTTGGTGTGTGGCCCTTTCACTCAAGTAAAATCATAATCCTGCTCAGGTGATAAAATTGATGACACAATAATATTTCTATACATAATTTAAGGTATAAATTAGGTTTGACTTAACATTTTGACTTAATGTAGACAAGTGATAATTACTTTGCATAGTCCCTAAAATGACAAGCTAAAATATAACCTTTCATTCAAGTGCTTCATCCAGGCTGTACAGAATTGCATACTATTCAACTGATTCAATCATATTCAAGCAGAGCCATTTAGGACATTTAGCTATGAATGTCTGCAGAAAACTTCATATCAGTCTGTTTTACCAGCAGCGGTTCAACAATAGTCACAAACTGTAGCCAATTACCACTGTAGCCAAAAAGGAAACAAAAAAACAAAAGATATCAACTCACAGACAAGTAGCTGATAAAGATGTACAAAAAGTGAAAAGACTAGTGTTTTGAATTTACTGTGTTTCACTTACTTTGTGTGTTTCAGTCATTCTCTGATTAAATATTTACTTTTACTCACCAATAATGATGAGTCTGGCTGTCTGGAAAAGCTGCTCATCATCCCAGGTGGGATGTTCTGCCTTTAGGATGTCACAGACTCTGTTATGTTCCCGCAGCCATATGGTGGCATACATGGTTAGACCCGGCAGAATGCCAAATACCTCCTGACCGATGGCCAGACGCTTGTCTGCTGGGATGTTTTCAGGATACACCATGTGCACTGGGACCTCAGACACTGTAGGAGGGTACACCTCACCATTTACCAGCTGTGGGTGGAAGAAGAGTTAATTCCAGTGATTTCTTTACTATGTTTACCGACTATATTATAGAAATTAACATATACTAGTGGAATTCATGTAAAATAAAATTAAAAAACAAAAACAAAAATCTGATGGACTATATTTGTAAAGCAACAACATCAAGCTGTTAGATGAAGATGGGTAAAATAAAGAGGCTTCTTAAACTGTTCTGAAGACATGCTGATAAGGTGGCAGTGAAAAAATGGTCACCGATTGAAATTTTGTTTTAACCACTTACCACAGGCATCTAGAAAATCCAACACGATGTTCTCACAAGTTAACATGCTAAAGGAAGTGCAAGCAATCTATATCTGACTCAGTGAACATATACAACACAGAGCTCTGGAGAGTTTTCTTAAAGATGAGGAGGTAAATTTGAATGTAGTATGTTACCCGTATTAGGTACCAACCCTTACAAGATATTGCTGAAACTTACAGGTATTACTTTTTTAAACATTTTACTTGAAAAATAAATATGACTGACTGGAGTTAATAAGTTCAGCATTTGGAAGAAATTTTTTGCTTGTCTGGTACATTAGATCAGATTAACTTCCAAGACTGTCGGTGGTCATGGTTCTCACGGTGACAGTGTAAATCTCATCTGTGATGTTATGCTCACTCTAACCACCTAAATTCAAAAGTGTAAGACTCAAAACCCAATGTCTAATTTTCTAACATATAAGGCTGACAGATTTTCACCTTAAAAAGGACGAGACTCAGAAATCTAAAAAATGTCTGAAAGACCTAAAGACATAAAAAGATAAAGCTTGACATGTTAGACAGCTCAGCTAATTTAGGTTAGGCCAACATTTCGGTTATATTGCCATCTTGTTGCTGTGGCATGGTCTTGATAGCACTTATAATTTTTCTGCTTTTTCATGTGGGTGAAGAAATTTTCTTTAAAAAAAATACACGTGTATGTGTGGACAAAGCTTCATTTTCTGGTGAGAACACCAAGTGAGCATTATATTCCTCATGCTTTCTGAAGGTCATTATCCTTAAAAATCTGAGGAAACTGGGCAAGTGGAAAACAGAAGAAGTGTCAGGCTCAAAAAACAAAAGTCATGTCCTTTAAAAACTAGGGGGAAAAAGAAAGGAAAAAAAATCCAACAAAGATCTAATACAGGACTATCCACTGTTTGCTGAAGCCTCATCAGAACTAGTCTCAGTGTGTGGCTGTCAAGAAGCCATTCTTAAAGGGAGGAAAGGCTGATCTATGCCAAACTGCCAAAGAACTGGACGGAATATCTGTGGCAACAGGTCGTATGGAGCAGTTACTGCTAATTAGAAGTTTTTGGTTCAAACCTTCGCCAATATGTATGGAGGAGGTCAGATGAGAGATACAACAAGTATCTACACCCCTCTGTAAAGCATGGTGGATGCTCTTTCATGGTCTGGGGCTCAACCAGTGGTTTTGGAGATTTCATGAAAATTGATGAAACTATGAACACAGAGATGTTCCACAATATGGAAACAATGGTATTCCTGTTCAAGTATTATTGGAAGTTAATTAAAAAACTAAGCTAAATAGGTTTTTGTTTTCATTCAAGTTTTTAAAAAAATCTTTTTTCTAAATGAAATTAAGTATTTAACTGTGAGTATATAACTATGAATGTATATGACAGTGTTTACAGGTTTGTAGATAGGTGTATGCGTTTAGCTAGTCATACTAATTATGTATGCAAGAAAGCTCAAGCACTTTCTTTTTTCTCTCTAACTTTTTATAAGGTTCTCCCTTTAGTGTTTATATGCAGCTATGTCAGACACACCTGATACTTCAGCTTTCCATCTTTATGAAGCCGAAGTTGATGTTGTCTCACAAGATCTTCTCCATAGATGTTGCTTGCGTCTACCTGTGTGGGTAAAAGAAAAAGAAAGAGGAAAAAAGGCTTACATTTGGTGTAATGAAATGATGTACAACACACATCTTTGTTATGTAGAATGTCAGAAACTCACACCATGCCCCAAACCCTTGGTGAAGCCCCCCTGAACTTTATGGTCTGTCTTGAAGAACTGGTGCGTGAAGTGTTGAGCCATAAAAGCAAACATCAAATTGGTTCCCTGAGGATTTGGCCTAAACTTCTGTCTCTTGAAAAACCTCTCAACTAAGACTTTGGCATCAGGAAGAACAGGTTTACCTGCAGAGAAAGAAACTCTTGAAGCTTTCCACAGAAACACAGTTATGTCTCTTTAGCTGTGTAGGTCTCACCTTTAGCACCCATAGGCAAAGGGCAGTCTTCAGGTATAGGAGGAAGGATCCGAGTGTAGTAGGAGATATTAGAGTAGGACTCCCAGTTAATGTATCCATATTTGGTATTGTAGGTGGGAGGGCTTGGAATAAGGTCACTCCTGACTTTAGGAATAAATGTCAAAGTCATAGGTAAAATGTCTTTATTAGATACATAAATTTAGCTTTATGAACTCTTCTTATATCTTGCAGGCTTTGTTATTTGCAGCTGTTTATCTGGAAATAGGAAATTGTCAAATCCCTATAACGTGAATTTTGAATGAGTTTTATGTGTCATGAGATTTTCTGGGACCTTCTCATTGGTAAAGGAATTATCTAAACATTTTATAGTCTGCTGACTGAGTAACTCATTTAAGAACGTTTATTTCACCTACCTGTCAACACTAATCTCATGAAGGTGTCTCGTAGGAAAGAGTTGTTTATCAGGCTCCAAAACCACGGGAAGTGAGTAAGGATGAAGTGAGTCACGGAAGGACTGGGTTTCAGCATGAGTCGAATTCTGGTCCAAAACTCCGCTACGCATAAAAAAATAAAAGTAAAAATAAAAAAAAACAAAAACAAAACTGTTTTTCATCCTTTAAATGCCAATTGTAAGCCATTTATAAATATATCACTAATGCCTGTATTAATGGGAAACAAATAAATGTATATGTATAACTTTTGTAACATTCGTTTTCTTTATTCATCACATGTAGCAGGTTTAGCCAAAAATCTATCTCTAAAACAACTTTCATAAAATCTAAGCAATGGGGTTGACATTTTGAAAATTGATGTTTCCGAATGTGACACATGCATGCCAACTAAAAACGTTGATAAATATCAGTAAGAATCGCTTAACAAACAGGTTTTGCATTTTGTTTCTTTCAGTGACTCTGACTTCCTCCCTTCACACAAAACCTAAACCTACTCATCTCAACCAAAAACAAATATTGAGAAGATGGTTTCTAAATGCAAAACATCAGCTCTTTTATCTAGTTACTCATGAGTGTTTCCTTTTGACTTATCTATCATAGCTGTGCACAGATAGGATTATCTAAACAAAACTAAGATAAAGGGTTAGCTGTGTACTCCAGATCAACTTGCTCAGTTTGTAAAAAAAATGTTGTACTCACGAATAGTGCAGTTGTCTCCATAAAAGCCAGTGCGAGTGCAGTCACATTTGAAACTGTCTGTACCAAATCGCACACACACTCCTGCATGTTGACAAGGGTAGTAGCAACAGGGATTCACTGCAAACAAGAAAAAAAATCAATGAATAACTTGAAATAAAAAAAAAAAAAGCTAAGCTAAATGATTCGTGGGGTGAGAGTGTGAGGGATACTTGGCTTATTAACATGAGGATATCTATATGAAGCAACGGTTGACATTCAAACAATTAAATGCATATACAGTGTTGTGAAAGATAAAGTTTTTGCATGACTCTATACAGATGGGGAAAATTAAGTGCATTAAAAGGTAACAGTAAGATGCTACTAATTACTGTAATTACTTCACTGTAGAGTAAAAATACCACTGAAACTTACAAATAAACCAGCAATTAATATCAGGGTTGGTGCATCTCAGATCTTAGTAGTGAGCAGTTTTGTACATGTACTGTAGGTATGTCTGTAGAAGACATGGAGTTACAATATTTGGATGTTTTTTTATTACACTAAACAAAAGTCTTTAAATTACGGTTAATTAATTCTGAGAAACGGAACTAGACTTGAGCTTTATCTGCACCTACATTCAAATAGCTTCAGAAAACCCACTGAATATGATTTTAAAAGCCCATTTTAATTAGGCACAGACAGTGTGAAAGTGCAGGATGAATTCAAATACAGCTGCATTTGTGCTTGTTAATGTATGCATGTCTCACTAAGCTTTTCACAGTCCTTAAGCTAAACATTTGCTGAACTCACTTCCCCAAAAATGTAACCAGAGGCATACAGCAAAAGAACCAAAAACAAAACATCAGTGAATTGGGGTGTCCTAGGACAATTAATAAAGGACAGAGTTTGCATTTAGCTTTTAACATAGAAAACATCCCATGTATGAACTGTGAAACTAAAGTTTGACTTAATGGTCTCTAAGCATATAATGTCTACGAATAAACCCAGCAACCTCACTGTGACTTTAACGCTTGCTGTAATATCGCTTCCTCCCCCCCCTTCCTGCTTGCAGAAGTTCAATGAGATAATATGACACTGAAGCATTTTTTCCTCATTAGTTGGAAATGAGTGGATAGTTAAGCATGTCTACCCTTGAATGAACAACAGATAGACTTAGGCGTATCAGTGTGACTTTGTCAAAAAAGTGTGAGGTGGCTCTACACTATTTTTAACAATAAAGTTATTAAAATACTTTAACAATTTACAAAAATACTGCACAGGAAGTATAACGCATTACTCCCGCATGAGTTTGGCAGCACAAAGAACTTCCCCTTAGGTCACAAGGAGGTTGTACCATGTAAATTCTAATGCTATGAGTTGTAAAAATCTACACAGTGGCAACAACATTAAATGTGCACACAATGATAGCGAAATGCGTTTTGTTAGTGCCATCGCTCTAAATGTCACCCTTTTCCCCAGTGTACTGGAGGAAAAAAGCAAGGTCTCCCCACGATCAATAAATTCATGTCCGAATAGTCAGTAATTTGCCCTGTGTACGTCTGTAAAGAAAATGCCCTTGTCTGAAACCAACAGGGGTCACCATTTGTGAGTTTAGGAAAAAGCCTTCTTTTCATCCCTCTGATCCAAAGTTGACCTAATTCATGATGGGTTATTAAATAATTCGTTTTTTCTTATGCATGGAAGCACATTCAAGATAAGAACATTTGGAGATTCCCTGTTTACTGTTGCTGACTATAGTAACTATGTTGCAAGAAGTTTAAATCTGTATGCCTTTGTTGACTTCCTTCCCAAATACCTTCCCTTATCTTGGCTTTCTAAACCATTTTTTCTTTCTTTCTTTGTGCAGAGTACCCTGCCAAATTTCACATGTGCATACAAAACCCTTCTCAACCATATATGAAACATACTAAACAGTGGAACTTAAAGCATTGTCAAGCTCTCAATAGTTCCTCCTGATCTGAAGCTCTCTCTGCACCCATCGTCTTCTGCTGTTGAATGAATGATGAATGAAAAAGGAAACAGATAATTTGCTAACCATCATGTGTGGGTAATGACTGTTACCATGCAACTGTGCTCTGCAGCACATCAATTAAAAGTCATGATAGAAGAATGGATGTTACTCAGAAATGCTGAGATACTTTCATAAATATTGTTTAATAAGCAAACCACTGGCAGAGAGAACACAATACGGGCAGCTTGAGATGTTTGTGAACAGCTGAAGTTTTGTGAGGTGTTACTTTCTGGCAGGAATACCAGGAGTATCAGTGCACTTTCCAATGTGAACTTTCCAGAGCCCTGCAGAGGAATGAATGGAAAAGCTAATTTTGGGTCCCTCAGGCCCCAGCTTTGACTCTTTATGTGCTAAATGTTTAATCAGCAAATATTAGAGTTGGTTTGGTGGTTGCTAATATGCTTGATTAACCTTCATGTAGAAAATGAACAGACTAACACAACAAGAAACGATATGGGAGAAATGATTGTTTACTGAAAATCAAAAGGTCATCAGGATAATCAATCATCATGTCCCATGTTGTAATTAAAGAAACTGCTTACCAACACTTGAGTCACCAGCACATGATGAACTCTCCAGCAGCAGCAACAGCAGCAGGGTGATGAACACCCAGATGAAGATGCTAAATGCTACAGAAGATAATAATAATAATGACACTGAGTTGATGTTTTAAAAACGAGCATTAAGTTTAGATAATTTTAGAACTTACCTTTCATGCTGAGCTAAATAAGAGTCTAAATGTTCTATTACAGTGTTATTCTGCTCTTTCTAATATGTTTGAGAAACAGAGATAGGTTGCTGTCTTCATAACGTGCCATTGAGACCATGCTGATGCAGCTTCACTGGCTTTATAATTAACTATCGGGAAATGGGCGGTAACAAAGCATCCTCCACTTCCTCTATTTAGAATTTCATAGAAAACCCACAGTGTACCACTGGCTTCAAAGCTTTCTGATTGGACAGTCTTACACAGACTGGCAGAAATTCTAACTTCAAAAACTGAAATAGACCCTTTATATATATACATATGTGTGTATATATACACACACATATGTATATATATATACCGTTCAGATCAATGCCGTGAAACCAAACCGCTTTGAGAAAGTTTCAAGGTGTTATATCCCCACCTGCTGGTAAATTTTATTTAGCACCGCATTGTGTGAACTAACAGGGGACATTAGCTCTGTAAAATCAACGCATACTGTGTATACAACCTTAACACCGCATTACGTTTCATTTCAGTGACAATTATGATGCAAAACTGTAGTCAAGCCGCCATTGTTTTTTTTAATTAGCATACACAATTATTTGCACTTCCTGTTGTATGTTCTGTAGTCTAATTGCACCTATCAAAACATAAATAGCCTGCTAGAATTTGACAGCAAAATAGTTTGTTTTGTTTTGTTTTTTCTAAAAACTTGAATTTGGGTGCATAGTTACTTTGTTAGCTTAAGCAACCCTAATCCTAACCCAGGATGTTTCACTCACTGAAGTATGACTAGGAAACAGTGGAGTCACAGGGGTGTAGTTTTTGGAGTGGTTCGTGTGCTTCATAAAACTCATAATCAAACAGTGGTACACGTCTTCTGAAACTGCACCCACACAACAATCTTTTAGAAAGATAAGACAAACATTTTCATAACAAAGTTAGAACCATATCTTTGCTGGATAAATTTGTATTATTTGGTTTATTTGGTGCATAATTTGGTATTGTTTGCTCTTAAGGAGCTTAAAGGCAATGACACACTGTATTTATTTTATTTTATATATATTATGGTAAACATCAACATCCATTCAGGCAGGTTTTTAACCAAAAACCAAATACATTAATACATACGTACAGTACAGCCCCAAACATAAATAAAGTAGTTTACTCAGGTAAAAAGTTGATTCTTCAGTTGTTTTCACTTGTATTACCAGTAAAGACTTTAAGACTGCCTAATCATCATACATAAAAATAAAATACCAGAATATGGGCTTCTCCTAAACTTATTATTGGCCCTTGTGTTTAGATAAAGTTTGTGTTTCTTTTTAATTATTGTGAATACTTTAGTTGTCCGAGAAGTAAGAAATGATTATAAGGATCTACTATTGGATAAACATATGTATTGACAATACAAAATATAACTGCCATAAGTACAAGTAGTCTGCATATAATTAAAGGAAAGACTTCACTGACTTTACTGAATTCCATAAACGTTAATATTACATTTTTTGTCATTTTCTAATCAAAAACTTATTTTTAAAGTCAGAGTAAATTAAATCACACTTATAAAACAAATGTGTCAGAAATCACAGTCCTGGTAATTTTTATTTGGATGAAGGTCAAAACCTTTTGGGTTCTGCCAAATTTTTTCATGTGCATGAAACAAAAGGCTGCGACCTTAGAAAGTAAGAGCTGTGTTTATTTTTTGTAAGGCTGAGGTCACCAGTCTTACCATAAAGATAGGAACACTGTCACTAGTGTAGCCAGGTTTGAATCACTGGGGAAAAGGAAGGAAAGAAACAAATGCAGCTGAGTTTCCATTTTCCGATCTCGGATACCTTCCAGTTGAGATGCCATTTGAGCCAAACCTTTGTGAGATTTTAGCCTTTTGAAAGCACTTTTGTATAATTCCCTGCATACTGTAGCAATTTTAGAGCTAACCTGTTTGTAGTGTCCTTATTCAGATAAGTTTGATCTAGACTGAAGAATTCAGCTAAGTCTTTTACACTTTGCATACTTCTCTAATTGTGGTGTCTCGGAAGGAAGTTAATCAAATCTGTTGTAAAATGATAACGATATAAGCTATTTGTTAGCCTTATAGCTAACATGTGCTCTGTAGCTGTAAATGCCTGCTAAAATCATACAGATACTTTATCCATTTTCTCCAAAATCCTCAGTGAAATTAATGTCGCTTTTTAATTTGTTATATTGTGATTGCATTAATCTAACTTATTGATTTAACTTGTTAAGTTAGAAGAATATTACTGTTTTCTAGTGATATATTTGTGTTTCCAAAAAGATTCCTGAAGGTCTACTTTAAAATGACCAGAGAATCAGACTTCTAAAAGTTGCAACAAAATAATTCAAAACAACAACAAAAGATGACATTTTAAAGTCTTCAAAGCTGGTTTTCCTTCACGAACTTAGTTACTTGTAGCGACTGTATGCCAATTTGGACAGTTATTATATTATTATTATTAAATTAATTAATGGGCACTGGAGAATAAAAATGTATAGAGTCACAAATCGAAACTTTTGCTGACTATGCCCAAAATAAGGTGTTTAAACTATTATTCCCCAGGAATTTAAACTTCTGCCTTCTTTGCTCTAGCTAAAATCTCCCATTTCAATTTAAAATGTTATGAGTGCTGTAAAAAGTCCACTTCATGTAGAATCTATTTTCCACTGTTGTTTTGATTACCTCAAAAATGGCACACATGCTAGATTTCCATATATAGTTTGTTGTCTTCTCTGCATTCGGTTGCTTTATATTCTTCCCGAGTTCATCAAAAACAGCACTGTTCTGTAACCAAAATGAAAACACTAATTTTATATGAAATAATTTAATCCAGCTCATTCTGCTGCCTATATGTGGTGCTTTCTGAAAAAAATGCACAATTTAAAACAACTTATTGTTTAGAGGAAATCAGCGCACCTATTGTTTACAGTTGTCTGAGCAGGGTTTTTCACAGTTTTTCAGAGTTTAGCATCTTGATGCTTTGTAAGTGAAAACTGAGGATCACTCTTCAGCCAGCATTAAGTGTACAAACCAACCAACCAACGTCCGAGGCTTCAAACTGTATTTGGGTTCCATTCTGTTTCCTAGACATGATCGATATGAAGAAGAATGAGACGCATCAGGAACTAATTATCAAATCATCTTTTCCCGCCTTACAAGTGCCTGAAAAGGACCTATCTGCGCAGGTTGCCATGGAGATGTTGGCGCAGGCTGCAACCGAGGCTCGCTGCTTCCTACAGCATTCCTGGTAATTGAGATCAGATGCTCCTCTCAGTGGAACCTGGACTGGGAGTAACCTGGAAGCATTTATTTTATGGAGAAGATGTTTAGTTAAGCCTTGCTCCCGCTCTAAATGAGCCTCGGCCCAGCTCTGGTGATGAATACGATTGGTGAAAGCAGTGAAGGCTGGTTCCTGACTTCTTCCTTCCCCTGGTTCGGGTTACAGATTAGCAGACTTCCTGTCCAGTTGTGGAATAAGCCAAACCAACTGATGGAGAGGCAATAGGTGTATGGGCAATGGCATCATGTGTTATCTCAAATGGGATTTCTGACAGAGCCACACAGCATGGATCCTGAAAGTATCAACTTATTAGAAGAAGCAGCTGATTGCAAAGGAGGGCAGACCTCCTCTGGAGTCAGGTGGTGGTCCATATTAAGTTACTACATTACTTAAGTCGTCCAGCTGTACTAGTAACATTTTGTGTACAGTACAAACAGTACAGTACATTACTCATTGGACCAAATGGGCTGACATTAGCTAGTCACTAGCCAAATTGTGTTAAAAGAATAAATTTCAAAAATTAAAAAAATATTGTTTGCCAGCATCCTGTGAGGATCTAGCTGGTTTAAGTGCCAACGTGTAATTTCTTTATATGGTCAAAAAGTTTAAATGATCAGGTACAAAGAGCAGATTGAAATGAAAAAAACAAACAAACAGCTAATGTCAGTCTTTTATTCCAAAGGTTTGGGCATTTAAACAACACTTGGCTTCAAACAGTTCTTCATATAGGGCAAACCCCCCCCAAAAAAACCCTTACTTTTTTACATTACATTCAGCTGCTGTTCTTATGAGCTCTCATAATTTGAACTTTCCTTTTGGTAATGAAAGACCTGAGCATATAAGCCAAACTGTCAATTTTCTGGTCGAGCTATGTCTCATTTATAGCCACGAACAAATAAGATCATGGATGGAAGTGTTCGAAATGAGCATTCTTCAGAGGGTGACTGGGCTCTCCCTTAGAGACAGGGTGAGGAACTCATTCATTTATTAGGGATTCACAGTACAGCCACAACTCCTCCACACTGAAAGTAGCCAGCTTTGGTGGTTTGGGCATGTCCTACAGGGAGGAGGCCCCAGGGTAGACCCGGAGTAGACACTCAGCAGAGATCTGGGAACAGCTCAGTGTTCCTCCAGATTAGCTCTGCCTAGGTTGCTGGATTAGACTAATACATGCATGGCTACCAGGTATTACTTGTAAAGCGTGTATTGTAGTCATACCACTGTCCTGCAGACAGTTGGATGCAGTTGGCATGAGAAAACAATTTACAAGTGAAACTGATGGAAATGTCATTATTTGTGCACGCTATATTCAAGCTATCCCCCGACAAGATGAAAAGTCAGGTGATCACCAAAGTAAAAATGTTTCATTTGAAAAGGGACATGTTGAAAAGTTTGAATTTGGACAAAAACTCGATAATGGTGTCTTCACTCGGAGCACAAAGAGGTACAAATATTAGGTCTACAAAGGGATAATAATTTTGCTCATTGTCTTGTATAATATATATTAATAATATGTAATAACCAAATGATGATGGAAGTTTTGTGTTTTGCTCTACTGCTATCAAGTGGTTCAAAGCAGCTGCTTTGATATATTTTCATGTAAAGCTGCAAATTGATTGAAATAGAAATGCTATATTTCTTTCCTATATAAGGATTTTATATGCATACAAAACATATCAACATTATTACTACCTAATGGTACTCGAGATAAATAGAAAGAGCCTGTCTCCTTTTAAAAATAGCGCTATACTGTAGAGATCATCTCTAACTGGGTCAGCATAGTTTCTCGTAAGTACTGTTTAGGTGGTCATAGTGCCGAGGCCTTTACACTACTTGTTACAAATGATCTGGGATCTGTGGGAGGGGCCAGATTTGGAGTCATTCATCAGCTGTCGACGAGCTGGCACAGTTCACCATAGAAAAACACAGTGTGCCCCCTCTGTAATGCAGCCACTCTGTAGTTAGACCACATTTTAAGTGTTTACACTTAGAGGCACACATGGTCGAGAAAATAAAAGCTTGCGTGCAAATTTGCCACTCTACCAGAAACTGTCTCAGAACTGGTAAATCTATAATGTGCCAACCATCTTTTTGTCTAAACTATCTCATCCCTGGCACCCTCTGCTTTACCACGCTCTTCTGCTCTTTATTCGCACTCATATGAAAACAAACTCTTTGGCAGTCCTGCTTGTGCTTCGGGTCATAGATCCTTTCCAATGCTCTCTGCTAAAACACCCCTCTGTTTCCTGCCCACCTCACCCTGTTCATCAGAGCATGAGCGTGCCCGCTGCCAGTCACCCCCACTTGACATGGCTCAAAAGTGCTGCCCTGCACCCGGGGCTGCTGGGATCAATAGAGCTTCAGGATATTGCAGTCGGCATCAAACTAAACACACAATGCATCCTGCACAAGTAATCTCCACGCTGAGTCTATTTGATGCGACAGTTTAAACACTTGAACTCAAAGCTCCCCTTTCGGGGGTGGTGGTGTTGAAGGAGGCTGGGTGGGCTGTGGTGGGGTGTGCATATGCTGACCTAAAGGGGTTTTCGTGATTAGGAGTCTCGTACACCTCTGATTGCTGCGGGTCACTGCAGGTGAGTACAAGTGGTCGGAAGGAAGTAATTTTCCTTCTGGAGCTGGTTACCTGATTGGGTAAGTAGCTGATCTCTGACACTGACCCAAGTCCTCTAACATATCTAGAGCTGAGCTGGAGCCTGTTTAGAGGCAAGATTTGGGGTAGATTAATATGTTGTGCTCATAAAATTAAAGATTTTGTAGATAATTGTCATATTTTTCCTGTTATTTTAGAGAACTATGGAATTATTGCACCTGAAGCAATTTAACTGAACTACATTAAAATACTTTTCTCCTGTTTGTTCTCAGTGAGTTGTTTTTTGTCATGAGTAGCTGTACATATGTTTGTTATTGTCAGCAGAGAAGACAACAAATAAAAAACAAACCCTTCAGGGAGGAGAGGGGTCAAATTCACGAAGTGGAGAAGTTGGATCCAGGTCAGAATCATCAAAAGATTAAAAATCCACAGCATCATGCTAATAGTTAGTCAAACCGTTTGAAATGTGAACCCAAAGCCTGATGACATCAACACTGTTTCTTTCACAAAATTTGAAAAGCTTCACCAGAGTGAGAGAAGATCAGTTCCTACACCCTGAAAATGACTGATCTTGACAGTAAAATAAGTACACAAGAGAAGTACCACAGATGACTCAATGGTAGAAAGAACAAAGTGTTAATTGAACACATAGGAGGATATGTAGCATGAACAGAACATGTTAGGCTAATTGAACACAGGTGTGAAGGACAACACAGGTAAGATTAGTTAGGCCTACGGTCACAAAGGAGGGAAAACGCTATGGAGACAGGAAGCAAAACCAACTTGGATACACGAAGCCCAATAATAATAATATAAAACAGGAAATTAATTGAAAGGATTCCAGCATCATGGCACACTGTCCATAATGAATAAAATAAACTTTTATTTTTAACAGAAGATTTCATGTACAGTAAATCCAGCAAATTCTAGCCTGTACTACTAATACTCAACATATATATTTTCACGAATATAATCTGAATGACAGTAGAGCCGTAGGTGTAAGCCTTGGGCAGTCTTGCATCAATCAGCATGAATTGTAGTCACAGCTTGTTGCACAGCTGCAAAGACGTCACAAAATTAACTCATTCACTGCCATTGACGTCTATAGCCGTCATTTGCAGTGAATGAGTCAATGGGTTTAACTCATTCACTGCCAATGGCTGGCAGTGAATGAGTTAAAAGAAAAAAAGTTTAAATTGCTACTTTTACTAATGCTATAAGATCTCTTGGTTGTAAATGAAATTTCACCACAAACCAATATGAGTTTGGGATAAACTTGTGATGTGTATATCTCTGCCTTTTGTCCCTGTTAGTCGGGTAAACCAGGTGCTCACTGGCTACTAGAGGGGTTTCTACTTTCACCTAGCAGAGGAAAAGGCTTTGGTCTCTTTCCTCCCTCCTGTAGTGGAATTGATCAGCTGCTTCCTGTCTGTAAATAAAGAGGCATACTGTAACCCACTTGATAAATATCAAGGAGAATACGGCAATCAGCTGAAAGCAATTTGCATGTCTGTGCTCAAGCCAGCGGCTCGTGATTTTCTCTCCTGTCATCTATCATAGACCACACGCTTGGGCCAAAATACACAATACTCCCAAATTGCTGTCATATGGAGTGCAAGGCCTGAAAAAAGCCCTTCATTTTTCCTTGTCTGTACTTCAAATAAACTTGTATTTGTTAAATAACTGGAGAGGGTTTTTTTCCTCCCCAGTGCAACTTTTCAGAGAGAGGGATGGTGTAATGTGCCATTTCCTTTGTTTGTTGAAAGCTTGGCTGCAGGACTGTAATCTAGATGGGTTTGATCTTAGAGTAGACACAGCCTGTTGAACAATGGTTGCTGCTGGATGTTAAGTCTTTAAACATAAAACTGACCTGCAACATTCACTAGCTGGATGGAGTATTGTCTTGGTCTTTCTTGTTTTATTCATGCATCGTCACATTTTCACTACTCATTGTGTAAAAAAAAAAAAAATCCCAAAACATAATTTTTCTCACATTTAAACAAACATATAAGGAGACTTCTAGCACTGGTTCCCAGTTTTCAATTTGAACTAATTTATCACGTTCCAAACGCTGCCCGACCTCATTAGGAGAGCAACTGGGGGTTAAAATGAGCAATGTTTACATAGGTGACTTCTTGCAGTTGTACGAATAAAGGCAAATCCACCACTGAACTGTTCTGAACACTTCACTTCAGCATCCTAGTCTTTGACCCAAATTTGGCACCCTTGACTTTAAATCACATGGTAGGCACTCCCTAAAATATACCCTGCTTAGTCAGATATTGCTGCACTAAACAGGATGTTATGAGTGGTGTCATATTTATGCGTTATATTACTTCATGTTCTTTATTTGTATTCTTTCTTTTTCTTAAAAAAGGGTCAGCATAGTGTTGGTGACAGTAGATGGATGCCTTAGTGTGGCCAGTGTGCATCTTACAGATGACTGGCCACCTCATATAGGGCACCAACATGCC
This sequence comes from Mchenga conophoros, assembly GCF_057382185.1. Taxonomy (NCBI): domain Eukaryota; kingdom Metazoa; phylum Chordata; class Actinopteri; order Cichliformes; family Cichlidae; genus Mchenga; species Mchenga conophoros. The sequence goes on along the minus strand of NC_140537.1, from coordinate 30,891,367 downwards.
ACAGAACAGCTTTTTGTGCTGCACTAAAGAAGATTTAAACTATTTATTGAGCCTATCAGCCTGTTAGAAATGCTTGAATTCATAAACTGAGGAAATCATTGTGCCATAGATATCTCTTCTTGGTCAGTTTTCAAACTCTTTCTATCAGTCTGTGGCTTCTTCCTTTAACAGTGGGGGTGGTTTGGTGGTTAGCACTGTGCTTTTTGCCTGTAGTTTGCATGTTCTTCCTGTCTCCATGTTCTTTCCAGGTGCTCCAGCTTCCTCCCATAGTTCAAAGACATGCACAGGGTAACAGTAATGGCCTAAATTGGCTGTAGGTGTAAAAGTGACCGTGAATTGTTGCCTGTTTTCTATGTTAGCACTTCGACAGATTGGTGACCTGTCCAGGATGTGCCCTGCCTCTCACCTTATAACAGTTGGGACAGGCTCCAACTCCCATGTCACCCTGAAGTGGACAATCAATATTTTACGTTTTTCCAAGTCTTTTAGTTCAATACATGATGTTAATTTGATAAATATGTTGACGAATGCTTGTAATTATTGAAATTTTAACATAGATGATTATTAAGCCATTTTTTAACCACGTTTTTATCTTTAGCAGCCATAAGTAAACATATAAACTACATTTCACAACTTCTCTGTTCGGTTGAGAAATTAGGGCTTTCCACATTTACTCGGGGGTCACTCTGGTGACTACACAAGTAACCCTGTTGAACTGGTTAGTAGAGCAGATAAATCTTTTTCCAACAACATTTTAGAGCCCTGCTCTCACTCAAACTTCGGATATGTAACAATACTCACACAGAGTAGCAGAGTTTCTACAGAAACAAGATAAGAACCTACTGTTGCGTTTAGGGCTCACTCCACCCTTCTCCAAACATTTTAAATTCGGCCAACATGCCAAGCAGAGCATCAATCATCCCTGTAATGTGACTTTGGCCCTGTTCTCTGTAATATCCAGATACAGAGAGTCACGAATCATGCTCACTGCATTGTGACTGCAGCTCACCCCAAAAGAATCACAGAAAACAGACAAAATCATTAAGCACAGATAACTGTCTCCTAAAGAAGAAAGTTTGCATGTTTAACTGGTTAATCCTATAATCAAAATGTATATCCTTGCTGTTTCAACAATGGCAGGAGAAATACAAAAGAAGTGATGCAACATGTAATACTGACTGTCTGTGTTTAGTCTTTAAACTGTGCTGCCAGCAAACAAATAAATGAAATCGATTTAGGAAGAAAATAACAAAAACAAAACAGTGTGCATGCAAGAGATGAACCACATGATCATTATCAATTTTCTACTTCAGTTTCATGTCATTAAAAAAATCTTAATGTTGTGACAAACAGTTGTAATTAGGTTCTTCTTCAAAAATCGGGCTCTGTATAAGAAAGATGGTCGATGTACAACAAGATAACTTTGGTTTAAGGTGACAAATTTTGTGGGGTTTTACAGCTTTGTGTGAGACTGCAACCACATCTTTAGTGAGATTAAAGAAAAGTCATTTAATTTAGTGTATCTCATAACATTTTACTCTACTACATAAACGCTACAATATAAAATTGGGAATTTCACCGATAATAACTAAAAGAAAATCATCATAACAAATTAAAACTTTATTTCAGATCTTCTGTTTAATGTGTTTCACTAAACAATCTACCAGTAAAGTGAAACTTTTGCAGGGAAAAGTATTAAATAGGAGTTTTACAGTGAAAAAACATATTCTCCATCATACGGGTTTAATTTAATCAGAATTCATGGACAACATAAGCAAACTACCCAGAACCGTCCTCTGATCCTGAGTCAAATGCTGCTGAATCCTTATTGGTGCACAAGAGTATTTGCCCTTTGCAAAAGTGAGACTCGCCCACTTCAAACCAATGTATAAAGACCGCAGACAAAACTGCAAAAACAAATATCTCTCATGTGAAATTACCACAGGGTGTAAGATTAGCACAATATATTTTGTTCGGGTACTGCAGGACTCCTTTCCTCAGACTCTGAGACAGTAAAAAGCATTCCTCACTCATAAACTTGCATGTGCACATTCGTCCTTCGACAAGAAGAATGACTCATACTAAAAATGCACTAAGACTCATATTTTGGAGACTGAGATGACCTTTTAGTGAATCGTATCAGATAAACAAAACTTCAATAGGCAAAACAATGTGTAATAGTATTAAGAATAGAGAAAAAAGGGCAAAACCAGACATATGGCAGACAGCTGTGCATTGTACATTAATAAATTATTCTGTTCAATAGACCAATCAGGGGTTTCATACATTTGTTTTGATATTAGAAAAGTTGGAAACTGAGAGAAAATATACATTACAGTTTCCTTTAAAAAAAACTGTTGAGAGCACAACTAGATCTTGTGTGGAAAACTTGGAAAAAAATGATTTATGTGCCAAGTGTGTGAGAATTGTCTATCTTTCATAACTTCATTGACTACAGGCCAGTACGTTACACAAGCATTGTTATTGGGTTATGACAAAAGGACCCCACCTCAATATCGGGTGCTTCCCAGCGTTCCTCACTTTAAATTAGACTTTGCCCTCATGTGAACCTTGCTGCACGTCCACTGCGAGTGGACAACAGACGTCATACGTTGTTGACATACTAGCTATAAAACAATCCTCTGGGGCCTACCGAGTCTAATGACTTTAGCATGTGCTGCAGTTTTTTTTTTTGTTATGGCATTACGCCGATTTCTTATTGTTTGTATAGTAGCAGTGGTGTGAAATCATTACATCCACAAAGCTGCACAGGATGCAACAGGTGACCCATCATCAGATGTTTGCATTGTCAAGAGGCTGCTGTGCATTTCTTTTTGCCAGATCTTCAAGGAGGAAATTCTGTACAGTGAGCGGGGGGTGGGGGGAGGCGAGGACAAAGAAATGAGAAGTCACATGTGTAAAATAAACTTGTTGCATAGTGCAAATTATTTTAACGCTCACTTCCTTTTCTCTCTCAGGTTGCCTCTAACAGCCTGTGGACTAATTTCTATGGAAAGAAGTAGTAGAAGATCATCAGCAGAAATCCAATCCAGTCTGACGTGTATGGTCGCTCCACAGCGCCTTGATGAAATGCCTCTGTTTTGCTCTCCTGCAGTGCCAAACATGCAAAATACTAACTTGGAAATGTGACCCACTTATTGCTGAAAAGAAAAACCATCTCCCAGCAACACTGACCACTAATGTGGGTTCTGATTTTTTGCTCGCCACACACATGATCAAGGATGCAAGCCAAGGTTTGCTAGTGAGCTGTAATGTGAGGTGACTAGCACATGTTATCTAACAGAAGAAAGCCAGTTTTAAGCATATACAGCATATACAGCATATACAGCATGCTCAGCATGATGTCACCCATGTTAGTGGCAATAGTGAAATCCCAATAAGAAGCCTTGAAATGAGATGAGTTCTGACTCAAAAAATGTTCATAATTTGCCAAATGGTCTTAATGCTCTATTCAGTATGACTAGCAACTAGAGTGTTTGCTGAGTTCAGAGAGCAAGCATTTTCAAATATTTTCAAAGGTTTCTCATGTGATGTCATGCGCACATTATTGAGATTTTTCCATGATAATGGACATGATATAGCCACTGGTTGCCAGGAAAAAAGTAACTTCCCAGTGAATCCCAACAGTGGTTCACTGCATTCGCTGGGCGAAATCAATTGCAAAGTAGCTCCTGGACCAAAAACCTCCTTGGCTTTGAGTGATAGCAAATTTACACTCTTTCCTGTAGTTTTTCATGTTTGTCTGCTAACACTCACTAAGTAATAGCTGATTGGTAGTAAAACCGGAAATGGAGAACCAATACAGTCACAAGGAGGTTTATGCTTGTGATAGTTGGGTCACTAGGGAAAGATATGGGCCACTGACCATCTTTAGGCCAGTGCCAACAGCTGCCATCAGCTTCCAGCAACCACTTGCAACTGGCGAGGTAGTTCTTGTTTTTTCCTCATTGCATCCTGCCAAATGACCATTGACCAGCTTTGATTCTACACTGTCATTATATTTGTCATGCCCAAAATGGCTGACATGTTTATGTCAAATGGTTGGCGCTCACATGTCTGCAAAAGCTCTATATAAACAAAAGGTTTTCTGCAGCCACAGGGCTCACCCCCTGGTGGCCACTGAAAACACTGCAGGTTTAAGGGACTTTAGTGTTGGCTTCAGTTTTCAGAAATAGTAGGTTTGTGCTTCGTTTATACTGTGCATGACTTTTTCCAGTAAATCATATTCGGCCAAATGGCAGAAGAAACAAAAGTTAGTATTGTCAGTGCATTCAAACAACTCTGTGACACTTTTCTTCTGGCTAATTAAAAGTAAAAGTAGTTTGCCTTTTAGTTTAGACAAGTGGCTAGCGTAGAAAATTACTAGTAAATAAGGACTAAATAAAACAAATGTTATTTATATTGAGACTGTTACAAAAAAACATTTTAACGGTTCATATATCATGTAAGCTTGCCGTCTACAAGCAATACAAAGGTGGTGTTGTGAGCCAGATAGCTAAATAAAAAGCCAGTTAGCTGCACAGCATGTAGGCAAGCTAATGCTGACAGTTTTGTCACCAGATTGACTTTGTTGTCATTACAGTCTACTTTCATATAGGTATTTGATGGTTTCTTAGTTGCTGGAAAACATACCTTTTTGGAAATGCAGGTAACAAATCTGTCATTAACCCCTGATGACTTTTTTTTGGTCTATATGTTGACTTTAGTTCTTGAACAGCAAACTAGACAAAATCTGTCATCTAAACTAAAAGACCCACTTTATTGCTTTTGAATCACAGCGTTCATCTGATTGCTCAAAATATTGACATTTTAAATGTTTGAAATTCATTAATGAGTTATTGTAGAAATATTAGTAAAATATTAGCAAAAATGACGATAAAACACACAGCTGCTGAGTAGATTATCAACACTGGCGATGCTGAAAATTTCAAGAGAAGTAAGATATACCACACATCAGGACAAACAGATGTTGGCAATCAGAATTCTGGAGTGCACCTTTATTCATATACAGGCTTATAATATTATAAGTAATATATTTTTTTATGAAGTATTGCCTCATTTATTGCTAGTTTACAACATCTCTTTTCTTTTATCGCGACACTGTTTCAGTTGGGTGATATACAGAATTCAGTTTTTGGCTTCACACTAAGTAAACACTCCAGGAAGCATCATTGTTTGCCACTTCTCATTTCGAGGATGAAAATGGTCCTTTCAGATCATCTGTCAAACATCACTGTCTTTGATAAAAACCTCATAGTGTTCACATGGTCAGAAACTGGTCAAAACCCTCCAAAAACACGGTCACATTATCATTAAAGAACCTCTTTTCTCTTACAGCTTGACCAGCCCACTTCAAGCTGACCCTGCTCCATCTAGTAATTACAGTTAACGCAGAGAGCTTCTGAAGTGCATTACACTGACAATACAAACTGAGACAACCAGGGTTGCTTTTTAAGTGATCAATAAAAATTAAGAGTCATTGATTTTGTGGAAACCTTTACTTTTGTTCTGTTTGTTCCCCTCTCTGAAGGTGTTTGGAGTAAAATCTTATATATATATATATATATATATATATATATATATATATATATATAAAAACACCCAGCACGCCCCTGCGGGCGGTTTTATCCTTCAAGCTCGGGTCCTCTACCAGAGGCCTGGGAGCTTGAGGGTCCTGCGCAGTATCTTAGCTGTTCCCAGGACTGCGCTCTTCTGGACAGAGATTTCCGATGTTGTTCCCGGGATCTGCTGGAGCCACTCGCCTAGCTTGGGAGTCACCGCACCTAGTGCTCCGATTACCACGGGGACCACCGTTACCTTCACCCTCCACATCCTCTCGAGCTCTTCTCTGAGCCCTTGGTATTTCTCCAGCTTCTCGTGTTCCTTCTTCCTGATATTGCTGTCATTCGGAACCGCTACATCGATCACTACGGCCGCCTTCTTCTGTTTGTCTACCACCACTATGTCCGGTTGGTTAGCCACCACCATTTTGTCCGTCTGTATCTGGAAGTCCCACAGGATCTTAGCTCGGTCATTCTCCACCACCCTTGGGGGCATCTCCCATTTTGATCTCGGGACTTCCAGCTTATACTCGACACAGATGTTCCTGTACACTATGCCGGCCACTTGGTTATGGCGTTCCATGTATGCCTTGCCTGCTAGCATCTTGCACCCTGCTGTTATGTGCTGGATTGTCTCTGGGGCATCTTTACACAGCCTGCACCTGGGGTCTTGCCTGGTGTGATAGACCCCAGCCTCTATGGATCTTGTGCTCAGAGCTTGTTCTTGTGCTGCCATGATTAGTGCCTCTGTGCTGTCTTTCAGTCCAGCTTTGTCCAGCCACTGGTAGGATTTCTGGATATCAGCCACCTCCTCTATCTGCCGGTGGTACATACCGTGCAGGGGCCTGTCCTTCCATGATGGTTCCTCGTCTCCCTCCTCTTTCTTGGGTTTCTGCTGCCTGAGGTATTCACTGAGCACTCGGTCAGTTGGGGCCATCTTCCCAATGTATTCTTGGATGTTCCTTGTCTCATCCTGGACTGTGGTGCTGACACTCACCAGTCCCCGGCCCCCTTCCTTCCGCTTATCGTACAGCCTCAGGGTGCTGGACTTGGGGTGAAACCCTCCATGCATGGTAAGGAGCTTTCTTGTCTTTATGTCAGTGGTTTCTATCTCCTCCTTTGGCCAGCTTATTACCCCAGCAGGGTATCTGATCACGGGCAGGGCGTATGTGTTGATGGCCCGGATCTTGTTCTTACCATTCAGCTGACTCCTCAGGACTTGCCTGACCCTCTGCAGGTACTTGGTGGTTGCAGCCTTTCTAGCGGCCTCTTCATGGTTTCCATTTGCCTGCGGGATCCCCAGGTACTTGTAACTGTCCTCTATGTCTGCAATGTTGCCTTCTGGAAGTTCAATCCCCTCAGTTCTGACTACCTTCCCTCTCTTTGTTACCATCCGACTACACTTCTCCAGTCCGAACGACATTCCAATGTCATTGCTGTATAGCCTGGTAGTGTGGATCAGTGAATCGATGTCTCGTTCACTCTTGGCATACAGCTTGATGTCATCCATGTACAGGAGGTGGCTGACAACTGCTCCGTTCCGTAGTCGGTATCCGTAGCCAGTCTTGTTAATGATCTCACTGAGGGGGTTCAGGCCTATGCAGAACAGCAGTGGGGACAGAGCATCTCCTTGGTAGATCCCGCACTTGATGGTAACTTGTGCTATGGGCTTGGAGTTGGCCTCTAGTGTTGTACGCCACATCCCCATTGAGTTCCTGATGAAGGCTCTTAGGGTCCCATTGATCTTGTACAATTCTAGGCATTCCAGTATCCAGCTGTGGGGCATTGAGTCATAGGCCTTCTTGTAATCAATCCAGGCAGTGCACAGGTTGGTCAGTCTGGTCTTGCAGTCTCGGCTGATTGTTCTGTCTACCAGTAGCTGGTGTTTTGCGCCTCTGGTATTCTTGCCAATTCCTTTCAGTGTTCCGCTCATGTATTGACCCATGTGCCTGTTCATCTTAGCCGATATGATACCTGACAGGAGCTTCCATGTAGTACTGAGGCAGGTTATTGGTCGGTAGTTGGAGGGGACCGGTCCCTTCTTGGGGTCCTTGGGGATCAGGACCGTCCGGCCTTCAGTTAGCCATTCCGGGTGTCTTTCGTTAACTAGCAGCTGGTTCATTTGTGCTGCCAGACGCTCGTGGAGTGCAGTCAGCTTCTTCAGCCAGTAGGCGTGAACCATGTCGGGCCCTGGTGCTGTCCAACTCTTCATACTGGAGACCCTTTCTTGGATATCTGCCACTGTGATGGTTACTGGACCCTGTTCAGGGAGGTCGCTGTGGTCTGCCCTCAGATCCACTAGCCACTGAGCATTGCCGTTATGGGTTGCATCCTTCTCCCATATGCTCTTCCAGTATTGTTCCGTCTCCAGCCTTGGTGGTGCTGTTCTCTTATTGTTCCCTTGCCACTGAGAGTACACCTTTGCTGGTTCTGTGGAGAACAGCTGGTTTATTCTCCTGCCTTCTATCTCTCTGGTGTACCTCCTCAAGCGGCTGGCCAAGGCTGTGAGTCTTTGCTTGGCAGTTTCCAAGGCCTCAGGTATGGACAGCTTGCTGTATTTCTTAGGCACCTTATTTGTCGCACCTTTCTGCAACTCCGTTAGTTGGCTAATATATATATATATATATATATATATATATATATATATATATATATATATATATATATATATATATATATATATATACACACACACATAGACAAAGGGATATATTTTTGACGTCGATGCTGTGAAATCTCTAGGGAACACATTACTTCAAGCACAGAAAGAAAGATAAAAGCATTTCAAACATTTAAAAGTATATTTTGTTATGAACATACATAAAGAGTACAAGTACCCAAATGGTAGTTAAACATCTGTCAACAAAACTTTCTTTCTACAGAAACTCAATTTTATATTGCCATGTATCAGGGGAGCTATTCATAAACCACATTTACTTATCAGCTTAGCCAATCAAACATGAATGTTTACATCATCATATTCACACAACAGCCAAGGCGTTAATCGTCCTCCATGACCTCAGGGAACCCTGAAGTGAACGTGGCAGTCGTAACATGTTGCCATTTTAACATATTTAGAAACAACATAAAACATCATATAAATGACTGCAGTTAAACAATAAAGCCTCTTAAGTATCCCTGTGGAGATGCAAGCAGAATGAGGTGTGTGATCGGTGCTGGTTGTCTGTTTGTCAGTAAGATTACGTAAAAACGACCAAGCTAAATTTCATGAAACTTACAGAAGAGGTGGAGCATAGCCAAAGGAAGAAACCATAAAATGTTGGCACTGCTTCAGTTCACTTTCTTTAAAGTGGACTTGGTAGAGGATGTGCTCTGCACGTCCCTTCATTGTTCAAATGTGTAAGTAAGCATAAGAATAGGTATCTGACTACCGATGCTTTTCAATCTTTTCCACAACGAGTACAGTACTGCAGAGTCCCTTAAATTCAAGTGTTTTTGTCTGTCATTCAGTTTGATTAAATTACCTCAGAGTTGCTGAGATTCAATCAAACTTTAATATTGTCTCTAAACTACTGCCAATTGGGCCAGTAACATTATATTTAATTTCCTGTGGTATTTCTCAGCCTAAAAATGTCAGTGCAGGTGACAAACATGGCAGCAGATCAACAGAAACCATCAGTCAGGGATTAAAAAAAGTCAAGAAAGAGCTGCCTCTCTAGTTTACTAAGTAGCACTGTGATGCTGGGAAACATGTCATCAGTACTAAGTTTAAGTGTTGGAAGTAAAACTGTTATTCTAAGCAATGAGGGGCTTTCTCAGCACCAAATCATGGGTTCACTGCAAGGCGCTGTAAAAATACTGTGTAGATTATTGGATCATTTTCTATCGTTGGTATCGGTGGAGGAGAAGCATCACAAAACCCCTTCTTTGGAGGAGACCAGTGCCAAATGCTTGAGGTGAACAAAGTTATATCAGCATGTTTCTTTTCTGACAGGCAATAGAAAGGTGTCCAAGAAAGAGCTGGAGAATTACTATCCTGCAGGGTATGAGTGAAACTTTGTGGTGGGACTGTTTAAGTCTGGGGGTATTTTCTCAGTGCTTTGCTTAGACATTTTTACAAAGTCTCCTTCATCACGATCAAGTGGTCTATTCTATGATGACATCCTCCGCCTTCTGCTTTGCATTACTGCAAAACATGATTCATATTAGTGCAAACATAAGATACCCCCAAAACAGTTTTAATACAACTTGAAGAGTAGTTGTTAACCTCACTGAACTATTTCTGGAGGAAATCATGTTTGTTAGAATATCCCCAAAATGTATGGCGTCACTTAAGTCTGTCATTAAGCAGAAGGACTTCATCTTTTCACTGAAACTTTTTAACTCACATAATAATAATACTTTTGTACCCCAACTGTATATTTTTATGAACAGTATTCACTTATTTGCTAAAGCGCTGAACATGCACTCTCTAAAAGTATGAATAGAAATCTTCTGGGGCTAATTATATGCTTTAAACTCTAAATAGACCTTAAATTTCTGTAGAGCAGCATTTCCTATATCCTATAGGATCACAAATAGATTTTTTTTTCCCATTCTGATAATGCAAAAAAAAGTATACCACTTAAACCATTTTAGAAAAATTAAGAGAATTTCTACATGACTAATTATTACCACTGCAGACGTCATTAAACTCCTTACGTTGCAATCAACTCTTATACATGGAAGTGTGAAATCACTTCCATGTATAAGAGCTGATTGATGAAGTGGCCTCAAAGCTGTGACCTTTATATCCAAACGAAGAAATTCAGTTAATTAGCCGGTATTCGCTGTTTTTTTTTCTTTTTTTTCTTGAATTAATGCGCTAAATCTACATTTTCCTGTGAGAAAGGAGGTCTGCTGGTCCAGCGTGCAGCATCACATCCTGTCTGACTAAACTGGGTGTAAACTCCGAGTCGAGGCGGGGAGGAACGGCAGAACTGTGAGACTGTATGGGAGGGTCACTAGAGCCACTGGTTTGTCCTGCAGAGTGAATGAAGTTGGATTATTATTATTATTTTGTGTTGAATGCAGAAAAACAGAAGGAAACCCTTGGGAGAACAAAAGAAACATGGTCCCCGGAATTATTTGGATATTTTACCTGTGATGTTTTGGAAAAACTTTCATCGGACGATGTTTTCTCTGCTTTTGGGAGGTTTTCTATGTATGAAGAATATGTTTTTATGTTCCCATAGGCCCTCTCGCCTCATTTTACTGCCTCCAATATTTATACCGTAGCTGGTAATTAACATAATCTTGCATTCGTGTTAATTTCGAGGAATGAAGGACAACACGAAGTCCGGATTGCCACCCAAACGCAGATTTTTTGGCAGTTTATGAATGCAGCTGTAATCACGCAGGGGAGCCTCAAGTACTTAAATGGGTCCATCATGAGAAAGAGACAATCAAGCTCCTTTATGTCTCAAGATCAGCTGCAGTTTCGGCACATTGTCTGTTATGAATAGACCGATCTCCAATTGAGCCTCTTCACGTTGAGATTTTTCGATTTTCGATTATACGGCTATTGAAATTAGGATGTGCCGCTTTTTTCTCTCTCTTAGCTTGGTGGCTTGGTTGCCTTTTTTTTGATTGACAGATGAAATTGACACTCGGGTTGCCTCTTATCAAGCGAAGCATTTCAATCTACCGCTAATTGCAGATATAGTGCCATCCTTTCTTTTCACTGCGTTTGATTGCATGGGAATACAGCCTCCTATCGTGCACAAGAGGAATGATCGATCATATATAGTTTTTCCCCTCCTAATTGCATCAAAATTTCTTTTGTTGCCAGGGTTTAAATGCAGGAGAAACTGTTATTCCTTGTTTTGGACCGGATATAGTGTGGGTTGGGGCAGAGATGCGTAATGCGCAGAGCAAGCTCCATCTCTTCTCCAAATAGGCAGCCTTCAAGATCCGAAAATGGTGAGTCACAAACATCTGGACGAGTTTGGTTTTCAACCTTTTCATTTCTTTGTCTTTCATTCACTCTCCACATTTTATTTATTTATTTTCGTAACGGGATAGAGTTAATTTGGGGGAAGCGCAGGTTTAATCGGGAGGAGATGAAGCGTAAAGACGCCAAAACTCAGTTTATTCACTTTCCTTTTGCGGTTGGAGTTCACACATTGCAACGGTTCTGGGCTGAGATACAGATTCATGTAATTTTATGAAACTTGAAATTGCATGTTGTATACAACATATACGGGTAAATTATTAGTAAATATACACAGAAATAGTTAGCACTCACTAGCTACCAGATCGAGTTTTTTTTTTGTTTTGTTTTTGTTTTTTTATATCAATGTTTTTTCCTGGACTGGATCTTCATGTTGGCACCACGTCTCTGGTTAGGATTTACATATTTCACTGACGTTTTATTTTATTTTTAAATCTACAAGATGCAATGAAATTGTATTTGCTATAAAAGTGATTTATTTTATTTTATTTTAATTTATTTTATTTTATTTTGTTGTCTTTGCGCAGTCTAAATCGGAGGTGAAGAAGGAGTCTGGGGAGTCCAGCCCGTCGGAGGCCGCCTGCCTCTGCCCTCCTCCGGCGGCAAAGAACCAGTGCGCGAGCTGCGGCATGGAGATCCAAGACCGCTACCTGCTGAAGGTGCGAAATTAACCCATAATAAATCCTACAGTGAGAAGTAAGATTTGTTTTGTTTTTGTTTTCTTTATTTAAAGCGTAAGCTTCTCTTCACATCCCTGTCTTCAGGAAATCACTGATAATGACAGAAATGATCATCCTGCAAACGTTTTCTTTTCGAAAAAAATCCCAGTTAGTGTAGAATTCCACAGAAGACTGTACAGAACTGGTCAAATGCTTTTAGTTTTAGTTTTTTCTAACGCTGTTTAATTTCTAGTTGAGCATCTCGATTAAGAGAGCTATCGGAGTGTGATATGTCAGTGTGTGTGTGTGTGTGTGTGTGTGTGTGTGTTTGAATCTACTCAGGTCAACAACCTGAACTGGCACCTGGGCTGTCTGGAGTGTTCAGTGTGCAGAGCGTCTCTGCGCCAACACAGCAGCTGCTACGTTAAAAACAAAGAAATCTACTGCAAGCTCGATTATTTCAGGTAAGAGCTCTGATGTTTTACAACGACTGTAGTTTTCCAAAGCTGCCTGTAAGAGTCTTATAAGATTTACTTAACATTTTAATATTTTTCTTAATATTTTCTTACTATTTTTTCTTAGAGCTTTTTCGACCGTTAAAAAAAATAAAAACTCCGATATGTAATTTGATAACAGTCACAGCACTGAAATGTGTTTATTTTTCTATAAGGCCCGAACTGAAACTTATTAATCATCAGTTATCGTTTATATGGGATTTATATTAAATTTGGCAATTATTGAAGAATGATGTATGATAATAAAATAACATTTAGTGAAGTGTAGGTCGCTTTTTTGCCTGGTCGATGAAAATCATTCAGAAAAATTAATACGACGATTTAATTGAGAATATCCAAAAACGTGTATTATTAATGAACAACACGGGGCAATATTTCCTCTTTACGGAAAAGAATACACAAATGAAAAATGTGTATTTCACTAAAAGCATAATGCTGATACAGATTATTTATCTTGCCATTTTTAACAGTACCCGCCTGTCTTATCATATCAATAGAAATCTACACAGCCAGACTCGTTGGGCATCTACATATCTTCAATTATTTGGGGAAAAAATACAAAAAATAATCTTTTAAAATGCTCAAAGGGTGGAAAGTTTTCCCTAAATGTTTTACATTTAATCCTTCATTTAATAGAGTAGAAAAAACTTCCCATAAAACATTATTGTGCTTATGTGATAAATTATTGCACCTAAATTAAATTAAGTTCTAGCTGTTTTTACAGCTCATTGATCTTTGCTCTCCAAGTTGATCTTTTGGTCTCACTATGATTTGGCTTCAAAGTCATAATTGGAAAAAAAAAAAAAAAACCCAGAATAAATCACCAGTAAAACAATGTTTTTAAAATAACTTCTTGTGTTTCTATCTGCTTACTCTCATAAAACCTAATGACCAAAAGCCTCCAGAGGAAAGAGCTTGATTACCAGCCGGCTGCCCTAAATGTCCCTTTCCATTTCAGTTAGTTTTGGCCTTTTGACTATTTGAAAATTTGATAGAAAACTGGAGAAATGTGCAAAATCAACAGTTTTACTGACTGATTTTGTGGTTCTTTCTAATGGAAGCAGTGGCTATTACTTTAATTTGAACTTCTTTTTATTGACTTTTTTAAAAATTCAATCATCTTGAGATGTAGCAGTCCATTGCCACTGCCTGCTCTCCCACATTCTCTTACCCAGCATCTCACACAAATCACTCAACGATAAAGAGGACACTTATTATCTTACACTCACTTATTCTTCAGTCCAGTTACTATAAACCGTGTGACTCACAGAAATCTCTGCGTAGGACATTTAGTTTCCAGTGGTGGGAGGAATGCCTCCACCTTTCACTTTTCACGGTTCCAGTTTTCCAAAATCTCACTGGCTTTTCTTTCTGCACCAGAAATGTTCATATACTCAGTGAGATCATGTTGAATCACTGTTTTTTGTCCCAGATTGTACCTTTCAGGCTAAATGCAGACTGTATTTGGTGGAGAAGCAATTTGTATTGTGTGTGCAATGTTTAATTACCCCAAACAGAGATGTTGGATCATGCTAAGATAAGTCATGTTCAAAACCTAAAGCTTTATTGAGAGCAGATGATGCAAGATCATATCAGTAATACGACTCCTCTGCACAGATGTTACACAAAACAGTAAAACTAATTATTTCATATTTTGCTGTTCTATTTAGTCCAACAGTTTTTTTAGTCTTTCTGTGTGTTAAAAAATGTAACAAATATATAATAGTTTGGTTGGACACCAGAATATCCCTTCTTGAACTCTGTAACCTGCAGCCAGCCTTCACCTGCTCGTGCCTTTCTTCTTCACAGTAGGTTCGGCACTAAGTGCGCCCAGTGTGGCCGACAGGTGTACGCCAGTGACTGGGTGCGAAGGGCTCGGGGCAGCGTGTACCACCTGGCCTGTTTCGCCTGTTTCTCCTGCAAGAGGCAGCTGTCGACCGGGGAGGAGTTCGGCCTGGTGGAGGGCAGGGTGCTTTGCCGCAGCCACTACGACATCATGCTGGACAATCTACGCAGAGCTGCAGAGAACGGTAACCCAACCAGTGAGAGTTAATCTCACAGACACCGAAGATGAATGTCTGAGGTTGGATTACCAGCTAAAAACTCTGGGGGGAAAGTACCTGTTAGTATTTAGGCACACTAGAAATGCAGCTGTTTGATGACTGATGAATGGCAAAACTTTAATCATACATGATGTCCACGTGTGCAATTCTGAGGGATTTGTTTTTTGTTAATGAAACATTTTTGTGGTTTTTGACTGTTGGTCAAACACAACAACATATAAGAAGATTTTTATTCGGTCTGCACGGCTTAATGATGGACCTTTTCTGACTTTTTGTAAACTAAACAATCTGTAATTAGAGAGAAAAATCAGTCTTACTGATAGTTAGTCATCATCGATCCGTTTGTGGAATAAGATCACACAGGTCTTTTGGAGTGTTAATGGGTCCAAACATCGTTAAGAATCGGGCTGCAAGACTGGAGAACCAACATAGCTGACATGCTGGTTCAGTGGTTCAGATTTCGAACATATTTGTCATTAATTAAATAATTTGGAGTAAACCAAGTGGGCTTTTGAGGCCCCTGTGCAGTTATGACTTCACTTGTTTTGTAACCCAGCCTTGGTTTAAGCCTAAGTAACAGAAGGAGTAGTTCAAGCTCTAAAGCTCTTCTACTTCAGTTGCTCTCAAGCTATTCAGCCCCTTTTAACAGTGATATAATGCAAATAATCAGTTGGAAGGAACGTTTTTCTTGATGTTTTTGGATTTTGGATGCACCATTTTAACTGGTGTAAAGTTTCCGAATTGCTTTTGCTTTACTTTGACTATCTAAATTCCCTCCTGTTAATTTGTTGGACTAAAATTAAGTTGCGAGGGTCTGAAAACAGAGCGAGTGTAGAGGTTAAGAGAGCCTGGAAAGAAGGAAGAGACTTTACATGAAAGACAAATAGAGGAATAATTCCTTCATTTCTCACTCTGCTGTGCTCTCAGTGATTCAAACGTATCCCATAGTGGTGTAAATACTTTGGATAGTGCGGCTGCTGGCAAGAAAACATTTTAATTATGTTACTGAGTAAATCTTCCATTTTGTGACACTGTAATAAGATTTTAGTGAATGATTACTGTGTCTATCTTAAGGCACAGGACTGACTCTGGAAGGAGCGCTACCTTCTGATCAGGACTGCCAACCAAAACCAGCCAAGAGGGCACGGACATCATTCACTGCAGAGCAGCTGCAGGTTAGCACCATTCTAATACGTGTGTGTCTACAGCACAGTGTTACTTGGCATTTCATGCCCTCTGTGTCTGGCTTTGTGTGTTTGCAGGTGATGCAGACTCAGTTTGCCCAGGACAACAACCCCGATGCTCAGACGCTGCAGAAACTGGCAGAAATGACGGGACTGAGCAGGCGAGTCATACAGGTAGGCAATGGTCAAATCTGGTGATACACTATATAGTTCAAGTTCTACTTTATATCAAACTAAAAAAAAAAGTTTTCGTGTAATATTAGCATGATAGAAAAGATCAGAAGGATGGTTTTTCTTTTTCAGGCTCCTGGAAACTGGTTAATAATCACACTTAATAACACAAAGTTGTGATTGTAACTTGATCTTTTGGGATCATAAGTTAAAGAAACTGAGGAATCAGGGTATAATATTATCTGTTTAGTATCCAGAGTTTTAAAAGGGTGATCCCATTATTCTTACATTAAAACTTCACATGCTAACAGACTCATACCTCACAATACTTTTCTTGCAATTTGCTCTGATGATGCTTTGTCTTATTATGATTTAATTTTTATCCAAACGTTTTTGATTTTAAGGGTTTCCAAAAGAAAAAGCAGACATCTTTGAGAAAGCTTTCCTTTCTTTTCACTGTTAGTGCTTTAAAAACATGACCCCTCTGGGAATGATTCCATTTCAACTCTAAGACCAATAAAACACAATTACAATTGTTGTACTTCACAGAGAAGCCAGTTTAAACACTAACACCATTAAGCTGCAGACTAAAACACTCACACATCAAACTGTTATCACCTGGCTTAGGTGAAGAAACTAATGGGGTGTGGTGAGGGGAATCTGAACCCGGGACCTGCTCGGCGTTGTTGTAGTGTTTGATCATATCCACCTGCTTTTTGCACGATCACATTATCAGTAATATTTTTTACAGGTTTGGTTTCAGAACTGCCGGGCGCGACACAAAAAGCAGCCGCCTCAGAGCAGCTTCTCTCAAAGCGCTCCGCTGTCCAGGATGCCCCCGTCGCTGCCAGAAGATATCCACTATTCACCGTTCAGCAGCCCAGACCGACCACACCTGCTGGCCCTGCATGGATACCTGGACAGTGAGTGTCAAGTCTTTAATCGTCTGCTAGTGCCATTTAATGCAGGGCCCTTTTTTCCACTGCTGGCAGGTGAACGTTCAGCTTTCAATGCTTAAATGTGACATTTTACCTCAATCTCTCTCTCTTATATCATAAACTATGCACAGGTGGAAGCCAATTTACTCAAGTCCAGCGCTTAAGTAGGAACTTGAAGCATGTAAGGAGGCTACTTCGTGCTTCCTTTAAGGAAGGAAAGTCATGAAAGATGTAATTATTTTACATGTGAAACAGATTGTGCATTAAAAATAGCAGTTTGCAGTGTTAAACCACCAGTAGTAGTTTAACAGTGATTATCATTAAATTATGTTGCATAGAGGAAGTGTGTCATGTTATGGATCGATAATATTTGTGTCTCATTAAGTTCAGTTAACACTATTTTTAATGCAGGACTTAATTTTAACTATTACTTATTAGTGATTAGTGCAGTGATTAGTGCAGTGGATTGTTAAATGTGTCCATGTTTGATAAATAATAAGAATAAAAAGAAGAATATTTCTAGTGGTTTACGCAATCACCCACACACAAACAATTCCTGGTCTGAGACCTGGAGGAGACACAAATCACTCTGGGATCGTGCCAAATGAAATATGGGGAGCCATCCACTCTGGTGACCTCTTGTGAATAATGGCAAATTTCATGTTTGCAATATGAGTATTTACATGAGAGATAAACGGTGCTTTATTCTGGGGTGGAAGCTGAAAATTTCATAGAGTGTTGAAGCTCTAAGGGAAGCTTTAAAGTAATATGATGGAAACATTTGACTGCTAACATGGAAATTTGAAGGACTGTGAAGGAGGGATCCCCTGTCTGTTTCGTTTGTTTTTTCTCATCAGAATTTTGGTTTGATTTCTGGCAACAAAACAGAAAAATGTATTCATCAGACTTTCAGTCATTGCTGGTAAATTCCACTTGTGTTCATGGTACTTAAATGTTCACTGGAATCGCTTTGCACACAAGTTTTAAACTAGCTGAGCAAAAAACAAAACAAAACAAAAACAACTTTCTGTTCAAGCACCATGAAATAATATGTGGCTTAGAATATTGTTTATTAAACATTTGTACTAGAAAATAAGTTAAAAGAGAAAACTGTGCTAGTTTTTTAGCATTGTAAAGTAAAGAAAGTTTTTAGCCTGCACATCTTTGTGGTCACAAAGATTACTACATAAAAAATAACAAGGAGCCTAATTTCTTTCGTGTTCAACTGATTTTTAATATGTATTACTCTATTTGTGCACTGAACTTAAAGTGAATGTTAAAAAACACTAGCTATAAGTATTTGCACCCAAAACAGCTTCGCATTTTAAAACAATGACAGACTTAAATGTTTGTCTTGAGTAAAAATAAAAAATAAAATCTTTCTGATTTTGAAATTTCTTTATATTTGCATATGTAAAATAGAAAACAATAGCAATAATAAAGAAATAAAGTTTAGAAATAATAACATTTAGGAATTGTGATGTAAAAACTGAATGCCAAAACTCAAGTCTCAAAACATGTTGTTTACAAAAGTGTAGGTTGGGAGAAGAAAGCTATAAATAACTAATCACTCCTGGGAGGGTTTTACAGTTTAAACATCCACCCACCTCATCTCCACCCAGTCCAGGTTCTTCAGACTGACCACAGGACAAATTTGCTGGTGGGTGGAAGTTATTTGTGAACAGCTTGTGCAGAACGTTGCTGGTGACAAAACCAGCAACATTCACTGTACACTATGTAGGTATTTCATAGGTACAGATTACATCCAGTGAAGTTACACTTTTATAAAAATGCTGTAATAGTACAAGGTGTGCTTTATGGGTTTTAACACCCTATATGGGAATATTTTGTGATTTTGAAGTATTCACATTCACTCTGAGCCTTCTTCTCTGTGGTTTATCTCATTATTTTGATGCTTTAAGTATTTATGTCAGTCATCAGTAGCATATTTCTTCATTATAATAACGTGGTCCTGTTGCTTGCCAAGCTCATGTTGTTTCTCTTTCTTTGTGCAGCTCATCCCTTCTCTGTCCTCGCTGCTCCGGGCCACTTGACCCACCCGTCCATCTCTTTACCACAGCTTCCCATCAGCCGCTGACTTGCTGTGTCTACTTTTCCACCGTCGACACTCTGATGATGTTGTGGAGGGAAAAAAATCCTTTGGGACGCCCTGTCAGCAATTTGCTCCGTTTGGAAGTCAAGTCCTCGGGTGACGGCAGGACCGCGTTTTTTAATCAGTCGGGTTTCTCATTGTGAGACTGCTGAGTAAACTGTGGTGAAGCCTTCAGGCTAACACAGGAGTAACTTTTTAATTTTGTCTTGTTTTTTTTTTTTTATATAATGCAGAAGACCACTTTTATTTTATTTTCCTTTTTTTTCCACGGGACATGAAACATTGCATCAAGTTGGAAATGGTTTTCACTTTCAAACAAGATATTTTAATTGCTCCAACATGAGCTTAAAGAAAAGAAGAAAAGAGGAGTGGTTGTAGCAGTGTTACAGTAAAACCTCAGCATTTTTCTTTTTTACATTTTGTACTGGTGATGAGCACATTTGCAGCTTTATTGTTGTTTGTTGTTGTATTGTTGTCAGAAAATGGAAACTCTTATTTATTCAGAGCAAAACTTCACTTTTAAAAACGCACTTTTGAATGTGTCTTGAAATGGAAAAATTCAGTTA
Source organism: Mchenga conophoros (assembly GCF_057382185.1). Taxonomy (NCBI): domain Eukaryota; kingdom Metazoa; phylum Chordata; class Actinopteri; order Cichliformes; family Cichlidae; genus Mchenga; species Mchenga conophoros. The sequence goes on along the minus strand of NC_140537.1, from coordinate 30,871,623 downwards.
CTGTACATTGTAAATACGGTCATGGTTTAATAAAATGTATCAGATCCCTTATGAAGGTTTTAGTGTTTGAATAATAGACAATCAGGCTGACTTGAAGAGCAAGGAGTAAAGTGTTTATACGTGTGTGTGTGTGTGTGTGTGTGTGTGTGTGTGTGTGTGTGTGTGTGTGTGTGTGTGTGTGGTTGAAAATGCAACAGCTTCTCGAAGATGGAGTAGAAAAATGTGATATTGTATGAGGACACTATTTTTACACTCAAAACCACTAAATCTAAAGGTCACCTGTCAGAGGCTAAGTACCTAAAGTAACCTGTTATTAAGAGCAATATCCCACGACAAACCTGCACATCATCTCCAATTTACATGCTGTACTTTACAGGAATTGTGATCAATCCCACTGCGAAAACGATTATAACCGTTTTCACTCAAAGCGTGGCCATCGATTGGGCAGTTTGTCGGCTTTTATGAGCTCTTCTAGCACAGATTATCTACAGCTGTTATACTGATTGACAGCACTTAAGGCGCCGTGATTGGCAAAGAGTGAATGGGATACTTCGAGCTAAAGCATATCGTTACATGTGTATTTTTCCAAACCGGATCAATGTGGGGGCTTTTTAACAGCAAATCCAAGAGTGCAGCACCTGTGCAATTTCACATTCCTGCTAAGGAAGACCCCTGTCAGGTTCTGTAGAGTTTAGCAAACCACATAAGAGATCACATGTGTGACCATGTGACCAGTATACAGTTAAAAAGAATAGGGTGCGTATTGATTTACTCGAGATTTTTTTATTGTATTAAACCAGTTTTCTGATGTGGTTTATAGATACAGATATATTTAGGATGGCATTAGCACGTTTTCAGATAAGTAGTAAGTTTTGAAGACCTACGGAAATTGAGCTAGCTGTTTACAACCAAAGTGAAAAGCTATTTTCTGTGCATAAAGAATGATCCATTTAAAGGACAAATGCACAGTATATAACTGTTTATTTTGATTCCTAGTTTGCATTTTATCTCATGAAATGAAATAGCTATTTGCACAAAAATCCAGAAACACCGGGATCAGTGAACTGACATACTTTCCATTGACGGTAGTCTTCCTCCTGTTGCTTGTAAAAAAGAAGCAGGAAAGTCCATTTGAGCCCCTGCTGCCTTTAAGCAGACAGCAGATAAACACACACACAATGGTTCCTTCATACTCCTCAGAGATTTAATTAAAGATGTCCATATGTTGGCTGGGCCAGGTGTGTTTGAGTGTCTATTTAGGTTGATTTTAATGTATATATAAGTGCTGTATTATCTCAGCGCTCTTGTTCTTTCCTAAACTTTGCGCTTAAATCAAACTTTCCTCTAATCAATCGCTTCCAATCAATTCAATCCAGGAGGAAACCTTTTCACTGACACGACGCTGCTCCTTGTGAAATCTCAGAACAAAAGCTGTCTTCATGCTGAGCAGAGATGATTATCAGGCTGACACAGCTTGGGCCACCTGCCAGCACTACACTGTAAAAACGCACATTTCTTCCCCTCTCAGACGCGAGCGCTTAAGGCAGCGTTTAGGCATGTCTCTCTCCATGCCAAGCATCCCCGAACGCTAAAGTCGACCCATTTTTGTCATGCTGTCATGCGTCCGCCTCTGTGATTGGCAGCCTCAAGTGGTTGCAGATGAAAGCGGGCCCCCCATGCTAATGAATAGGCCCCTGATTGCAGAGCTGCTCGCTCGCTGAATTACAGCGTCGGCCGCCTAATGAGCAGATACACTGCAGTGCCCCTCGTCTCCACGTATTCACATTTCTCTCCTTCACGCTGATGAGCGCTCCCCTGCGCAACAGTCAACAAAACCTCTGTGGAAGATTGCAACATGAGCCATCTTCATCAGCACCCTCCTCCTCCTCTAGTTTTTTTTATCAGACTGCCATATGCTGGCAGGGTCTTTTTTTGTGTGTGTTATTTTTCCTGCTTCACTAGATTATATTATTTGATTGCACTGAAGATGTTATACAAAGTAACTGAAAGGCTGATGAACATGATAATAGCTCAGTTCAGTTTAAATAAAGAAGCTAGATGTTTTGTGTTTTTTTCTTACTTCAGTGGTCTACAGTCAAATGCATTACAAATAAATGTAGTCAAACTTTGCTAATTTTACAAGAAACTAAAAATGATGCTTAAAATTGTTGGTTGGCTCTGATTTCATGACATGCACCTAAGTCAGTGAGTCAGTTCTTAATTGAAACCAGAAAAAACTCAAATACATTTTGACCACTGAAATTTGGCCAAAAAATTGCCAGCATAAGTCAAGGTAATTTTCATTTAATCATTCTTCCTTAACTATTTATCCAATTTCAATAAAACTCTATGAAGTATAAAACTGCATTTTCAAATTTCAACATTTATCTCTACTTTTGACCTTTTGACCTCCTCTTTGACCCTGGATCTGACTGGGAAGTTCCATGTTTTTTTTTAAGCATGTTAAAATATCCCACTAATAATAGTTCTCATTGAATGTACAAAACCTGAACCAATGAAATTGTACACTTACTGGCCACTTCATTAGGTACAGTAGTAGTACCTAATACCACAGTAATATGTCTCTTTTAGTGCTGTTCAATCGTTCGCTACAGCAAATATGACCTGCTGAAGTTCAAACTGAACATCAGAATGGGGATCAAAGGTTATTTATTTAATTTGAACGTGGGATGGTTGTTTATGCAAGGTGGGCAGGTCTGAGTATTTCAGAGTGTGCTGATTAACTGGGATTTTCCTGCACACCCATCTCTAGGTTTTGCAAATAATGGTCTGAAAAAGAGAAAATATCCCATGAGTAGAAGTTCTTTGGGGGAAAATTATGCCAGAGGAGAGAGTGGAAAGGCCTGGCTGCTTTAAACTGATAGGAAGGCACAGTAACTCAAATAACCAATGGTTACATGCACGGTATGCAGAAGTGCATAAACAACACATCAAACCCTGAGGCAGATGGGCTGCAGCAGCAAAAAAAAAAAAAAAACATACCTAGATCCACTCTTGTCTGCCAAGTACAGAAAACTGAGGCTGCAATATAGTTGCATCAAAACTGAACAATACAAGAAAATCATTGCCTGATCAAATCAGTCTCACTTTCTGCAGTGACATCGTAAGGTCAGTTTTGGCATAAACAATATGAAAGCACGGTATCAGTGGTTCAGGATGCTGGTGGTTTTTCATGCCACACTTTAGGTCTTTTAGTATCAACTAAGCTTGTTTAAATGATTTCCTGACCACGCCTATACCTTTGTAATTAGTGTACCCACTTCTGATGGCTGCTTCCAGCAGGATAACGCATCATATCACAAAGCCCAAATCATCTAAAACTGGTTTCTCATGTCACTGAGTTAATTGTGCTCAACCACCAGAGTCAAACTCAATCGAGTAGAGCACCTTTGGTATGTGGTGGAATGGGAAATTCATATACACCCAACCAAATGCAGCAGCTGTGTGAGGAATCTTTCCAGCACTCTCTTGAATCTGTGGCATGAAGAACTAATGCAGTTGTACTAGTAAAGTGTCCCTAATGAAGTTCCCGCTGAGTAAACCAATACTTGGTTGTGGAGACATCCGTGTGCATACATGAAACAGAGTGATGAAACTAACATATCTATTCAGTAATGTTCTGGGTAAAACTGAAACTGACATTTCTCCATGTCAGAGCATCCAAACTTGACAAAACTTCTTGATGTAGCCTGGCAGATCAGGCTCTAAACAAATTCAGTACAGTTTTGTTCAGCTGTCTTTTGATTTACTGCTATTTGCTAAGCCTTGTGTATCAGTTTGTAAAAACATGGAAGAAAAATGTACCCAAAAGTTTATTAGGGTCTTCTTTGCTTCTTTGAACCCTTGTCCTTAGTTACACATGAATGCAGATTCTCTGCTTAAGTTGTTCAGTCATGTATCCCTAATATCTTTATTAATGTTTTTTTTTTCTGTTCTTCGTGTACTTAGTCATGTAATTATTAACTCAATCCCAGAAGAAGGACATTTTTTCCAGTCATAGTTACTATGAGCAAAGAGTGTTTTTTTCTGATGTCCCTTATTCTGGAAGACAATTATTTTTTCCCACAGAAAGTCTTCTGTGACTCACAGTTGATGTCTATCTACAGCTTGGAGCAGCACGAGACTCTCCCAGTTAAAACATCAGCTAAGCATATTAAAAGATCATTCTGGTGTATTTCAATCAGATGTATTTCCCATTAAGGCTGCTACTTTGGCTCTAAAAGTCATTCTAACTTTGCTTCTCCTTCTCCACCATTCAGATCAGGGGTACTGAGGAGATGCAAGACAGGGCATCACAGCTTTGAGCTTTCATTATGTTCTTGATTCTTACATGAAGCTTTTAAAACCTTTGTTTTTAATTTTGACTCAGTATAAGTTAAATTCCTTACTTGCAAACATCTTACAAGACTCTTGACTATGCTGACATAATAAAATCAGACTATATCAACTGCGAATTTAATGTAAATGATGATTCCCAGTGTTCACATCTTACATGATAGGAATCTCCAGGTCCACAACGTCCCAAAGGTGACCAGATTGAGATGTGCTGGAAGGAAACATAAGAAGACAGATACACTGTGGTCATAAAGAGCTGGACATAACAGCAACAACACTCAACTAGGCTGGACAGTTTAAATGATGCTCAATAGGTACCAAGAGGCTCAAAAAGTTCCAAGTAAATACCCCCTCCACGAATGCTTCCACATCCCTCACATGCTTTCATTTTGTTAACGCTGAGCGACTATCTGGATGTTACAGCAAACGTAAGACTCTCCAGAACATGTGTTTTTCCAATCGTCTATTGTCCAATTTTGTTAAGCCCCAGTGAATAGCTTCAGTTTCCTGTTATTAGCTGACAAGAGTGGCACATACTGTGGTTTTCTGCTGCTGCAGCCGATCTGCTTCAAGGTTTGTTTGGAGATGCTGTTCTTCATGTCTCTTTTGTAACAAGTGGTTATTCAATTTAATGTTTCCTTCTACAACTGGAAGATTGACTGGTGATTGACTGATTTATGTCAACTAGCCTTTGCTATGCTAAAATGTAGCCTTTCTTACATTTTAGCATAAGAAGCTTCAAATTAAGTTTCTATTATGTTGACAGTTTACTTTATTTATATAGCAATTATCATGTTTAAACTTTCCTTTTAAGCTAATGTTAGCTTAAGCAGCTAATCAGCTATAATTGAGAAGATACTTCATCATGTGACTTTTTTTGTATTTATTTATTTTCAGTTATGCATTATGTTAGGTTTTTTGTTATATTTTTTATATAATAACAGTTTATATTCTTATTATTTATTATCAGTTTTGTCAATAACGTTACAAGGAAAACAGGTTTGGTAGCTACTCCGCTGCTAGCTACATTTATTGCAAAGTTTCAGTTGTAAACCTATTGATACTGCTCAGCCTTAGCATAGTTGGGTGTTATCAAAAGTGTTGCAGAGTGTCTAAGAGCCCCAATATCTTTTAAAGATTGAAACTTATGATCACCTTTTAGATTAGATTAGCTTTTATTACCTGCAACCAGGGCTGCTATGGCGGGGAAAAAATATAAGAATTTAAAAATTTGAAAACATTTTACAGGCCTTTCTAGAACCTAGATCTGGTTATAATAACCTTCTCTTTCTTTCTTTTCTTTTCTTTTCTTTTCTCATCTTTTGCAGTCCTCCAGCTGTCAGCCAAACAGCAATGACTTTGCTAATTTCCTCCCAAAAACAGGTGTTTATTTGCAGAGGCCTCACTTGTAAATGTAATGTCATCAACCATCAACAATTTCATCTTTTTTTATTCTAAGACTCTAAATGTGTACCTCAAAAGTGGATTATTTGAGGCTTCAGAGCTAGACCACGTCGACAAACAGCATGATGGTTAACACTACACCAGTGAGCATTTTTAGGTGAAATGTCCTTTCTTTAGGAAAACTGGACCACAGTGAATTTACTTTATGGCTTAGAGTGTTTTGTTTAAATATAGATACTGCACAGCCCTACCATTTAACCCTGGCTATAAAAGCACTGCACAACTGTATTTGGTATCGTGTTTCCAAACAAAGTCAAAACAAAGCAACAGGAATTTATTTGACTCTGGATTTTGGGTCGTTGCATAGTGCGCTGTAGAAAGTCATAGAAATAAACAAAGAACCTTTTTTTGTGTGTGTAACCGATAACTCTTACAGTAGCACATGAGAGCAGGGGCCCTGACGAAAGGCAAGGAAATAGCTGAAACTTATGATTCACTTCACCCAGGCTGACGGCCAACCACGCACCATGCAAAAATAAACATAGGACTCCACAGCAGGTTCCCAGATAGTGTTTACTTTGGGGAAATGACAACTGGTTTTGAAACATCACTGCACTTAAGTTTGATTTATGAGAAGCTGCAGATTCTGAATCAATCTCCTGAGACTGATATGCCTAGGTGTTGCATGTCATATAAAGACAGTGGCACTAAAGCACACCTGAAGGCTGAGAATGCTGTTGAATTACTACATTTCACCCTATCAGATGGAGACTAGCTTAAATCAAATGATTCTGTATATCATGTAGCTTCCACCATTTCCACAGGTTCACAGACACATTCAGAAATTTCAAATTCTCCTATAATTCAGTCCTGGACAAATATTAAATACATAAAGTAAAGAAGAAGTCACTTTAGTGTATTACAATAAAGATCTAAATGTTTTTAATCTCTGCACAACCATTTCCATGTCAGTTATGTGGCGTATGGCTGCTAATGATGGCTGTTTAAAAGTTGTTAGAGCAGTGATTCCCCAAGTGTGGTCTGTCGGCCCCTTGTGGGCGATGAAGGTACTGCACTTTAAAATTACAGATTATTGTTTTAATGGAGATTCCCAAATAAGTGAATTGATAAAAACACAAAGAAGAAAGTGCTTCATTTTCAGCTCAGAGGTGATCAGAGAAAGGTTTTGTTGGATACCATGAAATTTTCAGACTTTAAAATGGGCCAGAGTGACCAGTGGGCTTAATGCTGTTTCCTCCCCTTTAACAAAAAAACCCCAAACTTTACGAAAGTACACCCAGTACACTTATTTGTGTGTCTTGTAGTAGTACACTTAAAGGTTTGATCATATAAAGTCTATCACCAGTTAGAATAATTTATCAGTCTCATGGTAATGGCCTGATAACGATATAGGAAAGACAACATGAAAAAGTTATATTTGTTTCGTATCCAGTTCGAGCTTCTGCCATACTGGAATGAGATGCCTGCTAAGGCTAAAGTTGTCCTTATTCCAGGCCATGGGATATCAAAAGCATGAGGACAACATGTGCAATCACTTTATACGTTATTTATAGGTTATATTGGCTGTAGTCTAATTTAAAGTCTGCAAGTTAAGAACCAGTTTTTCCATTTTTTCTCCAGTTTTTCAGCATTGTGAGCTAAACAGAAACATCACATAAATCATTACCCTTATCAAAAGATGTTGTGTCTTGAGCTTAAACTTGTCTTGAACTTTTGTATATTTTGACATGAAAATGGGAAATAGTTTAAGTGATTTATTTAAACTTGTGCAAACCTACATGGGATAAAGCAAATAAGGCCAATTTATAGTAAGCTTGAAAGTCAATATTTGGTATGCTCACTTTTATGGACACTCTCAGGTAGGCCTTCTTGGAATTTTGTTAGTCTTGAAGGCCTCTTGAAGAAGAAGCTTTTTTATGTCGACTGCTTTTTGTTCCGTTTTCTGTCAAGCTGATCCTACACTGCTTCAGGGATGTTGCGCTCTGGGCTCTGGGGACGCTGATCTATGACTGACAGTATTGCCACCAGCACGGCTTTTACTGCGAAAGTATGCTGATTAGATTATTCATAATTCCATTAAATTTGACAAGATCCTCCAACACCACTGTCTGAAATACAGACCCAACCCATGACAGAGGCTAGCTCACAGATGGCTTTAGACACTCCCCTGACCTGGACTGGACCTATGTCAGGGATTTGCTGTATTTCTCCCAATATTTCTCAAGGAAAGGACTTTTAGATGCTTTTCATCTGCTGTAGATAGCGTTTTTGAAGCCTACAACCTCCATTTGTCATATTTACTTAATTTTTCAAGGAGACACTGAACATGCTGAGATATCCTTAGAATACTTAAAGTTATCCTCAAGTTGTCTGTTGTGTGTAGACACATCACTGGTTCATCCCTTGAGTTATAGGTTCCCTTTTTGTGCTTGAATGATTTATAAATCATTTCTAAGTAACTTAAACATAATTCCCCTGAAAATGGTCAAATACAAAGACTGGACTGAAAAATGAGTGAACAAGCAGCCGGTGCCTTTCAGAAAGCCTAGAGACCTACAGCTCAAGACCGCTTTAAAAAATTACAAGAACGTCTGGGTCATAAAGAAATCAGGAGTAGCTCAAGGGTTTTGCACTTTATTGGAATATAAATCTTTATTTCTATATAATGTTTCATTTTCATACCATGTCTCTTCATAATTCAAGTAACTTGTGTCTGAAAATTTGAGCTTTAAAAATACTTAAGTTCTCTGCTGTAGTATGTGTTTTAAGCCACATGATGTCGCTGTATCCTTGCTATGTCTTGCTTTTGTGCTTGTGAGAATCAGTTTTATGGCTTTTCCCCTTTGACTAAGGAACAAAGATCCCACACATACATCAGAAAAATGTAACGAATATCAACACAAGTGTATTTGTACAACATGTATGCATCCAGTTGTATTACATTATAATGTAGTGACACTGTAATACAGACACACTTGTCCTGCAGTTAAGACTGCATTCAGTTTAAGTTAATATCCATTTGTTTGATTCATTCTGGGCCAAGATGGACAGCTTTAAGTCATTAATGTTACTGTGCCTGCAGCCTGTAGAAACAGACAGGTTATAGGTGACTTTTACGGTTAGCTTAGAAACGGCACAAAAGAAAGTTTCCACCGTGAGCTGTCCCAGAATGTAGCTGGCCAATGCAGACGAGTGCTGGCCGGGGATGGCTGCAGTGAGATGTAATTCATACAGCACTAAATCAGGTCACTGTCACTGAGAGCTCTGATCTTCTTGGCATGATAAAGCCCAAAGAAATCAAAAGTCATACATGTTTTCAACAGTAACAAGGGATTATATGCTCTAAGATGGAAATAGAGGGCTGAGAGACAATTCACCCTTATAAAATGGTGCCTGTGCGTGTTGATGTGGGTGTGTGTGTCTGTGAGTGTGTAAATATAAGCCAGGTTTCCAGTTCATCCACAACTACGCCCTGCATTTCTTTGTGTATTTCTCAGGGGTCTTCACTTTCTTTTCATTCTTTCTCTTCATTGTTCCCGTTTCCTCTCGTTTCTTCCCATCCTGGCTGGCCGTCCTCAGGTGAAGCCTTCTCACATCACTCTAAAGCCATTGTGTCTGCTCTCAATACAACCACTGTGGAAAGAGACAGGTCAGATTCAAGTCTGAGGAAGCTATTGTGAGGACAAATATAGAAGTAAAGGCCAAATTTTCTGCTGGGCAGGACTGGCTTGTTTTTTATGTAACAATATTGAGTGAATGCAACTTTTTTCCCCCAACAACCTATTACATTTGTTCTCTTTTGAACGATTTTTCTGCCATATTCATCTTAGATATACTTATATTACCTGAAAAAAGCAGGTTAAACTATAAACTATACTGACAGTAGCAGTACAGTTTTTCCTCAAATGAAAGGACACATTGATTTAAACTCATGTGCACCTCTGTATTTTTTCAGTCCTCCACAAGGTGTCATATTGCATCCTCTCCTTTGTTGTTGTGGGATTGGTTACATGACTGGCTCCTCCCCAGCCAGGATAGCTGATCCTCTACAGCCGGACTCACCTGTGAAAGCTGCTCCAGCAACAACAATCACTCTCACCATCAGCGACAAGAAGAGACCAACTGAACAACTGAGCTCCAGGTAAATACTGTTTTTGTCCCTTTCCTCTGTTTCTGTTCATCAATTTACAGCTCAGAGTAGCTGAATAGGGAACACATTTTCTGGATGATGTAAAGCTCTCAAGGACTTGAAATTTACTAGAACGTCATTGCTGTTCTTCTTAAATAACTCTGTGACGAGGAAAGAGTGATGATGTTTGGTATCCAGCACTTGTATTTCAAACACAGTGTTTCTTTAGTAGAACAGAAACATGATTGGTAATTATTTCCTGCTTGAATGTTCAACAGAAACCTGGAAAAGGGAGACAAAAGATGACAAAAAATGTTACAGGGTGATCCAAGTGACTTTTTAAGTTTTTCAGGATCTCAAGAAAATCATTTATTGTTACATTTTTGGCAATCATTTAGTAGAAAGTCATAAAACTCAGAGTTGTTTCAGATCTATCAAATCCAACAAGACAAATCAAATGGCTGATCTTGCTGGATTAATCATGTGACTTTAAGAACCAATAGGTGTGCACTGTCTGTTTTCCTAACCATTGTTGTCTATTCTGAGGTACTTTCTGTTTTTTCCTTTTGGGTGATTTTGAGAACAAAATAAGACAGAAGTGGCCATGACAGCCTGTTCATGTATCAATCTACTAATATTTTTATTTTATTTTCTTGATGGGAAATCATCTCAAAAGGAAACTAGTTATAACCTAGTAAATAGTGACTCCATTCTTTGAACAATGCCTAATGACATACTACCTTAAGATATGACAGGGTGCCTTGACTTTTAGCCCTTTCAGAGTTTTCTGGTGTATGATAGGCATAAAAAACCTCTAGGTGTGTTTTTGTCTTCCTTATTGATCCTTATTGAATGTATCTAACTATCTGTGTAGTGGACACCATGGCATCTGCTCTCTCTGTGCGCTCAGTGCGGCAGCCCTCCTTCTCCAACATCTCTGTGAGGGGCAGTGGACGCAGCATCCGCTCCAAACCCTCTGTCTCCAATCTTTCCTCGATCGCCACTCTGTCGCGCTCCCTCTCTCTGGGCAATGGCCTCAACGTGCTGGGCTCCAGCCTCTCCAATGGCCTCAGCGTCAGCGAGAAGGAGACCATGCAGGGCCTGAACGACAGGCTGGCCAACTACCTGGACAAGGTGCGGTCACTGGAGAAATCCAATGCTGAGCTGGAGGTGAAGATCAAGCAGCTTATGCTGGACAGAGCTCCAAAAGGGTACGACATTGAGGGGATGATGGCACAGGCCCATGCCATTGGACAGGAGGTCAGTGTCTAGTGCTTTAGACTATACAATTCATTTTAAGACTTCCTGTCTTGAGAAAAAAATAATAATATTTGTGCGTGATGTTCTGTCATGAATTCTCTAATTTAAAGTGCAGTTTTGGTGGAAGAACTCAACTTAACAAATTAATATTTAACTAGACACATTAAAACTACACATAATTTTAACTTGCTGTGCATTGTGTTCTTTCACTTAGGTGAGAAAGAAGACACTGGAGAATGCCCGTATAATGCTGGAGATTGATAATGCCAAGCTGGCGGCTGATGACTTCAGGGTCAAGTGAGTGTCACACTGCAGTCTTTTCCCTGGCTGTGAGTGTTCACATGGGAGCGCCAGACTACAAAACAGTATGAATAAATGACCTTTCTGTCAGGGGCCAAAATAAATGCCTTATTCCCACGGCGGGTGCTCCAGTACCAAACAATGGCAACATCAGTTAGAGGGGAATATGATAGATGGTGCAGGCCAGAAAGAGAATCGTCCCCTTACGGAGATTCTACAGTTGGTAAGGTGAAGCTAAAGGTGACAGAGTCAGGAAATACCTGCTGCTGGTGTTTTTCACAGTGTGTTGATAGTATGTTTTGTGGTCTAATGTGAGGGAGTAATATGTCAGCTGACAGTGATTCATGTTATTTACAGCAAAGTGAGTGTGGACCTTAATAACTTTGAGCTTTGCAGGAGTTTGCATGCGATTTTTCACATTTGTGCATCCATTCCTGAGTGGCCTCAGTGCCAAATTCACAGAAGAGTTACTAATTAGCTCCAGCTGCCTTTATCAGGTGCCTGTTAATCAAAGTGTCAACACCCCTAACACCAGTATCCACACGAAGGAGTTAACAGGCTGTAAATCTGCTATTTAATGATGTAAAGTTGGATATTTTAATGTAGAAGTTCATGGGAACTGATTTTCTTTAAGAGCTACTTGCCTCCTGAGGTACTTGAGGAAAAATGAAAATAGCGTGGAAGTGTCACTTCTGGTACTTGTTCAAAAGTCTTTTTCTTTATGCAGAAGCAGGAATATTTTTGATCTATAGGTACAGAAAGATTGTATTAAATAATCTGCAGTATTTTCAGATCTCATGAAAATGAGTATTTTTCAATAATGTACACAAAAGGTACAAACCTGGCCTAAAATTGCACATGTTTACTGATGACCTCCTTTTCTCTTAACATGAACTTGTGAGAATTTACAGGGAATCGTGTTGGGATATTTTCCACATGTACAGACAGCAGGAAGTAGCCACTTCAGACACATTGACACAACTAGAAATGCTCTATGCACCATAGGTAACGTGGTTACTTGGATATAGTGTACAGGAAGAGCTGGCAGGTTAAAAGTAATTTCTGTGATTACTTTCTGCATTTACCCCCATTTCCTCAAGAAATTTTAGCTTTTCCCAGAATGTTGTGGTAATGTATGTGTGCATTCTTACTGATTTGCCTGGCTGACTTGCCACAAAATTGTGGTACATATTTCTATATATGAAATCTCTTCAACACAACACATGGGTCTTTTGGAAATAAAGTCACAGCTGTTATTCTGTTGATTGCTCATATCCAACCTGACTACATCAGATATTTCTGTTCTCAAGTGCAGAGCTACAGCACAAGTGTGAAAGTTCATTTATTTGATTTATTTGATTTAATCTTGTCTTTAATGCTGTTTTTTTTTTTTAATGCAGATGGGAGGCAGAGGCCACCTTGTGCCAGTCAGTGGAGAGGGACTGTCAGGCTCTGAGGAGAGCAAAGTCAGACCACGACCAGATCATCGCCACTCTCCGAGGAGACCTGGACAGCCTGAAGGAGGAGCTCTACTTCCTCAAGAAGAATCACCAGGAGGTGAGACTGCTGCCAAAACGAAGGTTACAAGAGGTTAAACAGTGTTTACATATCCATTATTATTATCTTCTTCACAAGACACAAGTTCATATAAACTAGTTCTCTGCCAGGTCAGTTTGTGTTTTCTCCCACAAGGTTTAAACAGTGTCCGGTGTCTGAAATACGATAATATAAGTACAGGGACACACCCTTCATCTTTGTAACCAGACTGCTTCAAGATAACGAGGTAACTCCAATGTACACAAAGCAGGAGTGTTTGAGCCCAGTCATCGCAACAGTCTGTGTGTGTTTAGGCAGTCAGGTGTGGTGTCCAGGATGTAGACTGAATTTTACACAGAGGGAATTTTTTATTTTGTCTTAAAAATGTATAAAATTTGACTGACTGTAATTAGAGTGTTATCATAACTGTACAGCGCAGCTTTTTTATTTTGTTATTTTTCAACACATCTAATTTTTCTTAAATCGAGAATTAAAAAACAAAACAAAATTCATAATTGTTGCAGCCAGTAAGAACTACAAAACCCAAGAGGTGTTGATGCAGCTACCATATAAATGTCTCAGAAATTAATTTGTAGCAAAGGTGAAGTAGATGAAGCCTTCTGACACACAACCTGTGGTTGCACTCTTTTAGGCAGCTACAGTGATCACTCATTTAAACTTTAATTATCTTGTGAGCTTTATGAACAATACAGTAATAACTTTTAATTCACGGTGGGATTCTTTCTTTAAAAAACCTTATTATATTTGGCTAGTCCTCTGAAGATTATCACTTGGCACTGGCTTTTTCTTGAGGCTTCATATGTTGTGAATAAAAACTTTACAACTACTGTAAAGATTTAAAGGAAGTGAGAAATGGTAGCGTAAAATAGTTATCGGAGAGCTGTGAAGTTTCTGTGATATGAAAGCTGAGCTGATTTTGTGGGATTACTCCTGCACATGTAGCTGATGTTATTATGGGTGTCAAAGTAGGAAGGCGAGAATTAAAATTCCAGAACAACTATTTTGCACAGCTCTTAACTAAACAAAGAGCAGCAGGTCAGGTGCTGAAAGTACAACTCATCTGGGGAAATGCACGAGGAAGGACACGGCCATGAGAGAGGATGTGATAAAGGGCAAGGGATGAATGAGACAACACATATATATGCAGAGGATAACGAGAAACAAGCAACAGGTGTGAGAACAGCTGCATCTAATTACAGGTGACAGGCAAATAGAACTGAATACACGACAAACCACCAAAATGAAACAGGAAGAAACGGAACACGGAAAGAGAAACTCAGACATGACACAAAGACAGAAAGATAAACAAGCACCAAAACAAGACTGACTTCACAAGAAGTCACAGGGAACACAGGGGAGACGTGTAAAGCTAATTTAACAAAGTACATTAGAGTTTTGATTGACTCTAACCTACATCTGCTGTAACAATAGGTTAGCTCATTGAAAACAAACAGCCAATTAGGCAACATGGATGATGTTAAAGCAGGTTTACCAGCTCTCGCGCTGATGGCATGACTTTCACCTTCAGTCTCACGCTGCTGAAACAGTCTCACACCAGTTAAAAGGAAGCCTCAAAGCTCCTCCTTTATTAAAACAAACAAACAAAACAAGCAGACAACAGGTTTTTTCCATCTGAACATCAGACCTTTTTCTAAATTTCAGCTCTGGTCCCTGAACATCTCAGTTTACAAGCTTAATCCACCAGAGGCATTTAATGGTTTTCATTTAATATAGCAGCTCTTTTAGCACACAACTTCTTTTTGTTTGCTCAATGTCTCTATCAAAAGGCAGTACTAAGTGTAGTAAAACCACTTGAAGTTGAAGTTGGTGGATTAATAGGTGGACATCAAAATATTTCTGTTATAACCATGATTTACATTACAGTGCATCTACAGTAAGATGCTGCTTTTTCTCTCCATTCCTTCTTTAAATGTCTGCAGGAAATGAACTCCCTGAAGGCCCGTTTGGACAATGAGCAGGTGAACGTGGAGGTGGATGCGGCTCAAAGTCCTGATCTTGGGGCCATCTTGGCTGAACTCAGGGTCCAATATGAGGGCATTGTTCGCAAGAACAAGGAGGAGGCCGAGTCTTGGTACCTGAAGAAGGTGTGTAACTGCACAAACCAGCTCTTGTTCTTCTGTCTTTTCCCCACAGTAAATAAATATGTAGGACTGCTTTCTTTCATCTCTGCAATATTGTAAAAATTACAATTTATCCTATCCTAACAAACTAGATGCATTGGTTACAGCTAGTCGGGACTATTGCCATTCCTTTTTATCAGCATGTCCTAAAAACTCCCTGAAAAGCTGTCAGTTGGTCCAAACGAGTAGAGAAAGAGAGAAAGCGAGGGATCATATTTGTCCCTTGTTTGTTCACCGGCTTCCTGTTAAGCTCATCATTTAATTTAAAATCCTCCTTCTTGCATAGAAAGTCTTGAAGGGTTAGTCCACATAACATCTTAAAGACCTTAATGCATTATATTATCCCATCAGAGCGCTTCACTCTCAGACTGCAGGCCTACGTCTGGTTCCCAGAGTTTCTCAAAATAGAACTGGAAGCAAAGCCTTCAGCTACCAGAACCACCTCCCTAACTAGGTTCAATGATATACTAATTAGGCTTCAAACTTTCACTTTTGGCTTATAGTTAGCGCTGCATCAGGTTGACCTGAAACATTGCTTAGTTAACCAGCTTAGGCAGCTAGAAAGTAATCAAGTACTTCACCTCTTGTTACTCATCGAGCATTTTTATGCTACTACATTAATTTTCTTTTCCCTTCCCTTCTCTGTCATCACCAAATCAGTTTTAGCAGATAACTGCTCCGCCCTGATCTTGGTTCTGGTTTCTTCCTGTTAAAGCACGTTCGTCCTCTTCAAGGTCTCCAAGTCATAAGGGATTGCCTGATTTTGGGGGTTCTCTACCTAATGTTGTCGGGTCTTTACTTTACAGTATGAAGCACCCTGAGTTGAGTGCTGTGTTGAATTGTTTTGAATGTTATGTTTTTATGTGTTTACAGTTAGAGGCAGTACAGTCGGAGGTCAAAGAAAGCAACGAGGCTTTGCGTTGTGCCCAAAGTGAGCTCAGTGAGAGGCGGCGTTTCCTTCAGGCTCTAGAAGTTGAGCTTGAGAGCGTTCGTAAACAGGTACAGTACAGTTTGTTCATATACATTTGAATGACTACTTATCTTCTTCAGCGGTGAGGTTTCCGTGAGACGGAGACATTAGAAACCCTGTATGAGGGCACATGAATGACTGGTCCTCACCCCATCCTCACATCCTCCCCCGCACACTTGTCGAGACTAGCTTTTTGTCAGTTAAGAGCTGCTGCTGTATAGATACAATGTACACAGCAGGTTAATAATGTTTCCACAATCAATCAGTGTGACAAGACACAAAAACCTGGTGTTTTGTCTCCACTTCCAGTGAACTCAGTAATAATGTACAGCATGCAGACATGTTCACTGGAGGCAAATGTAGCTTTCAGATATTTGCTCAGCCTGATCGCACAGTAATGAATGCAGACGTATTATAGTGCTGACAGGAAAACTTCTTAATAGGTAAAATTACAAAGCAGCAGTTTTTGACTGATTTTCTGACAGTGGTGACACTCTTTATGGTCCGTGTGAACAGTGAGTTAATATGGAGGCTTTACCGTTTCATCCTCACTGTGTTTACCTCCATCCTCAAAGTTTCTACTGTTGCATGAAGACCATACAGCCCGTTAGAGCAGGAGTATCAGACTATAAATTTACAACTTAATATTTTTTTAGCCATTCCCAAAATTAAGACTGCTATACTACTTTTTGAAATGTGAAAAGCTTTAACAAAGCCAAACCTTTAACACAGCTTTGATCCTTCTTTATGTTTTAATTGATTCATTTTAGTCTCCTAAAGATTTACTTCCTGGTGCTGAGCATCCTTTACAGTAACGGCTTCATTTCAGCTTCTTATAGCCAGTGCCTCATTTTAGCTATTTGCACTACTGATGAGATTTAGCAGTTAAAGATTTAAAGAAAGTCAGAAAATCAAGAATAACGTGTCATTTTAAAATTTTCTGACTGTCGGAAATCACTGTGTACACAATCGATGACAATTTAAATGCCATTAAGAGCAACAAAAAAAATGTTCATGCAGTTTTAAATATTTAAATGGCTGTTTTGTTATTTTGTTATTTGTGATTCCTCTGTAATTAATTCCCCAAAAGGCAAGTCTATTCTACTTTCACCCTAAGCCAGCACCCTCATTATTGATGCTTCATCTTTAGCACACAGACATTAGAGCATTAATTATTTCACTTTAATAAAAAATATATATATTTTAATATCAGAGTGGGCAGTCCCATCTTAAGTAAGCAAAGGACGACATTTTAGACAACTAACTCAAAATTTGATTATTGTTCCCAAAGACATTATGTGTTTTTAACCATGCATGCTCAGACTGTTATCTGTGCTTCTCAGGATGAAGCTGTTCCTTAAACGCAGTTCTTGATGACATATAGCGAAGGAGGCGACCTGTCTGAATATTCAAGCCAGCTTTAGTAATTATGTAACACAGAGGAGAATATGTTATCTGTTGTGGCTATTCAGCATCAGTATGCTGTGTTTACAGGTTAGCGTGTTAGAGGGAAATCTCGGAGAATCGGGACACAAGTACTCTGTGGACATGGACCGTCTTCAGGCCATTCTGACACAGCTGGAGGATGAGCTGTCTCAGCTGCGTTTGGACATGCAGCGCAACAAGACTGACTACGAGCAGCTACTACGCATCAAGCAGAACCTGGAGATGGAGATCGCCACCTACAGGAGGCTGCTGGAAGGAGAGGACATGTAAGCAAGTAGAAAAACAAATCTAAGCCTAAGGGATGCACAGTCCCAAAATAACAACAGTCACAGGACCAGTTCCTTTTCAAATGCATATTTTTTTACTTGAATATTATCAAAAAAACAAATGACTCTTGTAGTTATTCATACTTTCTACAAGAAGGAGGCATTTGTACATTTATTAGTCTTCGAATTAAAGGACTTGTTCTCCATTTTGGGACATATGTGCATTTTGTTTTTAGCAGAAATAAGATTATCATGTCCGTCCAGTAAATTTAACCACAGTTTGTTTTAGATGAGCATAGATTAGAAACAGGGGTCGCATTTACACGGAAAAATCAGCGTACCAGGAATCTCAAGTTTATTAACACCTTATATTTTATTTGGTTATTTACTTTTGCACATACGTTTGTATAGACTAAACTTTGGACAGAGTTAAAATTAAGCTACCCAGAAGCAACTGTAGCATCATATTCAGTTCACTATGATTGTTCATATCAGAGTTATTATAGCTTTGTGCTTTCTAGTTAGTATTTTTATTTCATATTTGAGTTTTTGTTTTTAAACTAGTTTCTTCTTAGTTTGTTTTCAGAGTTGATTTACTTATTTTCAGTTTAGTTTTCAGAATTTGAAAATGTTTAGTTTTTGTTTAGTTGTTATTAGTTTCATTGTTTTGTTTTAGTCTTTTTAATTACTGTATGGAGGGCATGTCTCTGAGACCAAATTTAGAAAAATCAGTGCAGGTAATTTAATAAAAACACATAACTTTTTAAAAGCAACTGACCGATGGTCAGACTCTCAATAAAAATGTGCATCAATGCCTCATCAAGCAAGGTGTAATAACATTTTTACTACACTAAGCATAAATGTTTCAGTTAGTTAAAACATTTTTAATCATTAACTAAAATGTTTTTTCTTTTAGTTTGTACTTTAGTTTTAATAAACAAGCTTAATGACCTTAAATGGTATGAATATTAGTGACAAGGTGTAATAAATGATACCCATAACTACAGTGAAAAAAAGAATAAATATAAAATACAATAAATAATTAGACAAAAGAAAACATGAGAACAAAGTGTTTTTTCCCACAATGCAGAACTGTATTTGCTTGAACCTGCTTTCTGCTTTGCCTTCACTGATTATAATTTTGTCCTACAGGGTGAAAGAAACTCCCCCTCCACCTCTTAAAAGTAAGTTCAGATTATTAAATGTAACAAATCTGTTGCAAATCTGAGCGTGTCATCTGTAAGTTTAGGTTGGATAATGCTAGTCTGGGAGAAGCACTTGAAATCCAACAAGTTTTCCGAGCCAGAGTTGACATGCTTTAAAACTGCTGAATTTAAACCAGAGATATAAAGGCTGTCGACGGTTTGTGTTAAATTCTTTCATAACAGAAGTTATTTGCTAGTAGAGCAAAAGAAACCGTTATAAATACAATATTGTGGGTATCATACTACAGGCGGATGGCACCAATAAGTTACTAAAAGTACCTTAATCTTACAGTTATGGTTTTTATAATTATAGTTTTTGCATTCAGAGGTGTGCTAAGGTCTGCTTGGGTCAGGGGGATGTCACTTGTCACGAGACAGTGATCGTGACACTCGTTGCAGATGTCCACTTGTCAGCCATTTAATACAACGCACCAACTAAAAATGTGATCTACAAGAGAACTCTAGAGAACTTTACAAGAGAATAGAATAGATATTTATCCACGGTGTCTGCTGCTGTCTGTGCTCCAAACATTTGAGAATTTATGCGACTTGGGACAGAGTGACATAAATTCAAGGCTCGATGCAGATGTTCGGGTTTCTGAAAATGTTTTGTGACTCACTGCGGCACAATGTCACACTACAATCCACCAATCGCAATGCATTTTAAGGCCAACTTAACTGGATATTATCGCTTGCAGAGGTGGGACGTCTTGTCACTATTATGGAGTCCCTCTGAGCAACACACTCTTATTTGGTAAAATTTTAGTAAAGCTTTGCTTGGACAAATAATTAGAGTTCGGAGCTTCGTTTTCACCTCATTGGTGATGAAATGTACATCACTCAAATGCAACCAATGTAAAAAAGGAAGGCTTACTCATCAGCAGTTTCTGCAGCTTATCCTCAAGCAGGCATGATCGAGGCCACAGAATCTATTTTTACACACTTGAATACAGGTGTGCCTCGAAACTTTGGTGCGCTCTGGGCAAAAAAAAGTTTGAAAACCATTGTTGAATGGTATCCAGTGTCATACCAGAGGCCAGAATTCATCACTACTGCAAAAGGGTCCCATGTTTCAGTACAGGCTTCTATAGGAAGTCAGTATAAAAAGAACTTGAGTGCTGTTGTCCTTTATGTCTGTTACAGTCTGCTCTTGTAAAGCTGGGTAATTTTAGTCATCTTAAATTCTTCCAGTAGGCCAACAATGCAGGAAAATCTGATCCTTTCCTTTGCTATTCAAACTCTTTTGTGAACATGTGTTCACTTGATACTCACACGGGATCATAAAAAAATCAAAATAGTACATGACTCACTCGGGGAAAGTAGGAATCCCTTTTCTCGGGGTCAGTGTGGCTTCGTAGCCTCAATATAAACTTCTTATCTGAGTATAGCACTGTTGTTACACTGTTAATGACACTTTCTGTGGCTTTAGATTAGCAGCATTAGTGTGACTAACCATTGTTCGCTCCTGTGTTACAGAAGACCCCGATGTGAGGACTAGGAAGATTGTGAAAGTCGTCACTCAAACAATGATCAATGGCAAAGTAGTCGATGAGTCCAGCGAGGTGGAGGAGATCGAGGAACGCAAAAAATGAACCAAAGTGCATCAGTACGGAAGCAATGTTTCATAAAGCATTAGCTGACTGTGGATCAAATTATTGTTTTCTTTATTTACTTTATTTAATCACAGATAATATTAGCCCTGTGAGGTTTAAATAATGGCTCCAGCTGTGACCATACAGCTGTATTTTGGAGATATATAAAAAGATCTTCTTTCCTATATAATAGTCTTACATAATAATAGTTTATACACATCACTTAAAATTACTTTTTTGTTCCCACGATTGCAAAGAATATGAAAAAAGAAGCAAAAATGGCATATTCTTCTACCGTAGGGTTAGGGTTGTGGTGATCAGCAGTGATGAATAAGACATCACAAGATTATCACATGTTATTGTCAGTGTATTGGAACAAGGCTGACCAGATTCTTCTTCTTCAATACTAAAATAAGTCTGACTAAAGATTTATAATTGCTTCCACACTTCTGAGGGTTACAGTCAGTTTAGAAAATGATGCACTGTGATGGTCTTTGTTGTGCTTTTCAGTCTTTAAATCAAATCCATGAAGTTTAATTTTCTTAAAATGTCTTTGAAAAGGTCAACCCATTTTTAATGCAACTTCTCGTCACTATTTTCTAAAATAAAATGGAATTACTGATATATCCTAGTTCTGCAGCATGAAAGATTTTCACATATTTTTAGAAATTATTAATTAAGACCCAGTTATGCAAATAATATACATAAAATGTTCTTTTTCCAGTATCATCACAGGTGGCAAAAGTATTCTTTATGTAAATAGAAGTACAGAAACCTGTGTTTAAAAAGTACTCCGGTAAAAGTGCAGGCTCTGAGATGTACTAAAAGTACTTTTAGAGGATATTTCTACCAGCGATTTTTGTGCAAAGCTAACTGAAGCTTGTAGTAATAATCATCATCATCATCATAAAATTATGTTAGTATGTGAGACTACAAACAAAATTCCAATCTGTATTCCAATTCTAATGAATGTAGTCAGCTTGAATCTGTTATGTAGGACACATTATCATCTGCCTAAAATCAAATTTGCTACACTGGATGTAACCCAATTTGACCATGAACACAACAGTCCAACACTGGTCCAACACACTGCCTCACTGTAAATCCATCAGCGTAACACTGAAAAATCTGAATTAGTTAGTTTACCTCAGTGTGTTTCGCAGGATGTTTCAAAAAATATGAAAGTGTATAATTTATCAGAACACATCATAAACAGACCCACTGTTTGATTAAAAATGATACTATAAAACATGATAGTAACAGTTTACAATTTTCAAATATCACTGAGCAGTCCTTACCTTTAAATATAACCCCTGTTCTTCCTATTCTGTCCTGTCTTTCTTACGTCGTTCTCCATCTCTGGGCAGCTTTAGCTAGCACACACACTGCCCGCAAACAGTTTGTGTTGATATTTGTTGAGCTGTTAGAAAAGTTTCTTTTGAAATTATCTGCCACAGCATGTTATTCCCGTTATGCTGTCATAGATGACTTTGCTCAAATTGCATTAAAATGAAACATCCAGGAAAAAACATGATCATGTATTTTTGCGGTTTCCAATATTTTAAAGGTTTAATATATGTGAAAAGTGAAAATGAAAGTATTTCCTAAACTTTAAATCCTTTCTTTTGATCATCACTGGAGGCTAAATGTGTTTAAATATTTGTCTTAACTGTGCCAATAATGTCATTCATAAAGTGACTGTACCAACTCTGTTATTGTGTGATAGTTTCACTGTGAAAAACTACTGAAAGTATTGTTATGTACTTTTAATATCCAAATAAACATTTTAACCAAAGCGGCTTTACAGTGCCAATAAAACTCAGTGATTAAAATGTGTTTTGTGTTCTGGGTTTGTTTCAAACAGAAACCTTGACTCATACTCAGAGAACAAAAACGAAATGTGATTCTGCACCTACAGAGCAGAAACTACCAAACCTGAATCCAGCAGTGTCGGGTAACAACCTTTGTGTGTGTGTTTCTGTGAGTTTGTGTTCACATTAAAGTGAAAATTTACAAAAAAGATGGCAGAGCAAGCTCCTGCAGTGTTTAATGTGGTCTGCTGTGGTGGTGTATGAAAAAGTCAGATGTCAATGCAGAAACAAAGAGCCTACAGTCAAAGCGCAACAGGTGGAACAGGTAAGAATCGTATCAGAGTTTGTTTTGGGCTTTTTTGCTGTATGTGCGACTCGAGTAAAAGATACTTGGGTGTCTACCCAATGGATTCGTCTTTGTTTTTGTGTGGTTTTTTTTACTGGGAAATGTTCCTCCTTTTGTTTCCTTGTGAAAACAAAGTGCTCCGTGTGCAGTCAGGATGTCATTTGGGGATTTCAGCCACTTTGAGTTTTTGTTGTCTGGTCGCTGAAGGATTTTATCTTTCTTAGAGGTGTTTGTGTGTTGAGGGAGGAGGCTTCATTTAAATACTGAATACATTTCAAAAATGTGTGTTCTTGGGATGACTCTAATATAGGAACACTGAGGACCAGGCAGTTGGGACACAAAGTAATGAATAGTCAGGATTGCTGGCAGGTGTGCAGCAGGGGTGTTTCCAGGCTTGTTAAAAAAAGGCTGGCGTGGGGGACATTGAGGAAACTGTTAAAACCAAATAAAATCAGTTCAGTGAGTTGTATTTGCACACACCAACTGCTGCCATAAACGTGCATTAAGATTAACATGGCACCTAAACCGAAGCACAACATTTAATGGAGACCTATCAAAGCTAAAATGCAGCCTGGTTAGAACAGTAAATGTGATTAACTTATTCTGATGTTAGAGGCGATCGTGGCTCAAGAGTTGTAATCGGAAGGTTGCTGGTTCGAGCCCCGGCTTGGACAGTCTCAGTCGTTGTGTCCTTCACCAATTGCCTACTGGTGGTGGTCAGAGGGCCCAGTTGCGCCAGTGTCCGGCAGCCTTGCCTCTGTCAGTGTGCCCCAGGGTGGCTGTGGCTACAATGTAGCTTGCCGTCACTAGTGTGAGTGGGTGGATGACTGGTTGTGTAAAGCACTTTGGGGTCCTTAGGGACTAGTAAAGGCTTTACTAGTCAGGCCGCTTAACTTACTGAGTGTTAATAATGTCTTACCGTTTGCAAAGTAAAGGAGGGGAGGAGGAGTAGGCTGTGGACCAAACCATGAGGCAGAGCCCACTTTAAAAAAATGAATTTGTTTGAACAGTTTGAATAATTAACCAATAGTATTCAGCTCATTCAGTGTTATTGTATACATTTACAACCATTCACTGAGGAGAACAATCATTTTTTTTGATGGGGAACCTTTTGATCTCACCCATAATTTCCACTTGCCTCCACTCACATGTCAACACATTTTTGCCTGGAGGCTGCTCCCTTCTGTACCTGGTTTGTTCGGTGTAACCATTTCTGTTTTCATTTTGTATTTTTGCAGTCTAGCTGAGCATTTCTTGGACATAAAAACTCAAATTCAAACTGCTTAAATAGCTCTGTTATGACCAAGAACTCTGGGGACTGAGTTGGCTTCCCACAGGGGCAGTGTCTGTCTTCTTGTCTTGTAAATAGTGAGTTATTTAACCCACATTGACTGTTGTGGCTCAGTGTGTGGTGTGGGTTTTGTGTGGGTAGAGGTGATGTGTTAAATGGGATTCAGTCCAGAACATTGAAGCAGCCCCCTTAAAGCTCCCCAGACTGAAAAAAAACTTTTAATTAAAACCTGCTGTGACACCTCTGCTCTATGTTCTACATATGGACTGTCCTCAGTTTTCCTTTATTTTTAATGACATGTTTTGGATGGACCAGTGTTCTTTTGTTAAAATGTAGAGATTTCTTCTGTCCTTTAGATGATTATTCACAGCTGCTCTATGACAGAGGGGTTCTAGGATTCCAGTCAAAGAAAATAAACCACCAGCTCTCCTATAAAAACCACTGGATGTGATTGTTGCAGTGTGTTTGGCATCCTCATCTAATTCCTCTCCTGGCAAGCTTCTGGAGAGCAGGAGTCATCTTTTAATTCAGTGTTGGGAGCATTCTTATTCACCCAGGCATCGCCCATAAAACCCTCACACAGCCTTGACAGTCCTGTGGTCTTGTAGAGACACAACACTGAACTTCACCTGATCTAAATACATTCTCTGTTTTCTTCTCTCCACACTGTCTGGGCATGACAGATAATCTTTACCAAGTCATAAGCAATTTAACTTGTTTTCAATGTAAGGCTATGTAAATAGTTAGTTAAACTGAGTGTCATTGATAATATGGCTGCCATTTTACTTCCTAACCCAGTGATAGAGTAAGCAGGTTAATATCACTCAACTAACTAAACAAATCCTTACTTACAATATAATTAGAGGACTTAGTGAATATGAATAGGTTATGTATTTCAAAGTATGGATAAACCATAAAAGATTGTATAATAAGTACAAATAAGTTTGTTGTATAATGCAAAAGTAGTTCTAAGTAAAAGAATAAAACTAAATAGTTACATAAATGTGGCAATATTTTTATAAGTTTAAATACATATAATAACAATTAGCTATCTGGAATAAATATCCATGTAAGTAAATATAGTTATAAAGTTATAAGTATTTAATAAAAGAGCTAAAGAGTCATAATATGTTGTGTATATTGCTGAAAAAGCTGAAGATAATGGACAAACGTTAAAACATATAATTATATACTATGATATACTATGAATAAAGTAGCTGAGACCAAACTGAGCTAAACACTGACAGTGTGACTGGATGAAAAACATCCTCTACATGAAAATAAAACATCAGAATAAGAGTTGTGTTTATGATGAATCAGTCTGACAGGCCTGTGGAGATGTCAGCTACTGTCCTGAAGTCTGCTGCAGCTGTTTGAATGTCTGTTCAGCAGCCCTGTGACACTCATGCTCCCTCTCACATCGTCATGAAGTCTCACAGTCTAATGTCTTCCTTGTTCAGGCAGCTTGTCACCACATGGAGCCACACTGCATAACACACAACCTACTGTAAGTTCAAACTATAGAAAGCTATGATATTTACTAGTTTCTATAATTATAATACAGTTGACTCTAACTAGAAATTATATAAATACTTGTGCCTTATATTAAGGTTGTTTATATTCATCTGTTTATATTGTATGTTTTAAATCATGGAAGAACATTCAGTTCATTCTGTGAATACCTGAGGCAGTAATCCAGAAATCGAGACAAACTCCAGCTCACATTTAGTGCAGTTTCATGTCAGTGTGAATTTTCTGTATGTTATCACTCCTGTGAGAAAGCACACATCGGCAGAATCTGCTGTCTTAAAGCGAAGCCTGTAAAGCATGCTGGTATTTTGTCACCTTGATGAGAAACTAGTGAACTCCAGACATAGACCTTTAAGCGTTTAATAACTTTTAGTTCATCCAATCAGGATACACAGAAGAATTACAGGGTCACAGAAGAGACAACACAAAGATAAAACTGTCAACACCCATTTTTTCTAATGAGGGGAAAGATAATAGAGAGGATGGAAACACCTCGCTGTTTGTTTCACTTTCTTTTCTTTTCTTCTCTTTCTTTTCTTTTCTGTATGATTGAAAATCATCACATGTTTGGAAAGTGAAAACCGGAGGGCCCATATCTTGTAGGCATATAGAAGAATTGGATTGGTAATTGTACTTCCTTGAATGATGTTGCTGTTGAAGAGCGCCCTCCTGTGGTGAAAAGTAGAGTGTACATGCAATTGAAAAGCAGAAAACACAGAAGCCATTTAGTTCATTATTACACTATAACTATTATTGTGTTGATTTGTATGGGAAATTGCAACCCAGTTTTTCCATATTTAATATAGAAACAATTTGCATTGTGCCACAATATGGCACATTAACACAAATACTGTGTCGGGAAAATAATGAATAAATAGCTAAGAAATATGTATTACAGTGAGCTTTATTTATGGTTATCTGTGATTTAAGTGATTAAAATCAGTCCATAGTCAACATCTTAGTTGATGTTATCCGTGGTGGACTGGCTTTATACAGGAATAAATAATGTATGACTTTTAAATTTACCTTTTATTTTGTTCAGTCTATTGGGGAATTTAAAGGGGCGTTTTGACACATAAATGTGTGTTTCTGGCATAATGAGACCTGTAGGCACTGACCCAAACTGAAATCTGGTGACATCCTGACATAGAAATGCTTCGTCACCAAGAAGAAAGGAAGGACTCGTGGACCATTGTACTGCAGAAACGAGTTCCTTACCAGACCAAAAACATTTATTCTAGCGCCTCTGATGGCCTATGTTAGGTATTAACATTGCCATCCACACAACCACAGAAAAAAACGTTGGCCAGCGTCCATTAAATATTTGTGTCCATGGGTCTATAACTTCAGTGGAGGCCTTTCCAGGATTTACAAAGAGCTTGTTGGGGTCCCAGAAATATTTTAGGTTTTCTAATTTTTTTTAGGCAAATACTATCCAGATATTTTTTTTTCAAAGGCTGATCCTAGCTTTACTGGTCATATGCCTCAGAGCGCATGCGTGACGGTTTCACCTTTTGGTGACCTGTTAATGCATCCTGAAAAAACAATCTTGGACACTACAGCCGCGCAACACTAAAACTTAATTGCATCATGTAAGTTTGCTGTTACTGAAACACACAGTGCTCTTATTTACATTTTTTTTGTCAGCTTTCCATATTTAAAGCTTTAAATTTAGAGTAAAAATGTGTAAAAAAAAAAAAAAGTTACCTAGCTATAGTACGACACTTGCTAGCTAAGCAAGCTAATAAACTTGAAAGATTTCCACGTGAAAGTTATTTTTATCCGTTTACATAAATATATTTGTTTATAGCACGAGACATTAAGTTAGTTGGTGTGATGTAAGATACCGAGGTACAGACATGTTACCTGTAACTCCGCTTCTTTGTGTGCACAGGCCAGAAAAGGACAACTCTCCCCAGACTGAAGTCTTCCCTGCTATCAGATTTAAAGCTCTTGACTATGTTTTTGAGGTGAGCTTGTTCATTTTACCCGGAGTATTTCTCTAAAAGCTTGTTGTTCTGATTCTTTGTGTGTGTATTTCAGGCCAGCACCAGTCTGAAAGTCATGATGAACCTGCTGGCTCTGCCAACACCTTACCTGACAGGTGCCAGTGACCTGTATCCACATAGTGGAAAGCTGCTTGAAGACACCTACAGGAAACCGTGGGTCAGAGGTATTAAAAAAACAACAACTTAAGTTTGTAGAGCGGGGATGTAAGTGGACCAGACTAGTGAAAATCTCATTTCTGTTAGTGCAAAGAAGTTTGACTGCATATTTAATCCTAATATAAGAAAAAGATGTGCAACTTCAATAGTACATTTCAGTTTTTATATATGATAAAGAAATGCTGCCATAGTTAATGAAAGAAATCTGTCAGCATGACTCTTTGGGCTTTGTAATAAATCAACGTGTAAAATTACTAAAGTAATTTTGAAAGTACTTAAGCAATCATAAAAAACCAGTAATAGTGTGTTGATGATACAGGTAATCTTCACATGCCTGCCATATGAGTTAATTTGCTTATATATTTATTCCCTTGACAGGACAGGTGATCTCCACTTGCAGACTTAATGTCGGTGGCTCTGTCCTTGATAATTTGAGAGAAAAAAATCCACCAGTAAATTCAACAGAAAGGTTCTCCTGTTTAAAAACACAATCCATTCACTGAATTTTGTATTTGTGGAGCGATATCATCAATACTTGTTACTTTTCAGATTTGATGTGAAAGATGAGGTGGAGGTGATACCCAGCTCTAATCCTGACTCACTTCAGGATTTAGATGAAGATTTGTATGGTTCCCTTTTAAAAGACTCACAGACTGATGGTCCATGTCAGGAATCGTTTTTTAAGCAGACACCTGACGCGATCACGGATAAGAGTGAAGGTGAACCATTTCTGTATACTACAATAAAGTTGTAATTCTAATCTTCTTAAGGAAATCAGTTATGTTTAGTAAAACATGTTTGTGTTCTGTGAAAGACCTCTTCTTGCCAGAAGAGCTCATTCCAGTCGATCACCTGGCAGAGTTTAAGAGACATTTGCCTACACTGAGAGTCAAGTTGTCCAGATTGAGGATGCTTCCTGTAGCTGACCCGCTGCTGAGCTCATCAGGAAATTCCATCTCAGAAGACAACATGTTCAGGTGCATTTTAAAACCTGCAAATGAACAACCTTTGTGTGTTTATGGCCCCACTAACCATCATGTTAAACCTGTTGGATTGTAGCTGTTTCAAGCACTGTGCATCTTATGAAAAACCGGCAGATGTGGACACCACTAATGTTCAGACATGCGTAGACATTCAAGAGGAGTTTGTTAAACAGCCACTCACGAACGGAGAGGTAACTAATCCTTATAAACATGAGACTATTTGCTCAGTTTATTGTTAATAGTTTTTTCTCTGTAGTTGCTGCTGTTGCCTGCTGTAGTGGAGACTCTTCAGCTGAGCACAGAAAAGTTCACAAGGTTTTCAAACATCTACAGTCATGTGAATGTTTCCACTGAGCTGATGGACGAGGAGATTCCAGTCCTAGATGTGCTTCGAAAAGGTGACAAAGACCAAAATCCTTTAAGATGAAATAAAAAATATTTTTTTAAACACTATTAAAAGATAAACTGATATATTTGACTTTTCTTCAGCTTCCCTTTCAAATCCTTCAGTGGATATTTCCAAGTTTGATGTACCAGATGAAGCCAGTGAAGAAACCAAGATGAATGGAGGCCTGATTGAGTCAGATTTTGCAGGTACAGAGAGCTTAGATAAAAACTGTAACTTGTTGGTTATACTTTTCATCCAATAATAGAGAAATATACAGAGGCTACATCAGGCACACCATGTCTCTTCGATTGTTTGAGGTGTCTAATTCTCTTTCAATGTAAGTTTTAGTTTACTGTGTCTTTAAGGATGTGCGGTGCTTCCCACTGAAATGGAGCTGGAGTTGACTCTCAACCCGACTCCCCTGAAAAGTCAAACTGACATCTGTCTGTCCACCTCTGAGCTCAAGAAGGAAGAGATGTCTCCTTGTTGCAGAATGTGAGTAATGTCAGGTTGAGCTGCTAACTAAACAGTTCTGATAGGTTTTTTTTGTTTGTTTGTTTACTTTCACTGATTTCACATTAACTGAACAAGCATGATGCACACATAGAGATGTCATCTGTAAGTCATCTGGATTAACATTCTTATAAACTGCTACAGCATGATGAGAAAATATGAGTGATTCCCATTTTATGGTAATTGGAGAAGCTTTTGAAACAATAATGATTTTCATCTAGATCTTTGGTGTCGCCGAGAGCTCAGAAAGAGATGAAGGCGGTGCTTTGGAAGGCAGAGAAGCACCTGAACTTTGTGGTCGGCTTTCTGTTGTCAGGTAATTTTGTAATTAAAGGAAGACTCCACAAATTTTCCACATTAAATACTCAACACTGATTAACAGTGGAAAAGTGCCAAAGCCTCCACTGGCTCTTTAGAAACCACTTTGTTCACTGTGACAGTTTTGCTAAAGTGACTTTGGGGGAATCAGCAGGGGGAACAAAAGCCATTAAGTTTAAATCATATGAGTACACATTTTGTTTTTATTATGCAAAATTTGGGGTGAATCTGCTGCAGCACTTCTGACTAAGAGGACTTTAAAACTCACTGAGGTGCTGCAGTGCTTTGGCATCAATAGTTAAAAGGCTGATGTTTTTGGAGACCACAAGATGTCACTGTGGCCCCAAAACATCTTGGTCTTCAACCACCCATCTACTTAAACATTTCTGATGGGTTTGCAGCTCTAAATGGAGTCTCAAATTGGATGTAGAGACTTAAAACGTAATGTATCACAATCTAGGGACAGGGGTTGACAAAATGTGACCGTTTACCATGCAGAGAAAGTCAATTCAAATGAATGTTGCTATCATGAAAACTCTGGGGTGCATGTTTTTGTGTCATGATTGGACTTAAAGTGAGATTTTTTTTGTTTTGTTTTTTTGTTTCTAATTTATCACATTTACAGACGTACTGAACACAGAAATCTCTGAACTGTGTCACTAAATTGCTGTATTTCCTACAGAGCCTCAAATGTATGAACCAGCTGTTGACTTCCAGCCTCTGTGGGAAGCCTTAAAAGTTATCAAACTAGAGAAAGAAAGTTTCATAAGCACTGCTGACAAACTGCAGTCCGAGATGGAGACGGAAGTCCCGCAGTTATCTTTGTGCTGCTGCTGCGACTTCACAGAGAATATGAAGTCTGATCTTCCCTCCATCAGAGAGGAAACTGGAGAAGACTTAAGTAAACTGCCACCTGAACATGTGGAGGGTGAGTGTTTTTGGTTTTTAGATGTGCATGAGTCCATGTGTAGCTGTATTAAACATATGTAGATAATTAATTACTAAGCTTTCGGTTTACTGACACTTTTCCGCATCCATTTCTTGGAAGCAGCAGTCTGAGTAGAGATACCCAGACTTCACTCTCCCCAGCCACCTCCTCCATCTCTTTCAAGGACACACCAAAATGTTCCCATCTAGCTGAGAGACGTAATGTCTCCACATGAACTGGGTCTGCTTGGGCATTTGCTGGCTAAACATGCCCGAAATATCTCATCTAGGTGGTATCCTGAAAGGATTCTATGCCAGAACCTCCTCTGCTTGCTCCTTTTGATGCAGAGCAGTAATCAGTCTCAGGTGGGGCTCAGACCCCTTTAGGAATTATCCACTCTGTGGTGGTTGGTGGTTTGCATGATAGTTTTTGTCCATCACTGTTTTTTGGCAGCTCACCTGGAGCTGGTTTAAATGCCGAAATGCCAGTCAAAACCAGGTTAATTGTTTCAGGTGTTTTGGGTTTTTTTTTAGTTGAAGTGCAAAAATTATTTATATTAAGTATCATCAGATCTCATCTATTTTCCTTCTATTCTGGTTTCAGTCGACTCCTTTCTATTGAGCACCACAGCTGAAACTCTTCTCCAAAAGAAACCCACTGATGATTCATCTCTGAATGCCTCCCAGATGCCTGCGTTCAACACAGTGAATAAAGATGTCAAACCAGCTCCTGTCACCACCAAATATGATATTGGTGGCAAGAAGTTTTCAGAAGTTGCAAGCTGGTCTTCAGCTCATGAAAAAGGCATCAGCAGACAAGGACATGACTGTCAGATGGAGCTGAGTGCAAAGATTTCTGAGGAGGCCTCCACACTGAATACTAGAGATGATGACAGAGGTTTGCTGTTGGCAAGAAATCCACCAGAGCTGGACCTTGACCCCCTGGCCACCTTCATGATGCTTAGGTCTCAGCAGATCGCTCCTGTTTCTGCATCACCTCAGAGCTCAGGCAGCACTGCAGGTACACTATGCTTACTATCTGTTCTTGCATAGTCTGAAGGTGATTTATGCTTTTGCAGCTTTATTTTCAAACATTGTTCTCTGAACTTAAGACCAGAATGTTTGTATCTATTATGTGAAAAATGTAAATGAAGTATTATAGTCAAAGTCTCCACAGGAAAACCGTGTGTAGCCACAGATCCCTACACTTCCCACAAAAGAAAACAAAACGCATGAATGCACTGTAAAGCTCTTAGATTCTTCATGTTAGATTCCTCAGTAATCATCATAATTTCTTCAGCTAATCTTTTAATCCCGATAAGTTTATAAACTTCTGCTCATCCAACTCACATAAAGAGGGCATTGTTTCTAAGAAGGCTCTAAAGCTCTCAGGTAAGCTGATTTTTTTTTTAATAGTTAAAAACCCTAACAGATCCAATAAATTTACCCTTGACCTGAACTTTCTTGCTATGACTCCAGATGTACACCTGTAAAAACTAATGTAGCCTAATAAAAACATGTTTTACCTAAGCTCATCCTTTTATTTATCAGCACATGAGGTGAACCACCAAGCACTATTATCAGAGCTGCAGCCTTCTCCAGTGCAGAGTCAAACACTGGACGTGAGGCCAGGAAATTCAAACAGAGAGGAAGAACCTGCTAATCAGTGGATGGGTCAACTCAGTGGAAAATCACAGCAAAGACGGGACAGCAAAGTAGTTAAGATCAAACCTACAGGTGCAACACAAGTTATCAGAGTGAAGTAAAGTTACAAATATCCACACCTTACGTTCACATTTGAGTTTCAGTCAAGTAATTCCACACTTTTACAAATGTATCATTAGCAGCAATTTAATGGAGACCTGAAAGCCAGGCGCCTCCATAATTTTTTCATAGGGGTGGCCCTATTGGGGCTACTAAAAATATTGGGGTCACAGACCAAAAACAGAATTTCCAATATAGGTTACTTGAAAAATATGACAAAAAGAGACAGGTCTTGACAGGAGGGACCACATGGGGGGCCAGCAAAGTTTGGGAGTCAGGCTGCTTGACTGCATGTCTCATTGACCAGACTGTAGTAGGGTCTGTTTGGAAAGCATGGTGCTTCAGATGGTGTTTTAAATTAGTGTTTTAAACCCTGTGCAGACAGCCAGCAGCGAGCCTACTGTGAGCTGCTGGCCTTCGCTCAGCCTTGTCTGAGCTCTGCCAGACAGCTGGGGCTCAACTTCCCAGGGTGTGGAGACTTCAGCAGCCTGGCACCAGACCAAACTCACTTCCTTCTCAAACAACAGGAGAGGGCACTCTGCAGGGCCCCTGCACAGACTGCAGAACTGATCAAAGGTAGGAAATGCCATGTTAATGTTTTAATTTGCATGTTGTTGTATTAATGTATTAAACCTAGATTTGACAGAAGTAAATTATCTACTCCCTCTCCCACTGTGTTGCAGATCAGGAAGCGCTTTTCAACCTTGCAGCTCTGATTCATGTGCTGGTGACATTTAAGGAGCTGCTGCTGAAGTGCGACCTCAGTACGGGTTTGGGTGAGATGAACTACTGTCACACAAGCACCCAACCTTTAAAGTTTATTAAGTTAGTTCAAAATGCTGCAGTTGTAAAGGTGGGAAAAATCTAATTGTAATAAATTAAAAGTTCAAACAGTTAACTGAAAGTAAATTTTATAATTGTGCTATTTTTATTATAACGTAGTATGATATTGTTTTTACTTTCATATAAGTAACGACTTTGTCGAGCCAGTAGGAGAGAACCTGGGTAAGATACAGAAATATCCCCTGTAAATATTCTAAAACAGTACGATAGAAATTATGCAATCATGTGGGATCCCATCACTCAAAACTGGAAGCTGGAATTTCCAAAATCTTAACTTTAGTTTCAGTGTCTACACTGAGGTTTTAACCAAACAGATGCCATGTTGTGAGATTTTTAACCTGGTGTTCTTGGACAACAGAGTACCTGACAAAGGCAGCTAAGGGATGTGCAGA
This sequence comes from Mchenga conophoros, assembly GCF_057382185.1. Taxonomy (NCBI): domain Eukaryota; kingdom Metazoa; phylum Chordata; class Actinopteri; order Cichliformes; family Cichlidae; genus Mchenga; species Mchenga conophoros. Next base: position 30,837,705 of record NC_140537.1, on the reverse strand, counting down.
GCAGAGTCTGCAGCAGCTGCTGAAGAGGCTGCACATCATCCTCTACCTCACTCAGAAAAACCAGGAGTCCAGCCTCAAACTGCAGGAGCTCCAGCACCTGGTGGCTGAGTGGCTGAACAGCAGTAAAGGACAGAACAGCACAGATAAAGTCAGTATTGTGTAATCAATCATATACTTCTATAAGCTAAATATGATATTCGTTAAAGTCATAAATCCTTATGTGAAAAACACTTGATAAGAGTTGCTTATTTACCTTTGTGCAGATTCTTGTTATCGTATCAGTTCACTGTGATAGCAGCAGATCAACAATAATCAACAGCTTGAACCAGGTGACAGGTAAGCAGCTCACTGATCATTTCAGTCATTTCAGTCAAAGGTTATTAAACTAAAAAATATTCAAAGAAAAATTAAATGCTGCAAAACATGCAGAAATAAGACAAACAGGTGACTGTCATTGTGTCATAGAGTTAATTATATTTGTGTTTTTTTGTTGTTGTTTGAGGCGCAACTGCAGTTTGTCCAGAGCAGGACAAGATAAAGCTCAATGGTGCAAGCGTAGTCAGCAGGTAAAAGTGTATCATAGTTCATTCATCTAGGCCTGTGTGATACATTGGTATATAGAGATATGAAGTCATATATAATTACATGATATTGTAGAGACACAATAAAGCTGTGCTTGAGGTCCCATCCCCTGCTTTCCAAGTTATTTTTTTTAATTAACATACATTCTTTATTTTATTTTATTGTTTCTGAAAGATTTGAAAAGCGTATTTTCAGTTTCAAATGGTAAATAATATCTATTTTATTATTTTATATTTTGGCAATAGCAAAATGTATACATCTCATAGCTATATTTTCAGATTAGGAGCCATTCATCACACTGTCTTGAGTATAAGTAAACACATTGTTGTCACACCTCTATCCTTTTTACAGCATGCATGATAGTGTGTGCGTGGTGGTGTATGAACAGGATATTGGCCCCGACTTCCCTTGGACCTGTTTCTCTCTAGTCGTGGAGTACGACCATCCGGGCCAGTCTCCATGGTCTGCAATCTGTAGGGAGAGGAGCATCAGCCACCTAACGTTCAACACCACCGTCTCTGATGCAGGTCAGCTGCCACCAAATTCCACATATTCATATTATTGTTGATATGTTCGCTTAAATGCTTTTAAATGTGCTTGTTTCCCTAAAGAGAATATCTTGTGGTGCCTGGAGGACAACGTGCCGTATGTGTTGTTTGTGACGGAGGGACTTATTAACTATCCGCTGCTACTGCAAATGCTTGAGTCAGAGTGAGTTTTCCTCCTCATCCAGACAAGTAAAAACAACTGTGTTCAAGTATCGAGTATTATGACCAGCCTTTACATCAGAATAATTTTTAAATGTTTTACATCTGAGTAGCTGAGATGAAAAAATAGTAAAAATAACTAACATCAGGTTACATATCACATAATCTAATATAAGAAGTTTTAATTTAAAGTTAAACAGAAAACTACAGCCAGATTTTAATAACAGTTAATGCAGAGTAGTATGTAAGCGCATGAATGAAAAAGGAACAGTGCATCATGGCAAAGCCCCATCAGCCTAAATCCATTGTAGGGTAATTAACCCTTTAAGACCTACCATAGAACCAAGTCCGCCAGAGCTTATCTTTATATTTTTACACGCAGTAGTGCCATTTTTGAGAGCATTTCAAGTTGCTATACATCAATACAACCGTTATAGCCCAAATTGTAATAATATGTATGCATTAAGTCCATAGTAACTACATAAATTGCAAAAAAATGCAATAAACTACAAAAAATTGAAAATTGTTTTTGGTTTTTTACATATATTTCTAGTTAAAGAAATTTAAGAGGTTTATCCCTCACAACTGTAAATACAAAAAAGTTGCACAAAATAGTTTCCAACAACAGGAAATTAAATTCATAGTCATAGTCAATTTTTATATACTGCAGGAAAAATGAAAATAAATATTATAATCCAAATTTTTGCAAAGCTATATGTGGAAGGAAACCATGACCCAGGGCAAGCTGATGGCATAAGATGTAAGTACAACTCCTCCGGTTTCATATGCAAAAAAAATTATTGCGGTAGCTTACGTGGTTCCGGTTCTACAGGGATTTAAAAATAGTTAAGCAAAACGGAACGTGCCTGCTCCAACCGGTTTTAAAGGGTTAAAGGACGACTCAGAGTCACCTGATCAAGCCTATAACTATATGCTTTAAGCCTAATCTTGAAAGTAGGAGCTGGCCCCACGGAAAAATGAAGACTCTGCCTCCAATTGTACTTTTAAATATCCTTGTAAGCCTTGTAAGTAAGCCTGCAGTCTGAGTGCTGTTGTAGTCATCACAGAGTTTACTCATATCATGGATGGAGGAAACTTATTTTCTAGTTCTGCTGTATCACTTTTGACATTTTAACAGATAATTATAACTCTGACAGCTAAAAATCAATCAATCAATATGCTGCCTCTGCCTTGGACTTTCCTGACCTTCAGACAGCAAAGGCTTTTTTTTTTTTTTTGTTAGCATTTTTTTTTTTTTTAGCATTTTTACCTGACCTCCCAGTCCTGACGAGAGCACTGTTTGATCATTTGGTGAAACATGTCTGTCACAGGTTTAATGTGATGGTGCTGGAGAGGAGCCACTGTCCCTCCCTGAAGAGGCTCGGAGGGATCCACAATTACACTCTCATCACAGTGGATGAAAGCACCGCCATCGTAATTCAGGTATCAGGAAACACATAAACACTTCATCTTTGTGAGGAAACTTCACGTAATACGGTGGTAGCTGTAAATTTTAAAGCACATCTAATAACAGTAGACTCCACAAATGTGGGAAAGGAAACATTTTTCTTTACACATCTCAGGCTCTTCATGGTTTGTAAATGTCTGTGATAAAATAAAAATCCGATGTCTGACAGTGTTTTTAAGGGAACTGGTAACATGTGTTTCACTTAGGTATGGAAGCTTTTTTCTAATGCTGAGAAAAAATGTACATGGAATTTAAACTGGTAAGTTATTGTGATGAAATTTTTGAGATACTTAACTCAAAATTTTGAGTTTTTAAGTTGAAATTTCAACATGCATAACTCAAATTTTTGACTTACAGACAAAATCAGTGATAAAAGTGTGCTTCCATACTTAGTTTTATGGTTTCAGCTTTTTAAACATCTTTGTTTTAGCCAATTTGTTTTAGATCCCACTCTCACCACTTGACGACCATCTTGATACACTTCTGGGCAGTTATTTTGAAGCATTATGTAACTTTCATTTCAGTCCAATCAGTCCTCATAAAGACAATATACACAGTTAGACTTGTTATGGGGGCGGATTTCCTCTGCGTTTAGTCCCAATGCTCTAATGAGTCTCTTAAGTGAAAATGCTGACCAATAAACTCTGCAACTACTTAAAGAAAAACACACACTTTTTTGCTGTGTGTGTGTGTGTGTGTGTGTGTGTGTGTGTGTGTGTGTGTGTGTGTGTGTGTGTGTGTGTGTGTGTGTGTGTGTGTGTGTGTGTGTGTGTGTGTGTGTGTGTGTGTAGGAGCAGGATGAACTATGTCAAGAGCGAGCCAGTGAGGGAGTGGTGATGAGGCTGACTGCTCTCTCTCTTCAGTACAGCTGCTGCTGGCTCATCCTTCATTGTCCAGAAGGTCAGGGAGGAAGGTGGGTGTCCACATATACTTAACCCTACACCCTCACTTGGAGAGTGTATTTAACTTTGAACCAAGTATTGACCCTAAAACCTGATGATTTTGTCTTCCAAAAGGGTCCTTATTTATCTCCCCTAAACAGTAGTAGTATATGAGAAGGCTTGATTTTGTGTGTGTGCAGATTTTCCAGTGAGGCCTTCAGCAACTTGGTGCTAGTCTATTCATCTCTGGTGCTATTGAGAATGAAGTCTGAGGATTTGGATGTGAAGGTAGAACATAAGTGGTGCCCCTCTCTGTAACAGATCATTATTATGATTATCATCTTCATTCAAGTCAAATTAATATCCTTTCAGGATATTGAAGACATTTCACCAATATTTTAAACAAAAAGACCAAAAGTAATAAAAAAGAATAAACAACAGTAGGATACAGGCATTTCTGTACATCGTCTTGCAGGTGCTGTTAGTGTCAGATGTATTGGAAATGGCAAAGTCCATCAGTCAGATCTGCTTCCACAGCCTGATGTCCAGTGACAGAGACCCTGTCAGCTTCTTGAACAGAGACTGGCTGACTGTGATGCCCTCACAGGTGAAACTCATATCCCCAAATCAAAGCTATTCATACAGAAAGGTCTAGAATAAATTGCACTGTTTTCAGTGATGAATTAAAGCAGTGTTTTGACTCTATTCTTAAGAGCATGTGGATACATTTTTTTTCTATGGTTAATTATAAGCTGGTCCAGTTGTAATCAAGAGGGATAACTGGACATCATACAGTTAGAAAATACAGGTTCTGTGTAGATTTGTTTTTGTATTTCTGTAGTCACATTGCAGAAAACAGTGGTTGGAGACCAAGATATTTTATTATTAACTGTGATAATTAATACTGATAAATCAGGGAAAAATGCCATCTACATAGACAGAAATTCACAGTAAACAGAATGTTTTTTCATTAAATTCAAATTCAAATTCAAATTTTATTCGTCACGTACACAGTCATACACAGTACGATATGTAGTGAAATGCTTGGACAACTGCTCGTGACCTAAAGAGAACAAAAAAGGAAAAGGCTATGAATAAGATAGGAAATAAATATGAAAAATTAAAAAGGGTAAATTTAACTAGGAAGGAATAAAATATAAATTAAGGTTAAAAATGAAATAACTGTACAACACAAATTAGAATGAAGGGTAAATTTAACTGGGAAGAATAAGATAAAGATAAATATATAAATTAAAGTTGAAAATAAAATAACTGTACAACAAAATACACAATACACAATATAGAACTATATAAGAATGTATGAAGGAATCTAAATATAAATAAATATATACACAATAACAGCAGCTGTACAAGTATTAACCGGAAATGAAGAATATAGTGACCAGTGTTGTGCAAAACCAAAGTCCAGAAAGTCCAGTGTGTGTGTAAGAACCATATGTGTGGGTCAGTACTGTGTGGTGGTGTGATTGAGAGACCGTATCGCCTGCGGGAAGAAGCTCCTCCTCAGTCTCTCTGTGTTGGTCTTCAGGGAGCGGAATCGCTTTCCTGACCTCAACAGAGAGAACAGTCTGTTGTTGGGATGGCTGAGGTCCTTCACAATCTTCCTGGCCTTGGTCCAGCACCGCCTGCTGTAGATTGAGTGCAGGTCAGGGAGCTCAGAGCGGATGGTGCGCTCAGCTGACCGCACAACCCTCTGTAGAGCTCGTCTGTCCTGCATGGTGCTGTTCCCGAACCAGGTTAAGATGTTTCCCGCCAGGATGCTCTCTATGGTGCACGAGTAAAAGTTCCTGAGCACCTTGGAGGGCAGTTGGAAGTCTCTCAAGCGTCTGAGGTGGTAGAGACGCTGACGGGCCTTTTTCACCACGGTGTTGATGTGACAGGACCATGACAGGTCCTGCGTGATGTGAACTCCGAGGTATTTGAAGCTGTCCACTCTCTCCACTGGGCACTCGTTGATGACGGGGGTCTGGTAGTTCCTCTCCTGCTTAGTGCTGAAGTCCACTATCAGCTCCTTTGTCTTACTGACGTTTAGAAGGAGGTTGTTCCTCTGGCACCAGTTCTCCAGATTCCTAATCTCCTTCAGGTAGGCCGTCTCGTTGTTATCAGAGATCAGGCCCACCACGACGGTGTCGTCAGCAAACTTGATGATGGTGGTGGAGCTGGTAGTGGCCACACAGTCATATGTGTACAAAGAGTACAGCAGGGGGCTCAGAACACACCCCTGGGGGGCTCCAGTGCTGAGAGTGGTGGAGGCTGAGACATGTCCGCCCATCCTTACTGCCTGTGGTCTGCCAGTTAGGAAGTTGGAGATCCACTGACACATAGATGAGCTGAGTCCCAGATGCTCCAGCTTGGTGGTGAGTGTGGAGGGAATTATGGTGTTAAATGCAGAGCTGTAGTCTATGAAGAGCATTTTAACATAATTCCCCCTTCTAGTGTCCAAGTGAGTGAGTGATGTGTGGAGGAGATGAGAGATGGCATCGTCTGTGGAACGATTTGGACGGTAAGCGAACTGTAGTGGGTCCAGTGTGTCTGGTAGTGAAGAAATGATGAAGTCTCTGACCAGGCGTTCAAAGCACTTCATCACTACTGAGGTGAGGGCTACAGGGCGATAGTCATTGAGAGAAGCAGGGTGGGGTTTCTTCGGGACAGGAACAATGATGGACTCTTTGAAGCATGTGGGGATCACCGACTAAGATAAAGAGATGTTGAATATCTCAGTGAACACAGGAGCTAGCGGGTATGCGCAGTCTCTTAGGATACGACCTGGGATGCCGTCTGGTCCTGCTGCTTTCCTGGTGTTCACTCTCTTGAAGGCTCTCCTTACTTCATGCTCGGAGATGACGAGCACGTTTCCGGTGCTGGCAGTATCTTCCTGTCTGCAGCCGTTAGCGCCGCTAACACTAGCATTGTTGGAGACCTTAGCTGCAGCCTCGAAGCGAGCATAGAAAGTGTTCAGCTCGTCTGCCAGAGTCACGGCCGCGTTCGTCATACCGGTTGTTGGTGCTTTATAGTCCGTTATTGTCCTTAGTCCCCGCCACAGGCTCCTAGAGTCACTCTGTTGGAGTTGTGACTCTAGTTTCCTCCCGTAGCGCTGCTTCGCCTCTTTCACCGCCCTCCGCACGTTATATGACGCGGCTTTGTACGGGTCCATGTCCCCCGTCATGAGTCCCGTGTTGTAGGCAGCGGTGCGGGATCTCAGAGCGTCGCGGATGGTTTTATCCACCCACGGCTTCTGGTTGGGAAACGTTGTGATAGTCTTTGTCTCCACGGTATCATCCGCTAGTTTCCCGATGAATCCCACAACCGCTTCCGTAAACACGTTGACGTCATCGTCGGAGCTGTTTCTGAACATGCCCCAGTCTGCGTCATCGAGTGCGTCCTGTAACGCGGCCACCGATTGATCCGTCCAGCGCGCGACCTTCCTCTGAACCGGAACTTCCTGTTTCAGCCTTTGTTTGTATTTTGGCATGAGGAAGATGGCGGCGTGATCAGATTTGCCAAACGGGGGGCGGGATTGTGCCTTGTAGCCGTCCTTGACCGTAGTGTAGCAGTGGTCCAGTGTCCTTTCACCCCTGGTGGGGCAGGTGATGTGTTGATAAAAGTTCGGCGCTGCGCGTTTGAGGTTGGCGCTATTAAAGTCCCCCGTCACAATAAGCGCAGCGTCCCGGTGTTGTGTCTGGTGCTGTGTGAGTGCCTCATGCAGCTCGCATAAGGCGGTGACCGTGTCCGCTTGTGGTGGAATATAAACGGCACTTACAATGACCGATGTAAATTCCCGAGGTAGATAAAAAGGACGACACATGATGGACAGTAGTTCCAGATTTGGTGTGCAGGAGCGTGTGAGAGGAACAACGTTCGCACTGTTGCACCAGTTGTTGTTCACCATTAAACACACGCCGCCTCCCCTTGACTTCCCCGAGTCCCGTGTCCTGTCCATGCGGTGAACCGAGAAGAACTCGGCCGGCTGGATGGCGTGGTCCGGCACCGCTGGGTTCAGCCATGTCTCGGTGAAGCAGAGGAGATTGCAGTCCCGAATGTCTCTCTGGAACTTTATCCTGGCCCTGAGGTCGTCAAGCTTGTTCTCCAGTGACTGGACGTTGGCGAGCAGGATGCTAGGCAGAGGTGTGTAGTGTGCACGAGCTCTCAGCCTGTTCCTGACGCCGGCTCGCTTCCCTCTAGGCCGCCGCCGCTTCCCTTTGTTCTCCCTCGAGATCTCACTCGGCCAGCTCGGATCCGGAGTTAAAAACTTCGAATTGTGAGTACATTGTATACCAATAGAAACAAGAGTGTCACTGTCATACCTAATGTACCCAATGGTGATGATTTTGCCGATTTAGAAACGCTGAAAACTAACTTAAAAAACAAAGACAAAGAAAAAGTGGTCGGAGCAGTCGTGACGGCAGCCGACCTCACCGGCGCCATCTTAAAGAGCTTTAACTACTTATACTGAGAGACCAGTCAGGACCTCATAGGTTTGAAACAGAAATTATTCCATAAATGGTTGTGAAGTTTCAAAGAGACAAAAACTAAATGCACCTTTTACAACTGTCTTATGTCTGCTGTGTGATTTTATTTATTTATTTATTTTATGAATCAAAATCTATTACATGTTTTGTCATTGATTGCATTTCTTTTTTTTCCCATTTGCTTCCTCCAGGAAGAAGAATGTTTGTCACAGTTCCCTTGCATTAACCCCCTGGTTGGACAGCTGATGCTGAGCAGAGTACCATCCTTTGAGTGGCTCCTGGGGGCCTCATTGTGTCAGCTGAAGGAGCTGCTTCCTGAGGTGCCACATAAAGTGCTAAAGGTGATCATGTGCTGTAAATATGTTTGTATTTCGAACACTTGTTTTACAAAAGCTTATTACTTTACACAGAAGTACAAATTACAAATAAAAATAAACAGAGTTCCGGGCGCCGGTTTAGCTCAATGCGTTGAGCAGGTGACCATATGCCATACGGCTAAGAGCAGCCGACCCGGGTTTGAGTCCGACCCGTGGCCCTTTGCCGCATGTCTTCCCCTCTCTCTGCCCCCGCTTTCCTGTCCTTTCTTCACTGTGTCTATCAAATAAAGCTGAAAAAGTCCCCAAAATATTTAGAAAATAAATGCATAAAAAAACCGAGTTGTTAAGAAATTAAATTTGATTTTTTCTCTCCTTCTCTTCCGAGTTTAGCTCTTCAGTGACACGACCTCCCTGTATCCACTGGCAGCAGATCCAAAAGACCGTCAAACTTTGACCACTGAGACAAACCAACAAAGCAGCCTACAGACTCACACTGGGGATTATGAATGCATGAAGTCCCCCCATCCAGACCTTCTCTGTAGCAACCAGAACACCAGCTTCCTGTTCGAGATTCCACAGGAGAGCTTCTACCCAATATTCGAGGATGGCAACTCAGATTTCAAACTTGACCTGAGTGATACTTTTGGCAGTTCAGATGTTTGTTTCCAGGGAAGCTGGAACATCAATGATCCATGGAGAGAGGATGGGAAGATCTCTGGCTGGAGGAGCATAGCTGGAGCAGTGGGGAGGGTTGTTGAAAGATCAGTCAATGAGTGGACACGCAAGACTCCGCTAAACGATTACACCACTTCTTCACACCCTGCTGACAGCCCACTCAAACTGGACTCTACCTTCAGTTACAGTACCAACCTGCAGCAGCCAGCCAGCCCCCAAACGTCCACATACCCTACACTCTACAAGGACTTTAATCCTCCCAGTCAGCACATCACCTACAGTCTTAGCACACCTACAGGTATCCTGTGGGGTCATGATCACGTTGGGGGAGGGATGACATCACTTTCAGCCAACTACGGCTCCAGATGCTGGGCAGGAGAGGAGAGGAAGAGGAACAGAGAGGCTGCAGGCTTGATTGGATCAGGTGAAAAATAGAAATAGAAGCTGTTCAGGTCTCTAGCACAATACTAGCTGTTGACACAACCTTTGATTCTATACTTACGTTGCCATGGTTCCCTGTAGTTTTTGTGGAAGATGTCTATGTCTGTAAATACTCATCAAAATCTCTCTGAGCAGCAGTAAAACTGAAAAGTGCAACACAAGTCGCAAATGGAGACCATTTGCCTTCAGAGTAAAAGTTGTTTCAAAAAGGTGGAGCTTTTACTTTGAAAGTGAATGTAGTTTGTATAGTTGACCATTCACAAGTTTACAATGGCAGGAAAATGCAACAAAGTATAAAGTACATTGTGCATTCTACACCATGGTCCTCAAACTTGCACAGAGAACAAACAACTTTTATTGTCTGGCATACTAACCTGAATTTTATGCTGGTGATGTGAGCTGAGTCACTTTTACTTCAAGAGTCAATAGTTTCCAAGCCTGAAGACAGCACATCAGGTGAGGAGCAAGACGAGGAGCATGCTCAGAATCTTTTTTTTTTTAACCTTTTTTGTTGTTGTTGCTTTACAACTAAAGCAACAACAAAAAAAGTCCACTATATACAGAAAAACAAGACCCCTCTAAATCATGACAAACTATGGCAACGTTCATAATGCCGTGCTACTCCCGGTGAGACTGTCAGCGTGGAGTTCTGCTGTGACATCCCCAAGTCTCTGAGAATAAACATTCAGCAATTTTAACTTTCTCGATTTTCCTCCCAGGTCCTTTATCTACATCTTATAATTAAAAATTTAGTTGAGTAGTCACACGAGAACCAGCAAACAAGTATAAGTGCGCATAACAGGAGTTGTGTTGGGTGATCTAATTTATAGATCCCATGTTCAGAGCTGCACGAGAAAATGATCCTGAACAGAGTTTGTGGTTGGAAATGCACATTATAGTCTCCTTTTTCTTATTTTGCAGGTAAACGTTTAGGTGCTAACATAGCCCATTTGTTCTTACTTTATTTTTTTTGTTGTTGTTTTTTTTACATTTGCAGTGTTGTCACCATCGAAGAAGGGAAGGCTGAGCTATGAGAGGGTGCCCGGCAGAGGTGATGGACAGACGAGGCTTAGATTGTTTTAGAAAAGAATGGGAGAAGGAATAAAAAATATTAAAATGCATTAAAACATTAAAAGTTCAGTCATGGCATAGTTTGCGGTGGGGGGGTTTTCTTCTCAGATTACATTTTTAGTTTTTCACCTAAAAGTCTACATTTTAAATGTTTATAAGCAATTGTGATTTTCTGAATTCCTTTTTTGTCACCGAAAATACTGTTAATGTTTAAAAAAGGAGGAACAGTTAATTTTATTAAAGTTCAAAGCAATATCATATGATTTTTGTATTATTTCAATCTAAACTATTGTTTATTGTATAAATTTGTTTTGCACTTTTTCATGTTATAGTATTAACTATTTTAAGCTGTTTTACAGGACACGCTGCTCCTTTTCTATTTATAATTATCTATTTGTAATTTATCAAAATTCAAAATTTATTTGTTTGATTTTTTTGTAAGTGTCCCTGAAGTTTCCCAGGCTGGTATAGAAACAGACAATGATTAGTACTAATAACATGGTAGCATTTTAAATTGATTAACGCCTTAAATCTGCTTACAACTACATTATAATGTGTTATAAATGATTATATGTTTAAATACTGCTAAGTAACAAGGAGAAGGTGTTGGCAGGTTCTTCTTACAAAACAAGATTAAGCATAATTATAATTATCTGCACATGTTTGCTGTGCCCCCTCCCCATACTGAGCATGCTCAATTGAGGAAAAACAAATTGTGATTTATGGCTGGAGGAATGGGATGGAGGGTGTTTCCCAGTTAACCTGATAAAGTCTCTTTTTAGCAGCTCCAATGGCAGGGCTTCTTTTTTTATATATATAATTTAGTGAAGCAATCCCCTTATCGTGCTCTCTCAGCATGTGGAGAGAGTGCTTATCTTCACAAGCCAGCAGAGTGAAGCCAGCTCCCTCAGGAATGATCCCCAGACAAAGACGACCCCAGGGACATCGACTCCAAGCCTCCCTGCCTCTGGACAGCCATATCAAGCACTGACTACCACCATCAATAACCCACCACTTTCTTTTTTTTTTTTTTTAAATGTATCCCTCTCCCTACGTGTCCGTCTCCCTGGCTGCTGCCTGCTTAGAAGCAGTGGACAAACAAAGAGAGAAATGGTTTGTTTTTTTAATGGCACAGGAACAAAAGCAGTCAGCAGGGTGGTCAAAGGAGTCCCCCTATGAAGGCGAGGCAAACAGTAGCCTAATGGTGCAGTAATGGTCCCTGACTACACTGGAGCCCTGCACTGAATGGGACAGGAGATATATTGTGGGAAGGAGCAGGCTGTTTAAACCAAAGCATCCTTTAGTCTGGCTCCTATTTTGGCTTCAGCTGTAAAGGTCACACTGTTATCTTTAATCACAGCCTGCAATTAAGAGTCACCTGTGAGTTTTCTGTTTTAAAGAAGAGATGAAGCCCCAGCAGAAGCACCTTTATAGTTGGATAGTGATTACAGATAAGGTCGGGGGGCTTTTGGGCACAAAAAGCAGCACCTCAAAATGCTGAGTAAAATGAAAATGACACAAGCGCCATGAAACAAATCAACAAATAATGATTCGCATGGTAAGAATAAAATTTTCTGAAGTATAAGTAATGTGTTGGTATTTGATAATCCAAATGTAGATTTATCTTGTAGTTTATCACCTGGTTCTAGTTTTAATATATAAGGTTTATTACATTTTCATTATATTCTGGGATTCCTGTTCTAAAAAAAAAAAAAAAAACACAATCTAAAAAGCCGGTGCTGAGTTTTGCACAGGGTTCTTATAACATAATTTTTTAAGGCAAATACATTTGAAAATAAAGTGAATTTAAGATTAGGATTTTTTTTTTTTTTTAATTTAAAAAAAACTGCCTCCGGGAAACAGTTCGTGAAATAATAACTAGTCAGTCAGTGATCATCAAGATAACAATTTAGTCATGTGTCAGTTCAAGTCAAGTCACAGTTTGACAAACCTTGAATCATTGACTTAGCAATCCACTGCACACATGGTGTCACAGTTGTGCTAAAATTATAATTGTATAAGATAACATTGTATGAATGTTAGCTTATACTGAACGATCTAAATTGTTTAAACTAATGATGGTGCTGTAGAGAATAACCAAAATGCTACATGAATGTCCATCTGTACAAAATGTGGTTCCAGTCCTTCAGTTTTCAGGGTGTTGTCCCACAAAAATGGACCTTTCCAGGTAGAATGGGTTGCTTTAGTTGATAAAAAATGATAAAGTTTACCACTATATGCCTCCTGATGATTAACAAAAATGTATTTAAGGCTAAGCAAAACTAAGCCCCAATCAACAAGGCTACTTAAAGTTTGCTTTGTTTTACATTTCTGATGAAAACCCCTCACATGGTACCAACTGTCGAAATGAGATGGTGCTCAGGTAAAATTAAAAGGAACAGTGCATCAACTTGCAAGGGACAAACTCCAAAAATAAAACGCCTGATTATGTGGTTTTTGTCAGCTGTTTGAACGACGGCATCAGCAGGACGTATTACGTTATATATACTAGTATACATGTAGCTAAAAATGTTAAGTATCCAAACAGCTCAGACTTAATTTACTGTAATTTCTCCGAACTTTGGCAGTGTTGTAACAGTGTAGGAAGAAGTAATGCAATTTGGTCTACTCCTAAAAAAAGATCCAGTGTTTGGGGTCCTTAGGGAGTAGTGAGATGCTATACAAATACAGGTCATTTACCATTTACAACATTTGTTTTTATATGAATTCTGCAGTGACTTCTGGCTTAGATTTTCTCTGCAGAACCCCCTGAAAAAACACAAGATGCTGCTTCATTCAGTTGAATTTATTTTACGAGTTTGCCCTCATTCTGCTCCCAGATGATGATGATTTACAGCAGGTACACTCCGCCATCAAACCACCACACAGAGAAGTGAGTCTGCAGACCTGGAGTGGAGGCTGGACGGAGGCAGCGAGCAGCGGCGCCTGGCCTGCAGGTGCAGCCTCTTGGACGTGCAGCGGGGTCTCATGAATGCCCGATTCAGAAAACGGCCCCCATCGGGCCTGTTCTCCAGGCCCGGGGCTAATCCCGGCCCCTAATCGGATTATGTAAATTCCTACTCCACACAGAGACTTTTATGGAAGGCTGCGTCTTTGAAACAACACTTGAAGGGTGTAAAAAGAACAGTGACAATTGGTTAAACTAGATGTGTTTTTCTGTCTGAACGAAGGTTGAAAGTGGGAGGCAGAGGAAGGGGGTGAGATGGGGGAGTGAGGAGTGGCTGCAGAGAGGTGAGTTAGACGCTGTGCTCTCCGTGTTTCCGCTCTAATTTATGTGTGGCCCCTTGGAATGGCTCAACAAGATTACCGTAGTCATAACAAAACCCATATTGTCCGACTGTCAATCTGGATATGGTATTTTTACCTTTTGTGGCCCAATCAGGCCGGATTCAAAGCAGAGCAGCCACTGATATCAAGGTCTTTTCCTCGGTGGAGGGGGCGGTGGGTTGTCCATGCCTAATGTCAGAGAAGCAGAAAGGAATAAGTGTCCACAGCAGTAAGAGAAGGATCAGAGAGATGAACGTCTCAGTTTCACTTCAATAGGAATTTATTTGTCACCTTTAGCGCTAACCTTCAAGGATTAAATGAGCAATGAATCATAAAAGCAGCACAAATAGTCATTTAAAGAGCTGTTAAATCATAAAAGCGGCAGAAAGGCCCCCACAAAAAAGACAAATCATTTAAACACAGCAGCATCATAAACACACACACACTTGTTCCAAGTGACAGAAAAAGGAGGAGTTACGTGTTTTAACAATCACACCAACCTCACACAATGCACGCAGCGGCTCCACGACAGCACACGTCAGACAATGGAGCTTGCGCTGCTATAAAAATGTGGGATGCGAGCACTCGGCACTCTCATCCCTCCCTCCTTCTCTGTGGCTCTCCCCTCTCCTCACTTGGAGCTCAGTGAGCATGAGGAGACGCGTCTAAGTGGACCTTCACACTGGTCTCCAGGACACGTCAATGACAAAGGAACCTCTGCCTCTGAGATTGCTGCACATTTCCCACACACAGGTACAGGTGAGACATTTACTTCATTCTCTAGGATTTTCCCTCCTCCGAGGCAATATTTCCAATTATAGTAGCATAGTAGATGTTTAATGTGCTGTAATTTATAGTTGATAGCTGCAGATATTTGTTATCAAAATATTAAGTGCAAAAGAAGTTTAATAAATAGATTCTAATGTAGCTTAAAATACCATCTGTTAATGATTTAAAGGCTTCATCACTTGCAAATGGTAAACACTGCAGAAGAACTTGATGTGTCACTTGTGCCAGCCAAAAAAAACTCTTGAATATGCCTTTAAATATGAAGAAAAACACAAAGGCTGCGTATTGCAGAAATAGGTAGCAAATGAATCAATTATGATAAATGCTTTTGGGGGGTTTAAAACAGTTTGCAAATTTCACCATGCTCCTGGTGCCTCCACCTTCCTCCTATCACTCCCCAGCGCTGATGATTTCTTTATTTATTTTAAAGCTTTTTTCTGTTTTGCATTGAGTTTGGAATCAAAAACTCAAAATAAACACAAATTACTCTCATATCTTGTATTAAGTGGCCTAACATTGTGTCACTTGTTGCAGCTGAGCTCAGCACCATGACCAGAAAGGTGTTCACCAACACGAGGGAGCGTTGGCGCCAGCACAACGTCAACACTGCCTTTGCCGAGCTCCGCAAGCTCATCCCCACCCATCCTCCGGAGAAGAAGCTGAGCAAGAACGAGATCCTGCGCCTGGCCATGCGCTACATCAACTTCCTAGTCCAGCTGCTGGAGAGCCAGAGCGGCCAGCCGGCCGGCCACTCCCCCACCGCCCTGCTCACCTTTCTCAGAGGCAACATGGAGCAGCTGCACTCCCCTCCTCACCCCTGGGCCCTGACCAGTGACACGGAGGCTCCGTCG
This sequence comes from Mchenga conophoros, assembly GCF_057382185.1. Classification (NCBI taxonomy): domain Eukaryota; kingdom Metazoa; phylum Chordata; class Actinopteri; order Cichliformes; family Cichlidae; genus Mchenga; species Mchenga conophoros. The sequence goes on along the minus strand of NC_140537.1, from coordinate 30,822,145 downwards.
CCCGGATCCAGCTGTGACAGCTCTGAGGCCTGGTAGAGCCACAGCTCATCTAACAGAAGCAACTCTGGAGTGAACTTTTGGACCCTTTCTTTCTTCCCCGGGGTTTCTGCTCTGATCTGGTCCTCTGTAAAGACTGTTGTGTGTCTGCCTTCAGGGCAGAGTGTGTGATAGTCAAACGTGGCTGAAAAGTGAGCACCGTCTCTGTGTTGAAGTTATGAAATATAATTTGCAGGTGAAATTGATTTGTGTTCTGCATGGGTGTGTAAAAACCTGGATGTACTATTCCTCTCGTGTCTTTATGTTAATATTCCTTGTTGCCGGCCCGCCTTGAACTAATTTCGTTTTGCAGTATCGGGGTGTTTTGCCAACGAGGAAAAATGGAAGGGATTAAGGAATTTCTCATTCCGAGCAAAAGATTGAATAAGGAATTTGAATAGATAATGGTTCAGCCAAGACTGCAAATAATCTCAAAATAACCAAGGGCACTTTTTCCCCACTAGTCGACATGCTACCCCCGTCCTCCGAGAGAAGACTACATGTGACCTTTCTTTTCAATTATCAAGGTTATACCACTTCACAAAACTCAATCCTAAGAAAGCCTTCCCCCCCTTTTCTCATCCCTTTCACACAACAGCGTCAGTATTTGTTACTAGTCAGGTTGGATTTTGGCAAAACTGACAATCTTCTTTCAGTAACTGTACACAAATCTCTTCGCTGTGTTTTCACTTGGTCATTTTTTGTACAATACGCATGTCATATAGCCAAAGATGATGATAATAATAATAATAAGTTGATTGTCTCCTGTTAAGAGTGTGCCGATGATCTTCTGATACCTCTTTTGTAAGTTATTTTGGTTTGTTTGTGAATATAAGGTATGTTATTTATTTGAACTATTTATTTAATAAATGATTTGTTACCTTCTGAATTGTTAAGTATGAGTAATTGTTTCACTAAAGTGTTTCAAAGCCCCCAGTAAGCAAATATTGAATCACATAGACATAGATACATTTTATCATTTTAACCTATTATAGAAAAGGGGATCTGGACGATAGTTTCAGTCTGACATTTACTCCAGGTGCTGATATGAAATCTAATCTTTCAGGATGGTTCAGTAAAAGCAACAATCCTGGTTGAAAAGTAGTTTTTAAATTGTAGCGTCGTCTGTGTGACCACTGAAATTAAAGTTTATTCAGATAATGCAACAAATGAACTGCTCAGAGGAGTTACAAAGATTATCCACACTTCACCCCATCTTTCCCCAGGTGTGTATCAATGCAGCTAACCAAAAATTTAATTGCATACTTTTAGATAATAAACTCCATCTTTTAACTAATTTACTTTGCCATTTCAAACTTTTGTTTTTTTTTATCCAACAGTTTTATTTTCAAAGCTAGTTGTTTCACCCATCCACCCTCCGTGTTTAAATGATTTATGCACTTCTTTTAGCTATCAGTAATTTTTGTTTTTACATTTTGTTTCCTTTTTTGTTTTATTCATGCTAATATTAAGTAATCTCTGGGATATTTGTAACCCTGCTTGGTAATCACTATTCTAAACTGGTAGAGGAAGCAGGAAAGTGGACACTCCTACAAAAAGGTCAATTTGTGGGTTGAGGTAAAAAAAAACAAAAAAAAAACATAAAAAATAAACACCCAAACACTCAAAAAACCCAAAAAATAACCTATAGTTAACAATAACCAATAAATATACTATATATAATTTCATATAGATAGATATATAGTTTTTTACAATGTAAGTTGCCTTTTCAGAGTTGCTGTGAATGGAACAAACTCATACAATGCACAGTAAATAGTGACATGTGGAGTGGAATAGTTAAGTTGTTTCACGCTATGTCAGAAACACAGCTGATGGGAAATTAAGAGCAAATCTGCTGCTCTTTGTTCTTGCTCAGTAAGCCCAGAGACATTTGCTTTCAGCAGCGCCCGTGATGACCGTGTGGACACAAAACTGACCTCTGCTCTCTGTCTACTGACCAGAGGCCTGAGGGATGAGTGCTCTATGTGACCGCTTAACTTGCAACCCCTGAGGTCAGAGGTCGCTCTGGAGTCAACCACTGTCGAGATGACCAGAGTGCAAATTCCGCTCTTGCTCGCTCTCTCTTATTTTTTTAAAGGATAGCATCACTCTGTTGCTTCATAAGGTATTTAGCAGCCCTCATTTTTACTGCTGCCAATTAATAATTAGGCCTTTTTTTAATTATCAGAATAGCTGCAGATCAATTTTTAGTCAGCAAACCTATTAATGGATTATTTCTTTCACCTCTAGCTACAATATCAACAGTCTTCTTGTTTGGCAGCCGGTTAAACTGAGGTCAGACATTTACATGTCTAATCGCCTATTGTGACTACAGAAAATGGGCCCCGTTTTCAGGCAAGAGGCAGCAACTAACTGAGCTGCAGAGTAAACACTGAGTCGGTTTTAGGCGCTTTCACCCCGGCTGTTAAACTCCGGCTAATGGTGTGTAAACGGAGCAGAGGGCAGCTGGACACAGTGACTGCAGGCCTGTGGGAAGTGACAGGTGACTCTTTGTGATGCTGCAGTAATACTAAATGAATTCTATGGTAGAGGCAGAATGACAAATATTTCAATCAAACATTATGACTCACCTATAACATGAATTTAGGAAGTGTTTACTGCTTGAGCAATTTAACAGGAAATTGAGAAACTTTCTGGTAAAATGCAAAAAAGATTAAAATAACAGGTGACTCCTCAGTGGGCTGAACTTTTTGGTGAAAATCATCATGATGTTTCATAATTCAGTCATCTGACACTGGAGGAAGGCGTGGGAAGCCTTTTCCGTACAGGCTGTAAGGCTGTGAAAAAGCATTTTGTTGAACCACCTTATTTACAGAAAACGCCTAAGCAGTGTGAGCATAACTCTGACCTCAACTTTCCACAAGGATTATGAAACCATGCACTGAGAAATAATAACAAATCTGTACGCTTCTCATTCCCTCCACCAAGTATATTTGCCTGATTGACTATTCTCTCCCAAGTATGTGGGCAATCGTCTATTGAGAGCACATTTCCTTATCAGCGTCTAGCACACTGTCTGAATCCGTTATCACAATGGGCCAGATCAGTGCAGGCAGCCCCTCGCTCTCTCGGCTGAGGCGCCCATGAAAAAGAATTTCTGGAGTTGGGTGCCAACCGATAGGCCCTGAGCTCTTTATCCCCTTAAAGCCAATTCACACTCTGCATGTTTAAATATCTCAGCTCAACCCCTGCCCTCCCACTCCCATCACGCACTCGAACCCCTCCTCCTCCCCCTGCACCTTCCTCTCGCTCTCTCTCTTACCCTTCCGAGTCCAAGCATAGAATTGCGAAGCTGCCGACCTGCAGCACGGGTGGGTGGCTGGGTGGGATGCAGGTGCAGGGCTGGTTGGATAGTGAGAGGAGGGGAGTCTTCCATTGTTGGGCTGGACAGCACCCTCTCTCCTCTGGAGCACCCTCTGATGGGGGAGCCCACTGACAATCACACATCCTAATCTGATTATGCAAATGTCTACTTCAAAAAGCATTGCGCTGTAACCCCTTACCCTGTGGTGGGAAGACAGAGCAAGGAAGGAAGAAGTGGAAGCAGTAGGAATGCAAACAGGAAATGGTAGATTGTTGAGTTCCAGAGAAAATTAAATATGAAGGCAAAAGCACAGTTAGGGGCTCAGTGATTCTGCTGGTTAATCACTCATTGATCACTCACTCTCACACATCCACTGCACCACCAGGGGAGGTCTAAGGTTGAAAACAGTACACACTCGCACACTGAATGGCCAGTGACTGCCTCAGCAGGGCATTGAATCCAATATTCAAATGCTTATTGTTTTTCCAGACGCTCCTGAATCCAGCGTCAAAAGGAATCTACAATGTTAATGAGGGGGACAAAGTACCCAGAGTTAAGATTTACACGCCCAAACAGTCAGCGGTGACATTTCCCAAGAACAACAACGATTCCTGAAGGCGTGGCTGACAACTCTTGCGACCCTTCTGGCCTCAGCAGGTTTCTGAAATCAGCTGCCTCTTTCTGCTCCTGGATATCTTTCTACTACGAGTCTTTAAAATGTTGGGAGACGTGTAGTTATACACTGTAGTACTTTCAGCTAAGTGCTAATGGTATAAAATTCATTGTCGTAGTGTATCATGTTGACATGCACACGTGCCTCTTATCCAAATATGGACTGGAGGCACAAGTGAATATTGTCAGATCAGAAAGTATTTGGTCAAAAACCAAAGTTGAAACTCAAACATGATAATATAAGGATCTGAGTTAGTTCTTGGAGAGCTAAAACTTTACCTATTTTCTTAACTACTTGTTGTGTTGGTAGCCTGGACCGTCCCCCAACTGACGTTTGGAGAGAGGCAGGATGTAACCTGGACAGGTCACAGGCAATGATGGGGTTAATTTGGAGTCACTAAACAAAGACAAAGAACACACAAACTTGCAGAGATGCTGGAACTAACCACTAGTTTTAAGCTAGGGATGCACCGATGCAACATTTTCCTAGGGCAGATATTAAACTCTAGCTTCCATAATCCAGATTTACATCGTAGATGTAGCAGTAAGTAGTGAAGAAGGCTGTGCAGAGACTTTATGTGACGCAGGAGGCTTTTTTAAAAAGGGAAGCGATCAGAAGTATGAGTAATCATATTACTAACTCAAGTTCCACATAAGGTGTGGGAGTTATGTATAAGCCTATATAACTGAAATTTCTACTGAAATTTCCAATTCACTCTACCTCTACTATACTAACAACCACAAACTGGTGCTCTGAAAACTTTTATCATTTCCTAGTGTATTTCTCCTATTTATTTGTTTTATTTTTTCCAGCACTGTCAAATTTACGGTTATTATGTTTTAACGCATGGTGAAATAAGACATGGTTCATAAAAAGGAAGTGAGTCAAGGTTCAGATTTATTTACTTAATAATCATCTTTTCTTATATACTTTTAAAAAAGGATCAGACCACAGCTGGTTTTCCTGCTGACATTCAGACACCATGGATCTGCGTCTCTCTGCCTGCATCCTGCTGGTACTTTGTGCGACATGGAGTGCAAACGGAGGGAACATTTTGGTGTGGTACACTGATGGCAGCCACTGGATAAACATGAAGCCTGTTCTGGAGACGCTGGTTGACAGGGGACACCAGGTGACTGTACTGGTCCCGAGCTCGTCATTATACATGAACACCAATGAGCCATCCCGCTTTCACTACGAGCCCTTCAACGTATCTTTCTCAAAAGATGCCCTGCAAGATTTTTTAGAAGAATTCCTTCGATTCTCCATGTATGAAATTGATTATATGAACTACTGGGAGATCTACATCAGATTCAGTGAAATAATCAAGACTCAAATGCAGTTTTCTATCCAGTATTTGGACGGTGTGGTGAAATCAGAAGTCGTCATGAAGAAGTTGAAAGAGGGAAATTACGACCTTCTCTTCGCTGATCCAATCTATCGTGGCAGTGACTTGGTAGCAGATATTTTGGGGATCCCGCTCGTTTTCTCTTTGCGCTTCTCCTTAGCTTATAACTGGGAGAGGCATTGTGGTCAGATGCCTGCTCCACCATCCTTTGTTCCCGGTGCCATGAGCAAACTCACAGATAAGATGGACTTCTCAGAGAGAGTGTGGAACTTTCTCTTCTATGCTCTCCAAGACATTGCAATGAGTCACATTTTTGGAAAAGTAGACAGATATTACTCTGATGTCAAAGGTGAGCAAATAGGCACTAAGCACTGATAAAAAAAAAAATTTGAAATCTGCTAATACTATAAATACAGTGTTTTATATCTCATCAGATCTGATTAAGAAAATATGTCTTCAATGAAATATTGGTGATACATTAATGTCCATTACTTATGCATTGCAACAGGAACTCCCACCAGTGCCTGTGAGTTGATGAGTAAAGCAGACATCTGGTTAATTCGAACCTACTGGGATTTTGAATTCCCTCGTCCTTTCCTCCCCAACTTCAAATATGTTGGTGGGATCCACTGCAGACCTGCTAAACCTTTACCAGAGGTAAGGACACTCAACTATTACCATCTGATTAATCATTACATCACAGAATATTCCTGCCAGGAGCAGTGAAGCCATCAAAATTTTGAACAAAAATGCAAAAACAGTTGGCTGTTGGTGGGATAATATTCGACTTGTTACAGGATCTGGAGGAATTTGTGCAGAGTTCTGGAGATGATGGCATTGTGATCTTCACTTTAGGATCCATGATCATCAACGTCACCAAGGAGAAGGCAAACATGATAGCCTCAGGCCTCGCTCAGATCCCACAAAAGGTCAGAGGATAATCTTTGTGCTAGCTGTAATCAATTTGTGTAAAGTATGGAGTAGTTTTTCATGTTTCAGATAACTGCATTAATTAATGACATTACAGATTGGACGTTTCAAGTTCCCCTCCCTTATGGGAACATGCCAACTTAAGTTTGTTTTGTTTTTTTAAATTCAGAGTGTGCAAATTCTTTGTCACCAACTTGATACACTGTGATACACCAACAAAAACACCACAGTACACCAACAACACAGTGTAAGCTTAGAAATGTTTCACCATTTACAGGTGCTGTGGAGATACAGGGGAGAAAAACCAGCAACTTTGGGTGCCAACACTCGAATATATGACTGGATCCCTCAGAATGACCTCCTGGGTAAGTAAAGTTGGTACTCATGGATATGGGCTTGGGTGGGCAGAAATTGTACTAGTGAAATGAGATGCTGGAAAGATTGCAAATTTAACAGTACCACTGCCAACCAAATTATTTTTTTTCTCAAAACCTTTACTTAATTTTAATTCTTAAAGCCACTTGAGGCTTATTTCACAACATTAAATGTGTTTTTGGAAGCTGTGAGCACTTTTTATAACACAAGGAAACAATTTAAAGACTGAGAATTTTCTGACATACTATCCTGATAACTTATTACTTCTTGTGCAAACCTGCTATGTTGATTAGGTTGTGATTTTCTCTCTCTCTCTCTCTCTCTCTCTTCTTCTGTTGCACTATAGAGTACTACAGTGCTAAAATCCCCTGTTCCGGATTATTAAAATGCTCCTGTTGTCCAAATGTAAAAAACTAACTTTCAATGTCACATGGTTATTTGGCATGTGTTAGGTCACCCTAAAACTAGAGCTTTCATCACTCATGGAGGCACAAATGGGATTTACGAAGCCATCTACCACGGAGTTCCCATGGTGGGCATCCCAATGTTCGGTGACCAGCCAGACAACATGGTCCATATGAAGGCTAAAGGAGCTGCAGTTATTCTCAATTTGAACTTCATAACAACGGAAGCGCTTAGAGACGCAATCAACACAGTCATCAATGACAAATCGTGAGTTCTCTGAACTATCTGCACTTTGGATTAAGCACTGAAAGCATAGACTGTAAAACAAAAAAAGCATTCAAAGAAAGGATGAATGTAGGTTCAGAGTCTGAAAAGTGAAGTCTGCCTCTGCAGAAATCCATACAAGAGGATATACAAGCCTATAGCTCTTTCAACACAAAGCGTTCCTAAATTATGGTCACATTTAAAATAAAACAGATGTCAACACTTTAGGACATGGCTACTTTGCGTCATTACCCTATGAATGTGCAGTAACCTCAGATTCTCAGTTAGTCATGCTCAAGTCAAGGCTTCAAAATAGGATTTTACTAATCTGTTATTTGTCATATGGGCAATTTTATTTTTTTATGTACAGTAAATGATTGAAGCTGATTTTTTTTCTTTTTTCAAAAACCTATATCCACATTCACAGGTACAAAGAAAATGCTATGCGGCTGTCCAGCATCCACCACGACAGACCCATCAGTGCTCTGGAAGAGGCAGTATTCTGGATCGAGTTCACACTGAGAAACAAAGGAGCCAAGCACTTGAGGGTCCAGGCCCATGAACTCACCTGGTACCAGTATCTCAGCCTGGATGTCCTGGGCTTCTTCCTCACTATAGTTCTACTCATCATATTCATCTTCATCAAGACCTGCAGTTTGTGTTTGAACAGGTGTTGTGTCAGGAAAGGAAAGACAAAAAAGAAGGCTGAATAACAGACTGAACAGAAACGGTGCTGTGAGTGTTGGACTGGGGCAATATTTGTTACCTGCATGAAACTTTCTTTCATATATGTTGAATTTCCCATCATCTTCTCCTTTATGTATCACCACTAGCTACATTAACAGATGCACCAATTTGCAGAAGTGTACCTGAAGTTGATCTGACATTAAAAAGAGGTTTACACAAGCATATACATTTGAATAACATCTATTATCTATGTTTCTTTTTCCCCATCTTCTTTGAACTTCCCCAGCATCAGCTCTATAAATACTGTACCATCTACTGCAGTGTAATGGCCACAAATCTGGATTTGAAAAATAATAGAAAAAGGTTTCTTTTTTAGGCAACTCAAATGTCAACCACCATCCTGTGAAGCAGCTGCAGTAAATTGGAAGATATCTGGTCACACGAAAATACACAACTGCTATAATTTTATTTCCAAAATATCTGATGTAATGTGGCTTTATTGTCATGTAATACCACTTAAATGGTGCACTGAGTCAATGTAGCATGATCTCTGCCCTGAAAGATGTAGGCAATACAATGCAAAGCACTGGTGTCCTAGTCAATGGGACAGCAAACAGTGACTTGAACACCTTGAACATGGCTCTCATCACTACCAGATCCTCCCAGAAGATAACATGCTCACTTCCAAAGAAAATAACATTGGAGCAGCTTACAGCTCTTCAAGAGTAAAATGAATCAATGATACTCAATTAACACCATTTCTTGTGAACTGATAAGATAAGAAATGTTGTTGCCTATGATGACACGTAGGAATAGCAATCTGTTACTGACAGTTCAAATACATTTGCTAAGATAGCTTTTCGTGAAACGGTTTCATACAAACACAATTGCTATTCATGATTAGCTTAATTATGTCAGAGCAAACTGTGAATTTGTTTCTATTTCATGAAAGTGTTGCCACCTGGTGGTGAAAGTTTTAGGTTCATTTTTGCTGACAGTAATTACAAATAGCACCCACATTGGTTCAGTTATGTGGATCTGGATGACACCTGGTGAAAATCAAATCTCAGGACTTACCACAATTCACTGATCACATTAACTCGGTGGACCAACATTGAAAATTCACCAGGTAGGATATGAAAAGTAGCAGGTTAGCCTTCCTAGACTGTGAGATTTCCATCAGTAATGGGGGGCATTGAAAAGTCAATGTGTACCATCAACCTATCCATACTGATCAGTATTTAAGCTTTGAAGCTCATCATCCATTGGAGCATAAACTGGGTGTCATTAGGACGGTACAACACAGAGCAAACACCATCCCCACAGACACAGCAGCCAGGGAAGCAGAAGAACATCACATCAAGAAGACCCTGAGTAAATGTGGTTATCCCAGCTGGGCATTTCTCAAAGCTGGGAAGGCGCCTCAAGAAAGCTCCAGCCAATAAAGGAAAGATGGTCAACTGCCGCCTAAGCAAAAACCCTTAGTGATCCCTTATGTGTCAGGAGTATTGGAACAGTTGAGATGCAATTTTTTTTCTAAACGCTGCATCTCTGTGGCTTTTAAACCCCAAAACACACTGCGCCAAAAGATTGGTCCACCCAAGGATTGGGTCCCCCAACACAAACAGAGTAATGTAGTGTACGCTGTTAAGTGCCAGTAGGATTGCCAGGATTTATACATCAGAGAAACCAAACAACCTCCAACTGTAGCCAATCCCCAACTCTCTGTGAATGGTACTCTTGGCCATTGGTCAATGGTCATTAGAGGATCAATAGGGTGCCCATGACCCTCTAGGGGACACTCCCACAGGGCTTAAAATCTGGGACTCTCCACCAATTGTTCTTACAACTGAAGAAGCTTCTTGGATGAGAGATGAAACATCTTCAAGGAAACTTAAAGAAGTTCAGACACTTTTCCTTGATTTCAGTCATTGTGCAAATGTACTGTTTATAAGATCGGGGAAACCTGCTGTCAACTGAGACTGAAGAAATCACTTGGATGAGTGACGAAACGTTTCTCCCACTGAAAATGACACGTCCAGATGAACAGAATCAACCTTTTGGAATTTACTTACCTGCATGCTTGAGCATGCACCAAGATACAAATAGCACAATTAAGATACTCTAGCTTGCCAAATGTATTTGCATTATTTCCCATCTGCCTTCAAATGTATATGAACTTTAGTGACATCTCACTCTTCATGGCGCAGGGTCAGTTTTTTGGACCCAGTCTCCTGTTCATTGCAGGCACTGTGGCACATCTTTTTGAAAACGTCGGGGTGCTTCAAATCTTAAGATTTTTGGGGGGCAGCTATTTTGGCATTTCATCACCATGTCGAAGGCAGGCGACTTGGCGCTCTTTTTTGGGTAATGGAATTTCAGTTCCCATTTCAGTTCCCTTGGTGTTCATCTGAACAACAGACTGGACTGGACTCATAACTCAGACGCCCTCTACAGGAAAGGGCAGAGCAGGCTGTACCTGCTGCGGAGACTCAGGTCGTTTGGGGTGGAGGGCCCACTCCTGAAGACCTTCTATGACTCTGTGGTGGCTTCTGCTATCTTTTATGGTGTGGTCTGCTGGGGCGGCAGCATCTCTGCTGGGGACAGGAAGAGACTGAACAGGGTGATCCGAAGGGCCAGCTCTGTTCTAGGATGCCCTCTGGACCCAGTGGAGGTGGTGAGTGACAGGAGAACGGCGGCTAAGCTGTCATCCCTGTTGGACAACGTCTCCCACCCCATGCAGCAGACTGTGACAGCACTGAGCAGCTCCTTCAGTGGGAGACTGCGGCACCCACGGTGTGGGACGGAGAGATTTCGCAGGTCTTTCCTCCCCACTGCTGTCAGACTCCACAACAAAGACTTTAACTGAACAAACACACACATCCACACATGTGCAATAACACTAAGTGCAATAATCTTTTCTGGCATCGTTGTATTTTTACTCAGTTGTATATAGCATTCGTATTCTATTTTTATCTTATTGTATATTTTTATTCTATTTTATTCTACTGTATATAGTATATTATTTTATTCTATTCTGTACAGTTGTGTACTGTATTTATTCTTATTGTATTCTAATTTTTGCGTCATAACTTTTGCACTGTCCACTTCCTGCTGTGACAAAACAAATTTCCCACGTGTGGGACTAATAAAGGTTATCTTATCTTATCTTATCTTATTAGATCTCTTGGGCAGAACCAGATCTAGCTGCAGTCAATATAAGGGTGATAATGTGGGCTGTCTAACTGCAGTCTTGGGAAGTGATTTAGTGGACTATCACTACAGCGACAACGATGACAAGCCAGCTTGTCATTGTTGCGCTTATAGACATTTTGCCCATGTTGTGCAAAATGGGGCTAACAGCCATTCATATACCTAAATCTTAAAATCTCTGTGTGGGAAACACTGATTTTTTTGTTTTGTACATCTCCAAAACATGAATTCTACCTAACCTAACTGATTTGCTTAGTTTTGTTCAGTTGAGTTGCAAATAATTCAGTTCAAATAATGATACTCAACAATGATTGCGCTTAATTGTCTAAAGCTGATGTATGAATGTACTGAAAAATATTGTTAAAGTTAAAATACTCAAGAGTAATAAACTAGTACAGTTTATGAACATTTTACTGATGGGCTTTTTTAGACAGAGGATTTAATTATTTCTGATATTTCTGAATTGGATTAAATAAACACTCTGTTTTAATGTTCTCCAGTGTGAGCATCTCTAATCTGAACTAATATCAGCCTTCACTGATAGCCAAGGCTCTCTGACACCGGTCATTGAGTGTTACTATTAAACCCCATTTCACATTTAACTTTCAAAGTAGCATTGCAAATATCATCAAAGGCAAATGTGCAATAAGAAAACGCTGAGCTTTTGTAGAGCCATGAACACGTTACTCAGCTACATTTCATCTTGAAAGGATCTGCTCAAAAATCAGCCACTACGAACGGATCCAAAACAGATCCAGACCAGATGAGCTGTGAAATGATTTGTTCCACACATCTGACTGCGATCATGATCCTTCCCGCTGTGCAAGTGGACCCGGTGTTACGGATCCGGTATTGAGCCTGTGGTACATCCGGGGCGGGTCCGGTCCGGTCCGGATTAGTCAGGGAAGTTTTAGCGGATTCAGGCCCGTGTTTACTTTCGGCGGTGTTGAGCTGTTCTGTCACCTGCTGTCGCGATTCACCGTCTCTTTACTCTGGTAAGCTGCGCTTATAGACATTTTGCCCATGTTGTGTAAGCAGTTACATTCATACTGACACTTTATAGTTTTATTTTAGGGAGCTCGGTCATGTCTCCGTCAGCGGCCCGAGTTTAATGCCTTCCGGTATTGTGGTCACGTTAAATCAAGGTTGTATAACGGCCACAACCAGTAACAATCTTCATTCTCGAAGATTGTTTTCCTTACTTTCTTGTTTGTTTTTCCGTGTGGCTTTGTTTGTTTTTTCTCGCTTGTGTTTCTGGTGACAGAAACTTAATTTCTTTCGAGGGGAATTTTGTTCCATCGAGCTGCTGGTGTCAGGTTCAGGCAGCAGGCTGACTTAGAAATTGTTTACTTGCACGCTAGATGTATCCTGTTGAATACTTTGTTGAATATACTCTAGTTTTTTATATTTTCAGATGTGATACGGTTTCTTGGACATCTCATAGAGAAGTTTGGTGAATTCAACATTTGAAATGACTACTATTTTGTATTACTTCACTCTACCTCTCCTCAACTAACAATTACAACATCAGGCTTTCATATCCTTTTTATTTCTTTGATTCTCATACAAGTTAGATGTTACTCTTGTTTTTTCCCCCACTATTGTCAACTTTACTATCATTACTTTATAGCCCATTATGAAATGACCAATGCAGTACACAAAGAAGTGAGCCAGAGTTCACCTTTATTAAGTTAATGATTATTTTTCCTGGAATGCTTTCACCAAAGGATCAGACCACAGCTGGTTTTCCTGCTGACATTCATGGAGCTGCGTCTCTCTGCCTGCATCCTGCTGGTACTTTGTGCAACATCGTGTGCAAATGGAGGGAACATTTTGGTGTGGTACACTGAAGGCAGCCACTGGATAAACATGAAGCCTGTTCTGGAGACATTGGTTGACAGGGGACACCAGGTGACTGTACTGGTCCCGAGCTCGTCAATGTACATGAACACCAATGAACCTGCCCGCTTTCACTATGAGCCCTTCAATGTCACTTTCTCATTGGAGGCTATGGAGGAGTTTCTAGAAGAGTTCCTCCAATTCAATGTATATGAGATTGATTATATGAGCTACTGGGAGCTCTACATCAGATTCATTGACATAATGAAAACTGACCTGCAGTTTTCTATCCAGTATTTGGACGGTGTGGTGAAATCAGAAGCCGTCATGAAGAAGTTGAAAGAGGGAAATTATGACCTTCTCTTGGCTGACCCCATCTACCCTGGCAGTGACTTGGTAGCAGATATTTTGGGGATCCCACTCGTCTTCTCCTTGCGCTTCTCCTTAGCTAATAACTGGGAGAGGCATTGTGGTCAGATGCCTGCTCCACCATCCTTTGTGCCTGGTGCAATGAGCAAACTCACAGATAAGATGGACTTCTCAGAGAGAGTGTGGAACTTTCTCTTCTACGCTCTCCAAGACATCGTGATTGATCAGTTTTCTTGGAGAGTATTAGACAGATATTACTCTGATGTCAAAGGTGAGCAAATGGACATGAAGCACACGGTTGAAAAAAACAACAACACTGTTAAATGTAGTGTTTTTATATCCCATCAAACCTGCCTAAGAAAATACAACCTGCATGAACTATTGGTGATATGTTGATGTCTATTATTCATGCACTGCAACAGGAACTCCCACCAGTGCCTGTGAGTTGATGAGTAAAGCAGACATCTGGTTAATTCTAACCTACTGGGATTTTGAATTCCCTCGTCCTTTCCTCCCCAACTTCAAATATGTTGGTGGGATCCACTGCAGACCTGCTAAACCTTTACCAGAGGTAAGGACACTCAACTATTACCAACTAATTAATCATTACAGAATATTTGTGCCAGGAGCAGTGAAACCATCAAAATGTTGAACAAAAATAATAAAAAAAACAGCTGGTTGTTGGCTGTGGGATAATATTCGACTTGTTACAGGATCTGGAGGAATTTGTGCAGAGTTCTGGAGATGATGGCATTGTGATCTTCACTTTAGGATCAATCATCAACAACGTCACCAAGGAGAAGGCAAACATGATAGCCTCAGGCCTCGCTCAGATCCCACAAAAGGTCAGAGGTCAGAGGATTTGTGCCAACTGTAATCAATTTGTGCAAAGCATGGAGTAGTTTTTCATGTTTTAGATAACCAGTTACCAAGTGCTCTTCTTCTGACCATCAGAAATGAATTACTATTTCTTAACATGTTGTATTGTAATTAACAATTATTATTCAAGTTGCATGTACCTTGTGGGAATTGGCTTACTTCATTTTTATATCCTTATTCTTTTAAATTTCACATTAATATTTCTGAGCAGTGTATTTTAAAAGAACCCTTTGAAAACACATTAGATCTCAGTGTGCAAAAAAAAATCATGTTGAATATCTATAATGATACTGACTGTAAAGGGAAAGACAACCTAACAAGTGCTGAATTCAAAGACGCACTGAAAATGCAAATGTAAAAAATAATGATTCAGCAGGCTAGTCTATTTTGCCAAAATATTATTGCAGCAAATCAAACAGGGTATTCTGTAGTTTCAGACGACTTCACAAATAGGTACCAGGGCATCACAGGCAGTCAGCGCTATCCATTCCTTTATCCACCAGGAACTGCCAGCATACTCCTGCCACATGAGCCTGTGTATTGTTGTGCATCAAGAAGAACCCAGAGCCCACTGCATCAGTGTAGAGTCTGAAAATGGGTCCAAGGATTTTATCCACATACCTAAATGCAGTAAAAGTACTGTTGCCTAGTCTGTAGGTCTATGCATCGCTCCATGGATATACCTCCCCAAACTATCATGTAACTAGAAACTCCTCCATGCTCACGACACTGTGCTGGGAGACAGCAAACCTTCTTTCAATGTGACATATTGAAGTACTACCTGCACAACTTTTAACTGATTAACAACTCCCGCAGCTACTTAGCCGATCAGTGTAAGTTTAGTTATGCTGGAAAAAAAACAAACCACCAATAAAATTATGTGATATATGTACTACAATAAATAAGTATAATAAGATGTAATGAAAAAACACCATGTGAACTTTCTATTTAAAGGTGCTGTGGAGATACAAAGGAGAAAAGCCAGAAACTTTGGGTGCCAACACTCAAATATATGATTGGATTCCTCAGAATGACCTCCTGGGTAAGTAAAGTTGGTACCAATCACAGTTATTTCTTTCTATGTCTGCCTTTTATTCCATGAGAAATAATCCTAATGAAATCAGATGCCACAGAGACGGTAAAGTTCACAGTAACACTGCCAACTAAGAATTTTTACAAAAATACTCAAATCAGCTCAAATTAGTTGTTCAGGTTTATTGAAACCTTTTTGCTGTCCAAGTGTGAAAAACGTACTCCAGATGTTTCATGGTTATTTGACATGTCTTAGGTCACCCTAAAGCTAGAGCTTTCATCACCCATGGAGGCACAAACGGGATTTATGAAGCCATCTACCACGGCGTTCCCATGGTGGGCATCCCCATGTTTGGTGACCAGCCAGACAACATGGTCCATATGAAGGCTAAAGGAGCTGCAGTTATTCTCAATGTGAATTTCATGACAACTGAAGATCTTAGAGATGCAGTCAACACAGTCATCAATGACAAATCGTGAGTTCTTTGAACTATCTGTACTTTGGATTAGGATTTGAAAGTATAAATTTTATAGCAAAGATGAATGTGGGCTCAAAAAGTATGAAGGCCAAGCAAAACATAAATATGGATTATAGTGGTTCTTCGTTTATCGCAGGAGTTACGTTCCAAAAATAACCTGCGATAGGTGAAATCCGCGAAGGAGCCAACTTTATTTTTTTTACAATTATTATAGATGTTTCACCTCTCACTACTAGGGATGGGTGGTTCTGACATAAACGGTAGTAACCAGACCGAAAAGCAGCACACATTTCAGTGCTTTATTTCTGTGCTTTTTTTAACTGAGATGTCATACATTTTGGATTCTAGCCAATCATTTTACCTTTACAAGGATAGTAGGCGGGCCCAGGTACATACGTTCTTTTAGAGCAGAGCTACAGATTAAAAATGCCCAAGGTGAAGCGGTCAAAAGTCTGGCTGTACTTCACAGCAAAAGATGCAAACTCAGCAGCCTACAACAAGTGCTTTAAGGTGATACTGTGCAAAGGAGGTAACACCTCGAATCTGATGAAACACCTGGCGACGCATAGCATTTTTTTAAGAGCCTAGAAATGCGCCGTATTTGATAGCTTGCTGCAAGACCTCACACCGAGTGTGGGTGGGTTGCCTGTTATCGGACCCGGAGTTAGCAACATCCCCCAAGAACCCGAAGAGGAGAGCCCTGGCCCCTAGCCCTGCCAGTGTAACAGAAATGATGACGGATGATGATGGCAGCAGCAGCCGTTCTCCTCTGTGCAAGTAGCTTAATGTTGTTCGAGTGTAATTTATGTTGAGTAGGCTAACCATGTTATTAAATTAATGCACGTAAGGTGAACTAGTAAACACCATCGTAGTTACATGCGGCTGTCTTCTTGTTTGATGGCAGATACTCTCTTGATCCAGGCAAAAAAGGCTAAAATGACCAAAGAAAAAGTGGAAAACGGCTAAACATGGTAAATGGTCTGTATTTATATAGCGCTTTACTTGTCCCTAAGGACCCCAAAGCGCTTTACATATCCAGTCATCCACCCATTCACACACACATTCACACACTGGTGATGGCAAGCTACATTGTAGCCACAGCCACCCTGGGGCGCACTGACAGAGGCGAGGCTGCCGGACACTGGCGCCACCGGGCCCTCTGACCACCACCAGTAGGCAACGGGTGAAGTGTCTTGCCCAAGGACACAACGACCAAGGCTGTCCAAGCCGGGGCTCGAACCGGCAACCTTCCGATTACAAGGCGAACTCCCAACTCTTGAGCCACGATCGCCCCCGACTAAACATGAGGTTTTTTGGACAAAGTTTGTGTTTTTTTTCCATTGTTTAAGCTCTGCTTCCAGCCAAGAGTGATACCATATATGCCCTATAGCTGCAGAAAAGACTAACATTGTTATCTTTTTATTAAAAAAAAAAAAAACAGCTAAAAATTAGAGGTTTTAGGACAAGTTTGTGTTTTCCATTCTTTAAGCACCAGTTCGAGCACCGTTTAAGCACCGGCACAGTTTCAAAAGTACCAGTTTGGCACCGGTATTGGATAAAACCTAAACGATACCCATCCCTACTCACTACACACTTTATACACTTTTCTCAGACAGGCACGAACATTTTCACACTTTTCTTTCTGTTTTAAACACTTTCAAACTTCAAACTTTTGTAAAAAAAAAAAAAAAAAAAATGTCCAGTATTATAGAATGAAACCAAAGGTCCCCAGGGTTCCTCTTGACGGTGCAAAACGTTTCGTCGGTATTGTTGTGTTTGTTGGGGAGAAAACTTACATACATACAGAACAGCACTTCAGAGTCACACTGCTAGTGATCAAAGATTTATGTCAATTTGACAAGCTGAACGCATTCTGTACTGTACTGGAGACACGGCACGAGGTTGATTGACAATGGTCTACAGCCAATCAGGACGCAGAACACAATGCGCTATAAAAACATTTTTAAAAAGCATGCAAAATTGCGTACACTCAACAATAGAATTATTAACTCGAACTAAATGAAAACTAATTCTGCAACATTAATTTCTGGTTTTCTTTACAAAAGTTTATTACTAACCTTATGTTCATTGGAGAAATTTAATGACCATGTTATCATCAGATAACACCTCTAGTATGCAGAACAAGAGTCAAATGACCTGCAAAATTCACATTTGTATTTCAGCGCACACAGATCCTCAAGCAGAGGGCCTGGCTTAACAAAGAAAGTTCATAACCATTGTGGTGATACTGGTCATCTCCAATTGGGGTTTTAAGTTTTGTGGAGCGAGCTAACACAAAGAAAGTTTAGAAGCTTTCTTCTAACCTCAGTAAACCCTTTGCCAATGATCTTGGGGTCTCAGTGGTCTCAAAGCTTATTTGGCTTCCATCTTTTTTATACAGTTCATGATTGAAAGGGTTTTTTTGGTATAAATAATAGATAATAGCAGGTCATAAAGGAACAAGGGTCTAATGAGCTTGATAGCGGAAGTACCACAAAAGCTTCAAAGGCCACAAAATGATTGAAATATCTCTAGATGTCAATTTTAACTTGAGGCGTTATCAGTTTTAGAGTTTTGAAATATATCCCTTTATTGTCTGGCAAAAAAAAAAAAAAATCTAAGTATAACAATTCAAAGGTTTTTTTGTTTTTTAAACCTATATGCACATTCACAGGTACAAAGAAAATGTTATGCGGCTGTCCAGCATCCACCACGACAGACCCATGAGTGCTCTGGAAGAGGCAGTATTCTGGATCGAGTTCACACTGAGAAACAAAGGGGCCAAGCACCTGAGGGTCCAGGCCCATGAACTCACCTGGTACCAGTATCTCAGCCTGGATGTCCTGGGCTTCTTCTTCACCATAGTTCTACTCATCATATTCATCTTCATCAAGACCTGCAGTTTCTGCTGGCACAGGTGTTGTGTCAGGAGAGGAAAGACAAAAAGGAAGGCTGAATAACAACTAAACTGAAACGGTGCTGTGAATGTTGGACTGGGGTAATATTTGTTACCAGCATGAAACTTTCTTTCATATATGTTGAATTTCCCTTCATCTTCTCCTTTATGCACCACCACTAATGACTTTAACAGATGCACTAATTTGCGTAACAGAACCTGAAGTTGATCTGACATTAAAAAGCAAATACTGATTGGCTGTGGGGTTTTTTTGTTTTGTTTTTTTTGTTTGGAAAAAACACTAACGTCAGATTGAATTCAGTATATTCAAATTTGTTTTTGTTTTTTAATGCATAAAGAAATATTTTCCTAAAAAGCATTTCATTATTTATGCATATATTTTATTTACTCTTTTCCCTTTTCCCTTTTTTTTTTTTTTTTAATTTTTTTTAATTTTTTTATTAATCAATTCAATCTAGGAACTGTGACAATCAACATCTTCATCAATAAATCTGATATCTGGATCATGATTCTGTGGAATTTAAAGTCAGATTTCACTGTATGATAATGATTTATCTTTATGTGGATCAAATTAACTCAACAATGAGATGATACTCTGTAAGGATTTTGTAATAACAAATAAAACATTTGCATGGTGGTGACCCATCACTCTCTTGAATGGATCATTATGATGTATTCAGCTGTGAGCTTGTTGCGGGTTAGCTTTTAACCACTGATGTATCCATCACCATCCCATGGAGCAGCTGTAGTAAACAGGAAGACATCTGAAGATTTTCTTACTGGTTACAAAAAAAAGCAACCTACATTTTACTGTCCAAAACATTTATGCAATAGATGTGTCAATTTAATGTGAAATAGAGCCAGCAGTACTTTCACAACTTGTGAGTAGATACAGCATTAACTCTGCCCTGGAAGATGTAGGAAATACAATGGAGAGGCAGAGGAAGTACCAGTGTTGTAGTCAATGGGACAGCATGCAATGAATGAAAACCTTGAAGGAGACCCTCATCACCACTAGAGTCTCCCAGAAAGACACCATGCTCATTTCCTATCAAAAAACAAAAAACCCAAACACGATAGCGCTTCAAGAGTAAAATAAATCAATGATTAATAACATTCTTGTAGACTGATAGAAGAGGCTGATATCTATGAATATGTAAGTGTTAATAACAGTCCAAACATGTTTCAAAATTTTTTTGAGAGATCTTTCATATAAAAAATATGATTAAGCTATTTGATTATCTTAGTTGCAAATCCTTTAATATTTGTTACTACTCCAAGAAAAGTGCGAGTAGCTACATCAAGACTTTTTCCAGTTGCCATGTGGTGGTCAAAGTTGTAGGCAAACTTTGGTTAGGCACATTACAAATAGTAGAGTTAAGATTGTTGAATTGAAATTTGTTAAGACTGAGAGATATAAAGTGAGATTACTTTTGTATGCATGTTCTTGCCAAATCACTTTTGTCTCAAACATTACTGTATATTTTTACACTTCTGCCCAGAAACGACTCATAATCAATTAATTCCGACTCTGCGGGACAAGACCACATGAGCATGATGCCGTTTCAATATCTGTTTCTCTCAGTCAGGTAATTGTGTTTGGCATGTTGTATCTTGTATCTTATCACCTTATATAAAAGGTGAGGTCAGGGGGGGAATTTCATTGACAAGCACTCAGAGTGCCGTCTTCAGATGTGACAAACGTGCATGCTTGTGGTTTCAAATATCCAGGTGGTTTCGTATCTTTTTCTTGTGTATCAAAGTTTAGTGAGGATTGTAACTGACAGATGTGAAAATGGCTGTGTATTAATAAATATAAAAAAGAAGCTGAAAGGTAAATTTGATTAAACACAAGTATGTTTTAAGGCTGTATCCAGTTAGAATGGAGTCAGGACTCATGAAACTCAACAGGATCTTTTGGACCTCTTATTAAAGTGAGTTCAGTTGAATTCAGTTTTATTTAAATAGTGCCAAATCACAACAGCAGTTGCCTCAGGGCACTTCAACTTCATTCTTCACATTCTCCTCAAAAAATCTGGAGAGATCATCACACAGACTGTATAAAAAACTTTTTATTAATTCCTTTATTTTACCAGATATGTCTTGAATGATAACTCTCCATCACCTTTTAAATATTGGCTTAACCTTGAACCTCAACACTGGCAGAGTCAAATCATCAATGGGGTTACAGCTTGTTTGAATTCTAACAATCCTGACTCCTTTGTGTTTCAGTGGCATGCATGGAAACAGTTGCACAGGCACCCACAACTTCCTCAGATTATGCAACAGTGTCCAAGCCTATACAGTTGAAATGACCATTGTTTTACATTACTTCACTCCGTCTCTACCCGACTAACAACAACGTCGAGCTCTGACATTTTTACTAATTTCTTAGTGGATTTCTCATACCGGATCAGTCCTGCTTTTTTCAGTACTGTCAACTTTATTCCCATTAACTTTTAACCCATTGTGAAATGAGCAATACTGTACAGAAGAAGTGAGTCAGAGTTTAACTTTGAGTTAATAATTATCTTTCCTGTGATACTTCTACAAAGGATCAGACCACAGCTGGTTTTCCTGCTGACATTCAGACACCATGGATCTGCGTCTCACTGCCTGCGTCCTGATGGTACTTTGTGCGACATGGAGTGCAAACGGAGGGAACATTTTGGTGTGGTACACCGAAGGCAGCCACTGGATAAACATGAAGCCTGTTCTGGAGATGCTGGTTGACAGGGGACACCAGGTGACTGTACTGACCCCGAGCTCGTCAATGTACATGAACACCAATGAACCTTCCCGCTTTCACTATGAGCCCTTCAACGTCTCTTTCTCATTGGAGGCTATGGAAGAGTTTCTAGAAGAGTTCCTCCGATTCTCCATATACGAGATTGATTATATGAACTACTTGGAGCTCTACATCAGATTCATTGACATAATGAAAACTGACCTGCAGTTTTCTATCCAGTATTTGGACGGTGTGGTGAAATCAGAAGCCACCATGAAGAAATTGAAAGAAGGAAAGTACGACCTTCTCTTGGCTGACCCCCTCTACCCTGGCAGTGACTTGGTAGCAGATATTTTGGGGATCCCACTCGTCTTCTCTTTGCGCTTCTCCTTAGCTAATAACTGGGAGAGGCATTGTGGTCAGATGCCTGCTCCACCATCCTTTGTTCCCGGTGCTATGAGCAAACTCACAGATAAGATGGACTTCTCAGAGAGAGTGTGGAACTTTCTCTTCTACACTCTCCAAGACATCATGATTGATCACACTTTTTGGAACGTATTAGACAGATATTACTCTGATGTCAAAGGTGAGCAAATAGGCGTAAAGCACTGATTTATAAAACTATTTAAAACTTGCTAAAGATTTAAACGCAGTTTTTTAAATATCCCATCAGATCTGATTAAGAAAATATGCCTTGTATGAACTATTGGTGATACATTGATGTCCTTTACTTATGCATTGCAACAGGAACTCCCACCAGTGCCTGTGAGTTGATGAGTAAAGCAGACATCTGGTTAATTCGAACCTACTGGGATTTTGAATTCCCTCGTCCTTTCCCCCCCAACTTCAAATATGTTGGTGGGATCCACTGCAGACCTGCTAAACCTTTACCAGAGGTAAGGACACTCAACTATTACCATCTGATTAATCATTACATCACAGAATATTCCTGCCAGGAGCAGTGAAGCCATCAAAATGTTGAACAAAAATGAGAAAACAGCTGGTTGGCTGGTGGTGGGATAATATTTGACTTGTTACAGGATCTGGAGGAATTTGTGCAGAGTTCTGGAGATGATGGCATTGTGATCTTCACTTTAGGATCCATGATCAACAACGTCACCAAGGAGAAGGCAAACATGATAGCTTCAGGCCTCGCTCAGATCCCACAAAAGTTAAGTTTTCTTTAAGGACAAGTGTCCTCTTTTTTGGAAATCAAAATATGGTCACCTTAGACTACTAGGACTACCAAAACTACCATTTCTACCATCTCAAATTTTACATCACTCAGTTTTTCCTGCGAAAAGTCAGATTTTGTCTGTTTGTCTGTTGTTTGTCTGATGATTTCTAATGACAAGTCTTGAGATGTCCCCTACCCTTCAAGTCTTGAAAAATTGCATTACAATATAAAACTAGCATACAAAACCCCCCCCAATCATGTTAGCAAATATCTTACTGTTTATAGGTGCTGTGGAGATATAGAGGAGAAAAGCCAGAAACTTTGGGTGGCAACACTAAAATATATGACTGGATCCCTCAGAATGACCTCCTGGGTAAGTAATGTGGGTACCAATCACAGATGAATAACGGATCAATAGATGATGGGCAGTATAGAAACATTGATTCCATCAAAACTTATCTTAGTGAAAACAGATTCCACAACGATGGCAAATTTTCACTGCACACTGAACATAATTTTTTCTACAAAAGTTTTTAAAAGCCTGGAGCTTATTTTGCCACATTCAACACTAAATGTTTTATTGGAGGCTGTGAGCATTTGTTATATTAAAAACAAGGAGAACTGAATGAAATATGATTTTCTCACAGATGAAATCATGATTACAAGTTGCACGCTGCGCTAAACTACTTTGTTTAGTTCATTTTCTCAAAGCTGTTCCACTTTAACAGATGTCTGGACATCTGGCAAGTTAAATTTCAACTTAAATCACTTCTTCACATATATTGACATTCCCAAGTAGTCCAAGTGTGTAATAAGTAATTAAATGTTTAATGGTTTGTTTAATGGTTATTTGGCATGTCTTACGTCACCTTAAAACTAAAGCTAAGTACTTGTCCAGGTTTAGTGAAACCTTTTTGCTGTCCAAGTGTGAAAAACGTAATCCAGATGTTTCATGGTTATTTGACATGTCTTAGGTCACCCTAAAGCTAGAGCTTTCATCACCCATGGAGGTACAAACGGGATTTATGAAGCCATCTACCACGGCGTTCCCATTGTGGGCATCCCCATGTTTGCTGACCAGCCAGACAACATGGTCCATATGAAAGAAAAAGGAGCTGCAGTTATTCTCAACTTGAACTTCATGACGTCTGAAGATCTTAGAGACGCAATCAACACAGTCATCAACTACAAATCGTGAGTTCTTTGAACTATATATACTTTTGGTTAGGATTTGAAAGTATAGATTTTATAGCAAAGATGAGTGTGGGCTCAAGAGTATGAAAAGTATGAAGGCCAAGCATAACATACCTTAAACCAGAATTATTTGCAATTTCAAGTCACAGTGATCAACCTACACTGAACACAATCTGGTCTTGGTTTCTCATTCGTTTATTTATTTTTTTTAATTGATTTGCAGCATGTTTTGGGGTGCTTTACAGAGCCTTTGCGAGGCTTTTTTTTCATAAATGTAAGTTGTTATGCTGTACCTTACTAAAACCACTGAGCCCTTTATTGTCACTGGAATGTGCATGTATTAATTTAGCAGGACAAAAAAAAGATATAAATGTTCTGGCAACACTTTATAACACAAACTACAAATATGGTGCAAGTACGCTGTACTTATGTGCATTTTGTGTCAAGTCAGGTTTTTGCAGGATATAATGAAAGAAGTACACTGTAAGTACCCTGTACTTTCTGGAATGCAAACCATATTATGGAGTCACCAGCGAAACAATGAAACAATTACAATGAATGTAGCACCCACAACTAAGGCACAAGTAGCCTTTAATTACATGTAATGTTTAATACCAAGTCAGGTTTTTGCAGGAAATAATAAAATAATTACATTGTTAGACTACAAGTACCCTGTAATTAAGTGCAATTTTTTGTGCAACATTTTTTAGTTACACCATAACACAACCCATGCCCCAGAAAGCACAGGATATTTCCAGTGTACTTGTTTTATTGTTTCTTGCAAAAACCTAAATTGTTGCCTGCAAATTGCACATAAGTGCAGGGTACTTATACGCTGGTCGTGTTAAAAAGTTTTAGCAACCCTTTTGTACTTTGTTTTAATTTGCTGTTAAACCTCTTTTACACTGATGGAATAGTAGAACACACACCAAGAATACCCATTCACACAATCAAATTCGTTTCACTTAAATCTACAACAAACTAAAGTTATTTCCATGTCTCTTATTAGGCTTTGAGACCATGACATTTAACGTTTGGAGTTTAAGCTCTAACGTGCAGCCATCTCCTTAGAAATAAACAGCAGCACCGAGACTGCACAAAGTGATTAAATTATTAACTGGAGTTAAGGGCTCTTTACAATAAATTTCAAGATTAATGATTTTCTGTACCATTAATCTCTCAGTTTTCACAGCTCGTACATTTTCTTTTTATAAATATATGTAAGCAATGAGCCAAATTTAGTAATGCCAACATACTGAAGGAACAACATTTGTCTCTTATATATGATACACCTATATATGCACTGTCAAAGATACTTGTCTTTGAGTGAAGATTTAAGGTGATAAGACAAATAAATAACTGCAACTTGAATCTGTACTGAGGCTCAGTATTTGACACAGAGTTCATGTTCACTGCTGTAATAGCTAATAATGATTAATATAATAACTATAATATTGGCCATATTATATTTACATTACCAAAGTGATATGACTTTAGTCTCATGATGTCATGGTCCTGGGCCATGTTGGCCCTGTATTCTTAGTTTTCATTTATTCTTGTATTTTGTTCCTTATTTAGGCCATGCTTCCTGGGTTGCCCTGTTACGTTGTTCTTTATGTGTTTTCCCCTTGTGACTCTTACCCCCTGTGTGCCCCTCTGTGTATTTGTGAGCCCTCGTCTCTCCTTGTGTTTTATTCCATGTTTTCCCCAGCCTGTTATGTCTGTGTGCCCCCCCCGTGCTCTCTCTCCTCCTGTCTGAACCTCTGTACTTCCTGTTTTACTTTGCCCGTCTCCCGTCAGTGTAGTGTTCACTCCTGCCGTGTCTTGTTATGATTATCAGTGTCACCTGTGTTCCCCGTACTTCCCTCGTTTACCCTGTGTATTTATGTCTGCGTCTCCCTCAGTTCTGTGTCGCGTTCTCCCTCATGACTGTGTGCCCCTCCGTGTGTTTCCTCGTAAGTCCGTTCCTTAGTACTTCCCAGTTTAGTTTCATGTTATTTTATATCGCCGTTATCTTTTGTCATCTTTTGTCAGCAATAAAGCTGCATTTTGAGTTCAGTCCTGTTTTCCCGTGAGTTTGCGTTTGGGTTCTATTTCCTGCCTGCCACACAGCCAGATCATGACACATGAACAACATTAGCTAATTGTTATTTACTAACTAATGTTAAATGACTGTTCAGTACAGAAATGAAGCCCAAAAATCATGTTTTACTGTCCTGTGGTCTCAGCCTCAGATACTTATCAAATCACACAAAGCTCTTGCAGAAAAAAACAAACAAATGAACAAAATATGTTCTCCTTCATTTCTGTCAAACAAAGTTGTATAACATGTTTCCAGCGGTTAGTATCATGGTTGCTAGGCAACCTGGGCAGCGTGACGGAGACTAGACCGTCCCATACAGCCCAAAAAACTTGCCGTTTATTTTGCAAATCGAGCTCAACACTGCCCCTAGCGTCCTGGAGCACTTCCATTGTGATTTGTAGTTTGGATGTGTTTTGGATTTTGTAAGTGTTTTGGAGTTTGGATGTGTTTTGGAGTTTGGATGTGTTTTGGATTTTGTAAGTGTTTTGGAGTTTGCATGTGTTTTGGAGTTTGGATGTGTTTTGGATTTTGTAAGTGTTTTGGAGTTTGCATGTGTTTTGGAGTTTGCATGTGTTTTGGATTTTGCATGTGTTTTGGAGTTTGCATGTGTTTTGGATTTTGCATGTGTTTTGGATTTTGTAAGTGTTTTGGATTTTGTACGTGTTTTGGAGTTTGCATGTGTTTTGGATTTTGCACGTGTTTTGGATTTTGTAAGTGTTTTGGATTTTGTACGTGTTTTGGATTTTGTACGTGTTTTGGATTTTGCATGTGTTTTGGATTTTGTACGTGTTTTGGAGTTTGCTCGTGTTTTGGATTTTGTAAGTGTTTTGGATTTTGTACGTGTTTTGGAGTTTGTAAGTGTTTTGGATTTTGTACGTGTTTTGGATTTTGTACGTGTTTTGGAGTTTGTACGTGTTTTGGAGTTTGTAAGTGTGTTGGAGTTTGTAAGTGTGTTGGAGTTTGTACACTGGGGCCACCGTAATAAAGGTCTAATGGGCATAAAAGTTCAAGTACCACAAAGTTGTTGTTTTTTTAAACGTATCTCTTTATTTGAATTTTTTGATACAAAACAACAACAACAACAACAAACAACAAAAACAACACAATGTCATGGTTCTGGGTCAGTATTGACCCAGCATTCTGAGTTCTGGGGCCCGTTCTTCGTACCTCGCTAAGTAGGTTAGCTGGATTAGATTGTTGACGATTTCGCGTGATCTTGGATCGTTCGGTTCCCCGAAGCTCATCCGGGACTTGCTGTCATAGCAACAGAGCCGTAAGCGTAAACCTGCTCGGGAGCAGGTTCACTTTATGTAAACAGGATTAGATCGCGGCCACGCAGGTATGTCCGCTTCATTTATACGAAAGCAACAGCGATATTCCACCACTGTTTCACCATAAATAAATAACATCAATGTAACTAAAGACAATGCAGCACCTGATCCATTTATTGATTTCACACAGATAGATACAGGTCATTTCCTAAAAAAGGGAAATGTACTATTAACATTCTATTACATGTATGTGATTATTACAGATGTAATTCATATTTCAGAGTAGCAATTGCAAATTACTTTGTGTAATCAAGATGAGAGACCACGGCTATAAAAGCGAAGGTGGATTTGGGAAGCCTGTCGCAGCCATGTCCTGTCCGTATACGCGAGCCACCCATTGCGGAAGGTGCAAGATTGATAAGGAGAGTTTTCAGAATTCAGCGTATATTGCGGGACAGACAGGATCCTTTAGCTCAGCGCGACAGTGTGCTCATAGAGAGATATCGATTTTCCCGTGAGGATATTATTTACTTAACCAACTTGTTGACGAGGGGGTGCAGGACCACCACCTGTCTTTTTTTTTGCTCTGCCCTTTTCTTGGTTGCTGTTATAAACAAACAGATTATTTCAGGGTCTCTTTCCAAGAGACGAAAAGCAATATAAGTGATAAATATTACCATTCTGTAGAATATTCTTATATTTCACTTTTACCTGTTCCCATGTTCTAGTGGGTCCTGTTGTGGCTCTAATGTGAAAGGGGATATAATATAACATATTATAATATAATATAATGTAATATAATATTGGATAATATAGTGTGATATGATAAATCTACCCTACCGCCTACTGGTGTTGGCCAGAGGGGCCGATGGCGCGATATGGCAGCCTGGCTTCTGTCAGTCTGCCCCAGGGCAGCTGTGGCTACAACTGTAGCTGCCTCCACCAGTGTGTGAATGTGAGAGTGACTGAATAGTGGCATTGTAAAGCGCTTTGAGGGCCCCGAAAAGTGCTATATAAACCCACTCCATTATTATTGTTATTATTAAATTACTTACGAGTTTAATTTGTCAGCAACTTTCTGCCAGCCCTCTCTCCTTGCTTTTGCAGCCTTTGCAGTGTTCCCTTGCGTTCTGATTAAACTCTGAAACTCCTGAAATCCCTCACTCAAGAGTTCTTGCTCTGCTGCCGAAAAATACCGAGCCGAGCGCGCTCCGTCGACATTTTCGCCGACCAATCAGAGGGTTGCCGATCAATGTTTCCACTATCGATGCGTAGCCCCTTTTACGACACCCAGTGATGTCACATTACTGCGTCCAGCTGTACTAATCGTCAACAGCAGGTGTGTTCGGGGAACCGGATTAGCGAGCTCACGGTTAGCGCGATGGTTTGGTCTTGGATGTGTCATTTGATCTTGGATGTAGTGAGCGACGTACGAAGAACGGGCCCCTGGTCTATTTTTGAATGAACGTTTTGTTTCTCTGGTGTTTTGTTGATGATGCTTATTATTGTTTGAGTTCTATGTGTTATATTCGGTATGCCTGCTTATGGGTCTGCGTCTGTGTCTCTGTCGTGTGCTTCCTGTTTTATTTTGTAGTTCTGTGTCCTATGTCAGTGCGTTCAGCTTTGTGCTCTCCCTGTCTCGTCAGTGTAATTAGCGTCAGCCGTGTCTCCCAGCTGTTTCCTCTTCACTCCGTTCACCTCTTGTATTTAGTGTCTGTGTCTTCCCCTACTCGGTGTCGCGTCGTTAACGTCTGTTCATCCTCTTACCTCCTCCATGCTGTGTGTTTGTCATGTTCCAGTTCTCCAGCACCACTGTTTGTACGTTTTTGTTCAGTTTTGTGAGTCATAGTTTGAGGAGTTTTTCCAGCAATAAAGCTGCGTTTTCAGTTTAAGTCCTGTCTCCAAGAGTCCTGCGTATTGGGTCCACCACTCCTGCCTGCCTGCCACACAGTCAACCATGACAAATAAGCAGTCTGAGACATGTAAAAGGAAAACTAATACAGTATGGTAAATAATTGGGTCTACCAGCCATTTACACATTTGTCCTGACAAACCCAACCTGCCATTGGAATGGGGCTGCCCCTCTCACTATAGTTTTCCTCAGATTATCAGGTAAGTAATCACTGGAGGGCGCCATATATCTAAAAAAAAGTGTCACTTCAATTCAGTCTCTGCCTCTGCTCTGGCCCCAATCTGTAACAACCACCTATTGCCACCATCCCTCGTGAACTCGTGTATATGGGAGTCCACGAGGGATGGGTATTACATGTTTTTATGATTTTTTTTTTAAACATAACACTATTCTAACCTTTGGTGACCTGTCTTCTTTGTATAATTTGTATTATTATAACTTGTATCATTTCTTCCGCTATTGTCAAATAAGACACTGTGCATCTTCTATCTTGCCAGAGTTTCCAAGTCAGCCCCCTAAGCAATGGTAGGAAGAATTATTTGAGCTGAAGTCTCACAGTAAGGCTCTTATAACACAAAAAAGGGCGATCGTGGCTCAAAGAGTTGGTATTTCGTCTTGTAACCGGAAGGTTGCCAGTTCGAGCCCCGGCTATGACAGTCTCAGCGTTGTGTCCTTGGGCAAGACACTTCACCTACCGCCTACTGGTGATGGCCAGAGGAGCCCATCGCGCGATATGGCAGCCTCGCTTCTGTCAGTCTGCCCCAGGGCAGCTGTGGCTACAACTGTAGCTTGCCTCCACCAGTGTGTGAATGTGAGAGTGAATGAATAGTGGAATTGTACAGCACTTTGAGGGCCCCAAAAAGCGCTATATAAATGCAATCCATTATTATTATTAAATACCTTAATTAAGACATGGGGCAATTACTGAACCCCCCCCAAAAAAAAAAAAAAAAGTTGGGAACAGGACCTGGGCCTTAAGTTTGGGAAAGATTACTGGGACAAAGTAATTGACAGAATTCATACCTTGTCCTCATGTGCAAGACTCTCTCTTATTCAGTTTAAGACGGTGTACAGATTGCACTTCTCAAGATCTAAACTTTTTGCAATGGGTACCACCTCATAAAATATATGGCTCTTAAAGTACCATGCTTATGACCGACATTAAAGTACAGTAGTATAGGCCTATTTAACACCTACATACAGTTTACACAAGACAATTTTATGTCTTATATGAATATTATTTATTTTAACTTTCATAAACAAGATGTGACGAGTGATAATATAACAACTGTACTGCATCAAAACATTCACAGCAGGTGGGATATCCAATCTTTAAGTGATTACCCGATGAACCCTGCTTCTGGGTCCAAACTACTCTGCATTTATTAAAGCGGTTTTAATGCTTTTTATTTTGTTCTATTTATTTTGAACAAGCCCCTAAAAACAGTCAGTGATCACTGTCGGCCTCTCTCGGTTTTTATTACTTCTAATCATTTTAAAGCTCAGTTTTTAAAACCTTACGATGTAACTACACCCCAGCCCATGCAGCAGAATATTAATGACTAACCTTGGATTGTGGATGGATTATCTCAGTTTTTCTACTGACTGAAGTTTGGTCTGTTTACAGCATCCAGCCATTCGATTAAATTTGTTCCTAATCATCAGGAACTCTCACGTCAACTTTTATCGAGTTGTAAAAAGTTAGCTATCATACTCCAGCTTCACTGAGTTTGTTATGCTAACATAGCTGTGCAGCTAGCCACCGTGCAGCACATAATTATATACCAGCTAGCCCAACTTCAGTAACCCTACAAACGCCACTGCTGTTTATTTTTCAGTCTTCATTTATGTTGGAAGTGATAGCAGAGCTGTACATTTTATCTTTTGCTGTTGTGGTTAAGCTGCCGGAATTATAGCTTCACGACCCTCCTTTGTGGTTCGTGCTCGTCGAAGTTCAGTTTGCTCTTCGTGACGTTTCAGCTGACAACATGAATTACTATCGTGTGGTGGCCTCGCTGGATCCGCTGTCCACCCGCTGTGTGATGACCCTCCATGATGATGATGGTGATCCCCCCCACCCAAGGGAAATACACCCCTCTCAAGGCACTGCTGCTGTGGTGCTACTCCCTCTCTGATGCAGAGCGGGCTGATAAACTCCCTCTCTCAGGCCTGGGTGATGGTACAGCTCTCAAGCTCATGGAGGGCATGCTGCCCTTGCTAGGAACGGATGACGTTGGATTCCTCTTCCTCCGACAGTTGCTGTTGCGAGGTGACCTCGCCAACTCCCCACTGCTGGCCGCAAAGGATTACCATTCACTCGCAGAAGAAGCAGGTTGCCTTCTCCTGGCTACCAAGGGCTTCGGCATCCAGGTGATAGTTCCCGACTCACCAACGGCATCTCCCGCGCCACGGATTCTCCAACTCATCGATTGTGGCTAGGATTGTGGCACTGCGGAAAAGGGCTGTGTTTTTACCATCAGTGCCGTTCCATCTTTGCAGTTTTAAGGCCCAGGGAAACAAGCCTGCCAGCGCTCTGTAGTTGCCGTGACTGCTGGCGATAAGGAAAGGCTGCTCTTCACAGAGGACTCGCGGTTGGAGAGACGTTTTCAGGTTCACTCCGGCTCACAGAAGAGCCTCGGGAGTCAACCCGAAAACGTCGGGAGCCTCCACAATGGCACATTATTTAATCTTTAAAAAATTGGAGCTTTCCCACGTACCACCAGAGAGAACCCAAGTACTACTAGTGGTACGCATACCACAGTTTGAGAAAGACTGATCTAGACTATCTAAAATATACCCAGACATTCCTGACCTGTGTAACAGTGGCAACACATCCACCTCGTATTTAACTCATGTGTTTTTTACCTGCACAACACTTCAGTTATACAGCACTTTTTATTTTGCAGTGCTCTCTCCTGTTTTGAGTGTTACACTCAAGCCTTGCCTATTTTTTTTTTTTTTTTTATTGGATTGGACTTTTGAATCAGGACTGGTTATCAGCTGTTCACTAGTTCTCAAAAATTGTAATTGCCTGAACTGTAATGAGGTATATCTTTGTATCATTTGGTACCTATTTTATTAGCCCTGATGCCATGGTCCTGGGTCAAGCGACCCATTATTTGAGTTCCATGTATCTTCTGTATTCATTTGCACCTAGCTTAGTTCACCTAGTTAATTTCTAGATTGCAGTTTAGTTTTGTTCCTTAGTTGTTTATGTCATCTCCCCCTGTACTAAGTCTCCCCGGTTCATGTGTCATGTCTAATCTCCATGTTTCCTGTTTTACTTTGAAAGTCT
Organism: Mchenga conophoros; assembly: GCF_057382185.1. Lineage (NCBI taxonomy): Eukaryota > Metazoa > Chordata > Actinopteri > Cichliformes > Cichlidae > Mchenga > Mchenga conophoros. The sequence goes on along the minus strand of NC_140537.1, from coordinate 30,789,714 downwards.
GTATTCACTGTCAGTGTATTCAGAATCAGAATCAGAATCAGAATCAGAATACTTTATTGATCCCTGGGGGAAATTATTTTTTGTTACAGTGCTCCATTTTAAACCAACATTAAGACAAGACAGACAATACACTAACTAAGAATAGTACAATATATACATATATATACATACATACATACATAAGTCACTTATAAATAAATATTTGGAAAAGAAACATGTGTAGTTGTAGCAGCAAACAGTGTGTTAAGTGGATGCGTTGTACAGGGAGATGGCCACAGGCAGGAATGATTTCCTGTGTCGTTCAGTGGTGCTTTTCGGTAATCTCAGTCTCTCACTGAACGTGCTCCTGTGACTGACCAACATGTCATGGAGTGGGTGGGAGGTGTTATCCAACATTGTCTTTATCTTGGACAGCATCCGCCTCTCCGACACCACCTTGAGGGAGTCCAGCTCCATCCCCACAACATTGCTGGCCTTACGGATCAGTTTATTAAGTCTGTTGGCATCTGCGACCCTCAGCCTGCTCCCCCAGCATGCAACAGCATAGAGGATCGCACTGGCCACCACAGACTCATAGAAAATCCTCAGCATTTTCTGGCAGATGTTGAAGGACCTCAGTCGCCTCAAAAAATAGAGACGACTCTGGCCCTTCCTGTAAAGTGCTGTGGTGTTTTTAGCCCAGTCCAGTTTATTGTCAATGTGTACTCCAAGGTATTTATAGTCCTCCACAATGTCAACACTGACCCCCTGGATTGAAACAGGGGTCAAGTGTTTCCTGGTCTTCCTGAAGTCCACGATCAGTTCCTTGGTCTTTGCCACGTTGAGCTGCAGATGATTCTGCTCACACCACGTGACAAAGGAGTCGACCACAGCCCGGTACTCTGTCTCATCATCCCTGCTGATGCATCCAACCACCGCAGAGTCATCAGAAAACTTCTGAAGATGGCAGGTCTCTGTGCAGTGGCTGAAGTCTGTGGTGTAGAGGGTGAAGAGGAAGGGGGAGAGGACAGTCCCCTGTGGTGCCCCTGTGTTGCTAATCACCTTGTCAGACACACACTGTGGGAGACGTACATATTGTGGTCTTCCTGTCAGGTAATCAACAATCCAGGACACCAGAGAAGCATCCACCTGCATCGCTGCTAACTTATCACCCAGGAGGGTCGGCCTGATGGTGTTGAAAGCACTGGAAAAGTCAAAAAACATGACCCTCACAGTGCTCGCCGGCTGGTCCAGATGGGTGTAGACACGATTGAGCAGGTAGATGATGGCGTCCTCTGTTCCGAGACGAGGCTGATAAGCGAACTGAAGGGGATCCAGATGTGGTCTTACTATGGGTCGCAGCTGGTCCAGGATGAGCCTTTCCAGGGTCTTCATGATGTGGGAGGTCAGTGCCACGGGCCTGTAATCCTGGGGGCCACTGGGACGAGGCGTCTTTGGTACAGGGACGAGGCATGATGTCTTCCACATCACCGGGACCCTCTGCAGACTCAGACTCAGCATAAACAGTTTATGAAAGACTCCACACAGCTGGGGGGCACAGGCCTTGAGGACAAGGGGACTCACTCCGTCTGGTCCAGCAGACTTGCCTGAGTGAAGTCTCCTCATTTGCATCTCAACCTGGTATTGAGTGAAGGTGATGGGTGGGGGAGGGGTGTCAGGAATCTCACAGGAGGCAACATGTGAAGAGAGAGGCTGGCACAGTGGTGTGGCTCTGGATTCCAGGCTGACTGCAGGTGAGGTTGTGGGGGTGGGAGCAGACACTGTGGTGTCGAATCTATTGAAAAACAGATTCAACTCGTCGGCTCTATTCTCACCTCCCTCAGCTCCCCTGCTGTTGGTTGGCCTGAATCCAGTGATGGTCTTCATGCCCCTCCACACCTCTCTCATGCTGTTCTGCTGGAGTTTCCACTCCAGCTTCCTCCTGTAATTGTCCTTAGCCTCTCTGATCTTGTCCTTTAGTAACACCTGGACCTTCCTCACCTCCTCTTTGTTGCCCCCTCTGAAAGCCCTCTTCTTGTTGTTGAGGAGGGCTTTGATGTCCTTAGTCACCCACGGCTTGTTATTTGGGTAACAATGAACAGTCTGAGCTGGAACAATGGAGTCGGTGCAGAAAGTTATGTAGTCTGTGATACACTCAGTAAGCCCATTGATGTCCTCGGCGTGAGGCTCACAGAGTGTTTCCCAGTCGGTCACCTCGAAACAGCCCTGTAGTTCCGCTATTGCCTCCTCTGACCACCTCCTAACAGTCCTGGTGGTCACAGGTTCCCTCAGTTTCACTTCTCCTGTCCTGTCGTTAGGTTCATGTGTGTCAGCTGTGCTCCCATGTGTGGCCACTTCCCCTGATCATCCCTCATGTGTAGTTAGTCTCTGTTTCATACAGTCTGTGTCACGTCATCTGTGTTCTCACCCTCCATGTTTTCTCGGTCAGTCTTTGCAGTGATCATCATAGTCTCTGAGTTTTCTTAGTTTGTCACGGTATTAGTTTTCCCAGTTTAGTTATAGTCTAGTCACGCTATCCCTGCTTTGTTTGTACACCTTGTCTTCAGCCATAATAAAGGCTCGCTTTCTGTTAAGTTCACTCCCGCCTACTCACTTGTGTACGCACCTGGGTGCATTACACACACCACCGCACGGCCTGTCTCTGCAGACCGTGACACCCTGATATGTCAAGCTACATGTAAAAATTCTATAAATAAAGAGGAAAAAAATAATAAAAATGTAACAATTCAGATTATCTTTTTTAATTCATATACACATTCACAGGTACAAAGAAAATGCTATGCAGCTGTCCAGCATCCACCACGACAGACCCATGAGTGCTCTGGAAGAGGCAGTATTCTGGATTGAATTCACACTGAGAAATAAAGGGGCCAAGCACTTGAGGGTCCAAGCCCATGAGCTCACCTGGTACCAGTATCACAGCCTGGATGTCCTGGGCTTCTTCCTCGCTATAGTTCTACTTCTCATATTCATCTTCATAAATACCTGCGGTTTCTGTTTGAACAGGTGTTGTGTCAGGAAAGGAAAAAAGAAAAGGAAGGCTGAATAACAGACTGAACTGAAACAGAGATGTGGGACCAGTGCAGTATTTGTTACCTACATGAGATTTTCTTTCATATATGTTTAGTTTCCCACCATCTTATTCTTTATGTATCACCATTGATTACTTTAACTAATTACAAGTGTGTTAATTTGCATAAATGTACCTGAAGTTAATCTGACATTAAAAACCAAATGCTGATTGGCTGTTGAGTATATTTTTTTAAGAAAAGAAAATTCATTCTATGCCTTTAGCTGAGTAACACAAGTTTCTCTTTTAGTAATCTAGGCATACATCCATGCCATCAACAGTTATATAGATATAAAAGGTTCAAATTAAAATTTTACATAAATTATGTTATTATGAATTGTGAGGAAAAACAAAAACAAAAAAACACTAAATCATGTTATGAAAGAGGTTGATACAAGCTGATACATTTGGATGACAAAATTTCGTAAACATTTCCTTTGTATGAACATGTTGAAAAGTACAGGAATAAGTTTTTACTTAAAGTGCTGCGGTGTCCTAAAACTCATTTTTTTGACGATAGTTCAGAATATGAAAAGATAAAAAAATTAATATGAAAAAGCAACCACTACATCCTGGTGTCCTGAACACGATGTAATGTAATGTGGCTATATACAGTATCTCAAAAAAGTGAGTACACCCCTCTCATTTTTTAAATTTTATTATATGTTTTCATGGGTACAACACTAAAGATATGACACTTTGACACAATGTAAAGTAGTCAGTGTACAGCTTGTATAACAGTGTAAATTTGCTCAAAATAACTCAACATACAGCCATTGATGTCTAAACTGGAACTAAACTGGAGTCCGCTTCCACTCCTCCATTATGACATCATGGAGCTGGTAGATGTTAGAGACCTTGTGCTCCTCCACCTCCCATTTGAGGATGCCCCACAGATGTTCAATAGGGTTTAAGATTGTAGACATGGTTGGGCAGTCAAGTACCTTTAACCTCAGTTTATTTAACAGGGCACTGTTTTGGGGGGGAATCATTCTCTGCTTCAGTATGTCACAGTACATTAGCATTCATGGTTACCTCAATTAACTGTAGCTCCTCAGTGCCAGCAGCACTCTTGCAGCCCCAAACAATGGCATCCCACCACCATGCTTGACTGGAGGCAAGCCACACTGTCTTTGTACTCCTCACCTGGTTTCTGCCACACACCCCTGACACCATCTGAACCAAATAAGTTTGTCTTGGTTTCATCAGATCACAGGTACCGGTAATCCATGCTCTTAGCCTGCTTTTCTTCAGCAAACTGTTTGCAGGCTTTGTTGTGCATTATCTTTAGAAGAGGCTTCCTTCTCGGACAATGACCATTTGATGCAGTGTGTGGCATATGGTCTGAACACTGACAGGCTGACCCTCCATGCCTTCAACCTCTACAGCAATGCTGACAGCACTCATACAGCTATTTTCTAAAGGCAACCTCTAGATATGATGCTGAGCACGTGCACTCAACTTCTTTGGTTAACCATGGTGAGGTTTGTTCTGGGTGGAACCTGTACTCTTAAACTGCCTTATGGTCTTGACCACTGTGCTGCTTCTCAGTTTCAGGGTGTTGGAAATATTCTTATAGTCTAGGCCATCTTTATGTAGAGTAACAATTCTTTTTTTTTCGGATCCTCAGAGAAGTCTTTGCCATGTTGTGCCATGTTAGACTTCCAGTGACCAGTATGAGAGAGTGTGAGAGCAATAACACCAAATTCAACACACATGTTCACCATTTGCACCTGAGACATTGTAACACTAACAGGTCACATGAAACCTGGAAAGGAAAATAGCTAATTGGGCACAACTTTTGTTGCCATGGGTTTAGGCAATAATGGCTGTGTGTTGAGTTATATAAAGGTGACAGCAAATTTACACTGTTGAACAAGCTCTACACTGACTACTTTGCATTGTATCGAAGTGTCATATCTTCAGTGTTTTGTTCCATTAAAAAAATATATACAGTGAGATACTGTCAGCTGAAGTTGAAATAGGGCCGGTGTTCTAGATTAATTGGCATTGTAAATTAACTGGTGACGGTCAAAGAAATGGGTTTATGTATTTATTTGTCGGGTGGTTTGCCATGTGTCTTTTTTTTTTAGTTTTGAGGTTAGAGATTTAGAGATTTTTAGTTTTAAAGCCAAGTTAAGAATATTCATAGTTTAATTTCCAAAATCTACTGACGTATCACATAGCAGCTGGGGCAGTCTCAAATGGAGTTTAGTCCACTACTGCCACCTGTGGCCAAGTGCCATACTACTACCAGATTAACTAGTGACCATCTGCACCTGGTTCTATGACCACCTTGAGTAGAGGCTGAGTGGCTGCACTTAAACCTGGTGCATTCAGATCTACCCATAAACACGTTGAAAGATGCAATGCTAGCAATTTGGATTGTCAACACTTAAACCAATCATTGAGCAAAGACAACAGGGATAATTTTTTCTGTGTATTAAGCCTGGGTAACATTTGTAGTCGCCTTCTGTACAGGGGAAGTCCATGCACAGTCCTTGTACGACTTTCCACAGCAGGTGCATTCAATAAGAAAGAAAATTTAGATTGTCAGAATCATTCATCTAAAGTCGGGCTGTTGAGTGAAGCAACTAACGATGATCCTCTAATCGCCTGAGCCAAGATAGATGGCAGACCAACTGTCTGCCATCTATAATCCAGTTTTGAGTTCCCTCCCCAGACACCTTAACGCCCACTCACATCCTGGGCCATCTGACCTCAGGAATTTGCATGATAAGGTGAGGCTAGGTTTCACAATGAGCTCACCCGAAATCCTGGCTGATTGGGACCCACACCCAGTTTCACACCTTGGCTAAGGGGATTAGAGGATCATCAGGGGGTCCTTTTGTCCCTCTGTGGGGGGATACTCCCACTAGGTTTAAATCTGAGACTCTCCACCATTTGACCTTAGAATGGAAGAAGCTTCGTGGATGAGAGGTGAAACGTCTTCAAGCAACTTAAAGAAGTCCAGACACTTTTCTTTGCAAGCTCCTTTGACTACGATGACCTGGATGACTGAGAACCTTCAGAGACACAATCACAGACAGAATTGAGTAAATGTTCATCTTAACTGAGTTCAGAATTATCTTTCATAAAATACTTTCACCAAAGGATCAGACCACAGCTGATGATCCTGCTGACATTCAGACACCATGGAGCTGCATCTCTCTGCCTGCATCCTGTTGGTACTTTGTGTGATATGGAGTGCAAACGGGGGAAATATTTTGGTCCTCCTCAGATTATGCAACAGTGTACAAGCCTATACAGTTGAAATGACCATTGTTTTGCATTACTTCACTCCGTCTCTACCCGACTAACGATAACGTCGAGCTCTGACATTTTTAATAATTTCTTAGTGGATTTCTCATACCGGTTCAGTCCTGCTTTTTTCAGTACTGTCAACTTTATTCCCATGAACTTTATTCCAATAAACTTTATTCCCATAAACGTGAAGTTTACCTTTGAGTTAATAATTATCTTTCCTGTGATACTTCTACAAAGGATCAGACCACAGCTGGTTATCCTGCTGACATTCAGACACCATGGATCTGCGTCTCTCTGCCTGCGTCCTGATGGTACTTTGTGCAACATCGTGTGCAAATGGAGGAAATATTTTGGTGTGGTACGCCGATGCCAGCCACTGGATAAACATGAAACCTGTTCTGGAGACGCTGGTTGACAGGGGACACCAGGTAACTGTACTGATTCCGAGCTCGTCAGTATACATGAACACCAATGAACCCACCCGCTTTCACTATGAGCCCTTCAATGTCTCTTTCTCATTGGAGGCTTATAAGAAGCTTCTAGAAGACTTCCTCCAATTCTCCATATACGAGATTGATTATATGAATTACTGGAAGATCTACATCAGATACATTAACATTTCAAAGACAAACCTTCAGTACAATATCCAGTATTTGGACGGTGTGGTGAAATCAGAAGCCATTATGAAGAAGTTGAAAGAGGGAAATTATGACCTTCTCTTGGCTGACCCCTGGAAAGCTGGCAGTGACTTAGTAGCAGATATTTTGGGGATCCCACTCATCTTCTCCTTGCGCTTCTCCTTAGCTAATAACTGGGAGAGGCATTGTGGTCAGATGCCTGCTCCACCATCCTTTGTTCCCGGTGCCATGAGCAAACTCACAGATAAGATGGACTTCTCAGAGAGAGTGTGGAACTTTCTCTTCTACGCTCTCCAAGACATCGTGATTGATCACACTTTTTGGAACGTATTAGACAGATATTACTCTGATGTCAAAGGTGAGCAAATAGGCGTAAGCACTGATTTAAAAAATATTTAAAATTTGCTAATAATGTACACACAGTGTTTTAAAATTTTCTGATTAAGAAAATATGATCTCTTGCATAAACTATTGGTGATATGTTAATGTTTTTGGAACGTATTAGACAGATATTACTCTGATGTCAAAGGTGAGCAAATAGGCTGATTTAAAAAAACTATTTGAAATCTGCTAATAATGCAAACGCAGTGTTTTAATATCCCATCAGATCTGATTAAGAAAACATGATGCCTTGTATAAACTATTGGTGATACATTGATGTCCATTACTTATGCATTGCAACAGGAACTCCCACCAGTGCCTGTGAGTTGATGAGTAAAGCAGAGATCTGGTTAATCCGAACCTACTGGGATTTTGAATTCCCTCGTCCTTTCCCCCCCAACTTCAAATATGTTGGTGGGATCCACTGCAGACCTGCTAAACCTCTACCAGGGGTAAGGACACTCAACTATTACCATTTGATTAATCATTACATCACAGAATATTCCTGCCAGGAGCAGTGAAGCCATCAAAATGTTGCAATGAGAAAACAGCTGGTTGGCTGGTGGTGGGATAATATTTGACTTGTTACAGGATCTGGAGGAATTTGTGCAGAGTTCTGGAGATGATGGCATTGTGATCTTCACTTTAGGATCCGTAATCAGCAACGTCACCAAGGAGAAGGCAAACATGATAGCCTCAGGCCTCGCTCAGATCCCACAAAAGGTCAGAGGATAATCTTTGTTTCAGCTGTAATTAATTTTCTGCAAAGCATGGAGTCGTTTTTCATGTTTCAGAGTGCTCTACTTCTGACTACCAGAACTACAAAAACTACATGTTTTAATGAGATTGCAGACTTTGGACATTTTAGGCTGCATGTTTGTGAGAATCAGCCATCTCCAATTTTACATCCATCACGCACTGCCGCTCAAACTCCACTCACACTCGCTCCTCTTCGACCGCTCACTCTCAAATTCCACTCACGCTGCCACACACAGGAATCTCAGGAAGGGTCCACCAACAGGTCCGGGAAATCTATTTAAAGAAACAACGGTTAGTTAAAGACAGACAACTTTAAAACAGAGCAGAGAGCATGAACTATGCGGGTTCAACGTTTCAGCGATGAGGTGCTCAGAGCCCTACCCTTAAATAGCGCCAGAGTGATCAGGACAGATCAGCAGGAGGTGGTGGCAATAAACCCAGGTGTGAAAGGTGCGAGCCAAAGGCAAGAGCCCAGTAACTCTGAACTCTGCCCAGGCAAGCAGGAGACAGTAGGGAGGAAAGAGAGAGAGAAACAAAAACCCAACCTGTAACCAGTGTGGGCCAGCCAGAGAGACACCGGGACCGTGACAATTCCTTTGACTGTTCACAGCAAGCACCACCCTTAAATTTAACTCCAGGCCTTTTATCTGCTTAATTGATAATGACATAACAAAGGAATTGCCCACACCTCATGATGAAATGGCCCTTTAGTCCAATTACTTTTGGTCCCCTTAAAAAAAGAGCATGGCACATGTTAAGGAGCTAAACACTCCTAAAACCTTCATCCAATTTGAATGTAGATACCTATCTGAGAGTCTACAGATTATGTCGATGTAAATGATATAACTACAAATAGAACAGGTTTCAGTAAACAGGTAAAAAGAAAAAAAAACTTGCATCAATCTTGTAAATACATATATAAATCTAACTTTAAAATAAAATCTAAAATTAGCATTCAAAGAGTTTTATACCCAAATCACTCCGATTATGCAGCTTTAGATGACAGGTAGAAAACAGCTGACTAGAAACACATACTGCAGTTTTATTTTCCCATAATATTTTGTGATATATTGCCTAAAGTGTGGCTGTAAGTATACTACAACAGAAAACAAACAAATCATGTAAGCTAAGAAATATGTTACCTTTTATAGGTGGTGTGGAGGTACATAGGAGAAAAACCAGAAACCTTGAGTGCCAACACTAGAATATATGACTGGATCCCTCAGAACGACCTCCTGGGTACGTAAACTTGGCACTAAACACAGATTTTCTTAAAACTGCAATGACATAAATTAAACGCACATTCAACATGAAATGCAAGCTGTGAGCATTCTGTTTATTAACAAAAGGAAAAATTGATCAATTATACTTTTCTAACAGACACCCTGTGCAAATCTAATCTGTTGCACTAAAAGATTAGTTGAATGCACATAAGTATTAGAACGTGCAAATCAATTTCAACTCAGCACTTATGCCGGGTTATTGAAATTCTCCTGTTGTTCACGTGAAAAACTAACTTTCAATGTCACATGGTTATTTGGCATGTGTTAGGTCACCCTAAAACTAGAGCTTTCATCACTCATGGAGGCACAAATGGGATTTATGAAGCCATCTACCACGGAGTACCCATGGTGGGCATACCCATGTTTCTTGACCAGCCAGACAACATGATCCATATGAAGGAAAAAGGAGCTGCAGTTATTCTCAATTTGAACTACATGACAGCTGAGGATCTAAGAGATGCAGTCAACACAGTCATCGATGATAAATCGTGAGTTCTCTGAACTATCTGCACTTTAAATTAGGCACTGGAAACAGGCTTTAAAGGGAAAAAATGGAGCAGGGTCAGAGTATGAAACGTGAAGAATTTACCTTGAACCCCTTTTTCTTGGAGCCAGCTAACACAAGAAAGCCTTGCTGAGCTGAACTTTCATGACCTGTGTAAACAATTTTTTATGGTCTCATAGCTTTTTGATTAATACTGCATGATATTCATTTTTACAAATTTTTTTCTCATTTATATACACATTCACAGGTACAAAGAAAATGCTATGCGGTTGGCCAGCATCCACCACGACAGACCCATGAGTGCTTTGGAAGAGGCAGTATTCTGGATCGAGTTCACACTGAAAAACAAAGGGGCCAAGCACTTGAGGGTCCAGGCCCATGAGCTCACCTGGTACCAGTATCACAGCCTGGATGTCTTGGGCTTCATCCTCACTATAGCTCTACTCCTCATATTCATCTTCATAAAGACCTGCAGTTTCTGTCTGCACAGGTGCTGTGTCAGGAGAGGAAAGACCAAAAGGAAGGCTGAATAACAACTGAAAAAGGTGCTGAGTGTGTTGTGCCGGGGCAATATTTGTTACCTACATGAGACTTTCTTTCATGTATGTTGAGTTTCCCACCATCTTATTCTTTATGCATCACCACTGATTACTTTAACTGAAGACAGGTGTACCGATTTGCAGAAGTGTACCTGAAGTTAATCTCACATTAAAAACAGAATGCTGATTGGCTGTTGAGTTTTGCTTTTTTAAGAAAGGAAAACACAAAATTCATTCTATGCCTTTACTTGAGTACTGCTCATGAAAAGTCACCACTGTGGGTCCTCTTGGCACTACATGTGGTCAACATTTATACAAATATGGAAGATGGGCTCCAAATTGAACTTTAACATACAGAACTCATTAACATAAATGTTAATGTGATTGTGGCTCAAGAGTTGGGAGGTCATCTTGTAATTGGAAGGTTGCCGGTTCGAGCCCTGGCTGGGACAGTTTCGGTGTTTGTGTCTTTGGGCAAGACGCTTCACCCGTTGCCTACTGGTGGTGGTCAGAGGGCCCGGTGGCGCCAATGTCCGGCAGCCTCGCCCCTGTCAGTGCGCCCCAGGGTGGCTGTGGCTACAATGTAGTTTGCCATCACCAGTGTGTGAATGTGTGCGTGAAGGGGTGGATGAATGGATGTGTAAAGCGCTTTGGGGTCCTTAGGGACTAGTAAAGCGCTATACAATTCAATTCAATTCAATTCAATTTTATTTATATAGCGCCAAATCACAACAAAAGTCGCCTCAAGGCGCTTCATAGATACAGAGAAAAACCCAACAATCATATGACCCCCTATGAGCAAGCACTTTGGCGACAGTGGGAAGGAAAAACTCCCTTTTAACAGGAAGAAACCTCCGGCAGAACCAGGCTCAGGGAGGGGCGGCCATCTGCTGCGACCGGTTGGGGTGAGAGAAGGAAGACAGGATAAAGACATGCTGTGGAAGAGAGACAGAGGTTAATAACAGATATGATTCAATGCAGAGAGGTCTATTAATACATAGTGAGTGAGAAAGGTGACTGGAAAGGAAAAACTCAATGCATCATGGGAATCCCCCGGCAGCCTACATCTATTGCAGCATAACAAAGGGAGGATTCAGGGTCACCTGGTCCAGCCCTAACTATATGCTTTAGAAAAAAGGAAAGTTTTAAGCCTAATCTTAAAAGTAGAGATAGTGTCTGTCTCCCGAATCCAAACTGGAAGCTGGTTCCACAGAAGAGGGGCCTGAAAACTGAAGGCTCTCCCTCCCATTCTACTTTTAAATACTCTAGGAACAACAAGTAGGCCTGCAGAGCGAGAGCGGAGCGCTCTAATAGGGTGATATGGTACTACAAGGTCATTAAGATAAGATGGGGCCTGATTATTTAAGACCTTGTATGTGAGGAGTAGGATTTTGAATTCAATTCTGGATTTAACAGGAAGCCAATGAAGGGAAGCCAAAACAGGAGAAATATGCTCTCTCTTTCTAGTCCCTGTCAGGACTCTTGCTGCAGCATTTTGGATTAGCTGAAGGCTTTTCAGTGAGTTTTTTGGACATCCTGATAATAATGAATTACAGTAGTCCAGCCTGGAAGTAATAAATGCATGAACTAGTTTTTCAGCGTCACTCTGAGACAGGATATTTCTCATTTTAGAGATGTTGCGCAAATGGAAGAAAGCAGTCTTACATATTTGTTTAATATGTGCGTTGAAGGACATGTCCTGGTCAAAAATGACTCCAAGGTTCCTCACCGCGTTACTGGAGGCCAAGGTAATGCCATCCAGAGTAAGAATCTGATTAGATACCATATTTCTAAGATTTTCAGGGCCGAGTACAATAACCTCAGTTTTATCTGAATTAAGAAGCAGAAAGTTAGCGGCCATCCAGGTCTTTATGTCTTTAAGACATTCCTGCAGTTTAACTAATTGGTGTGTGTTATCTGGCTTCATGGACAGATAGAGCTGGGTGTCATCTACATAGCAGTGAAAATGTATGCTATGTCTTCTAATGATACTGCCTAAGGGAAGCATGTATAATGTAAACAGAATTGGTCCTAGCACTGAACCCTGTGGAACTCCATAATTAACCTCAGTGTGTGAAGAGGACTCTCCATTTACATGCACGAATTGGAGTCTATTAGATAGATATGATACAAACCACTGCAGCGCAGTACTTGTAATACCTACAGCATGTTCTAATCGCTCTAATAGGATATTATGATCAACAGTATCGAACGCTGCACTGAGGTCTAGCAGGACAAGCACAGAGATGAGTCCACTGTCAGAGGCCATAAGAAGATCATTTGTAACCTTCACTAAAGCTGTTTCTGTGCTGTGCTGAGCTCTGAAACCTGACTGAAACTCTTCAAATAAAATACAGGCCATTTACCATTTATATTAACAAAAAACAAACTGCCCTCCGTGTCCTGAACGAGGTTTACACAAAATAATACATTTGAATCACAGCTAGTATTTGTTCCCCCTCCCCCCACATGAACTGTACAGGAATAATTTTATTTCCATCATTTTTTCAATTTTCCATCTTCTTTGACTTTCCACAACATCAGCTCCATACAGGCAGTAGCATCTTCTGCAGTGTCATGGCCACAAACTAAGGGGTATAAAAATAATCTTTTATTGGTGAGTGACTCAATGTAGCATGCTCTCTGCCCTGAAAGGTGTAGGAAATATAATGGAGAGTCAGAAGAAGTACTGGCCTTCTATTCAAAGGGACAGCAAACAGTGGATGAAACACCTTTATGGTAGCCCCGTCATCACCACTAGATCCTCCCAGAACGACACCATGTTCAGTTCAGGAGAAAATAACACTGGAGCAGCTTTCCATCACTGCACACAGCTCTTCAAGAATAAAATGAATCAATGATCCTTGAATAATAGATCTTTTTTGACTGCTACCTGTTAATAACTGTTCATATATGTTTTCTAAGGTAGCTTTTTGTGAGAGACTTTATATACAAAACAATTGCTGTATGTGATTTGCTTAATTAGGTCACAGCAAATAGTGACTTTTTATTTCTACTTCAAGACAGGGATTGGTAGTTACATTACACTGAGACTTTACGGTAATGTGCTGCCACCTGGTGGTAAAAGCTTTAGATAAAAATTTGGTTCAGGTAATTACAAATAGTATAATTAAGATGGAAAAAATAAAATACTTTTAGAGGACATCAGAGAGAAATAAAGTGAGATTACTGTATCATGACATTTCAACCCTTTTGTCCAAAAATGACTTATGACAAATTAAATTCAGGGTATACAAGACAAGACAAGCAGACCATGACGAATTTTCAATATCTGTTGGTCTCTGTCAACTATGTGTTTGAAATACACCATATGGAAAAGAAATAGTAAAAACTTATGATTTATATGTTATATTGGTTTAGTAAGTATCCAAAACATACAAGTTTCATTTATATAATTTTTCAAGGCATCTTATATCTGTTTTCACTCTTGTATGCTTTTCATACAAGTTTCACACAAGACAGATACAAACTTTATAAGATTTATATATATCTTTTCTATATGGGACACTACCCATCAAAAGTTTTGAAACACCTCAATTGTCCAGCTATTTATTCCAATTTATGTAATTCAAATCCAATGAATAGGTTGAAATGGTACAAAGGTAAGTGTTGAACTGCCAAAGGTTAAAAAAAAAAGGAAGAAAGGTTTCCCTTGATCTCTTTTTTGACTTCAATTGTTTGTTTCTACTATGCTTTCATTTCAGACTGCAATGTGACATTAAACAGCATGATTTTCAATAGAAAACTGGAATAATTGGGGTGTTCTAAAACTGGTAGTTTTTTAAGAAGACACAGTGGTGTATAGTATCTCATCAAATCGCATGCCTCAGAAGTTTGTATAGCTAACATTTTTGTATTTTCACAACAGCTGACCTCTGACCTTAATGCTGAGGGCACTGGGGTAAAAATGCGTGTTTTAAAAATCTTTCATTGATTAATCTAAAAAGACAAAGGAAGTCCTTGCAGTCCCCATGTGCTGCTCATAGGGGTCTGATTATTGGGATTCAATACCCGTTGCCGTGAACTTGTATAAGCTGCAAAATTTCTAGGCGAATCCTGTTGAATACTTTGAGTATATGATAAATAGAAAACATAACATTTAAAAAAATAAGTGTAACAAAAAACAAAAAGGTCCCAAATGGTATGTTCACAACCAATCAGATGTTTTGTACTTTATTTTACAAACGCCTTCCATGGTTCTGGTTCAAAACAGACATCCAGATGATTTTGTGTTAATTATTTGCACATTAAAGTCTACTGAGGACTGCAACTGGAAGATGTGAAATAAGCTGTGAAAAACTTAAAAAGAAAAAAGAATACATTTTTAAAAAAGGAAGTGAAGAAGTCACCTTGAGTAAACAGAGGTCTTTTTCCAGGCAGTGTCCAATTAGAATCGTGTCAGCATTTCTGAAGCCCAACAGCATCTCCTGGACATCTCTTAGAGAACCATGGTGACCCTTCACACCCTCCTCACTAACACCTGAAAATCTGGCCAAGTAAGTTGTCACACGGGTTCTAAGCAGAGCTGCATAATATGCGTTATAAAGCAAAACCTTACCATCTTTGAAATACTGACTAAACCTTGCACTTGGTGTTGACCAAATTTTCAATAGACAGAAAGATTTTCAGACTTCTGCCACACTTCTGTAGTGACAGAGCGAGTTGGTATAGTTTATGTAGTGCACAGAGAAAGATGAGGGGTATATTATCACATTACCTGGTGCTATAGTCAATGACATCATTTTCAGGTTTAATCCAAGGTGTCATATAGAATTAGCTGACTCGAGTTGACCGTTACTCTGGATAACTCCAAACCATGAATGGTTTAAAACTACAAAGGTAAACATATGTTTTCATTGCAAACTGATTAAAACAAAAATCAAACTTCAGACATCTTTTTCCACACCAACAAGTTCTGACATAAAGCCCATGGGCACAAGAGTTAAAGGTAGAGTATATAATGAGGTGAGCTGAAGTGTCATACAGCAATCCTACACACATCAACAATCCTGCTGTGTTGTGCATGTGTCACAAGATATACTTAATATTATACTTAATTAATAATGCCTCCCGGAACCAGAGGCAGACAGAGAAAGACCTGGGTCATCCGCAGCCACCCTAGGGTACTAGGTTAGAAATCAGTCTTGTTTCTCAGTACAGTCAACTTTACTGTGACTACCTTTTAACCCATTGTGATAGCACAGACAGATATGAGTCAGAGTTCAGATTTATTGAGTTAATAATTATCTTTCCTGATATACTTTCACCAAAGAATCAGACCACGGGTAGTTTTCCTGCTGACATTCAGACACCATGGATCTGCGTCTCTCTGCCTGCATCCTGCTGGTACTTTGTGCAACATCGTGTGCAAATGGAGGAAATATTTTGGTGTGTACACCGAAGGCAGCCACTGGATAAACATGAAGCCTGTTCTGGAGACGCTGGTTGACAGGGGACACCAGGTGACTGTACTGACCCCGAGCTCGTCAATGTACATGAACACCAATGAACCTTCCCGCTTTCACTATGAGCCCTTCAACGTCTCTTTCTCATTGGAGGCTATGGAAGAGTTTCTAGAAGAGTTCCTCCGATTCTCCATATACGAGATTGATTATATGAACTACTTGGAGCTCTACATCAGATTCATTGACATAATGAAAACTGATCTGCAGTTTTCTATCCAGTATTTGGACGGTGTGGTGAAATCAGAAGCCGCCATGAAGAAATTGAAAGAAGGAAAGTACGACCTTCTCTTGGCTGACCCCCTCTACCCTGGCAGTGACTTAGTAGCAGATATTTTGGGGATCCCACTCGTCTTCTCCTTGCGCTTCTCCTTAGCTAATAACTGGGAGAGGCATTGTGGTCAGATGCCTGCTCCACCATCCTTTGTTCCCGGTGCTATGAGCAAACTCACAGATAAGATGGACTTCTCAGAGAGAGTGTGGAACTTTCTCTTCTACACTCTCCAAGACATCATGATTGATCACACTTTTTGGAACGTATTAGACAGATATTACTCTGATGTCAAAGGTGAGCAAATAGGCGTAAAGCACTGATTTATAAAACTATTTAAAACTTGCTAAAGATTTAAACGCAGTTTTTTAAATATCCCATCAGATCTGATTAAGAAAATATGCCTTGTATGAACTATTGGTGATATGTCCTTTACTTATGCATTGCAACAGGAACTCCCACCAGTGCCTGTGAGTTGATGAGTAAAGCAGACATCTGGTTAATCCGAACCTACTGGGATTTTGAATTCCCTCGTCCTTTCCTCCCCAACTTCAAATATGTTGGTGGGATCCACTGCAGACCTGCTAAACCTTTACCAGAGGTAAGGACACTCAACTATTACAATCTGATTAATCATTACATCACAGAATATTCCTGCCAGGAGCAGTGAAGCCATCAAAATGTTGAAAAAAAATGCAAAAACAGCTGGCTGTTGGTAGTGGGATAATATTCGACTTGTTACAGGATCTGGAGGAATTTGTGCAGAGTTCTGGAGATGATGGCATTGTGATCTTCACTTTAGGATCCATGATCAACAACGTCACCAAGGAGAAGGCAAACATGATAGCTTCAGGCCTCGCTCAGATCCCACAAAAGTTAAGTTTTCTTTAAGGACAAGTGTCCTCTTTTTTGGAAATCAAAATATGGTCACCTTAGACTACTAGGACTACCAAAACTACCATTTCTACCATCTCAAATTTTACATCACTCAGTTTTTCCTGCGAAAAGTCAGATTTTGTCTGTTTGTCTGTTGTTTGTCTGATGATTTCTAATGACAAGTCTTGAGATGTCCCCTACCCTTCAAGTCTTGAAAAATTGCATTACAATATAAAACTAGCATACAAAACCCGCCCAATCATGTTAGCAAATATCTTACTGTTTATAGGTGCTGTGGAGATATAGAGGAGAAAAGCCAGAAACTTTGGGTGGCAACACTAAAATATATGACTGGATCCCTCAGAATGACCTCCTGGGTAAGTAATGTGGGTACCAATCACAGATGAATAACGGATCAATAGATGATGGGCAGTATAGAAACATTGATTCCATCAAAACTTATCTTAGTGAAAACAGATTCCACAACGATGGCAAATTTTCACTGCACACTGAACATAATTTTTTCTACAAAAGTTTTTAAAAGCCTAGAGCTTATTTTGCCACATTCAACACTAAATGTTTTATTGGAGGCTGTGAGCATTTGTTATATTAAAAACAAGGAGAACTGAATGAAATATGATTTTCTCACAGATGAAATCATGATTACAAGTTGCACGCTGCGCTAAACTACTTTGTTTAGTTCATTTTCTCAAAGCTGTTCCACTTTAACAGATGTCTGGACATGCAAGTTAAATTTCAACTTAAATCACTTCTTCACATATATTGACATTCCCAAGTAGTCCAAGTGTGTAATAAGTAATTAAATGTTTAATGGTTTGTTTAATGGTTATTTGGCATGTCTTATGTCACCTTAAAACTAAAGCTAAGTACTTGTCCAGGTTTAGTGAAACCTTTTTGCTGTCCAAGTGTGAAAAACTTACTCCAGATGTTTCATGGTTATTTGACATGTCTTAGGTCACCCTAAAGCTAGAGCTTTCATCACCCATGGAGGCACAAACGGGATTTATGAAGCCATCTACCATGGCGTTCCCATTGTGGGCATCCCCATGTTTGCTGACCAGCCAGACAACATGGTCCATATGAAAGAAAAAGGAGCTGCAGTTATTCTCAACTTGAACTTCATGACGTCTGAAGGTCTTAGAGACGCAATCAACACAGTCATCAACTACAAATCGTGAGTTCTTTGAACTATCTGTATACTTTGGATTAGGATTTGAAAGTATAGATTTTATAGCAAAGATGAGTGTGGGCTCAAGAGTATGAAAAGTATGAAGGCCAAGCATAACATACCTTAAACCAGAATTATTTGCAATTTCAAGTCACAGTGATCAACCTACACTGAACACAATCTGGTCTTGGTTTCTCATTCGTTTATTTATTTTTTTTAATTGATTTGCAGCATGTTTTGGGGTGCTTTACAGAGCCTTTGCGAGGCTTTTTGTTTTTTTCATAAATGTAAGTTGTTATGCTGTACCTTACTAAAACCACTGAGCCCTTTATTGTCACTGGAATGTGCATGTATTAATTTAGCAAGACAAAAAAAGGTTTAAATGTTCTGGCAACACTTTATAACACAAACTACAAATATGGTGCAAGTACGCTGTACTTACGTGCATTTTGTGTCAAGTCAGGTTTTTGCAGGATATAATGAAAGAAGTACACTGTAAGTACCCTGTACTTTCTGGAATGCAAACCATATTATGGAGTCACCAGCGAAACAATGAAACAATTACAATGAATGTAGCACCCACAACTAAGGCACAAGTAGCCTTTAATTACATGTAATGTTTTGTACCAAGTCAGGTTTTTGCAGGAAATAATAAAATAATTACATTGTTAGACTACAAGTACCCTGTAATTAAGTGCAATTTTTTGTGCAACATTTTTTAGTTACACCATAACACAACCCATGCCCCAGAAAGCACAGGATATTTCCATTGTACTTGTTTTATTGTTTCTTGCAAAAACCTAAATTGTTGCCTGCAAATTGCACATAAGTGCAGGGTACTTATACGCTGGTCGTGTTAAAAAGTTTTAGCAACCCTTTTGTACTTTGTTTTAATTTGCTGTTAAACCTCTTTTACAGTGATGGAATAGTAGAACACACACCAAGAATACCCATTCACACAATCAAATTCGTTTCACTTAAATCTGCAACAAACTAAAGTTATTTCCATGTCTCTTATTAGGCTTTGAGACCATGACATTTAACGTTTGGAGTTTAAGCTCTAACGTGCAGCCATCTCCTTAGAAATAAACAGCAGCACCGAGACTGCACAAAGTGATTAAATTATTAACTGGAGTTGAGGGCTCTTTACAATAAATTTCAAGATTAATGATTTTCTGTACCATTAATCTCTCGCCTCATTTAACTGTTTATTCTTGCAGTTTTATGTTCTTTAGAGATTAATTTTAAGAATTTTATCATCATCTGATAGCATCTCTGACTGGACTAGGTGGCAATGAAAGGGATCATTTCATACAGAAGCAGAGTCACATGTCCCATAAAACACCTCTTTTTGTGTGAGCGCACACAGAGCCTGAAATTGAGAGCTTTACATAGAAAGATGATAAAGACAGTAATCACAAGTCACTGAATGTACATGCCCTTGGGTTCTCAGGGCCATGCTCAGGTTCACACTTCAAAACAAGATTTCACTAATCAGTGGTTGATGTCACAGTGCCAACTTCTATATTTTATGTACAAACGATTGTTTTTCTGCTTCATAGGAGAATTCAAAAGACAGATTTACAGCATATCATAAAGTACGGTGGCCCCTAGAGACAAAGCACGTACAAAATCCAAAACACTTACAAAATCCAAAACACGTACAAAATCCAAAACACGTACAAAATCCAAAACACTTACAAAATCCAAAACACTAACAAAATCCAAAACACATGCAAACTCCAAAACACATGCAAACTCCAAAACACATGCAAACTCCAAAACATACAAAATCCAAAACACATGCAAATTCCAAAACACAACGGAAATGCTCCAGGACGCTAGGGGCAGTGTTGAGCTTTCTTTTACCTAGTAACTACACAAGCCAGGAAGTACCAATGACCGGATTTGGGCTGTATACCAATTCAGGGTCTGCAGCCTTAAAGGCCGCATTTTAAGGCCGATTACGTCACAGCGACACGACGAAGGCTGTCCCAGTTCAAAGGCTGCTCAAAATGCGGCCCTCAAATGCGTCCTTCATTTCCCTGAATTTTAAGGATTTTGGTGTAGCCTTCATGGCCCAACATATCCCAGACTTCATAGCGTGGCAGTCGGTGTGGATAATTTTGTCGAAAAAAACGGCGGAAGCGGAGCGGCCGAAGAGTAAACTTTCAGAAGTAAGTACTGAATATTATGTCACTTATTTATTCGCGAATGTTTTTATAATGGAGAACATTAAAACATTACTGTTGGCCACATGTCGGGAAAGTTATGTGACATTAGCGATGTTTGTACTAACTTGGTTTTAAAGCCTTTACTTCAAAATATACGCTGTTCAATAGTTGACTTTAATCTTACAGAGAATGTGATGATTTTATGGATAATTAAAGTCAGTCATATATCCACAAACACAACAAGCTGAAAGTCAGTGATGCTGCTCGGTTTGTAGTCCTGAATATCACGGCACAAGCAGGATTCACTGCACTGTTAATGTTAGCTATGTTGTATTGCTGCCTCTGTTCGGTGGTGTCGAGCCAAACGCACTTTAACGTGTGTTTGAACGAGCTGACGGTTCACTCGTTAAGCTGAAAGAAAGATGCTTTAATCACAGGAGTCACACATGTGTCCACTGCACCATCTGGGAACTCTTCTTGTTTACCACTGTAATAACACAAATACTAAATCCTCCTTCTCTTGTGCTGTTTTGTAGCAGTGTATACACCTGAGACTGTCACCTATCTGTCCGTCCTGCACTCTCTCTCTTTTTCTTTCTCTCTGGTTGTGTAATAAAAGTATGAACATGTAGTTATAAGTTACACTTGTGTTTGAATCCTGCAGCTTATCACACATTTGATTTCCATGTGTGACAACTGCAAGTGTCCAGAGTGAGGACAGACTGAGGGACCCACTGCTGCACATCATCTGTGAGGCTTTGCACCCCTGATGATCCACCAGGACAAACTCAGCAGTGTGTGAGGAAGAGGAGGAAGAAGAGCCAGCAGCAGCTGACAGATGGAGATAATAGACAGACTGTTCCCTGTTTGTGAAGGACTGCTAGAAAAGTTTAACATAACTAATTGTCTGTCCTAAATCAGTCTTATTAGGTTATGTTCAAATAATTTTATCATTCCAGTGTTTTCAGTGTGGGAGAAAGTACTCAGGGCCTTCAAGTTACACACCATGAAAGGCAGCAACAAGTTTAATGTTCAGAAACCTAAAGTATGTATCTGCAGCAGAATGGAGCTAAAAATAAATGTTTGTTCCAGTTCTATGAAGCTTTGAGTATTTTGGATTAGTAGTACTGCTGTGTTTGTTGCATCATATTGCTGTAATTGTTTATATGCTTTATATATTCTGAGGTAAGTTGATCTATATTGTTACATCATATTCTATAAGGATGTTATGTGTTTGTATACTTTCTGCCCAGTTTGACCCATTTAGCAGAAGTCAGCCTGTTTAAGGCTCTGATATCTATTCTGTATGACTTAAAGCAGTTATGACATGGTCATGGTCCATAAAGGAATATTTAATATGTCAGTCTACTCTTCATTCTATCAGAAACAGTTTTCACAGCTCGTACATTTTCTTTTTATAAATATATGTAAACAATGAGCCAAATTTAGTAATGCCAACATACTGAAGGAACAACATTTGTCTCTTATATAGATTAGATTAGATTAGATTAGATTAGATAGAACTTTATTAATCCCTCGGGTGGGTTCCTCTGGGAAATTCGATTTCCAAAAAAGCACAGCACCGACAGAAGTTACAGAGTTACAGAATATTATAAAAAAAAAAAAACACCCAGCACGCCCCTGCGGGCGGTTTATCCTTCAAGCTCGGGTCCTCTACCAGAGGCCTGGGAGCTTGAGGGTCCTGCGCAGTATCTTAGCTGTTCCCAGGACTGCGCTCTTCTGGACAGAGATCTCCGATGTTGTTCCCGGGATCTGCTGGTGTCAGGGTCCCTGTGCCTACCCGGTCGGCTCAGTACGGCTACATATGTTTTGTATTCCTTTATTCTTTTCCTGCTCTCTCCTTTCCCCTCTTTCCCTCCTCCCTCTGCCTGGGCGGAGCTTACCTGCGGGCTCCTGCCCTTGGCCCACGCACCTGTGGCTCATTACGAGTGATCCAGCTCCTTTATAAGACGGCAGCCCTGTGTTTCTCGTCGCTGGACCGTTGCCGACTCTCGTTAGTGTTAACCCCAGCTCAGTTCGTTCTCGTGTTTCCCTAGCGATCTTCTTACAGTAACCTTTTGCTTCTCTGTGAATAGATTTCCCTGGACCTGCCCCTGTGTTACCTGAGCGATCAAGTGTGTGAGGATTGGAGCGAGCTTTTGTGTTTCTTGTGGAGTGTGAAGAGGAGCGTGGAGCGTGGATGGAGTGAGGACTTTGGAGCGTGTGTGGACTGCAAGTGTCTTTCCCCCCCCTGTTCGTGTTTGGATTCCTGGAACCCGTCTTTTCCCCACTGTGTAAATAGATCACCTGGTGCTTCTGTAAATAAAAAACCTTTATTGTTCCCTACTCAGAGCCTGCGCGTGAGTCCGTTCAGTCCCGTTGTGACAGCTGGAGCCACTCGCCTAGCTTGGGAGTCACCGCACCTAGTGCTCCAATTACCACGGGGACCACCGTTACCTTCACCCTCCACATCCTCTCGAGCTCTTCTCTGAGCCCTTGGTATTTCTCCAGCTTCTCGTGTTCCTTCTTCCGGATATTGCTGTCATTCGGAACCGCTACATCGATCACTACGGCCGCCTTCTTCTGTTTGTCTACCACCACTATGTCCGGTTGGTTAGCCACCACCATTTTGTCCGTCTGTATCTGGAAGTCCCACAGGATCTTAGCTCGGTCATTCTCCACCACCCTTGGGGGCATCTCCCATTTTGACCTCGGGACTTCCAGGTTATACTCGGCACAGATGTTCCTGTACACTATGCCGGCCACTTGGTTATGGCGTTCCATGTATGCCTTGCCTGCTAGCATCTTGCACCCTGCTGTTATGTGCTGGATTGTCTCTGGGGCATCTTTACACAGCCTGCACCTGGGGTCTTGCCTGGTGTGATAGACCCCAGCCTCTATGGATCTTGTGCTCAGAGCTTGTTCTTGTGCTGCCATGATTAGTGCCTCTGTGCTGTCTTTCAGTCCAGGTTTGTCCAGCCACTGGTAGGATTTCTGGATATCAGCCACCTCCTCTATCTGCCGGTGGTACATACCGTGCAGGGGCCTGTCCTTCCATGATGGTTCCTCGTCTCCCTCCTCTTTCTTGGGTTTCTGCTGCCTGAGGTATTCACTGAGCACTCGGTCAGTTGGGGCCATCTTCCCAATGTATTCTTGGATGTTCGTTGTCTCATCCTGGACTGTGGTGCTGACACTCACCAGTCCCCGGCCCCCTTCCTTCCGCTTAGCGTACAGCCTCAGGGTGCTGGACTTGGGGTGAAACCCTCCATGCATGGTAAGGAGCTTTCTTGTCTTTATGTCAGTGGCTTCTATCTCCTCCTTTGGCCAGCCTATTACCCCAGCAGGGTACCTGATCACGGGCAGGGCGTACGTGTTGATGGCCCGGATCTTGTTCTTACCATTCAGCTGACTCCTCAGGACTTGCCTGACCCTCTGCAGGTACTTGGTGGTTGCAGCCTTTCTAGCAGCCTCTTCATGGTTCCCATTCGCCTGCGGGATCCCCAAGTACTTGTAACTGTCCTCTATGTCTGCAATGTTTCCTTCTGCAATATATATATATATATATATATATATATATATATATATATATATATATATATATATATATATATATATATATATATATATATACACACACACATATATATAAATACAGAGACAATATAAATAAAATATACGAAGGGGATAAATAGAATAAATAGGAATAAAAAATAAAAATACAAGTGAATGAATTGCACATTTCAAGTATTGAGGTCTATTGCACTGTTGACTATTTACAAAAGTATTGCACAAAAGGTATTGCACAGTGAGGTGAAGAGGCACTACAGCTTAGTTGTTCCCCCCTCCTTTGTCCTCCTGTTTCCCCTCCCTCTCCCCTCCAGAGAGGAGTTAAACAGTCTGATGGCGTGTGGGACAAAGGAGTTTTTAAGTCTGTTAGTTCTTGTCTTGGGGAGAAGCAACCTGTCACTGAACAGACTCATCTGGTTGTTAATGGCCGTGTGCAGAGGATGCCTGGCATTGTCCATAATGTCCATCAGTTTCTTTAATGTCCTTTTCTCTGCCACTGTCACCAGAGTGTCCAGCTTCATGCCGACCACAGAGCTAGCCCTCCTGATCAGTTTTTCCAGCCTGGATGAGTCCTTCTTTGCTGTGCTGCTCCCCCAGCACACCACAGCATAGAAAAGTACTCCAGCAACCACCGACTGGTAAAACATCCTCAGGAGCTTCCTGCAGATGTTAAAAGACCTCAGCCTCCTGAGGAAGTACAGTCGGCTTTGGGCTTTTTTGTACAGGTGCTCTGTGTTGCATGACCAGTCCAGTTT
The DNA here is from genome assembly GCF_057382185.1 of Mchenga conophoros. Taxonomy (NCBI): domain Eukaryota; kingdom Metazoa; phylum Chordata; class Actinopteri; order Cichliformes; family Cichlidae; genus Mchenga; species Mchenga conophoros. Next base: position 30,764,957 of record NC_140537.1, on the reverse strand, counting down.
ATTGTCCACCCACAGCCCGAGGTACTTGTACTTGTTGACCACCTCCACCTCCTCCCCCTCTATCTGAACCGGCAGTGGACCTGCTCTAGACCTCCCGAAGTCCACAACCAGTTCCTTAGTCTTTGAGGTGTTGAGTTGCAGGTGGTTTGTGTGACTCCATGCGACAAAGTTCCTCACCAGACTTCTGTACTCCTCTTCCTGATCATCCCAGATACACCCCATGATGGCTGTGTCGTCTGCAAACTTCTGAATGTGGCATAATTCAGAGTTGTAGCAGAAGTCAGAGGTGTACAGGGTGAAGAGAAGAGGGGACAGCACAGTTCCCTGTGGTGCTCCTGTGCTGCTGACCACTGTGTCAGACGTGATGTCCTTCAGCCTGACGTACTGTGGTCTGTTGGTGAGGTAGTCGGAGATCCAAGCGACCAGGCAGGGGTCCACCTCCATCCTGTTCAGTTTTTCCTGAAGCATATATATGCATATATATGCAGATTTTCCTGAAGCATATATGATACACCTATATATGCACTGTCAAAGATACTTGTCTTTGAGTGAAGATTTAAGGTGATAAGACATAAATAACTGCAACTTGAATCTGTACTGAGGCTCAGTATTTGACACAGAGTTCATGTTCACTGCTGTAATAGCTAATAATGATTAATATAATAACTATAATATTGGCCATATTATATTTACATTACCAAAGTGATATGACTTTAGTCTCATGAACATCATTAGCTAATTGTTATTTACTAACTAATGTTAAATGACTGTTCAGTACAGAAATGAAGCCCAAAAATCATGTTTTACTGTCCTGTGGTCTCAGCCTCAGATACTTATCAAATCACACAAAGCTCTTGCAGAAACAAACAAACAAACAAAATATGTTCTCCTTCATTTCTGTCAAACAAAGTTGTATAACACGTTTCCAGCGGTTAGTATCATGGTTGCTAGGCAACCTGGGCAGTGTGACGGAGACTATACCGTCCCATACAGCCCAACAAACTTGCCGTTTATTTTGCAAATCGAGCTCAACACTGCCCCTAGCGTCCAGGAGCACTTCCATTGTGATTTGGAGTTTGCAAGTGTTTTGGATTTTGTAAGTGTTTTGGAGTTTGTAAGTGTTTTGGATTTTGTAAGTGTTTTGGATTTTGCATGTGTTTTGGATTTTGCATGTGTTTTGGATTTTGTAAGTGTTTTGGATTTTGCATGTGTTTTGGATTTTGTAAGTGTTTTGGATTTTGCATGTGTTTTGGAGTTTGTGCATGATATTTGGAATTTGTAAGTGTTTTTGGAGTTTGTACACCGGGGCCACCGTAATAAAGGTCTAATGAGCATAAAAGTTCAAGTACCACAAAGTTGTTGTTTTTTTAAATGTATCTCTTTATTTGAATTTTTTGATACAAAACAACAACAAACAACAAAAACAACACAATAATGTCACGGTTCTGGGTCAGTATTGACCCAGCATTCTGAGTTCTGATCTATTTTGAATGAACGTTTTGTTTCTCTGGTGTTTTGTTGATGATGATTATTATTGTTTGAGTTCTATGTGTTATATTCGGTATGCCTGCTTATGAGTCTGCGTCTGTGTCTCTGTCGTGTGCTTCCTGTTTTATTTTGTAGTTCTGTGTCCTATGTCAGTGCGTTCAGCTTTGTGCTCTCCCTGTCTCGTCAGTGTAATCAGCGTCAGCCGTGTCTCCCAGCTGTTTCCTCTTCGCTCCGTTCACCTCTTGTATTTAGTGTCTGTGTCTTCCCCTACTCGGTGTTGTGTCGTTAACGTCTGTTCATCCTCTTACCTTCTCCATGCTGTGTGTTTGTCATGTTCCAGTTCTCCAGCACCACTGTTTGTAAGTTTTTGTTCAGTTTTGTGACTCATAGTTTGAGGAGTTTTTCCAGCAATAAAGCTGCGTTTTCAGTTTAAGTCCTGTCTCCAAGAGTCCTGCGTATTGGGTCCACCACTCCTGCCTGCCTGCCACACAGTCAACCATGACAAATAAGCAGTCTGAGACATGTAAAAGGAAAACTAATAGAGTATGGTAAATAATTGGGTCTACCAGCCATTTACACATTTGTCCTGACAAACCCAACCTGCCATTGGAATGGGGCTGCCCCTCTCACTATAGTTTTCCTCAGATCATCAGGTAAGTAATCACTGGAGGGCGCCATATATCCAAAAAAAGTGTCACTTCAATTCAGTCTCTGCCTCTGCTCTGGCCCCAATCTGTAACAACCACCTATTGCCACCATCCCTCGTGAACTCGTGTATATGGGAGTCCACGAGGGATGGGTATTACATGTTTTTAGGATTAATTTTTTTTTTAAACATAACACTATTCTAAGCTTTAGTGACCTGTCTTCTTTGTATAATTTGTATTATTATAACTTGTATCATTTCTTCCGCTATTGTCAAATAAGACACTGTGCATCTTCTATCTTGCCAGAGTTTCCAAGTCAGCCCCCTAAGCAATGGTAGGAAGAATTATTTGAGCTGAAGTCTCACAGTAAGGCTCTTATAACACAAAAAAGGGCGATCGTGGCTCAAAGAGTTGGCATTTCGTCTTGTAACCGGAAGGTTGCCGGTTCGAGCCCCGGCTATGACAGTCTCGGCGTTGTGTCCTTGGGCAAGACACTTCACCTACCGCCTACTGGTGATGGCCAGAGGAGCCCATCGCGCGATATGGCAGCCTCGCCTCTGTCAGTCTGCCCCAGGGCAGCTGTGGCTACAACTGTAGCTTGCCTCCACCAGTGTGTGAATGTGAGAGTGAATGAATAGTGGAATTGTACAGCGCTTTGAGGGCCCCGAAAAGTGCTATATAAATGCAATCCATTATTATTATTATTAAATACCTTAATTAAGACATGGGGCAATTACTGAACCCCCCCCAAAAAAAAAAAAAAAAGTTGGGAACAGGACCTGGGCCTTAAGTTTGGGAAAGATTACTGGGACAAAGTAATTGACAGAATTCATACCTCGTCCTCATGTGCAAGACTCTCTCTTATTCAGTTTAAGACGGTGTACAGATTGCACTTCTCAAGATCTAAACTTTTTGCAATGGGTACCACCTCATAAAATATATGGCTCTTAAAGTAGCATGCTTATGACCGACATTAAAGTACAGTAGTATAGGCCTATTTAACACCTACATACAGTTTACACAAGACAATTTTATGTCTTATATGAATATTATTTATTTTAACTTTCATAAACAAGATGTGACGAGTGATAATATAACAACTGTACTGCATCAAAACATTCACAGCAGGTGGGATATCCAATCTTTAAGTGATTACCTGATGAATCCTGCTTCTGGGTCCAAACTACTCTGCATTTATTAAAGCGGTTTTAATGCTTTTTATTTTGTTCTATTTATTTTGAACAAGCCCCTAAAAACAGTCAGTGATCACTGTCGGCCTCTCTCGGTTTTTATTACTGCTAATCATTTTAAAGCTCAGTTTTTAAAACCTTACGATGTAACTACACCCCAGCCCATGCAGCAGAATATTAATGACTAACCTTGGATTGTGGATGGATTATCTCAGTTTTTCTCCTGACTGAAGTTTGGTCTGTTTACAGCATCCAGCCATTATTCGATTAAATTTGTTCCTAATCATCAGGAACTCTCGCGTCAACTTTTATCGAGTTGTAAAAAGTTAGCTATCATACTCCAGCTTCACTGAGTTTATGTTATGCTAACATAGCTGTGCAGCTAGCCACCGTGCAGCACATAATTATATACCAGCTAGCCCAACTTCAGTAACCCTACAAACGCCACTGCTGTTTATTTTTCAGTCTTCATTTATGTTGGAAGTGATAGCAGAGCTGTACATTTTATCTTTTGCTGTTGCGGTTAAGCTGCCGGAATTATAGCTTCACGACCCTCCTTTGTGGTTCATGCTTATCGAAGTTCAGTTTGCTCTCCATGACGTTTCAGCTGACAACATGAATTACTATCGTGTGGTGGCCTCGCTGGATCCGCTGTCCACCCGCTGTGTGATGACCCTCCATGATGATGATGGTGATCCCCCCCACCCAAGGGAAATACACCCCTCTCAAGGCACTGCTGCTGTGGTGCTACTCCCTCTCCGATGCAGAGCTTGCTGATAAACTCCCTCTCTCAGGCCTGGGTGATGGTACAGCTCTCAAGCTCATGGAGGGCATGCTGCCCTTGCTAGGAACGGATGACGTTGGATTCCTCTTTCTCAGACAGTTTCCGTTGCGAGGTGACCTCGCCAACTCCCCACTGCTGGCCGCAAAGGATTACCATTCACTCGCAGAAGAAGCAGGTTGCCTTCTCCTGGCTACCAAGAGCTTCGGCATCCAGGTGATAGTTCCCGACTCACCAACGGCATCTCCCGCGCCACGGATTCTCCAACTCATCGATTGTGGCTAGGATTGTGGCACTGCGGAAAAGGGCTGTGTTTTTACCATCAGTGCCGTTCCATCTTTGCAGTTTTAAGGCCCAGGGAAACGAGCCTGCCAGCGCTCTGTAGTTGCTGTGACCGCTGGCGATAAGGAAAGGCTGCTCTTCACACAGGACTCGCGGTTGGAGAGACGTTTTCTGGTTCACTCCGGCTCACAGAAGAGCCTCGGGAGTCAACCCGAAAACGTCGGGAGCCTCCACAATGGCACATTATTTAATCTTAAAAAAATTGGAGCTTTCCCATGTACCACCAGAGAGAACCCAAGTACTACTAGTGGTACGCATACCACAGTTTGAGAAAGACTGATCTAGACTATCTAAAATATACCCCGACATTCCTGACCTGTGTAACAGTGGCAACACATCCACCTCGTATTTAACTCATGTGTTTTTTACCTGCACAACACTTCAGTTATACAGGACTTTTTATTTTGCACTGCTCTCTCCTGTTTTGAGTGTTACACTCAAGCCTTGCCTATTTTTTATTTATTTATTTATTTTTTTGGATTGGACGTTTGGATCAGGACTGGTTATCAGCTGTTCGCTAGTTCTCAAAAATTGTAATTGCCTGAACTGTAATGAGGTATATCTTTGTATCATTTGGTACTTATTTTATTAGCCCTGATATGTCAAGCTACATGTAAAAATTCTATAAATAAAGAGGAAAAAATAATAAAAATGTAACAATTCAGATTATGTTTTTTAATTCATATACACATTCACAGGTACAAAGAAAATGCTATGCAGCTGTCCAGCATCCACCACGACAGACCCATGAGTGCTCTGGAAGAGGCAGTATTCTGGATTGAATTCACACTGAGAAATAAAGGGGCCAAGCACTTGAGGGTCCAGGCCCATGAGCTCACCTGGTACCAGTATCACAGCCTGGATGTCCTGGGCTTCTTCCTCACTATAGTTCTACTTCTCATATTCATCTTCATCAAGACCTGCAGTTTCTGTTTGAACAGGTGTTGTGTCAGGAAAGAAAAAAAGAAAAGGAAGGCTAAATAACAGACTGAACAGAAACAGAGATGTGGGACCAGTGCAGTATTTGTTACTTACATGAGATTTTCTTTCATGTATGTTTAGTTTCCCACCATCTTATTCTTTATGTATCACCATTGATTACTTTAACTAATTACAAGTGTGTTAATTTGCATAAATGTACCTGAATTTAATCTGACATTAAAAACCAAATGCTGATTGGCTGTTGAGTATATTTTTTTAAGAAAAGAAAATTCATTCTATGCCTTTAGCTGAGTAACACAAGTTTCTCTTTTAGTAATCTAGGCATACATCCATGCCATCAACAGTTATATAGATATAAAAGGTTCAAATTAAAATTTTACATAAATTATGTTATTATGAATTATGAGGAAAAACAAAAAAACACTAAATCATGTTATGAAAGAGGTTGATACAAGCTGATACATTTGGATGACAAAACTTCGTAAACATTTCCTTTGTATGAACATGTTGAAAAGTACAGGAATAAGTTTTTACTTAAAGTGCTGCGGTGTCCTAAAACTCAATTTTCCATTTTTTTTTGACTATAGTTCAGAATATGAAAAGATAAAAAAATTAATATGAAAAAGCAACCACTACATCCTGGTGTCCTGAACACGATGTAATGTAATGTGGCTATATACAGTGTTGTGATATTTTGATACCATGGTAGCATTTACAGGATATTACTTTGTAGTGAAAACTGTTACTCAATAAGGCCCATTTACTAGTTGTTTTTCTCTTTCTCTCTGACCCAAGAATTGATGTGTAAGACTCACAGGCTGGTACCCCAAGGTCGAAAATACCACAGAGACGAGACCACTTCCTTACTCCCATCCTCCCTTCTTTATCTCTTAGAAAAAGGCTCGTTAAAGGCCAGGTGGTTTGTTTCAGAATTCACTAATGAAAGAACTCTGTATTCTATGTCTAGGAGTGTATTTTGCTGGGATGATCATAAATTGTAGCTGAACTGATAAACTACACAAAGGATACTTCTTTGCTCACAAGGCAGGAAGACGTTTCCTTATTTGGTCTGTACTGGTTTGAACTGAGAACTTGCTGACACACGAACCTTTTTTTCCTCTATATAAGCTGTTATGTACTAAATAAACCTTTGAGTTGATTTGGGAAGGCAACCTGAAGCAGTCTGTGTTTCCTTGTTCTCCCAAGCTGCTCCCGGCGCTGTAACTAACCCAGCTGAACGGCATACTTGAGTGTTACTTTGAATAATTAGGAATCTAATAAAGAAAGGACAGAACTCTGCTTATCGGTGCTCGTGCCTTGGAGGGAAACCGGGACGGAGATTTTCTCTTCATACAGTATCTCACAAAAGTGAGTACACCCCTCTCATTTTTTAAATTTTATTATATGTTTTCGTGGGTACAACACTAAAGATATGAACATGTTGAAAAGTACAGGAATAAGTTTTTACTTAAAGTGCTGCGGTGTCCTAAAACTCAATTTTCCATTTTTTTTTGACGATAGTTCAGAATATGAAAAGGAAAAAAAATTAATATGAAAAAGCAACCACTACATCCTGGTGTCCTGAACACGATGTAATGTAATGTGGCTATATACAGTATCTCACAAAAGTGAGTACACCCCTCTCATTTTTTAAATTTTATTATATGTTTTCATGGGTACAACACTAAAGATATGACACTTTGACACAATGTAAAGTAGTCAGTGTACAGCTTGTATAACAGTATAAATTTGCTCAAAATAACTCAACATAGAGCCATTGATGTCTAAACCGGAACTAAACTGGAGTCCGCTTCCACTCCTCCATTATGACATCATGGAGCTGGTAGATGTTAGAGACCTTGTGCTCCTCCACCTCCCATTTGAGGATGCCCCACAGATGTTCAATAGGGTTTAAGATTGTAGACATGGTTGGGCAGTCAAGTACCTTTAACCTCATTTTATTTAACAGGGCACTGTTTTGGGGGGGAATCATTCTCTGCTTCAGTATGTCACAGTACATTGGCATTCATGGTTACCTCAATTAACTGTAGCTCCTCAGTGCCAGCAGCACTCTTGCAGCCCCAAACAATGGCATCCCACCACCATGCTTGACTGGAGGCAAGCCACACTGTCTTTGTACTCCTCACCTGGTTTCTGCCACACACCCCTGACACCATCTGAACCAAATAAGTTTGTCTTGGTTTCATCAGATCACAGGTACCGGTAATCCATGCTCTTAGCCTGCTTTTCTTCAGCAAACTGTTTGCAGGCTTTGTTGTGCATTATCTTTAGAAGAGGCTTCCTTCTCGGACAATGACCATTTGATGCAGTGTGTGGCATATGGTCTGAACACTGACAGGCTGACCCTCCATGCCTTCAACCTCTACAGCAATGCTGACAGCACTCATACAGCTATTTTCTAAAGGCAACCTCTAGATATGATGCTGAGCACGTGCACTCAACTTCTTTGGTTAACCATGGTGAGGTTTGTTCTGGGTGGAACCTGTACTCTTAAACTGCCTTATGGTCTTGACCACTGTGCTGCTTCTCAGTTTCAGGGTGTTGGAAATATTCTTATAGTCTAGGCCATCTTTATGTAGAGTAACAATTCTTTTTTTTTCAGATCCTCAGAGAAGTCTTTGCCATGTTGTGCCATGTTAGACTTCCAGTGACCAGTATGAGAGAGTGTGAGAGCAATAACACCAAATTCAACACACATGTTCACCATTTGCACCTGAGACATTGTAACACTAACAGGTCACATGAAACCTGGAAAGGAAAATAGCTAATTGGGCACAATTTGGGGTGTACTCACTTTTGTTGCCATGGGTTTAGGCAATAATGGCTGTGTGTTGAGTTATATAAAGGTGACAGCAAATTTACACTGTTGAACAAGCTCTACACTGACTACTTTGCATTGTATCGAAGTGTCATATCTTCAGTGTTGTTCCATTAAAAAATATATATACAGTGAGATACTGTCAGCTGAAGTTGAAATAGGGCCGGTGTTCTAGATTAATTGGCATTGTAAATTAACTGGTGACGGTCAAAGAAATGGGTTTATGTATTTATTTGTCGGGTGGTTTGCCATGTGTTTTTTTTTTAGTTTTGAGGTTAGAGATTTAGAGATTTTTAGTTTTAAAGACAAGTTAAGAATATTCATAGTTTAATTTCCAAAACTTGCATATGATCTTCAATTTGTAGCTGATCTACTGACGTATCACATAGCAGCTGGGGCAGTCTCAAATGGAGTTTAGTCCACTACTGCCACCTGTGGCCAAGTGCCATACTACTACCAGATTAACTAGTGACCATCTGCACCTGGTTCTATGACCACCTTGAGTAGAGGCTGAGTGGCTGCACTTAAACCTGGTGCATTCAGATCTACCCATAAACACGTTGAAAGATGCAATGCTAGCAATTTGGATTGTCAACACTTAAACCAATCATTGAGCAAAGACAACAGGGATAATTTTTTCTGTGTATTAAGCCTGGGTAACATTTGTAGTCGCCTTCTGTACAGGGGAAGTCCATGCACAGTCCTTGTACGACTTTCCACAGCAGGTGCATTCAATAAGAAAGAAAATTTAGATTGTCAGAATCATTCATCTAAAGTCGGGCTGTTGAGTGAAGCAACTAACGATGATCCTCTAATCGCCTGAGCCAAGACCATCTATAATCCAGTTTTGAGTTCCCTCCCCAGACACCTTAACGCCCACTCACATCCTGGGCCATCTGACCTCAGGAATTTGCATGATAAGGTGAGGCTAGGTTTCACGGACGATCTGATTTCCTCGTGTCAGCATTGTTCCCACATCATCATAATTAATGTTGTTCCAGGTTCAACATTGCAAGTGACCAATCACCTTCTTGTGACGTCATTCCTTTGCGACTTCGAAATACCCGCCTTCGAGTATTTTGAAATACAAGTGAAGAAGCGAAAAACCGCCGCCTGTCCGCCGAATTTGAAGTCAATTTAGGATACTTTCCTTTAATAAACGGTAAGCATTATACATATGTTCCTCACTTGGCTTGCTGTTTGCTTGCTAGCGATAGGCTACTTGACGACAGCATTAGCTAACCAGTGTTCTCTAGACCAGCGTTCCCCAACTTTTTGGGTGTTTCGTGGCCCGGGGGTTGGGTCAGGCAAAATTGCAGTAGCTTCCCTGATCATTTTACAAACATAAGTGAAGAGAATCTGGACTAAAAGGCCTAGACTTATGGTTGTGTGCTGAATCTATGAATCAAACTATCACCTGGAAACATAATTAACTGGTCCATAGCTGTGAAACTGGACATGAGTTCTTGATTCTATGGCGATTAACAGTAATCCAGAAATTTACAAATTTGTCCTGGTACATCGCGTAAATGTTGTCCCTGAGACATCGCGTAAATGTTGTCCCTGGGACATCGCGTAAATGTTGTCCCAGGGACATCGCGTAGATGTTGTCCCTGAGACATCGCGTAAATGTTGTCCCTGAGACATCGCGTAAATGTTGTCCCTGGGACATCGCGTAAATGTTGTCCCAGGGACATCGCGTAAATGTTGTCCCTGAGACATCGCGTAAATGTTGTCCCTGAGACATCGCGTAAATGTTGTCCCTGGGACATCGCGTAAATGTTGTCCCAGGGACATCGCGTAAATGTTGTCCCTGAGACATCGCGTAAATGTTGTCCCTGAGACATCGCGTAGATGTTGTCCCAGGGACATCGCGTAGATGTTGTCCCTGGGACATCGCGTAAATGTTGTCCCTGAGACATCGCGTAAATGTTGTCCCTGAGACATCGCGTAAATGTTGTCCCTGGGACATCGCGTAGATGTTGTCCCTGGGACATCGCGTAGATGTTGTCCCTGGGACATCGTGTAGATGTTGTCCCTGGGACATCATGTTAAAGTTGCCAGAGACATACCATATGAAAGTTTAGCTTCTTTTAGCCCCTGTTTGTTTTATATTATTTTATATATATTTTTTTTTTAATATTATATTTAATATTTACATTGTATTGCAAAAAACCCCACAACAAGTTAAAATGAATTAATGAATATTGACTAATTAAACCTTCGTTATTTTTCCACCAGAAATGGACGACATAATTAGAAGAAGTGTTCTGAATGACGAAAAAAAAAGAACTGGAAAAGACACACAACTTTGTGTGCATGTGTCACAATGCCAGGAGGACCCATTCAGTGTTGTGTTAGAAAAATTGAACTCATTAACCCTTCATGGACATTATAAATGTTTAAATGTTGCCTCAGGTAAAGACAGGAAAAGAGACTATTACAAATTCAACTGCATCAGAGCTGGGAAAAAAAGTCGAAACAGCTACAGAGCAGTGGGCTGTAAGGCCTATGTTTCATTTAAAGTACTCAAATGTTGGAAAGACCACACAGTCATCGTGCAGCGTACATATGATAAGCATGATGGGCATGATCCTTCGGACCCAAAAGACGCACATTTCAACAATATTTCCAGTGATTTGAGGAGGAAGATTGAGGAACTGCTTTCCCTTGGAACTAAGCCAGCCATCATACTAACCGAATGTCATAAATGGGCCAAAGAACATGGACACAGAGATCTTCACAACAGAGAGCATTTTGTCACACCACGTGACATTGACAGTGTTAGAACCTGCATGATGAGGAAGAAGCACTTTAACTGTGGAGACAGTCAAAGTGTACATACCTTACTTAATGGAAAACATCAAGAACATGTTCTCTTCTATCAACCATACACATCTGACCAAGAACTAATGATTGTTTTGCAGACACCTGTAATGAAATCAAACATGGAGAACTATGCAAAACAGTTAGTATTTGTTGACACCACGCACTGCGTTAACCAGTATTCATTTCCCTTATTCACACTTGTTGTAAGAGATGATCATGGGCATGGAGTCCCTGTGGCCTATGCTATTGTCAGCAACGAAAGTCAGAAAACCCTGGAAACTGTTCTTGGAATAGTTTGTGAGCATTTCCCAACTTCCCCGAGGTAAATAATACATTGACAGCTATTGATTTTGAAATAATTCCTTTTCAAAAAAGTTATAACATGCCAGAATCTAATGCTATAGCTGCAGCATGGGCTGCAAAAAACTTTCCTTTCCAGTTGTTAAAGTTATTCCTATAGGCTGTATGCAGTATTTTATATATCTACTTGTGAGTTGAAATGTTTAATTTGGCATTGAAGTGGTGCTTTGAGATAGCAAAAACATTTTCATACTGTTTAATCTCATTTAGTGTTTTCTTTTTTTCTGTAGAGCATTTATGGTTGACAAAGACTTTGCGGAAATAAATGCTTTGCAGAAGGTTTTTCCAGAGTCAGCTATCCTTCTATGCTGGTACCATGTCTTGCAGGTAAACCACATTGTTTTCTTTTCACGTTGTCTAAGATGCACCTGAAACACATTTTTACAACAGGGTCCTGTTGTCATGATTTGCCTCATTGTGATATTCACCTACTCAGGTTAATGAATATAAAGGGATAAAATGTTGAGTGACTATGTCCATCCATTTAAGACCACAGTGCACTCATCTTCTGGTGGCTGCTTCCCAAAGCTCTTTTTGACATTTAAAAATATGTTTGCCTGGTTGATTTCTGTAATGCACAGGTCCTCTTGTCCAGTGAGTGACAAAGTTATTTTTGGACGTCAGCTTTCTTTTATGCTTTTTGTACAGCTGCTCCTCTGTCTCTCTCTCCAGATTAACTTTTTTTCTCTTACATTCACAGGCTGTTAATCGATGGCTTTCAAAATCAGAGTCCGGGGTCCATGGGCTTTCTAACACCCAAAAGAGAAATGAAATCATTTCTTTCTTTTGTAAGCTGAAAGCTTGCACATCTGTAAGTGTAATTTGTCTATTTCACATTTTGATTTCTTGATTACACTAAGAGCATAATAACTTTCAGTTGCTAAAAAAAGTTACAGAGAGATACAAAATAGATTTTTGAAACAATTTCTAAAACTGGCTTCTTATCTTGCTTATCAAAACAAGTACTTAAGCTGTGCAGAACATCATTGTGTCACCCACTGTGCAGTAGAACTTGTGAGTGGGATTCTTTCACAGACAGATGCTGAAACCAAATATGCTTATAGGTTTAGTGTTCCTTCTTAGCCATTGTAAGGGAAGAAATAATTGCTTCTTAATACAAAAACACGACATATTATTAATAACTTAAAATTCTTAATGTTATTCAATAAAAGGAAAAGGGCTTCAATACATAATATTAAAGATTTCAATAGGTCTGTTAAATGGATTGAAATATATTCTGTTGCATCCAATTCTCTTAGGAGGACGACTTTAAAGCCACATCAGCAGAGTTCTGCCAGACATTTAAGCAATACCCTTTGGTGTGCCAGTATTTTCAGAAGCACTGGGAAGGCATTGGCCACATGTGGTGTGACTACGGCCGTCGCTTCAGTCACGCTCGTTCTGAAACAAACAATGTGATTGAAAGGTATGATTTATTATTTTGACCTCATTCAATTGTATTGCTGAAAAAAAGATATTATGCTTTAATCCAAGAGGCTAAACTGAGTAGGTTCATCATGTCATTGCCAGAACAGGTTTTAGGCAAATCCTTTAAATTCTAGCAGCGTTTTTTATGTTATCACAACAAAAAACAGAGTAGGTGGATTTGCCTAAATCAGCTAAACCGGCACAGAGCATTCCTTTATAAAAGACGTGTGCAATAGGTATTCCAATTTTTAAAAAAATAATACAGTCTTGATTAAAACTTTAAATTCCTTCAATTACAGTTACTAATCATTTCAAATAACTGTTTTTCAGATTTTTCCACCGCCTGAAATACCAGTTTTTATCTGGCTACAAGAATAGGCGTCTGGATGATCTGATTGAAGTGCTCCTAGGGAAGGCCGACGACTACTTGTCAGTCATAAAAACCCTGCAAGATGTGGGCCGCATGAAAAACAGGTTTGCTGACACCTTGTCTCAAGTTTCAGACTCTGCTTCAAGACTGATGGAAAGTGGTTGGGCTCTTAAAATTACAGTCAAGAACAGCCATGGAGTTAATGCATATCAAGTCCCATCTGAGTCAAGAGAAGACATGGTGTATGATGTCTGCCCTGTTGAGTCCTACTGCAACTGTACATATGGCTTACGAGGACTTCTTTGCAAGCATCTAGTGTTACTTGCAAAATTAGCAGAGGCTGACAATGACATCTATCCAAACATGGAAACAGACATTTCTACCTTGGCAAGAATTGCAGTGAAAGAAAGGCATTACTTTGTACACTGTGAGGACTTGAAAGTGATAAAAATGCCAAGTTTGTTTGGAAATCTGTGTTTTTTTGCATCGGCTGCAACACTTCAGTGCACTTGTTGTACGTTCTCTCACTATAACACATGTGCTTGCCTGAAGGTGGCTTGTAGCCATTTTAAACAAATGAAAAACTCTCTGAAAAGTCCTCTATCAACTTTGAATGACACTCCTGTAGTTGAAAGCACAGACAAAAAATGCACAGAAGATGCAGTTGGAAAACTAAATGCTGTTTTAGACACAGTTAAACAGTGGGCATTCATTCCAGAGGGTATTACTCCAATGATAGATGAACTGCATACAAATGTCTTAAAAACAAAACAAGTAGGCAAAAGTATATGCCAGTACGAAATAAAGACGACAGATAATGCACGCAAAATTAGGCCATTGTATTCTAGCAAGAAACGTTCGGCCAGCATCGACATTCCAACAGTCTGTGAAAATGAATGTGAACAGTCGATAACCACTGAAAGAGAGACATCCTCTGGAGAAAATGAAAACCTTTTGGAATACAAAACAAAAAAGAGAAGAGTTAAAGCTAAGTATATGCACAAGTAGACTTTTGTGTGACATTTCAAAGGGACTGCATCCATTACTTCTGTTTATTGAAACCTAAAGCTGAATAGCTGTCTTAACTTTCTGCCAAGGAACAGTTGAAAAGAAATTGTTTGGTCTCTCAAGCAGTTGTTATTTATGTGTGTTATTCATTACTTTGGCTTGGTTGCTGTTTTTGATACAAATTCATCTGTGCCCATTGTAATATTTTCATATGTTACTATTTTTATATTGCTATGCATTATAAATAAAGGATTACTTATTACTATTAAAGGTCTGCATTTGTAATTGTTGGTATTATTTATAAAATATGCGCTCTTAAGTTTTTTGCTCCATAAAACGATACCTGTCACTTTTTGGACATAGAGTATCAGCTGTTGAGAATCCTGGCTCATACAAAATAGAAGTAAAAGGTTTCAACATCCAGCCTTTTTATGATTAAATACAAAGTGTAATAACAGAGTTATTGGGGTGTGATTTTGTTAATAGTTAGTCTTAAGTATAAGTTTAATAGTAATGAGTAAGAAAATATAGCCAGAATAATGGAATGAGACTAACACCTGACCTCACACTGAGATTTGGTATGAAGTGGCATGTTTGTGCTAATGCTGACATTGGGGCTCAGAGTTCCTCTGTGTGTATATATTTGTGAACGTTAACTTGGCTAATGTCCAAGGGTTTGACTGCTTTCCTGTTGGATTGTATCACAAAGAACAGGGATAAGAGCACCAGTGGCCGTGCACACCCTCATCTCTCTCCTTCACCCGATCATTAGTGTTGGAAACCGGCATTAGCTCAGAGTAGATTAGACTTCAGTATAGTGCAAGTGATTTGATTTTATGATTATTTGATTCAGTTTTTTCTGTGTTCAAGCTCAATTACTTTAATAAAATATGTTGAATTCAAACAAATAAATAAACAAATAAACTGTGGACATTACCCTTTTAAACCTTTCTGAAACAAGACAGGTAAAAACCAGTGTATAAAAGTTTACATAGGTATAAATAGCTCTAACACTTTACTCCAGCCTGGCGTCCACACATGTGGACATCACATTTTGGGTTATTTAGACCAAAATACTAAATCTTGATCAACAAGTGCCTGATATACAGTTATGAGGACATTATACTGCAACTGTTCTATCGAAATTTCAAATTAATGTCCTCATATGTGGCTCTCATTTTTCTCAGAAACAAAAATTAGGTAAAAAAAACAAAACCTGGTAATTCTGCGCTTGATCTCGTCTTCTGTTATTGTGTAGGTTTTCTTTTTTGAGCTTGGTACAGATAAGCGACCATGCACTCTGTAAACTATACTAGTTCCTTCTGAATCAGTTTGGAATTCTGTATCTGCATCGATCCTGTCAACATCATCAGCAGCAGCATTATCTGTACTCAGACTTGTGCCGTATACTTCTGTTTCTTTTTCTTTGTCTTCAGTCTGTGTACCTTCATCTCTGACTGTCAGTCTTCCTATCTCACTGTTACTTGTCGATTTGCTGCAGATGTTCTCTCCCTTAGGAACTTTTCCTTTGTCATTCGCTGCCTGATGCTTTCCCTGATGACATTCTTCACTGGCTACTTCTATTGCTCCTCCTGTATAGCCACCCACTATGCTGCACAACTCCTTTCCCTCTGCTGTGCTGCACTGTGCTGTTACATAAAGAAGAATGATATAAACAGCACTATATCAATTTAATTGTGAAGAGAAATCCCCACAATACGACACAGTTATGTCTAAAATAGTTTTGTGTAAAAACTGGATCTTGAAACGTCCACTTTAATTACACAGTCCTGGTGTGCAAAGGCAAAATTACGAAAAAAAAATTCACTTTAAACATTTTTGGACGTTGTTTAGTTATATTGTGACTTACTCTCACAGAAGATACAGATGCCACAAACAGACTTTGAACAACGCATGTGCTTGTATGCACCACATTTCTGGCACTGCACCTGTGAATTAAAAAAAAAAAAAAGAAGAAGAAATAAACAAACAAAAAACAAATGAACAAAGTCCATTAAATAAACAATCTATATGGCTAAGGACATGTCATAGTGTACCCGGTCTTTGGCTGCAATCACACACCAGCACTGACTGCACTTCCTAGTTCGATCTGCAAAATATAATTTGTTTAAGTACAAGTTACATTTTCCAATGTTAGAGAAAAAGAAGGCAGCTAATTTTATCTTTACCTATTGAGGATAATATGTAGTGGCAAAGTCGGGACCTGAGCTTTGTGATTTCAGTGTTGTACTCCTCCACTTGTGTTTTACCGTCAATGAGAGATTGGGCAAACTAATAATTGACGAAGAAAAAAAAAAAAAAAGAACAAAAAGAATTAGATTAACAAAGAAATGTTTGTTTGTTTTTAACCCCCCCCCCCCCCGAGGAAAAAAAAAAACAGAGCAACCAAAGCAAAGCATTACTGCTGAAATGGTTCAATCTACAAAAAAAATTGAGATTTTACCATCCTGCCTCTAAGGCTTTAAAAACTGAATAGGCAAAAATGTAAACATTACTTATATAGGTTAAAGCTATAGTTTTCAGTACCATTATGACATGCACTCCACATGAGTTCCCATCCTGTTGATGTGGGTGGCTCACATGTGACAAGGTCCACTCTCCAGCGCAGCCTCTTGCTGAAGCAAATGAGCTGAGAGATCGCAGTTATTACAAATAAAAAGCATATAGAGAAATCAATAACCACGTTCGGTAATGCTTTCAATTAAATTAAATATGTTATGTTAAATATGTTAATTAATTACCTCCAGTTTTTCAACACCGCACTTTTTCTGACCTCCGACTCGCCAAATGAATTCATATAGACTATGGTCCTCTTGGGTATGTCACAAAACTGTTTTGTAAAAAGATGGATATGGTAGGCTTGGGCCTTGAGAATTCCTAATGAGGGACACTGAAAAGTATCATGCACTAGAGAGAGTGCAAAATCTGTGCAACTTACAAACAAGGTCCAGTGGCTGCCGTTTTCCAGACAGGCTCCAATCAATTTCTCATACATCTGAAAGATGTTTTTCTGGAAATAAAAATAATGTGACAAGTATGTTTTTCTGTCAAGAATGACACTGCAAAAGCTTGTCAGGTGAGACTTGTAATTAATTCTGCAGATACACAAACATATAGAAAGTGTCATTTTTGGTTTACATTAATTAATTTCTATAGTGTGTACAAAACAAATCAAGACCACAGACTCAACACGCACCACTCAATTTTTGGTGTTCTTTATCAGTTGGCCAAGACAGAAATGTTTTAATCTGTGTGCATTGCTTTTGAACAAGTCTTTACACAGAAAAGGTTTCAGAAAGGTATTTTTCAGGTTCTTCTGACAAGGCTTCAATTTTGGAAAATGCTGTTTGTTTATAGTGGCAACTTATAAACCCTTTGTGATAAGAACATAGTTACCACAGTCCAAGTCATACCTTCAAAAAGTATGCACTTTGTGCTCTTGTGGACCCATCCAAAATTTTTCCAGTGATTTGGCTTGGTATTGGATAAATGTGAGGGAAATTCTATAAAAATAACATAAATACACCTATGTTTTCAAATACATTACAAAAAACGTAAACATGCTATGTCATTATGATCAAACAAGCTTTTCAACATACCTCACACTGCAAATAGATTAGGCCATCTATTACCTTATAAAACAAATAAATAAATACATATAAATAAAAACAGAACTAAGGAACACGATTCATTAAGTAAATTGTACAATAAAGTGTATTTAAAGCAGAATTTAACATTAGTTTTATGACAACATAAAAGGATTTTTATGTCAAGAGGTACCTCATCTGAAATGTTAGTCTGGTCAAACAGGGATTTCAAACTTGAAATACCAATAGAGTTTGGTCCAGCTACTCCCACAAGGTAATCTGTGAGAAAGCATATGCTGTAGTCAACAGATATCATTTTCTTTTTGCATGCTGCAACCATCATCCATTTCAGTCTTCTAGGAGCTTTGTCTGGTTGTAGTTCTTTTTTCTCCTCCTCTCCCCTCATCTATTAATTAAATTGTTTTCTGACCTTCCTAACTGTTTCCGACCTGTCTTCCCAATGTGATGTTTAAGCAATATATGTATGGTCAGAAGGGGGTGAAATTTTCATTGCAGTTGTACGTGTAACATTGCATGTGATAATAAAAGGCTTGATTGGTTGATTATTCAACATGAGTTGACATTTACCTGACATTGTGAAGGAGTCACAGTTTCTGTAAGGGTGTAAGAACATAACATGTGGATTTGTTACACTTCTTTTTCACAAGTTAATAACAATCAATAATTTTCATTCCATTATTTACAAGCTATCACACGATGTCCCTGGGACAACATTTACACGATGTCCCTGGGACAACATCTACACGATGTCCCAGGGACAACAATTACACGATGTCCCAGGGACAACATTTACACGATGTCCCAGGGACAACATCTACACGATGTCCCAGGGACAACATTTACACGATGTCCCAGGGACAACAATTACACGATGTCCCAGGGACAACATTTACACGATGTCCCAGGGACAACAATTGTTTGGTCTCTCAAGCAGTTGTTATTTATGTGTGTTATTCATTACTTTGGCTTGGTTGCTGTTTTTGATACAAATTCATCTGTGCCCATTGTAATATTTTCATATGTTACTATTTTTATATTGCTATGCATTATAAATAAAGGATTACTTATTACTATTAAAGGTCTGCATTTGTAATTGTTGGTATTATTTATAAAATATGCGCTCTTAAGTTTTTTGCTCCATAAAACGATACCTGTCACTTTTTGGACATAGAGTATCAGCTGTTGAGAATCCTGGCTCATACAAAATAGAAGTAAAAGGTTTCAACATCCAGCCTTTTTATGATTAAATACAAAGTGTAATAACAGAGTTATTGGGGTGTGATTTTGTTAATAGTTAGTCTTAAGTATAAGTTTAATAGTAATGAGTAAGAAAATATAGCCAGAATAATGGAATGAGACTAACACCTGACCTCACACTGAGATTTGGTATGAAGTGGCATGTTTGTGCTAATGCTGACATTGGGGCTCAGAGTTCCTCTGTGTGTATATATTTGTGAACGTTAACTTGGCTAATGTCCAAGGGTTTGACTGCTTTCCTGTTGGATTGTATCACAAAGAACAGGGATAAGAGCACCAGTGGCCGTGCACACCCTCATCTCTCTCCTTCACCCGATCATTAGTGTTGGAAACCGGCATTAGCTCAGAGTAGATTAGACTTCAGTATAGTGCAAGTGATTTGATTTTATGATTATTTGATTCAGTTTTTTCTGTGTTCAAGCTCAATTACTTTAATAAAATATGTTGAATTCAAACAAATAAATAAACAAATAAACTGTGGACATTACCCTTTTAAACCTTTCTGAAACAAGACAGGTAAAAACCAGTGTATAAAAGTTTACATAGGTATAAATAGCTCTAACACTTTACTCCAGCCTGGCGTCCACACATGTGGACATCACATTTTGGGTTATTTAGACCAAAATACTAAATCTTGATCAACAAGTGCCTGATATACAGTTATGAGGACATTATACTGCAACTGTTCTATCGAAATTTCAAATTAATGTCCTCATATGTGGCTCTCATTTTTCTCAGAAACAAAAATTAGGTAAAAAAAACAAAACCTGGTAATTCTGCGCTTGATCTCGTCTTCTGTTATTGTGTAGGTTTTCTTTTTTGAGCTTGGTACAGATAAGCGACCATGCACTCTGTAAACTATACTAGTTCCTTCTGAATCAGTTTGGAATTCTGTATCTGCATCGATCCTGTCAACATCATCAGCAGCAGCATTATCTGTACTCAGACTTGTGCCGTATACTTCTGTTTCTTTTTCTTTGTCTTCAGTCTGTGTACCTTCATCTCTTTCAGTCTGTGTACCTTCATCTCTGACTGTCAGTCTTCCTATCTCACTGTTACTTGTCGATTTGCTGCAGATGTTCTCTCCCTTAGGAACTTTTCCTTTGTCATTCGCTGCCTGATGCTTTCCCTGATGACATTCTTCACTGGCTACTTCTATTGCTCCTCCTGTATAGCCACCCACTATGCTGCACAACTCCTTTCCCTCTGCTGTGCTGCACTGTGCTGTTACATAAAGAAGAATGATATAAACAGCACTATATCAATTTAATTGTGAAGAGAAATCCCCACAATACGACACAGTTATGTCTAAAATAGTTTTGTGTAAAAACTGGATCTTGAAACGTCCACTTTAATTACACAGTCCTGGTGTGCAAAGGCAAAATTACGAAAAAAAAATTCACTTTAAACATTTTTGGACGTTGTTTAGTTATATTGTGACTTACTCTCACAGAAGATACAGATGCCACAAACAGACTTTGAACAACGCATGTGCTTGTATGCACCACATTTCTGGCACTGCACCTGTGAATTAAAAAAAAAAAAAAGAAGAAGAAATAAACAAACAAAAAACAAATGAACAAAGTCCATTAAATAAACAATCTATATGGCTAAGGACATGTCATAGTGTACCCGGTCTTTGGCTGCAATCACACACCAGCACTGACTGCACTTCCTAGTTCGATCTGCAAAATATAATTTGTTTAAGTACAAGTTACATTTTCCAATGTTAGAGAAAAAGAAGGCAGCTAATTTTATCTTTACCTATTGAGGATAATATGTAGTGGCAAAGTCGGGACCTGAGCTTTGTGATTTCAGTGTTGTACTCCTCCACTTGTGTTTTACCGTCAATGAGAGATTGGGCAAACTAATAATTGACGAAGAAAAAAAAAAAAAAAAGAACAAAAAGAATTAGATTAACAAAGAAATGTTTGTTTGTTTTTAACCCCCCCCGAGGAAAAAAAAAAACAGAGCAACCAAAGCAAAGCATTACTGCTGAAATGGTTCAATCTACAAAAAAAATTGAGATTTTACCATCCTGCCTCTAAGGCTTTAAAAACTGAATAGGCAAAAATGTAAACATTACTTATATAGGTTAAAGCTATAGTTTTCAGTACCATTATGACATGCACTCCACATGAGTTCCCATCCTGTTGATGTGGGTGGCTCACATGTGACAAGGTCCACTCTCCAGCGCAGCCTCTTGCTGAAGCAAATGAGCTGAGAGATCGCAGTTATTACAAATAAAAAGCATATAGAGAAATCAATAACCACGTTCGGTAATGCTTTCAATTAAATTAAATATGTTATGTTAAATATGTTAATTAATTACCTCCAGTTTTTCAACACCGCACTTTTTCTGACCTCCGACTCGCCAAATGAATTCATATAGACTATGGTCCTCTTGGGTATGTCACAAAACTGTTTTGTAAAAAGATGGATATGGTAGGCTTGGGCCTTGAGAATTCCTAATGAGGGACACTGAAAAGTATCATGCACTAGAGAGAGTGCAAAATCTGTGCAACTTACAAACAAGGTCCAGTGGCTGCCGTTTTCCAGACAGGCTCCAATCAATTTCTCATACATCTGAAAGATGTTTTTCTGGAAATAAAAATAATGTGACAAGTATGTTTTTCTGTCAAGAATGACACTGCAAAAGCTTGTCAGGTGAGACTTGTAATTAATTCTGCAGATACACAAACATATAGAAAGTGTCATTTTTGGTTTACATTAATTAATTTCTATAGTGTGTACAAAACAAATCAAGACCACAGACTCAACACGCACCACTCAATTTTTGGTGTTCTTTATCAGTTGGCCAAGACAGAAATGTTTTAATCTGTGTGCATTGCTTTTGAACAAGTCTTTACACAGAAAAGGTTTCAGAAAGGTATTTTTCAGGTTCTTCTGACAAGGCTTCAATTTTGGAAAATGCTGTTTGTTTATAGTGGCAACTTATAAACCCTTTGTGATAAGAACATAGTTACCACAGTCCAAGTCATACCTTCAAAAAGTATGCACTTTGTGCTCTTGTGGACCCATCCAAAATTTTTCCAGTGATTTGGCTTGGTATTGGATAAATGTGAGGGAAATTCTATAAAAATAACATAAATACACCTATGTTTTCAAATACATTACAAAAAACGTAAACATGCTATGTCATTATGATCAAACAAGCTTTTCAACATACCTCACACTGCAAATAGATTAGGCCATCTATTACCTTATAAAACAAATAAATAAATACATATAAATAAAAACAGAACTAAGGAACACGATTCATTAAGTAAATTGTACAATAAAGTGTATTTAAAGCAGAATTTAACATTAGTTTTATGACAACATAAAAGGATTTTTATGTCAAGAGGTACCTCATCTGAAATGTTAGTCTGGTCAAACAGGGATTTCAAACTTGAAATACCAATAGAGTTTGGTCCAGCTACTCCCACAAGGTAATCTGTGAGAAAGCATATGCTGTAGTCAACAGATATCATTTTCTTTTTGCATGCTGCAACCATCATCCATTTCAGTCTTCTAGGAGCTTTGTCTGGTTGTAGTTCTTTTTTCTCCTCCTCTCCCCTCATCTATTAATTAAATTGTTTTCTGACCTTCCTAACTGTTTCCGACCTGTCTTCCCAATGTGATGTTTAAGCAATATATGTATGGTCAGAAGGGGGTGAAATTTTCATTGCAGTTGTACGTGTAACATTGCATGTGATAATAAAAGGCTTGATTGGTTGATTATTCAACATGAGTTGACATTTACCTGACATTGTGAAGGAGTCACAGTTTCTGTAAGGGTGTAAGAACATAACATGTGGATTTGTTACACTTCTTTTTCACAAGTTAATAACAATCAATAATTTTCATTCCATTATTTACAAGCTATCACACGATGTCCCTGGGACAACATTTACACGATGTCCCTGGGACAACATCTACACGATGTCCCAGGGACAACAATTACACGATGTCCCAGGGACAACATTTACACGATGTCCCAGGGACAACATCTACACGATGTCCCAGGGACAACATTTACACGATGTCCCAGGGACAACAATTACACGATGTCCCAGGGACAACATTTACACGATGTCCCAGGGACAACAATTGTTTGGTCTCTCAAGCAGTTGTTATTTATGTGTGTTATTCATTACTTTGGCTTGGTTGCTGTTTTTGATACAAATTCATCTGTGCCCATTGTAATATTTTCATATGTTACTATTTTTATATTGCTATGCATTATAAATAAAGGATTACTTATTACTATTAAAGGTCTGCATTTGTAATTGTTGGTATTATTTATAAAATATGCGCTCTTAAGTTTTTTGCTCCATAAAACGATACCTGTCACTTTTTGGACATAGAGTATCAGCTGTTGAGAATCCTGGCTCATACAAAATAGAAGTAAAAGGTTTCAACATCCAGCCTTTTTATGATTAAATACAAAGTGTAATAACAGAGTTATTGGGGTGTGATTTTGTTAATAGTTAGTCTTAAGTATAAGTTTAATAGTAATGAGTAAGAAAATATAGCCAGAATAATGGAATGAGACTAACACCTGACCTCACACTGAGATTTGGTATGAAGTGGCATGTTTGTGCTAATGCTGACATTGGGGCTCAGAGTTCCTCTGTGTGTATATATTTGTGAACATTAACTTGGCTAATGTCCAAGGGTTTGACTGCTTTCCTGTTGGATTGTATCACAAAGAACAGGGATAAGAGCACCAGTGGCCGTGCACACCCTCATCTCTCTCCTTCACCCGATCATTAGTGTTGGAAACCGGCATTAGCTCAGAGTAGATTAGACTTCAGTATAGTGCAAGTGATTTGATTTTATGATTATTTGATTCAGTTTTTTCTGTGTTCAAGCTCAATTACTTTAATAAAATATGTTGAATTCAAACAAATAAATAAACAAATAAACTGTGGACATTACCCTTTTAAACCTTTCTGAAACAAGACAGGTAAAAACCAGTGTATAAAAGTTTACATAGGTATAAATAGCTCTAACACTTTACTCCAGCCTGGCGTCCACACATGTGGACATCACATTTTGGGTTATTTAGACCAAAATACTAAATCTTGATCAACAAGTGCCTGATATACAGTTATGAGGACATTATACTGCAACTGTTCTATCGAAATTTCAAATTAATGTCCTCATATGTGGCTCTCATTTTTCTCAGAAACAAAAATTAGGTAAAAAAAACAAAACCTGGTAATTCTGCGCTTGATCTCGTCTTCTGTTATTGTGTAGGTTTTCTTTTTTGAGCTTGGTACAGATAAGCGACCATGCACTCTGTAAACTATACTAGTTCCTTCTGAATCAGTTTGGAATTCTGTATCTGCATCGATCCTGTCAACATCATCAGCAGCAGCATTATCTGTACTCAGACTTGTGCCGTATACTTCTGTTTCTTTTTCTTTGTCTTCAGTCTGTGTACCTTCATCTCTGACTGTCAGTCTTCCTATCTCACTGTTACTTGTCGATTTGCTGCAGATGTTCTCTCCCTTAGGAACTTTTCCTTTGTCATTCGCTGCCTGATGCTTTCCCTGATGACATTCTTCACTGGCTACTTCTATTGCTCCTCCTGTATAGCCACCCACTATGCTGCACAACTCCTTTCCCTCTGCTGTGCTGCACTGTGCTGTTACATAAAGAAGAATGATATAAACAGCACTATATCAATTTAATTGTGAAGAGAAATCCCCACAATACGACACAGTTATGTCTAAAATAGTTTTGTGTAAAAACTGGATCTTGAAACGTCCACTTTAATTACACAGTCCTGGTGTGCAAAGGCAAAATTACGAAAAAAAAATTCCCTTTAAACATTTTTGGACGTTGTTTAGTTATATTGTGACTTACTCTCACAGAAGATACAGATGCCACAAACAGACTTTGAACAACGCATGTGCTTGTATGCACCACATTTCTGGCACTGCACCTGTGAATTAAAAAAAAAAAAAAGAAGAAGAAATAAACAAACAAAAAACAAATGAACAAAGTCCATTAAATAAACAATCTATATGGCTAAGGACATGTCATAGTGTACCCGGTCTTTGGCTGCAATCACACACCAGCACTGACTGCACTTCCTAGTTCGATCTGCAAAATATAATTTGTTTAAGTACAAGTTACATTTTCCAATGTTAGAGAAAAAGAAGGCAGCTAATTTTATCTTTACCTATTGAGGAAAATAAGTAGTGGCAAAGTCGGGACCTGAGCTTTGTGATTTCAGTGTTGTACTCCTCCACTTGTGTTTTACCGTCAATGAGAGATTGGGCAAACTAATAATTGACGAAGAAAAAAAAAAAAAAAAAGAACAAAAAGAATTAGATTAACAAAGAAATGTTTGTTTGTTTTTAACCCCCCCCCCCCCCCCCCCCCCCGAGAAAAAAAAAAAACAGAGCAACCAAAGCAAAGCATTACTGCTGAAATGGTTCAATCTACAAAAAAAATTGAGATTTTACCATCCTGCCTCTAAGGCTTTAAAAACTGAATAGGCAAAAATGTAAACATTACTTATATAGGTTAAAGCTATAGTTTTCAGTACCATTATGACATGCACTCCACATGAGTTCCCATCCTGTTGATGTGGGTGGCTCACATGTGACAAGGTCCACTCTCCAGCGCAGCCTCTTGCTGAAGCAAATGAGCTGAGAGATCGCAGTTATTACAAATAAAAAGCATATAGAGAAATCAATAACCACGTTCGGTAATGCTTTCAATTAAATTAAATATGTTATGTTAAATATGTTAATTAATTACCTCCAGTTTTTCAACACCGCACTTTTTCTGACCTCCGACTCGCCAAATGAATTCATATAGACTATGGTCCTCTTGGGTATGTCACAAAACTGTTTTGTAAAAAGATGGATATGGTAGGCTTGGGCCTTGAGAATTCCTAATGAGGGACACTGAAAAGTATCATGCACTAGAGAGAGTGCAAAATCTGTGCAACTTACAAACAAGGTCCAGTGGCTGCCGTTTTCCAGACAGGCTCCAATCAATTTCTCATACATCTGAAAGATGTTTTTCTGGAAATAAAAATAATGTGACAAGTATGTTTTTCTGTCAAGAATGACACTGCAAAAGCTTGTCAGGTGAGACTTGTAATTAATTCTGCAGATACACAAACATATAGAAAGTGTCATTTTTGGTTTACATTAATTAATTTCTATAGTGTGTACAAAACAAATCAAGACCACAGACTCAACACGCACCACTCAATTTTTGGTGTTCTTTATCAGTTGGCCAAGACAGAAATGTTTTAATCTGTGTGCATTGCTTTTGAACAAGTCTTTACACAGAAAAGGTTTCAGAAAGGTATTTTTCAGGTTCTTCTGACAAGGCTTCAATTTTGGAAAATGCTGTTTGTTTATAGTGGCAACTTATAAACCCTTTGTGATAAGAACATAGTTACCACAGTCCAAGTCATACCTTCAAAAAGTATGCACTTTGTGCTCTTGTGGACCCATCCAAAATTTTTCCAGTGATTTGGCTTGGTATTGGATAAATGTGAGGGAAATTCTATAAAAATAACATAAATACACCTATGTTTTCAAATACATTACAAAAAACGTAAACATGCTATGTCATTATGATCAAACAAGCTTTTCAACATACCTCACACTGCAAATAGATTAGGCCATCTATTACCTTATAAAACAAATAAATAAATACATATAAATAAAAACAGAACTAAGGAACACGATTCATTAAGTAAATTGTACAATAAAGTGTATTTAAAGCAGAATTTAACATTAGTTTTATGACAACATAAAAGGATTTTTATGTCAAGAGGTACCTCATCTGAAATGTTAGTCTGGTCAAACAGGGATTTCAAACTTGAAATACCAATAGAGTTTGGTCCAGCTACTCCCACAAGGTAATCTGTGAGAAAGCATATGCTGTAGTCAACAGATATCATTTTCTTTTTGCATGCTGCAACCATCATCCATTTCAGTCTTCTAGGAGCTTTGTCTGGTTGTAGTTCTTTTTTCTCCTCCTCTCCCCTCATCTATTAATTAAATTGTTTTCTGACCTTCCTAACTGTTTCCGACCTGTCTTCCCAATGTGATGTTTAAGCAATATATGTATGGTCAGAAGGGGGTGAAATTTTCATTGCAGTTGTACGTGTAACATTGCATGTGATAATAAAAGGCTTGATTGGTTGATTATTCAACATGAGTTGACATTTACCTGACATTGTGAAGGAGTCACAGTTTCTGTAAGGGTGTAAGAACATAACATGTGGATTTGTTACACTTCTTTTTCACAAGTTAATAACAATCAATAATTTTCATTCCATTATTTACAAGCTATCACACGATGTCCCTGGGACAACATTTACACGATGTCCCTGGGACAACATCTACACGATGTCCCAGGGACAACAATTACACGATGTCCCAGGGACAACATTTACACGATGTCCCAGGGACAACATCTACACGATGTC
This sequence comes from Mchenga conophoros, assembly GCF_057382185.1. Classification (NCBI taxonomy): domain Eukaryota; kingdom Metazoa; phylum Chordata; class Actinopteri; order Cichliformes; family Cichlidae; genus Mchenga; species Mchenga conophoros. The sequence goes on along the minus strand of NC_140537.1, from coordinate 30,737,374 downwards.
CCAGGGACAACATTTACACGATGTCCCAGGGACAACAATTACACGATGTCCCAGGGACAACATTTACACGATGTCCCAGGGACAACAATTGTTTGGTCTCTCAAGCAGTTGTTATTTATGTGTGTTATTCATTACTTTGGCTTGGTTGCTGTTTTTGATACAAATTCATCTGTGCCCATTGTAATATTTTCATATGTTACTATTTTTATATTGCTATGCATTATAAATAAAGGATTACTTATTACTATTAAAGGTCTGCATTTGTAATTGTTGGTATTATTTATAAAATATGCGCTCTTAAGTTTTTTGCTCCATAAAACGATACCTGTCACTTTTTGGACATAGAGTATCAGCTGTTGAGAATCCTGGCTCATACAAAATAGAAGTAAAAGGTTTCAACATCCAGCCTTTTTATGATTAAATACAAAGTGTAATAACAGAGTTATTGGGGTGTGATTTTGTTAATAGTTAGTCTTAAGTATAAGTTTAATAGTAATGAGTAAGAAAATATAGCCAGAATAATGGAATGAGACTAACACCTGACCTCACACTGAGATTTGGTATGAAGTGGCATGTTTGTGCTAATGCTGACATTGGGGCTCAGAGTTCCTCTGTGTGTATATATTTGTGAACGTTAACTTGGCTAATGTCCAAGGGTTTGACTGCTTTCCTGTTGGATTGTATCACAAAGAACAGGGATAAGAGCACCAGTGGCCGTGCACACCCTCATCTCTCTCCTTCACCCGATCATTAGTGTTGGAAACCGGCATTAGCTCAGAGTAGATTAGACTTCAGTATAGTGCAAGTGATTTGATTTTATGATTATTTGATTCAGTTTTTTCTGTGTTCAAGCTCAATTACTTTAATAAAATATGTTGAATTCAAACAAATAAATAAACAAATAAACTGTGGACATTACCCTTTTAAACCTTTCTGAAACAAGACAGGTAAAAACCAGTGTATAAAAGTTTACATAGGTATAAATAGCTCTAACACTTTACTCCAGCCTGGCGTCCACACATGTGGACATCACATTTTGGGTTATTTAGACCAAAATACTAAATCTTGATCAACAAGTGCCTGATATACAGTTATGAGGACATTATACTGCAACTGTTCTATCGAAATTTCAAATTAATGTCCTCATATGTGGCTCTCATTTTTCTCAGAAACAAAAATTAGGTAAAAAAAACAAAACCTGGTAATTCTGCGCTTGATCTCGTCTTCTGTTATTGTGTAGGTTTTCTTTTTTGAGCTTGGTACAGATAAGCGACCATGCACTCTGTAAACTATACTAGTTCCTTCTGAATCAGTTTGGAATTCTGTATCTGCATCGATCCTGTCAACATCATCAGCAGCAGCATTATCTGTACTCAGACTTGTGCCGTATACTTCTGTTTCTTTTTCTTTGTCTTCAGTCTGTGTACCTTCATCTCTGACTGTCAGTCTTCCTATCTCACTGTTACTTGTCGATTTGCTGCAGATGTTCTCTCCCTTAGGAACTTTTCCTTTGTCATTCGCTGCCTGATGCTTTCCCTGATGACATTCTTCACTGGCTACTTCTATTGCTCCTCCTGTATAGCCACCCACTATGCTGCACAACTCCTTTCCCTCTGCTGTGCTGCACTGTGCTGTTACATAAAGAAGAATGATATAAACAGCACTATATCAATTTAATTGTGAAGAGAAATCCCCACAATACGACACAGTTATGTCTAAAATAGTTTTGTGTAAAAACTGGATCTTGAAACGTCCACTTTAATTACACAGTCCTGGTGTGCAAAGGCAAAATTACGAAAAAAAAATTCCCTTTAAACATTTTTGGACGTTGTTTAGTTATATTGTGACTTACTCTCACAGAAGATACAGATGCCACAAACAGACTTTGAACAACGCATGTGCTTGTATGCACCACATTTCTGGCACTGCACCTGTGAATTAAAAAAAAAAAAAAGAAGAAGAAATAAACAAACAAAAAACAAATGAACAAAGTCCATTAAATAAACAATCTATATGGCTAAGGACATGTCATAGTGTACCCGGTCTTTGGCTGCAATCACACACCAGCACTGACTGCACTTCCTAGTTCGATCTGCAAAATATAATTTGTTTAAGTACAAGTTACATTTTCCAATGTTAGAGAAAAAGAAGGCAGCTAATTTTATCTTTACCTATTGAGGAAAATAAGTAGTGGCAAAGTCGGGACCTGAGCTTTGTGATTTCAGTGTTGTACTCCTCCACTTGTGTTTTACCGTCAATGAGAGATTGGGCAAACTAATAATTGACGAAGAAAAAAAAAAAAAAAAAGAACAAAAAGAATTAGATTAACAAAGAAATGTTTGTTTGTTTTTAACCCCCCCCCCCCCCCCCCCCCGAGAAAAAAAAAAAACAGAGCAACCAAAGCAAAGCATTACTGCTGAAATGGTTCAATCTACAAAAAAAATTGAGATTTTACCATCCTGCCTCTAAGGCTTTAAAAACTGAATAGGCAAAAATGTAAACATTACTTATATAGGTTAAAGCTATAGTTTTCAGTACCATTATGACATGCACTCCACATGAGTTCCCATCCTGTTGATGTGGGTGGCTCACATGTGACAAGGTCCACTCTCCAGCGCAGCCTCTTGCTGAAGCAAATGAGCTGAGAGATCGCAGTTATTACAAATAAAAAGCATATAGAGAAATCAATAACCACGTTCGGTAATGCTTTCAATTAAATTAAATATGTTATGTTAAATATGTTAATTAATTACCTCCAGTTTTTCAACACCGCACTTTTTCTGACCTCCGACTCGCCAAATGAATTCATATAGACTATGGTCCTCTTGGGTATGTCACAAAACTGTTTTGTAAAAAGATGGATATGGTAGGCTTGGGCCTTGAGAATTCCTAATGAGGGACACTGAAAAGTATCATGCACTAGAGAGAGTGCAAAATCTGTGCAACTTACAAACAAGGTCCAGTGGCTGCCGTTTTCCAGACAGGCTCCAATCAATTTCTCATACATCTGAAAGATGTTTTTCTGGAAATAAAAATAATGTGACAAGTATGTTTTTCTGTCAAGAATGACACTGCAAAAGCTTGTCAGGTGAGACTTGTAATTAATTCTGCAGATACACAAACATATAGAAAGTGTCATTTTTGGTTTACATTAATTAATTTCTATAGTGTGTACAAAACAAATCAAGACCACAGACTCAACACGCACCACTCAATTTTTGGTGTTCTTTATCAGTTGGCCAAGACAGAAATGTTTTAATCTGTGTGCATTGCTTTTGAACAAGTCTTTACACAGAAAAGGTTTCAGAAAGGTATTTTTCAGGTTCTTCTGACAAGGCTTCAATTTTGGAAAATGCTGTTTGTTTATAGTGGCAACTTATAAACCCTTTGTGATAAGAACATAGTTACCACAGTCCAAGTCATACCTTCAAAAAGTATGCACTTTGTGCTCTTGTGGACCCATCCAAAATTTTTCCAGTGATTTGGCTTGGTATTGGATAAATGTGAGGGAAATTCTATAAAAATAACATAAATACACCTATGTTTTCAAATACATTACAAAAAACGTAAACATGCTATGTCATTATGATCAAACAAGCTTTTCAACATACCTCACACTGCAAATAGATTAGGCCATCTATTACCTTATAAAACAAATAAATAAATACATATAAATAAAAACAGAACTAAGGAACACGATTCATTAAGTAAATTGTACAATAAAGTGTATTTAAAGCAGAATTTAACATTAGTTTTATGACAACATAAAAGGATTTTTATGTCAAGAGGTACCTCATCTGAAATGTTAGTCTGGTCAAACAGGGATTTCAAACTTGAAATACCAATAGAGTTTGGTCCAGCTACTCCCACAAGGTAATCTGTGAGAAAGCATATGCTGTAGTCAACAGATATCATTTTCTTTTTGCATGCTGCAACCATCATCCATTTCAGTCTTCTAGGAGCTTTGTCTGGTTGTAGTTCTTTTTTCTCCTCCTCTCCCCTCATCTATTAATTAAATTGTTTTCTGACCTTCCTAACTGTTTCCGACCTGTCTTCCCAATGTGATGTTTAAGCAATATATGTATGGTCAGAAGGGGGTGAAATTTTCATTGCAGTTGTACGTGTAACATTGCATGTGATAATAAAAGGCTTGATTGGTTGATTATTCAACATGAGTTGACATTTACCTGACATTGTGAAGGAGTCACAGTTTCTGTAAGGGTGTAAGAACATAACATGTGGATTTGTTACACTTCTTTTTCACAAGTTAATAACAATCAATAATTTTCATTCCATTATTTACAAGCTATCACACGATGTCCCTGGGACAACATTTACACGATGTCCCTGGGACAACATCTACACGATGTCCCAGGGACAACAATTACACGATGTCCCAGGGACAACATTTACACGATGTCCCAGGGACAACATCTACACGATGTCCCAGGGACAACATTTACACGATGTCCCAGGGACAACAATTACACGATGTCCCAGGGACAACATTTACACGATGTCCCAGGGACAACAATTGTTTGGTCTCTCAAGCAGTTGTTATTTATGTGTGTTATTCATTACTTTGGCTTGGTTGCTGTTTTTGATACAAATTCATCTGTGCCCATTGTAATATTTTCATATGTTACTATTTTTATATTGCTATGCATTATAAATAAAGGATTACTTATTACTATTAAAGGTCTGCATTTGTAATTGTTGGTATTATTTATAAAATATGCGCTCTTAAGTTTTTTGCTCCATAAAACGATACCTGTCACTTTTTGGACATAGAGTATCAGCTGTTGAGAATCCTGGCTCATACAAAATAGAAGTAAAAGGTTTCAACATCCAGCCTTTTTATGATTAAATACAAAGTGTAATAACAGAGTTATTGGGGTGTGATTTTGTTAATAGTTAGTCTTAAGTATAAGTTTAATAGTAATGAGTAAGAAAATATAGCCAGAATAATGGAATGAGACTAACACCTGACCTCACACTGAGATTTGGTATGAAGTGGCATGTTTGTGCTAATGCTGACATTGGGGCTCAGAGTTCCTCTGTGTGTATATATTTGTGAACGTTAACTTGGCTAATGTCCAAGGGTTTGACTGCTTTCCTGTTGGATTGTATCACAAAGAACAGGGATAAGAGCACCAGTGGCCGTGCACACCCTCATCTCTCTCCTTCACCCGATCATTAGTGTTGGAAACCGGCATTAGCTCAGAGTAGATTAGACTTCAGTATAGTGCAAGTGATTTGATTTTATGATTATTTGATTCAGTTTTTTCTGTGTTCAAGCTCAATTACTTTAATAAAATATGTTGAATTCAAACAAATAAATAAACAAATAAACTGTGGACATTACCCTTTTAAACCTTTCTGAAACAAGACAGGTAAAAACCAGTGTATAAAAGTTTACATAGGTATAAATAGCTCTAACACTTTACTCCAGCCTGGCGTCCACACATGTGGACATCACATTTTGGGTTATTTAGACCAAAATACTAAATCTTGATCAACAAGTGCCTGATATACAGTTATGAGGACATTATACTGCAACTGTTCTATCGAAATTTCAAATTAATGTCCTCATATGTGGCTCTCATTTTTCTCAGAAACAAAAATTAGGTAAAAAAAACAAAACCTGGTAATTCTGCGCTTGATCTCGTCTTCTGTTATTGTGTAGGTTTTCTTTTTTGAGCTTGGTACAGATAAGCGACCATGCACTCTGTAAACTATACTAGTTCCTTCTGAATCAGTTTGGAATTCTGTATCTGCATCGATCCTGTCAACATCATCAGCAGCAGCATTATCTGTACTCAGACTTGTGCCGTATACTTCTGTTTCTTTTTCTTTGTCTTCAGTCTGTGTACCTTCATCTCTTTCAGTCTGTGTACCTTCATCTCTGACTGTCAGTCTTCCTATCTCACTGTTACTTGTCGATTTGCTGCAGATGTTCTCTCCCTTAGGAACTTTTCCTTTGTCATTCGCTGCCTGATGCTTTCCCTGATGACATTCTTCACTGGCTACTTCTATTGCTCCTCCTGTATAGCCACCCACTATGCTGCACAACTCCTTTCCCTCTGCTGTGCTGCACTGTGCTGTTACATAAAGAAGAATGATATAAACAGCACTATATCAATTTAATTGTGAAGAGAAATCCCCACAATACGACACAGTTATGTCTAAAATAGTTTTGTGTAAAAACTGGATCTTGAAACGTCCACTTTAATTACACAGTCCTGGTGTGCAAAGGCAAAATTACGAAAAAAAAATTCACTTTAAACATTTTTGGACGTTGTTTAGTTATATTGTGACTTACTCTCACAGAAGATACAGATGCCACAAACAGACTTTGAACAACGCATGTGCTTGTATGCACCACATTTCTGGCACTGCACCTGTGAATTAAAAAAAAAAAAAAGAAGAAGAAATAAACAAACAAAAAACAAATGAACAAAGTCCATTAAATAAACAATCTATATGGCTAAGGACATGTCATAGTGTACCCGGTCTTTGGCTGCAATCACACACCAGCACTGACTGCACTTCCTAGTTCGATCTGCAAAATATAATTTGTTTAAGTACAAGTTACATTTTCCAATGTTAGAGAAAAAGAAGGCAGCTAATTTTATCTTTACCTATTGAGGATAATATGTAGTGGCAAAGTCGGGACCTGAGCTTTGTGATTTCAGTGTTGTACTCCTCCACTTGTGTTTTACCGTCAATGAGAGATTGGGCAAACTAATAATTGACGAAGAAAAAAAAAAAAAAAGAACAAAAAGAATTAGATTAACAAAGAAATGTTTGTTTGTTTTTAACCCCCCCCCCCCCCGAGGAAAAAAAAAAACAGAGCAACCAAAGCAAAGCATTACTGCTGAAATGGTTCAATCTACAAAAAAAATTGAGATTTTACCATCCTGCCTCTAAGGCTTTAAAAACTGAATAGGCAAAAATGTAAACATTACTTATATAGGTTAAAGCTATAGTTTTCAGTACCATTATGACATGCACTCCACATGAGTTCCCATCCTGTTGATGTGGGTGGCTCACATGTGACAAGGTCCACTCTCCAGCGCAGCCTCTTGCTGAAGCAAATGAGCTGAGAGATCGCAGTTATTACAAATAAAAAGCATATAGAGAAATCAATAACCACGTTCGGTAATGCTTTCAATTAAATTAAATATGTTATGTTAAATATGTTAATTAATTACCTCCAGTTTTTCAACACCGCACTTTTTCTGACCTCCGACTCGCCAAATGAATTCATATAGACTATGGTCCTCTTGGGTATGTCACAAAACTGTTTTGTAAAAAGATGGATATGGTAGGCTTGGGCCTTGAGAATTCCTAATGAGGGACACTGAAAAGTATCATGCACTAGAGAGAGTGCAAAATCTGTGCAACTTACAAACAAGGTCCAGTGGCTGCCGTTTTCCAGACAGGCTCCAATCAATTTCTCATACATCTGAAAGATGTTTTTCTGGAAATAAAAATAATGTGACAAGTATGTTTTTCTGTCAAGAATGACACTGCAAAAGCTTGTCAGGTGAGACTTGTAATTAATTCTGCAGATACACAAACATATAGAAAGTGTCATTTTTGGTTTACATTAATTAATTTCTATAGTGTGTACAAAACAAATCAAGACCACAGACTCAACACGCACCACTCAATTTTTGGTGTTCTTTATCAGTTGGCCAAGACAGAAATGTTTTAATCTGTGTGCATTGCTTTTGAACAAGTCTTTACACAGAAAAGGTTTCAGAAAGGTATTTTTCAGGTTCTTCTGACAAGGCTTCAATTTTGGAAAATGCTGTTTGTTTATAGTGGCAACTTATAAACCCTTTGTGATAAGAACATAGTTACCACAGTCCAAGTCATACCTTCAAAAAGTATGCACTTTGTGCTCTTGTGGACCCATCCAAAATTTTTCCAGTGATTTGGCTTGGTATTGGATAAATGTGAGGGAAATTCTATAAAAATAACATAAATACATGTTTTCAAATACATTACAAAAAACGTAAACATGCTATGTCATTATGATCAAACAAGCTTTTCAACATACCTCACACTGCAAATAGATTAGGCCATCTATTACCTTATAAAACAAATAAATAAATACATATAAATAAAAACAGAACTAAGGAACACGATTCATTAAGTAAATTGTACAATAAAGTGTATTTAAAGCAGAATTTAACATTAGTTTTATGACAACATAAAAGGATTTTTATGTCAAGAGGTACCTCATCTGAAATGTTAGTCTGGTCAAACAGGGATTTCAAACTTGAAATACCAATAGAGTTTGGTCCAGCTACTCCCACAAGGTAATCTGTGAGAAAGCATATGCTGTAGTCAACAGATATCATTTTCTTTTTGCATGCTGCAACCATCATCCATTTCAGTCTTCTAGGAGCTTTGTCTGGTTGTAGTTCTTTTTTCTCCTCCTCTCCCCTCATCTATTAATTAAATTGTTTTCTGACCTTCCTAACTGTTTCCGACCTGTCTTCCCAATGTGATGTTTAAGCAATATATGTATGGTCAGAAGGGGGTGAAATTTTCATTGCAGTTGTACGTGTAACATTGCATGTGATAATAAAAGGCTTGATTGGTTGATTATTCAACATGAGTTGACATTTACCTGACATTGTGAAGGAGTCACAGTTTCTGTAAGGGTGTAAGAACATAACATGTGGATTTGTTACACTTCTTTTTCACAAGTTAATAACAATCAATAATTTTCATTCCATTATTTACAAGCTATCACACGATGTCCCTGGGACAACATTTACACGATGTCCCTGGGACAACATCTACACGATGTCCCAGGGACAACAATTACACGATGTCCCAGGGACAACATTTACACGATGTCCCAGGGACAACATCTACACGATGTCCCAGGGACAACATTTACACGATGTCCCAGGGACAACAATTACACGATGTCCCAGGGACAACATTTACACGATGTCCCAGGGACAACATCTACACGATGTCCCAGGGACAACAATTACACGATGTCCCAGGGACAACATTTACACGATGCCCCAGGGACAACAATTGTTTGGTCTCTCAAGCAGTTGTTATTTATGTGTGTTATTCATTACTTTGGCTTGGTTGCTGTTTTTGATACAAATTCATCTGTGCCCATTGTAATATTTTCATATGTTACTATTTTTATATTGCTATGCATTATAAATAAAGGATTACTTATTACTATTAAAGGTCTGCATTTGTAATTGTTGGTATTATTTATAAAATATGCGCTCTTAAGTTTTTTGCTCCATAAAACGATACCTGTCACTTTTTGGACATAGAGTATCAGCTGTTGAGAATCCTGGCTCATACAAAATAGAAGTAAAAGGTTTCAACATCCAGCCTTTTTATGATTAAATACAAAGTGTAATAACAGAGTTATTGGGGTGTGATTTTGTTAATAGTTAGTCTTAAGTATAAGTTTAATAGTAATGAGTAAGAAAATATAGCCAGAATAATGGAATGAGACTAACACCTGACCTCACACTGAGATTTGGTATGAAGTGGCATGTTTGTGCTAATGCTGACATTGGGGCTCAGAGTTCCTCTGTGTGTATATATTTGTGAACGTTAACTTGGCTAATGTCCAAGGGTTTGATTGCTTTCCTGTTGGATTGTATCACAAAGAACAGGGATAAGAGCACCAGTGGCCGTGCACACCCTCATCTCTCTCCTTCACCCGATCATTAGTGTTGGAAACCGGCATTAGCTCAGAGTAGATTAGACTTCAGTATAGTGCAAGTGATTTGATTTTATGATTATTTGATTCAGTTTTTTCTGTGTTCAAGCTCAATTACTTTAATAAAATATGTTGAATTCAAACAAATAAATAAACAAATAAACTGTGGACATTACCCTTTTAAACCTTTCTGAAACAAGACAGGTAAAAACCAGTGTATAAAAGTTTACATAGGTATAAATAGCTCTAACACTTTACTCCAGCCTGGCGTCCACACATGTGGACATCACATTTTGGGTTATTTAGACCAAAATACTAAATCTTGATCAACAAGTGCCTGATATACAGTTATGAGGACATTATACTGCAACTGTTCTATCGAAATTTCAAATTAATGTCCTCATATGTGGCTCTCATTTTTCTCAGAAACAAAAATTAGGTAAAAAAAACAAAACCTGGTAATTCTGCGCTTGATCTCGTCTTCTGTTATTGTGTAGGTTTTCTTTTTTGAGCTTGGTACAGATAAGCGACCATGCACTCTGTAAACTATACTAGTTCCTTCTGAATCAGTTTGGAATTCTGTATCTGCATCGATCCTGTCAACATCATCAGCAGCAGCATTATCTGTACTCAGACTTGTGCCGTATACTTCTGTTTCTTTTTCTTTGTCTTCAGTCTGTGTACCTTCATCTCTTTCAGTCTGTGTACCTTCATCTCTGACTGTCAGTCTTCCTATCTCACTGTTACTTGTCGATTTGCTGCAGATGTTCTCTCCCTTAGGAACTTTTCCTTTGTCATTCGCTGCCTGATGCTTTCCCTGATGACATTCTTCACTGGCTACTTCTATTGCTCCTCCTGTATAGCCACCCACTATGCTGCACAACTCCTTTCCCTCTGCTGTGCTGCACTGTGCTGTTACATAAAGAAGAATGATATAAACAGCACTATATCAATTTAATTGTGAAGAGAAATCCCCACAATACGACACAGTTATGTCTAAAATAGTTTTGTGTAAAAACTGGATCTTGAAACGTCCACTTTATGTGCAAAGGCAAAATTACGAAAAAAAAATTCACTTTAAACATTTTTGGACGTTGTTTAGTTATATTGTGACTTACTCTCACAGAAGATACAGATGCCACAAACAGACTTTGAACAACGCATGTGCTTGTATGCACCACATTTCTGGCACTGCACCTGTGAATTAAAAAAAAAAAAAAGAAGAAGAAATAAACAAACAAAAAACAAATGAACAAAGTCCATTAAATAAACAATCTATATGGCTAAGGACATGTCATAGTGTACCCGGTCTTTGGCTGCAATCACACACCAGCACTGACTGCACTTCCTAGTTCGATCTGCAAAATATAATTTGTTTAAGTACAAGTTACATTTTCCAATGTTAGAGAAAAAGAAGGCAGCTAATTTTATCTTTACCTATTGAGGAAAATAAGTAGTGGCAAAGTTGGGACCTGAGCTTTGTGATTTCAGTGTTGTACTCCTCCACTTGTGTTTTACCGTCAATGAGAGATCGGGCAAACTAATAATTGACGAAGAAAAAAAAAAAAAAAGAACAAAAAGAATTAGATTAACAAAGAAATGTTTGTTTGTTTTTAACCCCCCCGAGAAAAAAAAAAAACAGAGCAACCAAAGCAAAGCATTACTGCTGAAATGGTTCAATCTACAAAAAAAATTGAGATTTTACCATCCTGCCTCTAAGGCTTTAAAAACTGAATAGGCAAAAATGTAAACATTACTTATATAGGTTAAAGCTATAGTTTTCAGTACCATTATGACATGCACTCCACATGAGTTCCCATCCTGTTGATGTGGGTGGCTCACATGTGACAAGGTCCACTCTCCAGCGCAGCCTCTTGCTGAAGCAAATGAGCTGAGAGATCGCAGTTATTACAAATAAAAAGCATATAGAGAAATCAATAACCACGTTCGGTAATGCTTTCAATTAAATTAAATATGTTATGTTAAATATGTTAATTAATTACCTCCAGTTTTTCAACACTGCACTTTTTCTGACCTCCGACTCGCCAAATGAATTCATATAGACTATGGTCCTCTTGGGTATGTCACAAAACTGTTTTGTAAAAAGATGGATATGGTAGGCTTGGGCCTTGAGAATTCCTAATGAGGGACACTGAAAAGTATCATGCACTAGAGAGAGTGCAAAATCTGTGCAACTTACAAACAAGGTCCAGTGGCTGCCGTTTTCCAGACAGGCTCCAATCAATTTCTCATACATCTGAAAGATGTTTTTCTGGAAATAAAAATAATGTGACAAGTATGTTTTTCTGTCAAGAATGACACTGCAAAACTGCAAAAGCTTGTCAGGTGAGACTTGTAATTAATTCTGCAGATACACAAACATATAGAAAGTGTCATTTTTGGTTTACATTAATTAATTTCTATAGTGTGTACAAAACAAATCAAGACCACAGACTCAACACGCACCACTCAATTTTTGGTGTTCTTTATCAGTTGGCCAAGACAGAAATGTTTTAATCTGTGTGCATTGCTTTTGAACAAGTCTTTACACAGAAAAGGTTTCAGAAAGGTATTTTTCAGGTTCTTCTGACAAGGCTTCAATTTTGGAAAATGCTGTTTGTTTATAGTGGCAACTTATAAACCCTTTGTGATAAGAACATAGTTACCACAGTCCAAGTCATACCTTCAAAAAGTATGCACTTTGTGCTCTTGTGGACCCATCCAAAATTTTTCCAGTGATTTGGCTTGGTATTGGATAAATGTGAGGGAAATTCTATAAAAATAACATAAATACACCTATGTTTTCAAATACATTACAAAAAACGTAAACATGCTATGTCATTATGATCAAACAAGCTTTTCAACATACCTCACACTGCAAATAGATTAGGCCATCTATTACCTTATAAAACAAATAAATAAATACATATAAATAAAAACAGAACTAAGGAACACGATTCATTAAGTAAATTGTACAATAAAGTGTATTTAAAGCAGAATTTAACATTAGTTTTATGACAACATAAAAGGATTTTTATGTCAAGAGGTACCTCATCTGAAATGTTAGTCTGGTCAAACAGGGATTTCAAACTTGAAATACCAATAGAGTTTGGTCCAGCTACTCCCACAAGGTAATCTGTGAGAAAGCATATGCTGTAGTCAACAGATATCATTTTCTTTTTGCATGCTGCAACCATCATCCATTTCAGTCTTCTAGGAGCTTTGTCTGGTTGTAGTTCTTTTTTCTCCTCCTCTCCCCTCATCTATTAATTAAATTGTTTTCTGACCTTCCTAACTGTTTCCGACCTGTCTTCCCAATGTGATGTTTAAGCAATATATGTATGGTCAGAAGGGGGTGAAATTTTCATTGCAGTTGTACGTGTAACATTGCATGTGATAATAAAAGGCTTGATTGGTTGATTATTCAACATGAGTTGACATTTACCTGACATTGTGAAGGAGTCACAGTTTCTGTAAGGGTGTAAGAACATAACATGTGGATTTATTACACTTCTTTTTCACAAGTTAATAACAATCAATAATTTTCATTCCATTATTTACAAGCTATCACACGATGTCCCTGGGACAACATTTACACGATGTCCCTGGGACAACATCTACACGATGTCCCAGGGACAACATTTACACGATGTCCCAGGGACAACATTTACACGATGTCCCAGGGACAACAATTACACGATGTCCCAGGGACAACATTTACACGATGTCCCAGGGACAACAATTACACGATGTCCCTGGGACAACATTTACACGATGTCCCAGGGACAACAATTGTTTGGTCTCTCAAGCAGTTGTTATTTATGTGTGTTATTCATTACTTTGGCTTGGTTGCTGTTTTTGATACAAATTCATCTGTGCCCATTGTAATATTTTCATATGTTACTATTTTTATATTGCTATGCATTATAAATAAAGGATTACTTATTACTATTAAAGGTCTGCATTTGTAATTGTTGGTATTATTTATAAAATATGCGCTCTTAAGTTTTTTGCTCCATAAAACGATACCTGTCACTTTTTGGACATAGAGTATCAGCTGTTGAGAATCCTGGCTCATACAAAATAGAAGTAAAAGGTTTCAACATCCAGCCTTTTTATGATTAAATACAAAGTGTAATAACAGAGTTATTGGGGTGTGATTTTGTTAATAGTTAGTCTTAAGTATAAGTTTAATAGTAATGAGTAAGAAAATATAGCCAGAATAATGGAATGAGACTAACACCTGACCTCACACTGAGATTTGGTATGAAGTGGCATGTTTGTGCTAATGCTGACATTGGGGCTCAGAGTTCCTCTGTGTGTATATATTTGTGAACGTTAACTTGGCTAATGTCCAAGGGTTTGACTGCTTTCCTGTTGGATTGTATCACAAAGAACAGGGATAAGAGCACCAGTGGCCGTGCACACCCTCATCTCTCTCCTTCACCCGATCATTAGTGTTGGAAACCGGCATTAGCTCAGAGTAGATTAGACTTCAGTATAGTGCAAGTGATTTGATTTTATGATTATTTGATTCAGTTTTTTCTGTGTTCAAGCTCAATTACTTTAATAAAATATGTTGAATTCAAACAAATAAATAAACAAATAAACTGTGGACATTACCCTTTTAAACCTTTCTGAAACAAGACAGGTAAAAACCAGTGTATAAAAGTTTACATAGGTATAAATAGCTCTAACACTTTACTCCAGCCTGGCGTCCACACATGTGGACATCACATTTTGGGTTATTTAGACCAAAATACTAAATCTTGATCAACAAGTGCCTGATATACAGTTATGAGGACATTATACTGCAACTGTTCTATCGAAATTTCAAATTAATGTCCTCATATGTGGCTCTCATTTTTCTCAGAAACAAAAATTAGGTAAAAAAAACAAAACCTGGTAATTCTGCGCTTGATCTCGTCTTCTGTTATTGTGTAGGTTTTCTTTTTTGAGCTTGGTACAGATAAGCGACCATGCACTCTGTAAACTATACTAGTTCCTTCTGAATCAGTTTGGAATTCTGTATCTGCATCGATCCTGTCAACATCATCAGCAGCAGCATTATCTGTACTCAGACTTGTGCCGTATACTTCTGTTTCTTTTTCTTTGTCTTCAGTCTGTGTACCTTCATCTCTTTCAGTCTGTGTACCTTCATCTCTGACTGTCAGTCTTCCTATCTCACTGTTACTTGTCGATTTGCTGCAGATGTTCTCTCCCTTAGGAACTTTTCCTTTGTCATTCGCTGCCTGATGCTTTCCCTGATGACATTCTTCACTGGCTACTTCTATTGCTCCTCCTGTATAGCCACCCACTATGCTGCACAACTCCTTTCCCTCTGCTGTGCTGCACTGTGCTGTTACATAAAGAAGAATGATATAAACAGCACTATATCAATTTAATTGTGAAGAGAAATCCCCACAATACGACACAGTTATGTCTAAAATAGTTTTGTGTAAAAACTGGATCTTGAAACGTCCACTTTAATTACACAGTCCTGGTGTGCAAAGGCAAAATTACGAAAAAAAAATTCACTTTAAACATTTTTGGACGTTGTTTAGTTATATTGTGACTTACTCTCACAGAAGATACAGATGCCACAAACAGACTTTGAACAACGCATGTGCTTGTATGCACCACATTTCTGGCACTGCACCTGTGAATTAAAAAAAAAAAAAAAGAAGAAGAAATAAACAAACAAAAAACAAATGAACAAAGTCCATTAAATAAACAATCTATATGGCTAAGGACATGTCATAGTGTACCCGGTCTTTGGCTGCAATCACACACCAGCACTGACTGCACTTCCTAGTTCGATCTGCAAAATATAATTTGTTTAAGTACAAGTTACATTTTCCAATGTTAGAGAAAAAGAAGGCAGCTAATTTTATCTTTACCTATTGAGGAAAATAAGTAGTGGCAAAGTCGGGACCTGAGCTTTGTGATTTCAGTGTTGTACTCCTCCACTTGTGTTTTACCGTCAATGAGAGATTGGGCAAACTAATAATTGACGAAGAAAAAAAAAAAAAAAAAGAACAAAAAGAATTAGATTAACAAAGAAATGTTTGTTTGTTTTTAACCCCCCCCCGAGAAAAAAAAAAAAACAGAGCAACCAAAGCAAAGCATTACTGCTGAAATGGTTCAATCTACAAAAAAAATTGAGATTTTACCATCCTGCCTCTAAGGCTTTAAAAACTGAATAGGCAAAAATGTAAACATTACTTATATAGGTTAAAGCTATAGTTTTCAGTACCATTATGACATGCACTCCACATGAGTTCCCATCCTGTTGATGTGGGTGGCTCACATGTGACAAGGTCCACTCTCCAGCGCAGCCTCTTGCTGAAGCAAATGAGCTGAGAGATCGCAGTTATTACAAATAAAAAGCATATAGAGAAATCAATAACCACGTTCGGTAATGCTTTCAATTAAATTAAATATGTTATGTTAAATATGTTAATTAATTACCTCCAGTTTTTCAACACCGCACTTTTTCTGACCTCCGACTCGCCAAATGAATTCATATAGACTATGGTCCTCTTGGGTATGTCACAAAACTGTTTTGTAAAAAGATGGATATGGTAGGCTTGGGCCTTGAGAATTCCTAATGAGGGACACTGAAAAGTATCATGCACTAGAGAGAGTGCAAAATCTGTGCAACTTACAAACAAGGTCCAGTGGCTGCCGTTTTCCAGACAGGCTCCAATCAATTTCTCATACATCTGAAAGATGTTTTTCTGGAAATAAAAATAATGTGACAAGTATGTTTTTCTGTCAAGAATGACACTGCAAAAGCTTGTCAGGTGAGACTTGTAATTAATTCTGCAGATACACAAACATATAGAAAGTGTCATTTTTGGTTTACATTAATTAATTTCTATAGTGTGTACAAAACAAATCAAGACCACAGACTCAACACGCACCACTCAATTTTTGGTGTTCTTTATCAGTTGGCCAAGACAGAAATGTTTTAATCTGTGTGCATTGCTTTTGAACAAGTCTTTACACAGAAAAGGTTTCAGAAAGGTATTTTTCAGGTTCTTCTGACAAGGCTTCAATTTTGGAAAATGCTGTTTGTTTATAGTGGCAACTTATAAACCCTTTGTGATAAGAACATAGTTACCACAGTCCAAGTCATACCTTCAAAAAGTATGCACTTTGTGCTCTTGTGGACCCATCCAAAATTTTTCCAGTGATTTGGCTTGGTATTGGATAAATGTGAGGGAAATTCTATAAAAATAACATAAATACACCTATGTTTTCAAATACATTACAAAAAACGTAAACATGCTATGTCATTATGATCAAACAAGCTTTTCAACATACCTCACACTGCAAATAGATTAGGCCATCTATTACCTTATAAAACAAATAAATAAATACATATAAATAAAAACAGAACTAAGGAACACGATTCATTAAGTAAATTGTACAATAAAGTGTATTTAAAGCAGAATTTAACATTAGTTTTATGACAACATAAAAGGATTTTTATGTCAAGAGGTACCTCATCTGAAATGTTAGTCTGGTCAAACAGGGATTTCAAACTTGAAATACCAATAGAGTTTGGTCCAGCTACTCCCACAAGGTAATCTGTGAGAAAGCATATGCTGTAGTCAACAGATATCATTTTCTTTTTGCATGCTGCAACCATCATCCATTTCAGTCTTCTAGGAGCTTTGTCTGGTTGTAGTTCTTTTTTCTCCTCCTCTCCCCTCATCTATTAATTAAATTGTTTTCTGACCTTCCTAACTGTTTCCGACCTGTCTTCCCAATGTGATGTTTAAGCAATATATGTATGGTCAGAAGGGGGTGAAATTTTCATTGCAGTTGTACGTGTAACATTGCATGTGATAATAAAAGGCTTGATTGGTTGATTATTCAACATGAGTTGACATTTACCTGACATTGTGAAGGAGTCACAGTTTCTGTAAGGGTGTAAGAACATAACATGTGGATTTGTTACACTTCTTTTTCACAAGTTAATAACAATCAATAATTTTCATTCCATTATTTACAAGCTATCACACGATGTCCCTGGGACAACATTTACACGATGTCCCTGGGACAACATCTACACGATGTCCCAGGGACAACAATTACACGATGTCCCAGGGACAACATTTACACGATGTCCCAGGGACAACATCTACACGATGTCCCAGGGACAACATTTACACGATGTCCCAGGGACAACAATTACACGATGTCCCAGGGACAACATTTACACGATGTCCCAGGGACAACAATTGTTTGGTCTCTCAAGCAGTTGTTATTTATGTGTGTTATTCATTACTTTGGCTTGGTTGCTGTTTTTGATACAAATTCATCTGTGCCCATTGTAATATTTTCATATGTTACTATTTTTATATTGCTATGCATTATAAATAAAGGATTACTTATTACTATTAAAGGTCTGCATTTGTAATTGTTGGTATTATTTATAAAATATGCGCTCTTAAGTTTTTTGCTCCATAAAACGATACCTGTCACTTTTTGGACATAGAGTATCAGCTGTTGAGAATCCTGGCTCATACAAAATAGAAGTAAAAGGTTTCAACATCCAGCCTTTTTATGATTAAATACAAAGTGTAATAACAGAGTTATTGGGGTGTGATTTTGTTAATAGTTAGTCTTAAGTATAAGTTTAATAGTAATGAGTAAGAAAATATAGCCAGAATAATGGAATGAGACTAACACCTGACCTCACACTGAGATTTGGTATGAAGTGGCATGTTTGTGCTAATGCTGACATTGGGGCTCAGAGTTCCTCTGTGTGTATATATTTGTGAACGTTAACTTGGCTAATGTCCAAGGGTTTGACTGCTTTCCTGTTGGATTGTATCACAAAGAACAGGGATAAGAGCACCAGTGGCCGTGCACACCCTCATCTCTCTCCTTCACCCGATCATTAGTGTTGGAAACCGGCATTAGCTCAGAGTAGATTAGACTTCAGTATAGTGCAAGTGATTTGATTTTATGATTATTTGATTCAGTTTTTTCTGTGTTCAAGCTCAATTACTTTAATAAAATATGTTGAATTCAAACAAATAAATAAACAAATAAACTGTGGACATTACCCTTTTAAACCTTTCTGAAACAAGACAGGTAAAAACCAGTGTATAAAAGTTTACATAGGTATAAATAGCTCTAACACTTTACTCCAGCCTGGCGTCCACACATGTGGACATCACATTTTGGGTTATTTAGACCAAAATACTAAATCTTGATCAACAAGTGCCTGATATACAGTTATGAGGACATTATACTGCAACTGTTCTATCGAAATTTCAAATTAATGTCCTCATATGTGGCTCTCATTTTTCTCAGAAACAAAAATTAGGTAAAAAAAACAAAACCTGGTAATTCTGCGCTTGATCTCGTCTTCTGTTATTGTGTAGGTTTTCTTTTTTGAGCTTGGTACAGATAAGCGACCATGCACTCTGTAAACTATACTAGTTCCTTCTGAATCAGTTTGGAATTCTGTATCTGCATCGATCCTGTCAACATCATCAGCAGCAGCATTATCTGTACTCAGACTTGTGCCGTATACTTCTGTTTCTTTTTCTTTGTCTTCAGTCTGTGTACCTTCATCTCTTTCAGTCTGTGTACCTTCATCTCTGACTGTCAGTCTTCCTATCTCACTGTTACTTGTCGATTTGCTGCAGATGTTCTCTCCCTTAGGAACTTTTCCTTTGTCATTCGCTGCCTGATGCTTTCCCTGATGACATTCTTCACTGGCTACTTCTATTGCTCCTCCTGTATAGCCACCCACTATGCTGCACAACTCCTTTCCCTCTGCTGTGCTGCACTGTGCTGTTACATAAAGAAGAATGATATAAACAGCACTATATCAATTTAATTGTGAAGAGAAATCCCCACAATACGACACAGTTATGTCTAAAATAGTTTTGTGTAAAAACTGGATCTTGAAACGTCCACTTTAATTACACAGTCCTGGTGTGCAAAGGCAAAATTACGAAAAAAAAATTCACTTTAAACATTTTTGGACGTTGTTTAGTTATATTGTGACTTACTCTCACAGAAGATACAGATGCCACAAACAGACTTTGAACAACGCATGTGCTTGTATGCACCACATTTCTGGCACTGCACCTGTGAATTAAAAAAAAAAAAAAAGAAGAAGAAATAAACAAACAAAAAACAAATGAACAAAGTCCATTAAATAAACAATCTATATGGCTAAGGACATGTCATAGTGTACCCGGTCTTTGGCTGCAATCACACACCAGCACTGACTGCACTTCCTAGTTCGATCTGCAAAATATAATTTGTTTAAGTACAAGTTACATTTTCCAATGTTAGAGAAAAAGAAGGCAGCTAATTTTATCTTTACCTATTGAGGAAAATAAGTAGTGGCAAAGTCGGGACCTGAGCTTTGTGATTTCAGTGTTGTACTCCTCCACTTGTGTTTTACCGTCAATGAGAGATTGGGCAAACTAATAATTGACGAAGAAAAAAAAAAAAAAAAAGAACAAAAAGAATTAGATTAACAAAGAAATGTTTGTTTGTTTTTAACCCCCCCCCCCGAGAAAAAAAAAAAAACAGAGCAACCAAAGCAAAGCATTACTGCTGAAATGGTTCAATCTACAAAAAAAATTGAGATTTTACCATCCTGCCTCTAAGGCTTTAAAAACTGAATAGGCAAAAATGTAAACATTACTTATATAGGTTAAAGCTATAGTTTTCAGTACCATTATGACATGCACTCCACATGAGTTCCCATCCTGTTGATGTGGGTGGCTCACATGTGACAAGGTCCACTCTCCAGCGCAGCCTCTTGCTGAAGCAAATGAGCTGAGAGATCGCAGTTATTACAAATAAAAAGCATATAGAGAAATCAATAACCACGTTCGGTAATGCTTTCAATTAAATTAAATATGTTATGTTAAATATGTTAATTAATTACCTCCAGTTTTTCAACACCGCACTTTTTCTGACCTCCGACTCGCCAAATGAATTCATATAGACTATGGTCCTCTTGGGTATGTCACAAAACTGTTTTGTAAAAAGATGGATATGGTAGGCTTGGGCCTTGAGAATTCCTAATGAGGGACACTGAAAAGTATCATGCACTAGAGAGAGTGCAAAATCTGTGCAACTTACAAACAAGGTCCAGTGGCTGCCGTTTTCCAGACAGGCTCCAATCAATTTCTCATACATCTGAAAGATGTTTTTCTGGAAATAAAAATAATGTGACAAGTATGTTTTTCTGTCAAGAATGACACTGCAAAAGCTTGTCAGGTGAGACTTGTAATTAATTCTGCAGATACACAAACATATAGAAAGTGTCATTTTTGGTTTACATTAATTAATTTCTATAGTGTGTACAAAACAAATCAAGACCACAGACTCAACACGCACCACTCAATTTTTGGTGTTCTTTATCAGTTGGCCAAGACAGAAATGTTTTAATCTGTGTGCATTGCTTTTGAACAAGTCTTTACACAGAAAAGGTTTCAGAAAGGTATTTTTCAGGTTCTTCTGACAAGGCTTCAATTTTGGAAAATGCTGTTTGTTTATAGTGGCAACTTATAAACCCTTTGTGATAAGAACATAGTTACCACAGTCCAAGTCATACCTTCAAAAAGTATGCACTTTGTGCTCTTGTGGACCCATCCAAAATTTTTCCAGTGATTTGGCTTGGTATTGGATAAATGTGAGGGAAATTCTATAAAAATAACATAAATACACCTATGTTTTCAAATACATTACAAAAAACGTAAACATGCTATGTCATTATGATCAAACAAGCTTTTCAACATACCTCACACTGCAAATAGATTAGGCCATCTATTACCTTATAAAACAAATAAATAAATACATATAAATAAAAACAGAACTAAGGAACACGATTCATTAAGTAAATTGTACAATAAAGTGTATTTAAAGCAGAATTTAACATTAGTTTTATGACAACATAAAAGGATTTTTATGTCAAGAGGTACCTCATCTGAAATGTTAGTCTGGTCAAACAGGGATTTCAAACTTGAAATACCAATAGAGTTTGGTCCAGCTACTCCCACAAGGTAATCTGTGAGAAAGCATATGCTGTAGTCAACAGATATCATTTTCTTTTTGCATGCTGCAACCATCATCCATTTCAGTCTTCTAGGAGCTTTGTCTGGTTGTAGTTCTTTTTTCTCCTCCTCTCCCCTCATCTATTAATTAAATTGTTTTCTGACCTTCCTAACTGTTTCCGACCTGTCTTCCCAATGTGATGTTTAAGCAATATATGTATGGTCAGAAGGGGGTGAAATTTTCATTGCAGTTGTACGTGTAACATTGCATGTGATAATAAAAGGCTTGATTGGTTGATTATTCAACATGAGTTGACATTTACCTGACATTGTGAAGGAGTCACAGTTTCTGTAAGGGTGTAAGAACATAACATGTGGATTTGTTACACTTCTTTTTCACAAGTTAATAACAATCAATAATTTTCATTCCATTATTTACAAGCTATCACACGATGTCCCTGGGACAACATTTACACGATGTCCCTGGGACAACATCTACACGATGTCCCAGGGACAACAATTACACGATGTCCCAGGGACAACATTTACACGATGTCCCAGGGACAACATCTACACGATGTCCCAGGGACAACATTTACACGATGTCCCAGGGACAACAATTACACGATGTCCCAGGGACAACATTTACACGATGTCCCAGGGACAACATCTACACGATGTCCCAGGGACAACAATTACACGATGTCCCAGGGACAACATTTACACGATGCCCCAGGGACAACAATTGTTTGGTCTCTCAAGCAGTTGTTATTTATGTGTGTTATTCATTACTTTGGCTTGGTTGCTGTTTTTGATACAAATTCATCTGTGCCCATTGTAATATTTTCATATGTTACTATTTTTATATTGCTATGCATTATAAATAAAGGATTACTTATTACTATTAAAGGTCTGCATTTGTAATTGTTGGTATTATTTATAAAATATGCGCTCTTAAGTTTTTTGCTCCATAAAACGATACCTGTCACTTTTTGGACATAGAGTATCAGCTGTTGAGAATCCTGGCTCATACAAAATAGAAGTAAAAGGTTTCAACATCCAGCCTTTTTATGATTAAATACAAAGTGTAATAACAGAGTTATTGGGGTGTGATTTTGTTAATAGTTAGTCTTAAGTATAAGTTTAATAGTAATGAGTAAGAAAATATAGCCAGAATAATGGAATGAGACTAACACCTGACCTCACACTGAGATTTGGTATGAAGTGGCATGTTTGTGCTAATGCTGACATTGGGGCTCAGAGTTCCTCTGTGTGTATATATTTGTGAACGTTAACTTGGCTAATGTCCAAGGGTTTGATTGCTTTCCTGTTGGATTGTATCACAAAGAACAGGGATAAGAGCACCAGTGGCCGTGCACACCCTCATCTCTCTCCTTCACCCGATCATTAGTGTTGGAAACCGGCATTAGCTCAGAGTAGATTAGACTTCAGTATAGTGCAAGTGATTTGATTTTATGATTATTTGATTCAGTTTTTTCTGTGTTCAAGCTCAATTACTTTAATAAAATATGTTGAATTCAAACAAATAAATAAACAAATAAACTGTGGACATTACCCTTTTAAACCTTTCTGAAACAAGACAGGTAAAAACCAGTGTATAAAAGTTTACATAGGTATAAATAGCTCTAACACTTTACTCCAGCCTGGCGTCCACACATGTGGACATCACATTTTGGGTTATTTAGACCAAAATACTAAATCTTGATCAACAAGTGCCTGATATACAGTTATGAGGACATTATACTGCAACTGTTCTATCGAAATTTCAAATTAATGTCCTCATATGTGGCTCTCATTTTTCTCAGAAACAAAAATTAGGTAAAAAAAACAAAACCTGGTAATTCTGCGCTTGATCTCGTCTTCTGTTATTGTGTAGGTTTTCTTTTTTGAGCTTGGTACAGATAAGCGACCATGCACTCTGTAAACTATACTAGTTCCTTCTGAATCAGTTTGGAATTCTGTATCTGCATCGATCCTGTCAACATCATCAGCAGCAGCATTATCTGTACTCAGACTTGTGCCGTATACTTCTGTTTCTTTTTCTTTGTCTTCAGTCTGTGTACCTTCATCTCTTTCAGTCTGTGTACCTTCATCTCTGACTGTCAGTCTTCCTATCTCACTGTTACTTGTCGATTTGCTGCAGATGTTCTCTCCCTTAGGAACTTTTCCTTTGTCATTCGCTGCCTGATGCTTTCCCTGATGACATTCTTCACTGGCTACTTCTATTGCTCCTCCTGTATAGCCACCCACTATGCTGCACAACTCCTTTCCCTCTGCTGTGCTGCACTGTGCTGTTACATAAAGAAGAATGATATAAACAGCACTATATCAATTTAATTGTGAAGAGAAATCCCCACAATACGACACAGTTATGTCTAAAATAGTTTTGTGTAAAAACTGGATCTTGAAACGTCCACTTTAATTACACAGTCCTGGTGTGCAAAGGCAAAATTACGAAAAAAAAATTCACTTTAAACATTTTTGGACGTTGTTTAGTTATATTGTGACTTACTCTCACAGAAGATACAGATGCCACAAACAGACTTTGAACAACGCATGTGCTTGTATGCACCACATTTCTGGCACTGCACCTGTGAATTAAAAAAAAAAAAAAGAAGAAGAAATAAACAAACAAAAAACAAATGAACAAAGTCCATTAAATAAACAATCTATATGGCTAAGGACATGTCATAGTGTACCCGGTCTTTGGCTGCAATCACACACCAGCACTGACTGCACTTCCTAGTTCGATCTGCAAAATATAATTTGTTTAAGTACAAGTTACATTTTCCAATGTTAGAGAAAAAGAAGGCAGCTAATTTTATCTTTACCTATTGAGGATAATATGTAGTGGCAAAGTCGGGACCTGAGCTTTGTGATTTCAGTGTTGTACTCCTCCACTTGTGTTTTACCGTCAATGAGAGATTGGGCAAACTAATAATTGACGAAGAAAAAAAAAAAAAAAAGAACAAAAAGAATTAGATTAACAAAGAAATGTTTGTTTGTTTTTAACCCCCCCCCCCCCCCCCCCCCCCGAGGAAAAAAAAAAACAGAGCAACCAAAGCAAAGCATTACTGCTGAAATGGTTCAATCTACAAAAAAAATTGAGATTTTACCATCCTGCCTCTAAGGCTTTAAAAACTGAATAGGCAAAAATGTAAACATTACTTATATAGGTTAAAGCTATAGTTTTCAGTACCATTATGACATGCACTCCACATGAGTTCCCATCCTGTTGATGTGGGTGGCTCACATGTGACAAGGTCCACTCTCCAGCGCAGCCTCTTGCTGAAGCAAATGAGCTGAGAGATCGCAGTTATTACAAATAAAAAGCATATAGAGAAATCAATAACCACGTTCGGTAATGCTTTCAATTAAATTAAATATGTTATGTTAAATATGTTAATTAATTACCTCCAGTTTTTCAACACCGCACTTTTTCTGACCTCCGACTCGCCAAATGAATTCATATAGACTATGGTCCTCTTGGGTATGTCACAAAACTGTTTTGTAAAAAGATGGATATGGTAGGCTTGGGCCTTGAGAATTCCTAATGAGGGACACTGAAAAGTATCATGCACTAGAGAGAGTGCAAAATCTGTGCAACTTACAAACAAGGTCCAGTGGCTGCCGTTTTCCAGACAGGCTCCAATCAATTTCTCATACATCTGAAAGATGTTTTTCTGGAAATAAAAATAATGTGACAAGTATGTTTTTCTGTCAAGAATGACACTGCAAAAGCTTGTCAGGTGAGACTTGTAATTAATTCTGCAGATACACAAACATATAGAAAGTGTCATTTTTGGTTTACATTAATTAATTTCTATAGTGTGTACAAAACAAATCAAGACCACAGACTCAACACGCACCACTCAATTTTTGGTGTTCTTTATCAGTTGGCCAAGACAGAAATGTTTTAATCTGTGTGCATTGCTTTTGAACAAGTCTTTACACAGAAAAGGTTTCAGAAAGGTATTTTTCAGGTTCTTCTGACAAGGCTTCAATTTTGGAAAATGCTGTTTGTTTATAGTGGCAACTTATAAACCCTTTGTGATAAGAACATAGTTACCACAGTCCAAGTCATACCTTCAAAAAGTATGCACTTTGTGCTCTTGTGGACCCATCCAAAATTTTTCCAGTGATTTGGCTTGGTATTGGATAAATGTGAGGGAAATTCTATAAAAATAACATAAATACACCTATGTTTTCAAATACATTACAAAAAACGTAAACATGCTATGTCATTATGATCAAACAAGCTTTTCAACATACCTCACACTGCAAATAGATTAGGCCATCTATTACCTTATAAAACAAATAAATAAATACATATAAATAAAAACAGAACTAAGGAACACGATTCATTAAGTAAATTGTACAATAAAGTGTATTTAAAGCAGAATTTAACATTAGTTTTATGACAACATAAAAGGATTTTTATGTCAAGAGGTACCTCATCTGAAATGTTAGTCTGGTCAAACAGGGATTTCAAACTTGAAATACCAATAGAGTTTGGTCCAGCTACTCCCACAAGGTAATCTGTGAGAAAGCATATGCTGTAGTCAACAGATATCATTTTCTTTTTGCATGCTGCAACCATCATCCATTTCAGTCTTCTAGGAGCTTTGTCTGGTTGTAGTTCTTTTTTCTCCTCCTCTCCCCTCATCTATTAATTAAATTGTTTTCTGACCTTCCTAACTGTTTCCGACCTGTCTTCCCAATGTGATGTTTAAGCAATATATGTATGGTCAGAAGGGGGTGAAATTTTCATTGCAGTTGTACGTGTAACATTGCATGTGATAATAAAAGGCTTGATTGGTTGATTATTCAACATGAGTTGACATTTACCTGACATTGTGAAGGAGTCACAGTTTCTGTAAGGGTGTAAGAACATAACATGTGGATTTGTTACACTTCTTTTTCACAAGTTAATAACAATCAATAATTTTCATTCCATTATTTACAAGCTATCACACGATGTCCCTGGGACAACATTTACACGATGTCCCTGGGACAACATCTACACGATGTCCCAGGGACAACAATTACACGATGTCCCAGGGACAACATTTACACGATGTCCCAGGGACAACATCTACACGATGTCCCAGGGACAACATTTACACGATGTCCCAGGGACAACAATTACACGATGTCCCAGGGACAACATTTACACGATGTCCCAGGGACAACATCTACACGATGTCCCAGGGACAACAATTACACGATGTCCCAGGGACAACATTTACACGATGCCCCAGGGACAACAATTGTTTGGTCTCTCAAGCAGTTGTTATTTATGTGTGTTATTCATTACTTTGGCTTGGTTGCTGTTTTTGATACAAATTCATCTGTGCCCATTGTAATATTTTCATATGTTACTATTTTTATATTGCTATGCATTATAAATAAAGGATTACTTATTACTATTAAAGGTCTGCATTTGTAATTGTTGGTATTATTTATAAAATATGCGCTCTTAAGTTTTTTGCTCCATAAAACGATACCTGTCACTTTTTGGACATAGAGTATCAGCTGTTGAGAATCCTGGCTCATACAAAATAGAAGTAAAAGGTTTCAACATCCAGCCTTTTTATGATTAAATACAAAGTGTAATAACAGAGTTATTGGGGTGTGATTTTGTTAATAGTTAGTCTTAAGTATAAGTTTAATAGTAATGAGTAAGAAAATATAGCCAGAATAATGGAATGAGACTAACACCTGACCTCACACTGAGATTTGGTATGAAGTGGCATGTTTGTGCTAATGCTGACATTGGGGCTCAGAGTTCCTCTGTGTGTATATATTTGTGAACGTTAACTTGGCTAATGTCCAAGGGTTTGATTGCTTTCCTGTTGGATTGTATCACAAAGAACAGGGATAAGAGCACCAGTGGCCGTGCACACCCTCATCTCTCTCCTTCACCCGATCATTAGTGTTGGAAACCGGCATTAGCTCAGAGTAGATTAGACTTCAGTATAGTGCAAGTGATTTGATTTTATGATTATTTGATTCAGTTTTTTCTGTGTTCAAGCTCAATTACTTTAATAAAATATGTTGAATTCAAACAAATAAATAAACAAATAAACTGTGGACATTACCCTTTTAAACCTTTCTGAAACAAGACAGGTAAAAACCAGTGTATAAAAGTTTACATAGGTATAAATAGCTCTAACACTTTACTCCAGCCTGGCGTCCACACATGTGGACATCACATTTTGGGTTATTTAGACCAAAATACTAAATCTTGATCAACAAGTGCCTGATATACAGTTATGAGGACATTATACTGCAACTGTTCTATCGAAATTTCAAATTAATGTCCTCATATGTGGCTCTCATTTTTCTCAGAAACAAAAATTAGGTAAAAAAAACAAAACCTGGTAATTCTGCGCTTGATCTCGTCTTCTGTTATTGTGTAGGTTTTCTTTTTTGAGCTTGGTACAGATAAGCGACCATGCACTCTGTAAACTATACTAGTTCCTTCTGAATCAGTTTGGAATTCTGTATCTGCATCGATCCTGTCAACATCATCAGCAGCAGCATTATCTGTACTCAGACTTGTGCCGTATACTTCTGTTTCTTTTTCTTTGTCTTCAGTCTGTGTACCTTCATCTCTTTCAGTCTGTGTACCTTCATCTCTGACTGTCAGTCTTCCTATCTCACTGTTACTTGTCGATTTGCTGCAGATGTTCTCTCCCTTAGGAACTTTTCCTTTGTCATTCGCTGCCTGATGCTTTCCCTGATGACATTCTTCACTGGCTACTTCTATTGCTCCTCCTGTATAGCCACCCACTATGCTGCACAACTCCTTTCCCTCTGCTGTGCTGCACTGTGCTGTTACATAAAGAAGAATGATATAAACAGCACTATATCAATTTAATTGTGAAGAGAAATCCCCACAATACGACACAGTTATGTCTAAAATAGTTTTGTGTAAAAACTGGATCTTGAAACGTCCACTTTAATTACACAGTCCTGGTGTGCAAAGGCAAAATTACGAAAAAAAAATTCACTTTAAACATTTTTGGACGTTGTTTAGTTATATTGTGACTTACTCTCACAGAAGATACAGATGCCACAAACAGACTTTGAACAACGCATGTGCTTGTATGCACCACATTTCTGGCACTGCACCTGTGAATTAAAAAAAAAAAAAAGAAGAAGAAATAAACAAACAAAAAACAAATGAACAAAGTCCATTAAATAAACAATCTATATGGCTAAGGACATGTCATAGTGTACCCGGTCTTTGGCTGCAATCACACACCAGCACTGACTGCACTTCCTAGTTCGATCTGCAAAATATAATTTGTTTAAGTACAAGTTACATTTTCCAATGTTAGAGAAAAAGAAGGCAGCTAATTTTATCTTTACCTATTGAGGATAATATGTAGTGGCAAAGTCGGGACCTGAGCTTTGTGATTTCAGTGTTGTACTCCTCCACTTGTGTTTTACCGTCAATGAGAGATTGGGCAAACTAATAATTGACGAAGAAAAAAAAAAAAAAAAGAACAAAAAGAATTAGATTAACAAAGAAATGTTTGTTTGTTTTTAACCCCCCCCCCCCCCCCCCCCCCGAGGAAAAAAAAAAACAGAGCAACCAAAGCAAAGCATTACTGCTGAAATGGTTCAATCTACAAAAAAAATTGAGATTTTACCATCCTGCCTCTAAGGCTTTAAAAACTGAATAGGCAAAAATGTAAACATTACTTATATAGGTTAAAGCTATAGTTTTCAGTACCATTATGACATGCACTCCACATGAGTTCCCATCCTGTTGATGTGGGTGGCTCACATGTGACAAGGTCCACTCTCCAGCGCAGCCTCTTGCTGAAGCAAATGAGCTGAGAGATCGCAGTTATTACAAATAAAAAGCATATAGAGAAATCAATAACCACGTTCGGTAATGCTTTCAATTAAATTAAATATGTTATGTTAAATATGTTAATTAATTACCTCCAGTTTTTCAACACCGCACTTTTTCTGACCTCCGACTCGCCAAATGAATTCATATAGACTATGGTCCTCTTGGGTATGTCACAAAACTGTTTTGTAAAAAGATGGATATGGTAGGCTTGGGCCTTGAGAATTCCTAATGAGGGACACTGAAAAGTATCATGCACTAGAGAGAGTGCAAAATCTGTGCAACTTACAAACAAGGTCCAGTGGCTGCCGTTTTCCAGACAGGCTCCAATCAATTTCTCATACATCTGAAAGATGTTTTTCTGGAAATAAAAAGAATGTGACAAGTATGTTTTTCTGTCAAGAATGACACTGCAAAAGCTTGTCAGGTGAGACTTGTAATTAATTCTGCAGATACACAAACATATAGAAAGTGTCATTTTTGGTTTACATTAATTAATTTCTATAGTGTGTACAAAACAAATCAAGACCACAGACTCAACACGCACCACTCAATTTTTGGTGTTCTTTATCAGTTGGCCAAGACAGAAATGTTTTAATCTGTGTGCATTGCTTTTGAACAAGTCTTTACACAGAAAAGGTTTCAGAAAGGTATTTTTCAGGTTCTTCTGACAAGGCTTCAATTTTGGAAAATGCTGTTTGTTTATAGTGGCAACTTATAAACCCTTTGTGATAAGAACATAGTTACCACAGTCCAAGTCATACCTTCAAAAAGTATGCACTTTGTGCTCTTGTGGACCCATCCAAAATTTTTCCAGTGATTTGGCTTGGTATTGGATAAATGTGAGGGAAATTCTATAAAAATAACATAAATACATGTTTTCAAATACATTACAAAAAACGTAAACATGCTATGTCATTATGATCAAACAAGCTTTTCAACATACCTCACACTGCAAATAGATTAGGCCATCTATTACCTTATAAAACAAATAAATAAATACATATAAATAAAAACAGAACTAAGGAACACGATTCATTAAGTAAATTGTACAATAAAGTGTATTTAAAGCAGAATTTAACATTAGTTTTATGACAACATAAAAGGATTTTTATGTCAAGAGGTACCTCATCTGAAATGTTAGTCTGGTCAAACAGGGATTTCAAACTTGAAATACCAATAGAGTTTGGTCCAGCTACTCCCACAAGGTAATCTGTGAGAAAGCATATGCTGTAGTCAACAGATATCATTTTCTTTTTGCATGCTGCAACCATCATCCATTTCAGTCTTCTAGGAGCTTTGTCTGGTTGTAGTTCTTTTTTCTCCTCCTCTCCCCTCATCTATTAATTAAATTGTTTTCTGACCTTCCTAACTGTTTCCGACCTGTCTTCCCAATGTGATGTTTAAGCAATATATGTATGGTCAGAAGGGGGTGAAATTTTCATTGCAGTTGTACGTGTAACATTGCATGTGATAATAAAAGGCTTGATTGGTTGATTATTCAACATGAGTTGACATTTACCTGACATTGTGAAGGAGTCACAGTTTCTGTAAGGGTGTAAGAACATAACATGTGGATTTGTTACACTTCTTTTTCACAAGTTAATAACAATCAATAATTTTCATTCCATTATTTACAAGCTATCACACGATGTCCCTGGGACAACAATTACACGATGTCCCAGGGACAACAATTACACGATGTCCCAGGGACAACAATTACACGATGTCCCAGGGACAACAATTACACGATGTCCCAGGGACAACATTTACGCGATGTACCAGGACAAATTTGTAAATTTCTGGATTACTGTTAATCTCCATAGAATCAAGAACTCATGTCCAGTTTCACAGCTATGGACCAGTTAATTATGTTTCCAGGTGATAGTTTGATTCATAGATTCAGCACACACTTCTTCACTTGTATTTCGAAATAATCGAAGGCGGGTATTTCGAAGTCGCAAAGGAATGACGTCACAAGAAGGTGATTGGTCACTTGCAATGTTGAACCTGGAACAACATTAATTATGATGATGTGGGAACAATGCTGACACGAGGAAATCAGATCGTCCAGGTTTCACAATGAGCTCACCCGAAATCCTGGCTGATTGGGACCCACACCCAGTTTCACACCTTGGCTAAGGGGATTAGAGGATCATCAGGGGGTCCTTTTGTCCCTCTGTGGGGGGTTACTCCCACTAGGTTTAAATCTGGGACTCTCCACCATTTGACATTAGAATGGAAGAAGCTTCGTGGATGAGAGGTGAAACGTCTTCAAGCAACTTAAAGAAGTCCAGACACTTTTCTTTGCAAGCTCCTTTGACTACGATGACCTGGATGACTGAGAACCTTCAGAGACACAATCACAGACAGAATTGAGTAAATGTTCATCTTAACTGAGTTAATAATTATCTTTCCTGTGATACTTCTACAAAGGATCAGACCACAGCTGGTTATCCTGCTGACATTCAGACACCATGGATCTGCGTCTCTCTGCCTGCATCCTGATGGTACTTTGTGCAACATCGTGTGCAAATGGAGGAAATATTTTGGTGTGGTACGCCGATGCCAGCCACTGGATAAACATGAAACCTGTTCTGGAGACGCTGGTTGACAGGGGACACCAGGTAACTGTACTGATTCCGAGCTCGTCAGTATACATGAACACCAATGAACCCACCCGCTTTCACTATGAGCCCTTCAATGTCTCTTTCTCATTGGAGGCTTATAAGAAGCTTCTAGAAGACTTCCTCCAATTCTCCATATACGAGATTGATTATATGAATTACTGGAAGATCTACATCAGATACATTAACATTTCAAAGACAAACCTTCAGTACAATATCCAGTATTTGGACGGTGTGGTGAAATCAGAAGCCATTATGAAGAAGTTGAAAGAGGGAAATTATGACCTTCTCTTGGCTGACCCCTGGAAAGCTGGCAGTGACTTGGTAGCAGATATTTTGGGGATCCCACTCGTCTTCTCCTTGCGCTTCTCCTTAGCTAATAACTGGGAGAGGCATTGTGGTCAGATGCCTGCTCCACCATCCTTTGTTCCCGGTGCCATGAGCAAACTCACAGATAAGATGGACTTCTCAGAGAGAGTGTGGAACTTTCTCTTCTACGCTCTCCAAGACATCGTGATTGATCACACTTTTTGGAACATATTAGACAGATATTACTCTGATGTCAAAGGTGAGCAAATAGGCGTGAAGCACTGATTTAAAAAATATTAAAAATTTGCTAATAATGTAAACACAGTGTTTTAAAATTTTCTGATTAAGAAAATATGATCTCTTGCATAAACTATTGGTGATATGTTAATGTTTTTGGAACGTATTAGACAGATATTACTCTGATGTCAAAGGTGAGCAAATAGGCTGATTTAAAAAAACTATTTGAAATCTGCTAATAATGCAAACGCAGTGTTTTAATATCCCATCAGATCTGATTAAGAAAACATGATGCCTTGTATAAACTATTGGTGATACATTGATGTCCATTACTTATGCATTGCAACAGGAACTCCCACCAGTGCCTGTGAGTTGATGAGTAAAGCAGACATCTGGTTAATCCGAACCTACTGGGATTTTGAATTCCCTCGTCCTTTCCCCCCCAACTTCAAATATGTTGGTGGGATCCACTGCAGACCTGCTAAACCTCTACCAGGGGTAAGGACACTCAACTATTACCATTTGATTAATCATTACATCACAAAATATTCCTGCCAGGAGCAGTGAAGCCATCAAAATGTTGCAATGAGAAAACAGCTGGTTGGCTGGTGGTGGGATAATATTTGACTTGTTACAGGATCTGGAGGAATTTGTGCAGAGTTCTGGAGATGATGGCATTGTGATCTTCACTTTAGGATCCGTAATCAGCAACGTCACCAAGGAGAAGGCAAACATGATAGCCTCAGGCCTCGCTCAGATCCCACAAAAGGTCAGAGGATAATCTTTGTGCCAACTGTAATCAGTTTGTTCAAACCCTGAAAGCATGGAGTAGTTTTTCATGATTTAGATAACCAGTTTCAGAGTGCTCTACTTCTGAAAACCAGAACTACCAAAACTACAATTTTTTAATGACATTGCAGAGTGTGGACATTTGAACGTGCAAGTGCCCAGTTTCCATGTTATTTCCACAATATTTATGTTTGTTTTCCTAATACAGAGTGTGAAAAATCTGACTTTGTCAACAGCTGATGATTTCTAATGACACGTTAACCTCACGCTTCAATATACAGTTAGGTCTATTAATATTTGGACAGAGACATCTTTTTTCTGATTTGGCTTTTATAATTTTAAATGATATAACTCGGATGCCATTGTAGTGCAGACTTTCAGCTTTAATGCAAATACCTTGCATGAAAATGTGAGGAACTAAAGCATTAAAAAAAAAGGAGAAAAAAAAAAGAAAACACACAATCCCTTCATTTCAGGGGCTCAAAAGTAATTGGACAAATTACATTGAATAAAAATGAAAATAAAATGTTCATTTCTAATACCTGTTTGAAAACCATTTGCTGGCAATGACAGCCTGAAGTCTTGAAGTCAAGAAAATCACAAGATAGTGGGTTACCTCCTTTTTAATAATGCTCTGTCAGGCCTTTACTGCAGCGACTTTCAGTTACTATTTGTGGGCTTTTCTGTCCAAAGTAAGAAATTAATCAGTCTGTCAGAAATTTGTATCAACAGCAGGAATGACCCCACTTTTTAAATTGCTCCTGTGAACCCATTTTTGACACCAGGAACATAAAAACACACTGTTGTGTAGACATGTCCTCACGGTTCAAAGGGTCTTTTTGATAGGAGTTACGGTTTTGGATTTAGAAGCAGTTTTTCAACAGGTGCGGTCAGGGAGATTTGACTTGGTTTTGCTATAGAGTAATAGTATTCCAGTAGTTAGTGCAGGCCAACTGGATAGAGCATTCTGATTGGCCTGTTAAATCCAAGCTTGTTGTTCATTGGAGGATTTCTTTACAGCAGACAGGTGGTTCAAATCTGGGCAGTTGGAGTCAGTTGATCGAGTTTAGAATCATCTCTTCTGACTGGATGATCAGACATGAAACTATTTACCTGTCTGTAGTGGATTCACCCACAATTAAACTCATCTAACCTAATTTAATATCTCTGTTATTACTTTGACACACGTGCACAAACGCACACAGACACACACGAACACAGAGACAGATATGTGCACAGATGCAGAAACATTTTTCCCCATTTGTGATTCTTGATTTTAGACATTTAAAATACATAATTCCACTCTTCTACTTTTTAAGGAATATAAGCTGTCAACACTCACCTAGATTTGTTCTGATTCAATTTTTTTTGACATTTCACGTATGTACTTCCAAGTCATTTAAAGAATATCAGATTTCAATATTCATTCAGATGTTTTCTGACTCTAAATTTTCTTTTGTCATTACTCAGCTTTTTCTAATGTGTATTTAAACATGTTGAGCTACCTTTCAATTTTGAAACTTCTTCTGTGTCAGCTTTCAACTGTTTAGCACTTTTATTTTCAGGTGAAAAATTCTCTTCTTCAGCTCATTCAGCATTTTTAACTTAACATTCAGGAATCATCACAATCCAGCTCAAAACATTCAACTATCAGCATTCACACTGCATTTTCTTCAGGACATGCATTCTGTAGCGAACCCCCCCCCATCAATCTCACCGTAAGAGCTGGGGATGTATACATAGAAACAGCGTGTAAGCAAAAATAATCCACACTCTTACAATAGTAAACCTTATAACATGAAGTTCGTTTCAACGTAACATTTAACAAATGTAGCGACTGTCACAAAAACATCTAAACGTGTCCTTATTTATATCATAACCATACCTTGTGCCTCTATCAAGGGGGCTGCTAATGACAAAAGAAATCTCCATAGGCTCCGTTAAGCCATCACATTTCAAAACTCCCGCGACTACCGCTGAAAACTGCGCCAAAAACAGTTTTACAGGAAATTGTCCCATCAAAATAAAAGCTTCTACACCCGAACAGGAAGTTGGTAGTAGAAGACAGCAATGAGTGCCAAAATAAGTTGCAAAGAAAGGCATTCAGGGTTATTTACACATTCTCTAGTTTTTCTATAATACGTTGTGATATATTACTTAAATATACTGGGCTGTGAGTATACTACAAAAGAAAAAATGTAAAGTAAGAAATGTTACTTTTACAGGTGCTGTGGAGGTACAAAGGAGAAAAACCAGAAACCTTGAGTGCCAACACTAGAATATATGACTGGATCCCTCAGAATGACCTCCTAGGTACGCAAACGTGGTACCAAACACAGACTTTCTTAAATCTGCAATGACATAAATTAAACATGCATTCAACATTAAATGCAGGTTGTTAGCATTCTGTTTATTAACAAAAGGAAATTATATTATATTATATACTTTTCTAGCAGATGTGATCTTGATTACATATTGCACCCTGTGCAAATCTACCCTGGCTAATTCTTTTTCTCCAAGAGGTTGCACTAAAGATTAGTTGAATGCACAGAGGTATTAGAATGTGCAAATCAATCTTGGCTCAAAAAACTTGTTCCAGGTTCTTGAAATTCTCCTTTTTTTCACATGTGAACAACTAACTTTCAATGTCACATGGTTATTTGGCATGTGTTAGGTCACCCTAAAACTAGAGCTTTCATCACTCACGGAGGCACAAATGGGATTTACGAAGCCATCTACCACGGAGTTCCCATGGTGGGCATCCCAATGTTCGGTGACCAGCCAGACAACATGGTCCATATGAAGGAAAAAGGAACTGCAGTTATTCTCAATTTGAACTTCATGACAGCTGAGGACCTAAGAGATGCAGTCAACACCGTCATCGATGACAAATCGTGAGTTCTCTGAACTATCTGCACTTTAAATTAGGCACTGAAAACAGGCTTTAAAAGGAAAAAAATGGAGCAGGCTCAGAGTATGAAACGTGAAGAATCTACCTTAAACTATTTTTTCTTGAAGCCAGCTAACACAAAAAAGCCCTGCTGAGCTGAACTTTCAATTCAATTTTATTTATATAGCGCCAAGTCACAACAGCAGTCGCCTCAAGGCGCTTTATATTGTACAATAGATCGTACAATAATAGATACAGAGAAAAAAACAACAACAATCATATGACCCCCTATGAGCAAGCACTTTGGCGACAGTGGGAAGGAAAAACTCCCTTTTAACAGGAAGAAACCTTCGGCAGAACCAGGTCCAGGGAGGGGCGGAGCCATCTGCTGCGACCGGATGTGGCGAGAGAAGAACTTTAATGACCTCTGTATACAAATTTCTGGAGTTTTTATGGTCTGGAGTTTTATGGCTTTTTCATTAATGAAAAAGCAAAGAAATGGTAAATAGCCTGTATTTATATAGCGCTTTACTAGTCCCTAAGGACCCCAAAGCGCTTTACACATCCATTCATGCACCCATTCACACACTGGTGATGGCAAGCTACATTGTAGCCACAGCCACCCTGGGGCGCACTGACAGAGGCGAGGCTGCCGGGCCCTCTGACCACCACCAGTAGACAACGGGTGAAGTGTCTTGCCCAAGGACACAACGACCGAGAATGTCCGAGCCGGGGCTCGAACTGGCAACCTTCCGATTACTAGGCGAACGCCCAACTCTTGAGCCACGATCGCCCCATAATGAATGATATTCATTTTTACAATGTTTTTTCTAATTTATACACATTCACAGGTACAAAGAAAATGCTATGCGGTTGTCCAGCATCCACCACGACAGACCCATGAGTGCTCTGGAAGAGGCAGTATTCTGGATCGAGTTCACACTGAGAAACAAAGGGGCCAAGCACTTGAGGGTCCAGGCCCATGAGCTCACCTGGTACCAGTATCACAGCCTGGATGTCCTGGGCTTCTTCCTCGCTATAGTTTTACTCCTCATATTCATCTTCATCAAGACCTGCAGTTTCTGTCTGCACAAGTACTGTGTCAGGAGAGGAAAGACCAAAAGGAAGGCTGAATAACAACTGAAAAAGGTGCTGTGAGTGTTGTGCCGGGGCAATATTTGTTACCTACATGAGACTTTCTTTCATGTATGTTGAGTTTCCCACCATCTTATTCTTTATGCATCACCACTGATTATTTTAACTGAAGACAGGTGTAATGATTTGCAGAAGTGTACCTGAAGTTAATCTCACATTAAAAACAGAATGCTGATTGGCTGTTGAGTTTTGCTTTAAGAAAGGAAAACACAAAATTCATTCTATGCCTTTACTTGAGTACTGCTCATGAAAAGTCACCACTGTGGGTCCTCTTGGCACTACATGTGGTCAACATTTATACATATATGGAAGATGGGCTCCAAATTGAAATTTTACATACAGAACACATTAACATAAATCACACTAACAAAAAACTAACTGCCTTCCGTGTCCTGAACGAGGTTTACACAAAATAATACATTTGAATCACTGCTAGTATTTGTCCCCCCTCCCCCCACATGAAGTGTACAGGAATAATTTTATTTCCATCATTTTTTCAATTTTCCATCTTCTTTGACTTTCCACAGCATCAGCTCCATACAGGCAGTAGCATCTTCTGCAGTGTCATGGCCACAAACTAAGGGGGAAAAAAAAGAATCTTTTAAAAAAAAAAAAAAATCAATGCAACTGAAGTCAGTATCTTCAGAAATAAATCTGATATCTGCTGCATGAGTCTGTGGCATTTAATGTTATAATAAGTCATATTAATAAGTCATCTTTATTTGGAATGTAATGATATTATAGTGACAGAAACCATTTGCATAGTGGTAACCCACCACTCTCTTGAATGATCCTTCTGAGGTATTCAGCTGTGAGCTTGTTGAGG
This sequence comes from Mchenga conophoros, assembly GCF_057382185.1. Classification (NCBI taxonomy): domain Eukaryota; kingdom Metazoa; phylum Chordata; class Actinopteri; order Cichliformes; family Cichlidae; genus Mchenga; species Mchenga conophoros. The sequence goes on along the minus strand of NC_140537.1, from coordinate 30,698,888 downwards.
GTCAGTTTGTGAGGGGGGCCCAGGCGGTGGGGAAAGACTACCGATGTATCCACCACCATCCCGTGGAGCAGCTGCAGTAAACAGGAAGATATCTCAAGCTTTTCTTATAGGTTCAAACTTGATAAATTACTCTGTTTTACTTTCAACATGAACTATAGCTACAGAATATGAACAAAATCTGGAGAAGTAACCAGTGAATCTTACTGCCCAAAACACTTAAAGAGGATATATAAGCTGAAGCTGAAATGGGGCCCAGCAGTACTTTCATGTAATACCACTTTGTGCCATAAAATGGTGCAGTGACTCAATGTAGCATGCTCTCTGCCCTGAAAGGTGTAGGAAATATAATGGAGAGTCAGAGGAAGTACTGGCCTTCTAGTCAAAGGGACAGGTTGGTGACCCCGTCATCACCACTAGATCCTCCCAGAACGACACCATGCTCCGTTCAGGAGAAAATAACTCTGGAGCAGCTTTCAGAGCAGCTTTACAGAGTTTGTCGTTTTTTGTTTTGTTTAGTTTTTTTTAATGAGACTACTTCCCGTTTCTACCAGTTCATATATGTTTGCTAAGGTAGCTTTTTGTGAGAAACTTTTCATACAAAAACAATTCCTTTATATGATTTGCTTAAGTCAGGGCAAATGGTGACTTTTTTTGTATGTAGCTCCCAACTTGAGAGGGGTTGGGAGCTACATTACATTAAGACTTTCCAGTAATGTGCTGCCACCTGCTGGTGAAAACTTTACCCAAACCAAATTTTTATCTAATTAGAAATACAGTGGTCCCTCGCTATAACACCTGTTTTGCGGATTTTTTTTGTGTGCAATTTTGCGGGCTTTTTTTATTTATTTTTTTTATTACATTTAAACAGCACTTTGTGTTCCGCGTCCTGATTAGCTGTAGACCATTGTCAATCCCGTGCCGTGTCTGCTGTCCAGTAGAGAATGCGTTCAGCTTGTCAAATTTACATAAATCTTCAATTTCTACCAGTGTGACTAAAGTGCTGTACTTTGTTGTTTGCTGGGGAGAAAACTTACAAACATAATATCAATGAAATGTTTTGCACTGTCAAAGGCACCTGCAGGGGCCGTTGGTTTCATTCTATAATACTGGACTTATTTTTCTACAAAGGTTTTAAGTTTGAGAGTGTTTAAACAAGAGGAAAAAGTGAAAATGTTCATGCCTGTCTAAGAAAAGTGTATAAAGTGTGTAGTGAGGGGTTTTACAGCCTTAAAACATCTATAATAATTGTAAAAATTAAAGTTGGCTATGTCGCAGATTTCACCTATAATGTAACTGCCGCGATAAATGAGGGACCACTATAGTGCAATTAAGATGGTCAAAATAAAATACTTTTGGAGGACATCTGAGAGAAATGAAGTGAAATTACTGTATTATGACATTTGGACCCTTTTGTCCAAATGTCATACAAAAAATTAAATCTAGGGTATACAAGACAACCAGACCATGATGTAGTTTCAATATCGGTTGGTCTCTGTCAATTATGTGTTTGAAATACGTTGCCGGTCAAAAGTTTAGAACACCCAAATTTCTCTATTATTTACTGCAATTTATGTTGTTCAAGTCCAATGAACAGGTTGAAATGGTACAAAGGTAAGTGTTGAACTGCCAAAGGTTTTAAATAAAAAAAATAAATAAATAAAAAAAAAAAAAAAAGGAAGAAAGGTTTCCCAAAACTGAAAAATAATGTCCATTTCAGAATTCTACAAAAAGTCACGAATGGCTCTCCTTCACCGGCGGGCCGGCTATCCGAGACCACAAAATGGGTTAATAATTTAAAGCTGTTCTACAGCAGTGGAGGTTGATCAGGCCTTGAAAGCTAGAGGTGTTCCAACTTTTCTGGATTAGTTACAACTATCCTGTCTGCATAAAAGCAGTGTTGGAACACACTGTGATACCATACCCTCGTGAGCATCAGCTGAACAGTTTTGTGCTGCAGAAAGTACTGTTTCTACAAAAATGGTGAGAAAAAGGCAATTAACAATGGAAGAGGGACAGACCATCATAACACTTAAAAATGTAGGTCTTTCCTACAGAGAAGTTGCAAGGAAAGTCAAAATGTCAGTGCGTACAGTTTCCTTTACCATCAAAAGGCACTCAGAAACTGGAGAAAACTGACAGAAAGAGGTCTAGCAGACCCAAAGTCCACAACTGAATCAGAGGACAAGTTTCTGAGTGTTAACAGCTGATAGGCTGCTCAAAGGACATCAGCTTCAAACACAGCTTAATAGTGGTCGTAGTATTTAAGTCTCAGTTGCAACTGTGAAGAGAAGACTTCAAGCTGCACGTTTGACAGGACCAATTGCAGCAAGAAAGCCATTGCTGAGATTTCAGAATAAGACAAAGAGGCTTGGCTGGACCATGAAACACTGCCATTGGACTACTGAAGACTGGAAGAAAGTATAATGAATTGATGAAAATGGATTTGAAATCTTGGCTTCATCACACAGGATCTTTGTACACCATTAAGTAGGTGCAAGGATCGTTCCACAGTGGTGGCATCAACTGTCAAACATGGAGGAAGTGTGAAGGTCTGGGACTTTTTGCACCCAGAACCAAAACAGCTACCACAGCGTTCTGCAGCACCATGCAGTACCCTCTGGTATGTGCCTAGTTGGTCAGGGGTTCGTCCTACAGCAAGATAATGACCCAAAACATAGTTCCAAGCTACGCTAGAAGTACCTCAGGAGAACGAACAAGGTTGTAAGCTTGAAGACATGGAGTGGCCAGCACAGCCTCCAGACTTAAACCCCATCAAGCTGGTTTGGGATGAACTGGACAAAAGGGTGAAAGCAAAGCAACCTACAAGTGCCACACATTTATGGAACGATACCACTTTTTTTTTTTTTTTTTTAATGTCCGATACCGATATCATAAATTTGAATATCTGCCGATACCGATATGAATCCAATAGTGTATTTCTTAATCAATAAAACTATTTTTTTTAATATCTTGCTGCATTTTGTATAAGTTCATACTCAAGTTTTAACTAAAGCTATTCTGTTAAACCTGTATGCAAAACATACACTGCACCCCAAATATTTCATAGTTCAGCAAAACTGATCAATCTAATACACTTAAACCTGCAACCACCTCCCTATTCTGGTATTTTAAAGAGTACTCAGAAATATTAAGCACCCTCCGTCTCGTGATGCTTAATCGACATAATCAACTTTAATTTAACTCACGCATAAAAAAATAAAAAGCTCAGAAATAGATTATTTTTCCACAATAATTAAATAGCTTCAACATCTTACTTCAACAGAATTGCAGACTGCACAGATGGTACATTTCTGAAGGAAAAAGTACTAGCTTACTAGGGTATATTAGACTTATTAGTTACTATATACAGTAATGGACTTCTATACATTTTACATCAGATTAAAACTTTGGTTGTAAGATTCAGATAATTATTTATTAAAGCGAGACATTTTAAATGAGAATAAGAAAGAAAAGTATTTCTTTGTGCCCTTTCCCTGTTAATGCCCTACCTGGCCCCCCCGGCTAAACTTTGCTAGACCCGCCCCTGCACAGTAGAAAAGGATCCTGGTGCTGGTTTCCTCTTTCTGGTACAAAGTGGGCGATAAACTTACAAGAGAGACGAACTCGCGACAGAAAAGCCGATCAGCTGATTATTGATCAGTTTCATGATTGAAGAGAGGCAGTCGCTCCATATTTCGGTTGTTAAGCTTAACGTGGGAATGCTTTACAAACATCCAGAGATGAACTTACACACTTGCTTTACTTCTCTCTGGGATAACTTTCTCGGAGATGAAATGCCGGTTTGGTAGCGAGGCTCCAAATGCTCAACCTGACCACAGACAGGTCTCACACGCCACAGCCGCTCTATCACGTGACGCATACTGCTCCGACGAGTTACGCCATGTCGCAAGTTTTCTGAGGTGCTTTTGTGATATTTAATGGATCGGATTACATTTTTTATTTCTCTCCGATATCCGATCCAGTAATTTAGGTACCGATACGCAATATCGGATCGGTCCATCTCTAGAAAGAACGCAATGGGTGTGTTCAGCTGTTATATCTCCCAAAAGTGGCTACTTTGATGAGTCAAAAATTTAGAATACATTTGGGTCTAATAATTTATTCCTTGATTTCTTTTTTGACTCCAATTGTTTGTTTCTACTATGCTTTCATTTCAGATGGCAATGAGACATTAAACTGCATAATTGTCAATAAAATTTAAAAAAAAAAAACAAAAAACCCTGAAATTAGTATTGTAAAACCAATAGGTTTGTTTTTTTTGTTTTTTTAAGAACACCCAGTAGTGTATAGCATCTTATCCAATCGAATAGCTCGGAAGGTTGTAAAGGTAACATTTTTCTAAAAACTTGAAAATCCTAGGTCTTTTCATAATAGCTGACCTCTGACCTTAATGTTGAGGCCACGGGGTTTCAAAGTCTTAAAATATTATTAACAAATTCACCTATGCATGTATTTGAAAACCCCAGGTGACTTCTTTCTTGATTTATAACATTTACAAGATTTTCAGAAAATCTGATGTTAAGGTCACTGGGATTCAAACATTCAGATTTTTAAATAGCTACATCAATTTCAAACTCCTACGTTGCCTCAATCTTGAATTACTCAATTCACAAACTGTGTCCACGCTGCCTGTCCAGCAGGGTGTTGAAAATACCCCATCACTTTTTTTATTTTTATAAAACCGCCTGGGTGGTAAGAAATGCCTTATGTAGTTACAGAGTTGTTCATTCAATAAGTGTTCTAAAAATCTTTCATTGATTAATCTAAAGAGACAAAGGGAGTCCTTGCAGTCCCCATGTGCTGCACAAAGGGGAGTCTAATTGAGATTCTCTCAATAACAGTTGCTACAAACTTCTTCCATGGTTCTGGTTTAAAACAAAAAGCTATCCAGATGAACCCTCAATGAACTCACTAGAACCATTACATCAGTGTCTCGGTGAAGTTAAATCCTGGATGGCCTCTAACTTTCTTAACTTCAATGAGAACAAAACCGAAGTGATAATTTTTGGACCAAGTGGCAACCCCTTTTATCAAATCGCATGCCAAAAATTTGGTCTTATATTTGACAGCAATTTCACCTTTGAAAAACAGATAAGCTCAGTTGTACAGCAGTCTTTCTTCAAACTGAGGCTTTTATCTAAGGTGAGATCACTTTTATGTTTTAAAAGCTTTGAACTGGCGATTCATGCTTTTATTACATCCCAGCTGGACTATTGTAACTCCTTATAAGCTGGAGTTAGCCAGACCTGCCTGGCAAGACTGCAGTTGGTCCAGAATGCTGCAGCTCGTCTTCTGACACGCACTAAAAGACGTGAACATATTTCCCCGGTACTTGCCTCTCTTCATTGGCTCCCTGTCCACTTCAGAATTGATTTTAAAATTTTATTGTTGACTTACAAAGCCCTGAATGGACAGGCTCCCGGGTATTTGTCTGACCTCTTGCAGCCTTATGCGCCCTTTAGATCTCTTAGGATCAAGTGATCTTTTGTTTTAGCCATACCAAGGTCGAGGCTGGTTCATAGAGGCGATTGAGCATTTGCAGTCATAGCGCCTAAGCTGTGGAATAATTTACCCCTACACATCAGACAGGCTCCTACTGTCAATCTTTTTAAATCTTATCTTAAAACTCATGCTGTATTAAAAGCCAGTAAATACAAATGTGAGTTATTTGTTCATTTATATTTGATGTTTGGTATCAATATTATCAGGTATTTTACTAGGTATTTTGTATTGTTGAACAGGACTTTAGTCAACATTCTTGTTGTAATTAAATGTGCTATATAAATAAATAAACTATAACTATAAGGACTGCAGCTGTAAAATGTGGAATACGCTGTGCACTTAAAAAAATAAAAATAAACAAGAATATGTGTGAAAAGGGAAGTCAAGAAGTCACCTTGAGTAAACAGAGGTCTGTTTCCAGGCAGTGTCCAACCAGAACGGTGTCAGCATTTATGAAGCTCAACAAGGTCTCCTGGACATCTCTTAGAGAAGCATGGTGACCCTTCACATCTTCCTCACTAACACCTGAAAATCTGGACAAGTAAGGTGTCACATGGGCTCTAAGCACAGCTGCACTGGTCTTGTTAGCTTCATTCCATCATCCTCATCATGTGTGTCATAAAGCAAAAAATCTTCCCCATCTTTGAAATAATGGCTAAACCTTGAACTTAGCATTGACTAAATTTCCATTATACAGAACAATTTTCAGACTGCTGCCACACTTCTGTAATAACAGAGCGAGTTCGTATAGTTTATGTAGTGCACAGAGATATATTATCACATTACCTGGTGTTATAGTCAATGACCTCATTTTCAGGTTTAACAAAGGTGTCGTATACAACTTCCAGACTCGAGTTGACCACTGTCACTCTGGATAACTCCAAACCATGAACGGTGTAGCACTACAAAAGCAAACACATGTTTTCATTGCAAACTGATTAAAAACAAAAATCAAACTTCAGAAATCTTTTTCCACACCAACAAATTCTGACAAAGCCCATGGGCACAAGAGTTAAAGGTAGAGTATATAGTGAGGTGAGGCTGTTTATTCTGTTAGTGTAGCTTATAAAACTATCTATTTAACTGCACATTTTAATAAAGCCACATGTAAATCCCCAAATCCAACATCACCATTTCACAATCCAAGGAATAGACACCAGGACAGCTCCTGTCTGAGGGACCCCGGGAGATGGTAGACACAAACCCATCCAGGCTGAGGGCATCATGGACATGTAACTGGTTGACAAAACAAAGTGGTCCTGGTACATATGAAATATTTGACAAGAATTCCTTTAACTCAGAGGACTTTTCCTTCCCCTTTTTACCTTAAACACTTGACATCCAGGGGCTCCCATGACTCCCTGACAGCAGCTGTAGCGAGTTTCCACTCCACCGGGCACTGGAAAATTTTATTAAAGTTTTAAAAATGTACCAATGCTTAAAAACTGTTACTGCACAGCCCTCAAGTCTTCAGGTTGCTTTGAGGCTGCTGCTTACAAAAGGAGAGCTTTGAACTAGTATCAGTATGGTGCTCCTAAAAAGATGGTCTACTAGGATGGTGCGCACCTTCAAGCATGTTTATATAGCACATAAATTTAACATTTAGATGGTGAAAAGACACCAGTCAAAATATTTTATAAAATAGTCAAGAATAACCTGGTAATGGTTTCTAACCTCTATTCTCAACTCCTTTCCCATAATGGTAGTTGCATTCCTCCTTGCGAATGTGTTTGCCACTTTGGCTCACAGAGTATGTAGCACCACAGCGACAACAGATCCTCTTCAGTGCTTTTAACAAATAAAATACAACACTTAACAGAGAGAACCAACCCAGAGTCCAAATACTTTAGTCAAGCACGCCCTCTAGTGAAATAATATAGGAATACCAGGGAGCATGGTTGGATATTTCCACTTACCATCTGGACTAACTTTCTTTTCAGCAAAAAGAACTGCAGAACCACATTTCTCTGGGTGTTGAACAGGATAGTTACTCTCAATTAGCTTTTCATCAGTCAAAATATAATCCTTCAGACTCTCATACAATGCCATGTCATCTGCTGGAATAATAAAAACACTCATAAACTGTCAAAATATTTAATAATTATAAAGTCTACATTTGTACAAAGGAAACTAATGCTCACAATTTCCTTTAAACTTTGTTGGGTTAAGAGGCATGTTCCCTTTCCGTTTTTGACTGTAGACTTTGTTTTCATCTGCAAAACAAATATTTAAATGTCCGTTATATACCAGATCAAAACATCTGTTTATTATTATCTTTTTTTAAGTCAAAAAAACTCAAGATATATCAAAAACAATAAGCACAAAATTACAATTACGAGATATTCATACCAATTATAATGTGGTTTATCTAGTAGCCCATTCATCCCTTTTAACACTCTAATCAGACAGGTAATTGATTTCTGAAAGACCCTACTTGAGGAACTGTATCCAGTCCCCCCCGTAGTACATGTCCTTATTCCGAGGCCACCTATCAAATGTTTCAAGTATTTTTAGATTTCAGGAGTGTAGTATAATTTTCTTGCTAGTACTGTGAATGGGGAGATGTCGGTCCATCTGCTCTAAACAAGTACAGTTAGAAAGCAACAGGGAATTTCCTTATTTAAAGCCCTGGATAAGAATTTAAAATAAATTATCCCAAAAAGTCTGTAACACTGAATGAATTATCAATGAGTTGAACATTTTGACTATTTTATGTAATTCGGTGAACAAAAAGTACAATAATTGTACAGTGAATGAATTGTATGCCCAACATCTACAGAGATTCTGGAGATATTTTACAAACAGGTAATTTCCTACAGCTTTTTCCATGAAGTGCTCACCTTTAGCAGCAACAGTGCTTTGACTCTTCAGCCTCTTGAGTGCATTCACTGCAACACTCATATACTTGAGCTTGTTCACACTCCGATTGTACACGGTCTTCTCTTCAGCAAGAGCCTATCAACAGAAAGATCAGAGAAAAAAAAAAATACATACATATGTCTCTCTCTTTCCACACTAGTTTGTTACTGAGGAGGATTGTGACATATGCTCACCTTTTCAAAGGCATCATTAACATTGGGTGTCGTTTTGAGGAACTCCTCCGTAAACATGTTGACATACCGCTGTCTGACATCATGGGGCACTTTGTCTTTGGCAGCCTCACACTGCTGCTTCAGTTTTCGTTTAGCAGGCAACGGCTGTGGGGACAGAACCACATAATATTTATTAAGTGGGTTAAGCATTTCTAACTTGTACTGACGATCCAGGTTTAGTTGAAGTTCTTACCTTTGCAGAAGCTTGACCAGAATTTTGAGGAACAGTAGAAATAGTTGAACTTGAACGTAAAGATGCAGATGTAAAAGTAGAGTTTAGTAAAGGTTTGCGTGCAACAGCAGGAATGAGCACTGGTGCTGCCAGGCGGCATCGCTGCATAGGATGCATAGGAGTAACTGCATGTGGATGGTATGTTTGTTTTATAGCAAGGGCCCTTGTGTGAACCTGATTTATTGGAGTTAAAACTGGAGTAACTGGATTGGAATTGGAAGAAATGGGCACAGGGAAGGCACCGTCTGGAAGGATCAAATGCAAGTTGTTGCCCACTTCAATAACAGCTGGTCCCAAAGGTATATAGTTCACAAAAGCTATGGAACAGAAAAAATGTGTACTGAGGAAAAGCTAGTAAGAGCATACTCATACTAGACATGGTTTACTTGTACTGTGCCAATAATTTAAAAAAAAAAATACACAACTTGCACAGAAGTTTAAGAAAGGATGATAGAGCTACACAGAGCAATGCAAGTATGCTTTAGTGATAAAACTTTCTATATCAAACACAAAAATACAATTTCAATGAAGTGCTTTCATTTGTTTATTGGAATGGTTTTTGTATACATTATTGTATATACATATGTACCTACATTGTTTGCACTTCAGATTAGATGCCAAACTGCATTTCATCTTTTGAGTTATACTATCTCAATGACAGTAATCTGGATCTAATCTAATTTACACGTTATCATGCTCTTGCATTTTTTATTCTTAATGTGTCTAAGAACTAAACAATCATCACTACTACTGCCAACAGATACTTACCATTGCGCACAGGCTGGAGGGTTGCAGGGTTTTGAGTTAAAACAGAAGGTGTAAACTGGGTCTCTGGTTTCTTCTGAGAGGTGGAGGAAACAAAAGCCTGCCCACCTTTAACTGAAGCAGTCGGAGTGGAGGCTCTCTGCTGAACCTGCTGGGTTTTGGAACTGACAGAGGGTCTAGAGCCATATCCTGAAGTTACTGGCTCACAGAGTGGAACCAAAACCTGCGGCTGAGGCCTGCTCTTAGCTACTGGCTGCTGCACAGAGGAGGTCATTCAAAACACATGCTTAACTTTGATTATGCAATCCTTGGTAAAGATTAGTCAACTTACATCATGTCACAACAGATCTTAAGAAAAAGGCCACGACTTCTAGTGAGTCATTATGGACATAAATGGCCAACCCTACTTTTTAATGTTCCTGAGTGTGACCTTTCATCTGCCAAGCATGGTGATTTTTTTCCCCCACATTTCTGTCATATTATTTTTAATACGTTATTCAATTAAAATTTGTTATCATTATTAAAAACTACTAGGTTAGGCTTGGGTATTAAAATACTGTTTAGGCAATAAAAACAGTGTTTTGGATTTTAAAAAAAGACATCTCCTGTCTTTAAAAAACACATTTTGCTATGAGACTGGACTGTACCTACCTCTGTTTGTTTGGCTTCATGAGCCACTCTTTTCCTTCCTGGTAATCCCTTGGGTGTGACATTTACCTCCATCTTCTCTGCATCCACAGCCCCTAACTAAGAAATATAAGGGGAGAGAAAAAAATCTTTATATTCTCAAAAGAATTTCTTCATAATGAATTTGCAGTCTCTACAGGCTACTTACATGTGCACCAGGAGTCTCTTCAGTTCCCTTTTCCTCATTGTTTGCCTCCATGAAGATCCTGTAGCATTCCTCCATTGGGTCGCTGTCTGAGAGCTCCATTCCTGAATGGTTGAGCCCTTCCTCCTCCTCTTCATCAGAGCTGGAGTTGATTAATATGATCTCTTCAGTATTTACCGTCACCAAATTCTGCTCAGAACACGGTTCGGCTCCGAGTTGTGAGCTGACAGAAGTTGACAAAACATGCCGACCCTCAAACTCGCTGTTCTCCGACCCTTGTTCTGCTTGCTCTAGAGGCAGGTTAGGACCGTCAGCAGCTATTCCCTGTGTCTGTCCTGACATTTTGCTTGACTTTTTCTGGTTTCCTATCACTGCTGAGGGTGTACTTTTTTCAGAACAGCTGTGACTTTGAACTCTGTCCTGAGGCACTTGCCTGCGTGATGAGTTAGAGGCTGGAGATTTACAAAAAAGTAAATTCCTGGGTGTCTCCTGCTGATTAATTTTCTCAAAGATACTGAGCAGGTCACACTGAGGATTGTTCAGGTTGTGATCTTGTTGTTCGGGGATCTTCTCCAATACAGATTTGGTAATTTTTTGACATTCATTTACAAGGTCTTCTGGACTTTCTGTTAAGTCCACTACATTGCCACCATTTTTTAGATCTTCAGACTCTTTGTCAGCAAGTATAGTTAGTAAATCTTGACTGTTTTCAACATAATGATGAGTTTTATTTGAATCTGATGAAGACAGAGGTATTTTATAGTGTCGTGATGGAGAATCAGGTAAGTTAGGCTCTTTTTTTTCCTCCGTTACCTCCACTGCTGTCACCTGAGAGGATTTACCTGCTACAGACTTAGCAGTTCTCTGACCAGTTTTGTCAGGAGAAGGAGGAACATCAATAATTAGGTCTTCACCTTCAGAAGAAACATCAAGTGCCTCCGGAGATGGTGATCGGGAAATCGGAGCCTGATACGCAAATGGTTCTTTATCAATACATGGGGCAGTGTTTTTTGGACTTTTGTCTTTTACTTGTCTACTTTTCAACTTCTGGTCCTTTGTCAATGAGCTGAAAGAGAGCAAGTCTGCAGAAAAGTTAGACAGTGGGTCATACTCCAAATCAGTCCTCGGTTTTGAGTTGTCAACCACATACTTCTTTCCTCGCTGGTGTGCTTTAGTAAAATCTGTGCGAGACGATGGCCCATAAGCTTTTCTGTCTACAGTTTTACTCTCACGCTTGGAAGCAGGCCTGTTGTTTATGCGGTCTGCTTGTACAGTCTGGTAACGTGACAGTCGCATCCGCTCTTGCTCCACCTCATGCCTTACAGATTCAATCTCCTTGTTGATCCGCTCCAGCTCATGAAGGCAGTCATCTCCACAGCCCGTATAAGGCCTCTGTTCTTCTGTTCAACGTGAATATGAAACAGGATAAGTATTTACTTAAATGTAAGTGACAGCTTGATAATTTGCCATTTAGTTTTTGTGCTATTTGATGTGTGAAGATCCTATCGTGCCCCTTTAGTGACAAAATAGAACTTTTAAAGAACACAAGGTAGATGGTAGAAGTTGTTTTTTTTTTTTAAGAAAACACTTGTCCTTACACCTGTAACGTTAAAACCCTTTTAATCGATTTAAAAGCTTCTTATAATTCCCAGGGTTTATGGGGTTTTTCTTAAACAATTAAACCTTTTTAACAGGTAAAACGGCAAGCTAATGCACAAGCTGTTCGAAGTCAGTTGGCATAGTTGAAGCACTGACCTGTGAAGTCCACTTTGGATGATTCAAATGAGACAGCAAACCAGTCCCGCGCCTGCTTTGTAGGATGTTTGTATAAACAGTGAGGCCGCTCACAACGCCCATGTTGTGAGAAGGGACAGTTTATATCAGCAAAAAAGCCCGAAGAAGGAAACATTAGCTACTTTCCGCGCTTTTTTTCCTCAGATTTTTTTATAATTAACAAACGGACGTTAGCAGTTGAAGCCTCCGACATCAGGTGACGTCAGCCTTGTTTATATACGTTGTGGTCAGGTCGCGTGACGACTGTCGAAAAACCAATTTTAATACCTTCAAATAACACAGTATTCCGTAACATTTAAAATTTTAATTTTATTTATTGTGTTTGTAAATTAAAAAAAAATGCATTTATAGAAACTTTTTTTGGTAGTTGCTGCGTTGCAGTAACCCCTCCATGTCGAGAGATGGCAACGTTGCACGTAACTGAATTGGGACCTACAATGAAAGAACTATTACGACAACAACAGCAGCAGTAGTTGTAGCAGTCTATATTTCAGCAAAATGTATTACATTTACGAGCTTTGAGATGGAAAACAGCGAGGATGAGGAGGATGAAAACGAGTGGAGGAACAGTTTCGTGGATTCACCGACACATAGCCCCCCTGCTGCTGCTGCTTCAGGTAAACTTGGAAACTTAAGCTAGGCAGTCTGAAACTGAAATCTGACAGTTGCTCTTTGCTTTCATATGACTTTCAGAGTTCGAGATATGGTAACTGTTGTACATATAATGTGTGTTTCAGGACCAAGCATCAGTAAAACGCGAGTACCTGCACACAAAGTCATTTTGCATTTTGACCTGGACTGCTTCTATGCTCAGGTGGAAATGATCAGAAACCCTGCACTGAGAGAAGTCCCGTTAGGTAAACTTGCATGCTATAAAAGCTGAAAAAGAAAAAAGTGTAAAAAAACATTTGTGCCAAAGCTTCCAAATGACTCTCATATCATCAGGTATACAGCAGAAGTACATCATAGTCACCTGTAACTATGTGGCAAGGGAGAGGGGTGTCAACAAGCTGATGTCTGTGACTGATGCTAAGGAGAAATGTCCTGAGCTGGTGCTGGTTAAAGGAGAAGACCTCACACACTATAGAGAGATGTCATATAAAATGACAGGTAAGCAGTGTATCACACCAGTGTGACATGAAAATAGTGCTCTGTAGTAAATAAAGTAATTTTTGTCGTAGTGTGCAGTATGATATTAAAGTGTACTCTGAGAAAATGAAATTGTAGTTGCTGCAATAAAAGAAGCTTGGAAGGTCAGGCTAAACATGGAGATTAAGGTCGCACCATAGCAATCAGGTTGGACTTTGGTCCACTGCAGCATCTTAATTCTTTTCTTTTTCAGCCATTCTGCTGTAGATTTGTGCTTGGAATTATTATGATGTTGATAACCCAGTTTTAGCCAGGCTTTTGCTGTATTTTGCTGTGTATGCTATATTTTACTCTAAAATACTTTGGTATACAGAGATGTTCGTGGTCAGCTCAGTGACTCCAAGATGTCCAGGTTCTGTGGCTGCAAAACAAGCCCAGATTAGCACCATGCTTGACAGCTGGTATAAGATGTTTGTGCTAATATGCTGTTTCTGTGATTTACAGCCAAATATTTCCGCTTTGGAAAAAAATAGTCATCCTTGATTTGTGCCGAATGCTTTTTATAGAGGTTGTCACACTTAGTGATGAAAAAATAATCAGCTGCATTTGATTTGCAGTCCTGTAAAAACCTTTCACATGACTGAAAGATGTGGGTAACAAGAGGGCCTTGCTGTAACTTCTTTTGACTAGCCATTTATGCCAGATGGTGACGTGACCCTTAAAGTTTATCTGGGATGCCGTTTTTCTCCGGTGACTAGTGTTTGTTTCTATGACATGGATTTATTTTCAGCTTGTAGCAAGCAAATTAGATAGTGAGCTGCTTAAAGCAACAAGATATCAAATTTTGGAGTCGGTCTCTTAAAGAAAATCATGATTTGGTCAACTTTTAAATTCCACAATTCATAATGAAAACAACCCTTTTTGACTAAACTGCTAAAATCTCTAATTCCTACATTTCAGCAATTGTTTTACTCAAGAATGTAAACTGTTTTTAACCCACTGTTTGGTTCACCACCCTGCTGGTGTTCCTTGTTGGTTATTAGAAACTAAATGGAATTGATGTTTTCATCTGATAACCGTTTGTATATATTTACCTTTTCTTGTTTGCCATCCAGAGCTGCTGATGTCTTATTGTCCTCTCGTGGAAAGGCTTGGATTTGATGAAAACTTCATGGACGTCACTGAGATGGTAGAACAAAGGCTTGCACAGCTAGTGAAGTCTGAAGACTTTTCATTTAAAGGACACGTCTACAATGATCCAAGTAAGTCACATTTGTGCTTCTCAAGTGTAGATGTACATCTGGCCCACTGAAACTGGGAAATGGCTCGTAAAAATAGCTCAAACTCGTGAGATATTTGCATAGTGCTTTCAGTTTTGTTCTTCATGAACAACTCACCTGCAGATCCTAAACTGTATCGCGTGTGCTCATACCCACAGTTTTTCCCCTTCCTGTTCAGGTGCAGATGTTAAAGCCAGTAACTACCCAAGGTTGGCTTTAGGTTCACACATTGCAGCAGAGCTCAGAGAAGCCGTCCACAGCAAACTGGGCCTGACCGGCTGTGCTGGCATCGCCACAAACAAGCTGCTAGCCAAACTGGTTTCAGGCACCTTCAAACCCAACCAGCAAACCACTCTGCTCCCAGAAAACATCAGTGACATCATGGGCTGCCTAAGCAGTGCCCGCAAAGTGCCAGGTATAGATGCTCTAAAAGATAGTTAATCATCAGTAGATGGCAGGTAGGTGAACAGAAATGCATAACATGATATGCATCGAGATTGAGTTTTAATGAAGTATAGTTGTTACACTGTTGTCCTTAACATTTGGAGCATTTTTAATTAAAGATGCTTTTATCCAAAACTCACTGATGAATTTTTGTTGTGTGTCACATGTGTTAAATATGCCTGACAATATATTTTGTGGTGCCATCTTGTATTCTCAGGGGTGGGTCACCAAACTGCTAAGAGACTTCAAGCCCTAGGATTGGTCAGCGTAAAAGACCTGCAGCTGTGTCCTCTGAATGACCTGGCGAAGGAGTTTGGAAGTCCCACTGCTCAGCGTTTGAAGAATCTGTCCCTCGGTGTTGATGACTCACCTGTTACTTGTACTGGGGCCCCTCAGGTAGGATGCGACATCTGAGATTCCCGGTATCTAAGAAAGCTAAGGTCGGGAAGCTGTATGAGTTTTTCTTTTTTGTAGCTACAACCTGCATTTTTTCTGATGATCAGCAGGGAGCGGCTGCAGTATAAAGATTTATGAATAAATGGGTGTTTGCTCCATTTATTCAGGCCCCCATTCTTGCAGTACTACAAGATAAGAAACTATTGGAACTTAATTACTGCTATCTACAGCTTATATAGTGTGAGGTTGTATGTTTTTAAACACTTCACTGATAAATAAGTTTTAGTAGTATTCAAACAAAACATCAGTGACTTGGTTTTAATTTGGCGTTTTGAGTTTAAGCAATCCAGTTCAGTTTAGTGAACCATAGTTATTTAGTTTTAAAATATAGGAAAAAAATCCAGAAGTGACCTTTAAGGAAGCAGATGAAGAGTAAAAATGGAAGTTCATAAATAATATTGATTCCTGTGTTTTTAATATGTAAATTGCCGTAGAAATCCTTTAATTCTAGTCATGTTTGATGGGAAACGATTTTACATTTCTTGGCTGCATTGCTCTCCTCTTTATGTTTCAGTCTCTCAGTGATGAAGACTCTTTCAAAAAAATGTCCTCAACAAAAGACGTTTCAGAGAAGACACAACAACTTCTGAGCAGTCTGGTTGAAAGGTCTGTTTTACCAGCTCAAAGCTGAATCGCCACAGGGGGATGGCTTCCTTAATCTTACCTTTGGTTTTATATTTGAAAGCAGGATGCGCAAAGACGGCAGGCAGCCTCAAACCTTCAGGCTCACAATCCGTAAATACACAACGACCAACAAGTGGTTCAGTCGGGAGAGCCGGCAGTGTCCGATCCCCAACCACATTGGACAGAAGATCAGCTCTGGTATGCTCACGTGTCAGGGAGAGCTCAGAATGATATCTGTAGAGGTTTTATCAGGTTTTTAATTTTCTGTGTGTATAAATTTTTGAAAAATGTGCTTCCACACTATAGTGGTTTACACATTTGCCTAAAGAGCAAGAGTTACCCACTCTGTCTATCCCTTGTCAATAATTAAATTTTGTTTTTTCAAAAATCTTCTCTCATAAATGTTTTACAGATCCTTTTCTTATGTTCTGTCACACATGTACTGCTAAATGGTAGATCCTCAAAATAAGATCATTTCTAGATGAGCCCTTTGATCCAACATTTCAGATTTCAGATTGCTCCAAATGCTCTGTTAAAAGCTGTTTATCATCCACTTAGAGTTTTACAATGTCACTCTGAGCAGATATCTCTATAAATGGTCATCACACAGGAGGCTCCTCCTCCTTCTGCTTAACAAAGCGCCTCCTTTTAGAGGAAAAAATAAGGTTTAGTTTGAACTGTGAAGCATGCAAAACTTCTCTAATAGAGTCAAAAAATAAAACGTAGCCAAAATATTAAACAATGTATACATTTTTTTAAAAATATATTTGTCCTGGCTCTCTGCCTTTGAAAACTACATCCTTTTCCCCGAGATTTTGTCAGCATTCAGCAGTTTCCCCTCAGGCTAACTATAAATGAATATTCCTAGTTTCAGACAAAAATGTCAAGCACTCACTGTGCGCCTTTACCCAACACAAACAGGCTACGCTGGGAAGGAGCTTAACCTTGCAGACTTTAGTTGCTAAAGTTGATTTCTCAAGTCAAAATCAGAGCATAAATAAACTTTTTTGATTTTGAGTTTAAGTCGGTTTACAGTGATTTCTTGCTTTTTCGCTAAACAAAAACATAATGAAAAGCTTTAGTCATCCAGGTCTGACTATAACTAGAAGTCTAGATGTACCATATCTACTGAGCCTTTGTAATATCTGGTAATGTCTTCAATCACGTTAATTTAAATTAATCAGTTAATTAGTTGGTTAATGAAAGCAGTTAAAATCAGCTCAGTTAGGAAAACTCTTTCCATTAAAACAGTTTTTCTCTAATGCGTCTATAGGCAGCAGTGATGATGCTGTGATGCAGCTGCTCCCGTTGGCCATGAAACTCTTCTACAGGATGGTGGACTGCGGCGCCCCCTTCCACCTCACCCTCATTAACGTCTGCTTCAGTAATCTGCAGACCAGAGCAGCTGCCGTCACCGGGAAGGGCTCGATAACATCGTTCTTTTCACAGAGCACATCTCCCAAAAAATCCCAGGCCGTCTTATCGCAGTGCCAGGTAAAATGTAACGTGGCTTGTCAACACTGTTAGATAATCTTAGTTTGATTTTTCCATAAAAAGGAAAATGAAAGGGGTTGTAATAAAAAACATAGTAAAATCTTTTAACTGTAGCCTATAAAAGTGAATTTTTTTGGATTGCCCGCTAAGGCCTTCAGAATCACTCATAAAAACTGTTGGATCTGATTTCTGTCTGATTAGGGCTGCAAATAACTTTATTTTCTATCATATTAGTATATGAATTAATTAATTAATTATAAAATGTCAAACCATAATGGAAAAAAACAAATCAGTCACTCTTAATATGTCTTATTTTGTCTCAACAGCCCAAAGAAATTAATTTTACCTTTCTTTGTGACAAGGAGAAGCTAGGACTTGACCATTTGTACAGTTTCTTAATTTTGTCTGAATGGCAGGAATTATTTATCATTTTCTTTCATTCCTATTACTAAGCGCCATTAGAGTTGCACTCGACAATTTCAATACTACGATTTGCAGTAGCTGGATCACTGAGGATCCACTGCCAGCATCCTAATGTTATAGACACCCAGAGGATTTTTGTCCATACTCTGATGGGTCAGAGATATTGAGCCAGCCATGGAAACCATGGCACATCACTATAGGCAAATTGATGTAATGAAATCATTGGATTTCCTGTTCTAAAAATATGCTACTGTAACCTGATTACCACCATTGGCAGTACTCCTCTTTCTTATTTGGCTGTTAGGGGCAAATATTTGTGGGTTTCTAAAAACACTCCAGAGCAACTTCAGGAGTTTTTCCTGACTTAAAATTAGCCTTTCAGGGTCAAGTATGGACGTAAGCACAACTAGTCATCATATTCTTGAGGCAATAAGTGTGTGTAACCATACGTAAGAGAGGTCCGCACATTATTTCTGGCCATGCTTGAGGAAATGAAAGCCCACTTAAAATATTACAACCCCTGCGATTTTCTTTTTAGGTAGCAACAAAACGTCTTTGTTAGGTGCCAAATTTATTATTCCGAAGAAAAACTGAACTGTGTTTAAATAAGTAATGACAGCTGAAACTTTCCTTCATGTTCTGCCTCAAAATGTCATTAAAGACATAATTTATCCAGATCATGTGGTCTGAGCTGATGGGCTTTCATGAAACATGTTTAACTTGAGTGGACTTCATATGTAACCAAACTCCATGAAAACGCTGCTTTGTGTTAGCAGTGGGAAGTCCTGAAAAATGTATTTAAGGCCATATTGGCTCTACTTTGAACATCATGATCATGAAATAGGTATTAAATTAAAGTCAAAGTGGTATTAGAAGGGTTCTTAAGAAATAATTAATGTTGGTCAGTAGAAAGGCTGTTCTTTCACACTGCCCAGTGACCTAATGCAGGATTTTTCTTTCCTGGAAGGAATGTGCTAGTACTCTGAATTTCCTCACTTCACTTTTGTTCCTCTTTCATTCTCCAGTGTGTTGATTCCTCTCAGGGTATTGATATGGATCATCAGTTTGGCACAGATGGCATGATTACTCAACACAATAAACAACCCGCCATACAAAGCTCTTCTAGTTCTTCTAGCTCTGAGGCACCATTACATGGGTTAAGATGGAAACAGAACTCTGCTGTCATTGTAGAAGAGACTCGAAATGCATCCTGCAGTACAGCTGGGTGCGACCCTGACGAAACTGCTAACGCTGTGACACGGTTGCCTCCCAATGTTGACCCGGAGGTGTTCAAGCTTCTTCCAGAGGACATCCAGAAGGAGCTGTTATCTCCTGCTTATGTGAGCTCCCTGTACAGCACTTCTAGCAGCCAGTCAGGCACTGATGTCCCCAGCACATCAAAAAGCAAACTTCCTGAGACACTTACAGACTCAGAAAGTATTAGTGACACAAAAGATGCTGCAAACAAGTTGAACTCTTCCAACAGAGTGACCACCGTCAATCACCAGGGGAAGGCAGGTACAAGCGCATTCCCAGAAGAAGAAGTCATGGAAGAAGGGGGTCTGTCATTCCCCCGGTTATCTGACTGCGAGTTCCCGGGAAATGTGGACCCTAAGGTGTTTTCTGAGCTTCCGCCAGATGTTCAAAGGGAGCTGATGTCTGAGTGGAAACAGCAGAAGCCAATTCTGAAGACTTCCTCATCTAAGAAACCAGGAAAAAGCTTGATGTCCAAAGACAGAAAGGCTCCAGGAAAAGGCAGCCAGGCCAACAACTTGTTCAAGTATTTCAAACCCAGTTAGAAACTATGTCACGAAGATAAATGAAAGTTTTCTTGATGTTGGGTTGTTGAACAAACTGAGCAACTTTTCTTAAGTAATTTATAACCTAAATTGACTCAGATGACCTTGAATGTCAGAAAGTTTGTTTTTCTTAAGCATTAAATAATTGATATCTAATACTGTGTGATATCTTTACCGTGTGTATAAAATATATTTTCTATCATACAACATATTATAATGGTAGATGTTCATATTAAACATGGTCAAACCATTTTTTGTGAGAGGCAACCAATCTGTATGTAGTTCACGTAAAGGAAGGGGGACTTTAAAAGGAAGGGTATACTAAGCTTTTAATCCTGCTTTTAACTGTTTAAGTATATATAGAAAAGATACAGAACCTGCCCAGCAATAAAGGAGGAAATTAACTGATTCCATCAATGATCAGTAGTTAAGCTCAATAATGGAATAACTAAACTATAACCTTAAAAATGAGTATGAGCAGAAAGCCTCACTTCAGACATTACTGATTAACCTGACAGTGCTGACAATTGATATATATTTAAAGTTCTTTTTTTTGTACCACAGCACATATAAGTGACATAGTTTTCCTTTTTAGAAATAAAACCTTTTATAGAACTTAAAAACGTCTACAGGCCGCTTTGTTTTTAGAAGCAGGATTACTTCACTGAGCCTCCAGACGTGAGGCCCGTTTTTTTGGTTGGACCATTTCCACTTAAATCCACAGACGATCCAGTGTTCAAAGAGCCCTTTTTCCTCGTAAATAACAGCGGAAAACACAAGGGTCTGTAAACACAGCAGAAGCTGGTATTAAACTCCTCCCTGGATCACATGTAGCACAGGGGAAAGGTTCAGGCTATGCAATGTACCATCGAATGATGATAGTGGTTATTTAATAAGAACAAGCGGTGCAACTTGTGAACGGATGTTTTCATTTTCTCCACGTAGACTGGTAAGATTTTAAAGTTTTAATGGTTTGTGTGTGCTGAGGGTGTAGTATTGATGTTTGGACTATTTAGAAAATTACTAAAGTAATGTTTTGTGTTAATCTAGTCAGTCTTTTTGTTAATCATTAGAGGGTTAATTAAGCAGCATCCTTGTCACTTGATTGCACAGAGTAAGATATAGTAATATCTCTTTTAATGTAGTTTTTTTTAAGTACATAAGGGAGTAAGAAAAATACTTTTAACTATTTGGCATCATTAAATGGGATTTCCCATCCTGCCTTTACTGGACTAGCCCCAGCTGACAGTGTAAGCAAAGCATTGCGATGACATAGTTGCGTCATGCACTGCTGAGCTGTCTGCCCATAGCTCTTTAAGTCAATAAAAGGACTTCTGTGTGCCAAACAAGCTGGGTTTTGCTAAGCAAAGTTAGAGAAAACTCTGGAGAGGCATTTGACTGCTCATGTGGAAGCCAGCTCCAGTCATGTGCTAGTCCTTCTCTGATCAGTGCCTAATGAGTGGGGAGTTATGACGTCCTGCTAAGCCTGTGTGATGGTCCTACAGCCTCAGACTGAGAACTGCAGCTTAGGTTGAAGAATTTAACCTTATAAGTTGTTATTTTCCCACATGTGTCTCAGCTCTCATGGTTTGGGACATGTGAAAACCAGCAAAGTGTTGTACTGTGAGCTAAACTCTGTGGCAGGTTCGGCACTCAGCTGTACAATGGCTAACTGGGACTATGACTATCTGATCAAGCTGCTGGCTCTGGGGGACTCAGGAGTGGGAAAGACCACCTTCCTCTACAGGTACACTGACAACAAGTTCAACCGCAAATTCACAACCACAGTGGGCATCGACTTCAGGGAAAAGAGAGTGGTGAGTACATGTTAATGGTATTTAAATTATAGGGAAAAAAACATTTCAAAAACTCAGTAAGGCCAGGTAAGCCTTTTACACATTTATCTTTTTAAGTATTTTATAATAATTGGCAGATAATGTTTGATACAGAAATAAGTGGCCATTAACTTTTAATAGAGTACACAACAAATTATTATTTGTCAGGTTAATGTGGGATCACTAGAGTCAAGAAAGCATTCTAGTGGAGATATATTGTAGGAAATATAAAAGAAGCAAAGATATGTTTGAAGGGATGACCCCCAGACTCCCTCCAATATTGATCCCCACCAGTGAAATCTGCATCTTTAATATCAAATGTTATTTAAAATGTTTTTGTTGTCTTTGTGTTAACAGTCATATGTGGTCTTTTTTTGTTAGTTAGTTTGTTTGTTTGTTTCACTGACTTCTTGCAGCAAGTCACAATAAATTGAGGCGTTCAGGTTCCTCTATTTTAGTAGAACTTTTCACATTTATTGAAACTATTTTAAATTTTACAAGAAAGACAAAGAAAAATCTGCAAATACTCACTGGACTAAAAAACTATCTCAATCTGAGAGTGTTCTTCTTACTTAAAACAATAATAAAGAAAAAGTATGCATATAGAGGGTAAAATTATTTTCTGGCTTCATCGTCTGTTAGAAAAAATGTGTTAACTCAGGTTGTTAGTAACATGGTAATAATCTATTGAAGAAAATCTAACTAAACGTCTAATAAACACTTAGACATGCCAAACTCGTCTTAGGGAAATAATTAAAACAAAGTAGAGAATTACAGACCAAAAGTTTAATACTTTCTTCTTGAAAAAATATAACAAAGAACAAAATGAAATCCTGTAAATCCTTAGTGAGTAAAACCACGATTTTGAAGCTGAAGTAGCAACCCTAAATGTATTTTTCCTGATGTAATCAGCTATACTGAAAATGCTAGGTTTTTATGTTATATGAAAATCTCTGTAGTCAAGTCTGTAGCCAAGAGAAAAAAGACGTCTCTATTAGCTGCTTATATGAAACTAAAACATTAGTGTGGTATTATGTTGCCAGTACAGCTATGGTCACGTTGAGTTTTGTCCATAAAGTAGACCTGTTATATCAAATTATCTATTTTGCTTGATCCCTATCATAAGTGTAACTGTGTTGCATCCGTCCACGCATCCTGCTAATCCAAAGAAATGACACAAAACGTAAAATAGAAATCGTGTAATTTGGTTTGCATGTGGAGCATTTTGAACTTTTTGAGTTGATTACTGGGCTCTGTGTATTGCTTTAGGTTTATACGGGGACAGGTGTAGATGGGGCAACTGAGAAGAACTTCAAAGTTCACCTTCAGCTCTGGGACACAGCAGGACAAGAGAGGTAATCATGAAATTTTTCTTTGTTTCATAATTCATAGTTAATATTTCATAAATAAGTGTGTGTGATCGAAGCATTATTTATCATTTTAAAACTCTTTGCACCTGATAATTAATTCCTCACACCTGGTTTATGTAGTCCGGAATGTCCAAATTTAGCTGTCAGGCACATGATACATGATGTGGTTGCAAAACCAGCTTAATTCTTCACCCTCCACTAACAGTCTTGACAGGTGGTATAAGGTGTTTGCCTTGATATTCTGTGTTTGGTTTCCTCCAAGCTAAACACTATATTGTGCATTATGGACAAACATCTCTGCTTTGGTGTCATCTGTCCAAAAGATATTGTTCCTGACATCTTGTCATTTGTTCTGACATGTTCTTTTTAGAGAGAACAACTCTTGTTCAGTCTTTTGCTAATTGTATTGTCACAAACTTTCAGTGTTGGGGAGTAACGGAATACATGTGCCGGTATTCAGAATACAGTTACTTTGTTGAAATAAATGGATTACACAGCGGTCTTTTCCTGCTTTATATGTTAAGCTATGCCCTCTCTATTTTTGGTAATTCCACACTGGTGGGAACCCAAACAAATCACATTAAGAGACTCTGTCTGTGTCTCAATCTCACGACCCATGTCACCCCTACTTGCAGCCCCATACAACGATGTGAAGGAATATCTTTATTATTCAAAACATTATTTAATATGAAGGCAACAGGCAGAGTGTTACAGGCATAGCCCTAAAGAATGTAGCCTCATGGGCAGTGTAGTCCGTGCTGCAGGGAGAATGGACTGCCATACTCATTATCTGTCTGTGTGCAAGGGAGGGAGAAAAAGAAGAGTGGAAAAGTACAAGTTGTCACCGACCAGAAACAGGAGCTGGAAGCATGTAAATATAAAAATAACCACTGCAGCCAAATAGAGTGCCTGACGAGCCCAGTTGTAAGTAAGCTATTAAGGCTCGACTGTACACTGCGTTCGTGTTTTCCTCCGAAACAACAATAAGTTCAGTTGGAGCCGCGTTTCAACGCCTCTCTCTGTCTCTCGCAAAGTTCACCCAGAAAACAAAGTAAAGCTAGTTTTCGGCTATGAGCCCGACACAGAACCCAACGAATTAGCCAGAGGTCCCTTTACTACGGTTCGGAGCCGCTGACCTGTTTTATAGTTTTCTATATGAGATCGCTGCAAAAAATGCAGCCTTACCTAATGTCCACCCTACTGTTTCTCATTTTATATTAAGATTTAAAAATCTAGTTAGTATTGGTATGGCGAGTAGCCTTCAGTAATAGTAATAAATCACACAGCAATAGTACATTCATGTAGTTGTAAAAAGCATGATAATATATTAAGTAATCCAAAGTATTCCGAATACGTTACTCTCATTGAGTAATGAAACGGAATACGTTACAATATACATTTTGGGGCTGGTATTCCGTAATCTGTTGTGGAATACATTTTAAAAGTAACCTTCCCAACGCTGTAAACCTTAGCATGCTAACTGAGGCCTGTAGAGTCTGAAATTTGGCGCTTGTCTGAATTTGTTGTTTGATCTGAGAAAGGTTGTAGGATTGTGCTAACTCACCCTTCAATGCTCCAGACAAGCAAAATGCAATAGATTCTGCATTTAAAGAGATCCTCACACTTGCTGATGATCAGTTGATTAAATGTATTTGATTAGCAGCCCCCTGCTGCTACTTACCTTCCTGTAGAAGCACTAAAGGTGTAATCAGGACTGCATAGTTCTTACTTTAGTGTAGCCACTCTGATGTCACCCACTTGTTACTGAAGTCCTATTTCTTTGAGCCCTCTCCATCATAGCTTTATGAAACCAGACACCATGTGTACAAGGTGGCACAGACTTTATCAAGTAACCCACACGTTCATAAGGTAGTGGCTAAAGCATACTCTGCTTTTATCATCATACTTAATGTTACGCTAAGACTTGAAACTAGTGATAAAGACCATAAACTGGAATAACTTTTGCTGAGGCCACTGAAAAACCAAACTGAAAGCTATTTTCTCTTCTTGGAACCAGAGTAGTTACCTCCTAGAAACAATGCAAGTAACATCTTCCATCCTTTATATACAGTCTGTGCTAAGAAAAAACAATTTTAGCCTTGTGGGTCTGCTGGGGATGCAGTTACAGAAATCCCAAACGCCAGTAGGATTCTTGGGACCATGAATGTTGTATTGTATTTAAATCCATTCAGCAGGTGCTTAGACATGTCAGTTTGACATCTGCTTTCTAAAAAATCTGCTTCTTCTTTAGGTTCCGCAGCCTCACCACAGCTTTCTTCCGAGATGCCATGGGCTTCCTGTTGATGTTTGACTTGACCAATCAGCAAAGTTTCCTCAATGTCAGAAACTGGATGAGTATGTTTCCACTGAGCCCCCTGTTCTGCTTCCAATCAATATATTTAGTTTTATGTTGCTGCACAGATAATAATCTCGACTGATTCTGAGTTTCTTCTCATGTATGCTGAGGCTTTACGTGACTTCCTCTGTGTTTCAGGTCAGCTGCAGGCCAACGCGTACTGTGAGAGTCCAGATGTGGTGTTGGTGGGTACCAAGGCAGACGTCAGAGACATGAGAAGTGTTCACGCCAGGCAAGCCAGAGATCTGGCAGACAGATATGGGTAAGGCCTTACAAACACTGTATTAATCATAAAAATATGTCTGTACCCATAAAGAGACATAATAGTGTACTTTCATACTTGTTTTTTCATTTTTCTTTCCTCTGCGCAAACATAATTATGGCTGCTGTTTGTTTGTTTATCAATACTGCCATGGTATTAAATTAATAACCAAACTTCATGTGACAACAGTTTACAGTTTTGTGTATGACTTTTATTG
This sequence comes from Mchenga conophoros, assembly GCF_057382185.1. Taxonomy (NCBI): domain Eukaryota; kingdom Metazoa; phylum Chordata; class Actinopteri; order Cichliformes; family Cichlidae; genus Mchenga; species Mchenga conophoros. Next base: position 30,673,001 of record NC_140537.1, on the reverse strand, counting down.
ATCTTATGTCCTGTTTTATTTTTTTAATATTCAGAAGACTTATTAAACCTGACGTTCTACCACATTAAATATAAGAATCAGAATCAGAATCAGAAAGGGGTTTATTGCCAAATGTTGAGCAGGTTTACAACATTAGGAAATTGCTGCGGTGCTTCAGTGCAAACATAGTGTCATAAATAGCACTTAAATAGACATGAAAAAATAAAAGTAGGGATAAGAATTAAAAGTGCTACGTAGAAAGATATGTGCATGATATATACATGAGAATAAGAATTAAGAGTGCTACGTTGAAAGATAAGGTTACTGTAACCTTTTTATTGCTATTGTTCTGTGGTAAATTATTATTTTATGAATTGTTTTTACTCATTTTAGCTTCTCCAATTTTAGTAGGTCTCTCAAAAAACTTTCTCTTGGCCTTCATACATTATCACCTGATTCTAGTAACGATGCCAAGTGTGCAACATAAAAAAGACATCCAGTGTGTCCTACTAGATTTCCTACAGATTTATAAATGACAGATGAGAAGGGGATGACTTTTGGACTTTTTGCTGATTTGTACACAATATCCATTATTATGAATAGATGAAAGTGGTTGCCTGAACTGATGAGTTCATTTGAGCCAGAAGTGTGAATTATCCCAAACGAGACCCCATTTTCCAAGCTGGAGCCCAAAGGGGCTTTTCAGCATGACCTACAAATACAAACTGACAGTGGGATCATTATATTTTTATAGCCTAATTGCTGAGAAAGACATTATTAGCCAAACCAAAACGAAATGACACTTTATTAAAATTGTTTTCTATCACTACTCTGGTGCCATTTTAAATTTTAAATTTAATATCATTTTATATTTATATAGCTTCATCTGGTAACTGTGACTTAGAAGTTTGTGTTTTCCACAGGTTCATGATGAGTTAATGAGTTCAGATTAGAAATTATTTTCTCTTTTCCTTGAAGATGATGGAAATCTAGTTTTAATTCTGTCACCATAAGATGGTGCTGGTCAACAGTTTTCCCTGATCTTGGATCTGTAAAAAAAACTTTTACAGCAAAGACTTATTTTGGATTGTAAAACAATCATTTTTAAGATCAGCTAATGTTTTTGTTTTTTTTTGTTCCACATTCTCCTAAGCATCCCGTACTTTGAGACGAGTGCAGTGACGGGTGCTGATGTGGACCTGGCGGTGACCACCCTGCTGAATTTGGTGATGAAGAGGATGGAGCAGAGCACATACGGGGGCCAAGGCTCAGAACCCAATGGCAGCCCCGTCTCCAGCCATGAAGTGGAGGAGGCATCTGTGAGGAGCAGGTGTGCCTGCTGATGTTGCAACCATCAGCTCCTCTTTTCTCTTTTACACCATATATCACTGCATTTTGAGATCCTACCATTTTCTCGAGATCTACAACAGCCTGTGAAATGAGACATTTGAGATCCTAAAACCAAGCAAAATATAAGCCCATACTGTACATGAAAGGAGAAGAGCTTTGGAAAGTTTCATTTAAAGCGTTATTATTGTTACAGTATAAATTCGTCTTCTAGTGTTATTTATTCACACACTTTGTATTGTCAGAAACAACATAAAAGAAAACTGCAAAATGAAACAACTGTATGTCCACTTATAAAAAACTGCAGTACTATGTAAAAGTCTTGAACCCCTTATTTCTTTATATTTTGCAGCCAAACTTTCTTATTATGTTGGTCTTTACTTTCTGAAGGTCATTCAAAGTTTTTCTTTGGACACTGGCTGTTTTTAACACATTATCTGAAGAATGTTTATTTAAGCCACTTTAGCCTGACTTATAATCATTCACCGGAAAATATGCAACTCAACAGATGAGCCAGTATTGTGTCTACACATAGGAAACAACTTGGCAAATAACCAGTCAATACCCGTGTCTTTCAAGTTCTTTCTTTACGATTGAAAACTCAATTTCTTACTTTTTAAACTGCATTTCCATATATGTCTGTTTGAAAAACATTCCTGGCCCTTATTCCCATTTTCAAGTAAAGTAGTGGTCCAAAGACTTACACAGCTCTGTGAACAGGTCGAATATTGGCTCTTTTGACATGTTTGTACAAACACACCACAGATAAAGATATGGGTTCAAACAAATGCCCCAGAGTAATTTTTATAATTCAAAAAAATGATTAAAAATATAGATAGATACAAGACAGATAGAAAAAGTAAGTACACACTGATACATTTATCTTTCTTTAAGTGTAAAATTAGGTGGTTGGGTTGCTAGTGTTTTGAAGAACTTTATGCAGTGATATTTAAACATGTGGTCTGTCTTATTTAAACCTTTGACATCTTGGGTGTGTTGTTCTTTTTGTCATTGAAATGTGCGGTGTGAGTATCTGAAGAACTCTCAGACTTTCTACAGAATCCTGTGAAATCTTTTGAAATAATCATTCCACTGTAAAGTAAATCATATACCAGTGGCAAATATAGTCCCCAAAACTCAGTCGTAGTATGTGCAGGTAACTGTTGGTGCCAGTGCGTACATGTCTACTCTCCAAAGAGGCTCAGAATGCTGATAAAGACAAAAGCCTTCTCTGGGCATACAAAATCTAGGAAAGAGAAGACCAAAGGGTGCTTTCCAGAGGAAAGTCATACTAAGTGTGATGCATGATGTTGGAAATTATCTGGTCTGGGGTTGCTTTGCTGCCTCAGGTAGCTGGTAGTCAATGATTCCACTCAGTCACAGATAATATGAGGAAAGTTGTCTAAAAGTGGAAGTTAAAATTATCCAAATCCACTAACTGTATATAAAAGATGGACATAGTCTCTGGCTCTGAATGCCAATTCCAAAAGACTTCCCGTTCCAAAGACGTTTTGGGGGGAAAAGGCCCTTGGCTTTCAATAAACATTTTCTTGATTAATTTATGGGCTTGTGGCAGTTTCCAGTTATATTAAACACACCCAGAAGTTCATATGTTAAAATGTAACATTTGTGATTAAAGATTTTTGATTTACAAACTGTAGATCCTGTTGTAGTCAGATCCAACACTGGGCTGGTAAGGTGTAGTTTTAAAAAGGTGTGATGGCAATGGTGAAAATACCCAGTGTGGGGCTTCACAAGAGGACTTCACTAGCCACTTACATACAGTCTATGTGTGTCCTAAGCACCACTGCAAATCCACTCAGGAACGGTTGGAGGGTTAATAACAGTGTGAAATAGTCTATGCAATAAAACCTTTGAGCATTTTAGCATCTTGCAAATAGAGGAATCTTGCATGGAACAGTAGTAAAAACGCAAGAAGCTGGAATTCGGGGACAATAAAAATGTCTCTACATGTAAAGTATATGTGACTTTATGTGTAGCCACTATTTCAAGCAGAATAAGATTTTTGTGTGTGTAAATATATTGCAAAGCCAGCAATTTCATTTAGTTTATGTAGTTGTTGTTAGTTTACTTTTTAAAAAAAATATTTTAATCTCCAAATGGGTCATACCAGAGAAAAATACTGTTTATTTGACACGTTGAGGCATTGATGGAAGGAATATGCAGGCACATAATGTATATTTATCATGGAATATAATCAAAAAACATTTACTGTAGGACATGGTTTCTTACTTGGATGATTGCTGTTGATCGAACAACCAGGATAGTACAGTCACTTACATGATTTATGACTTTTATACAACATGTACATAAGCAGCATAATGGAACAAAATCGCCATGCAGATCAAACACAAGTACAGAAATGTTAAAGGGTTGTTAAAGAACAAATCCTGTATAGTGCTCAATTTGGAATAAACACATTTAATGTTTAGGTAATGCACATCACTGTCTGGTCATTTAAACATACTGTAATGCACAAAAAATATATATTACTCTGACTGGAATACAATCATCACAGAGTTTCTTGGCATCAGCATATTTTACACACATTCTGCACATTGATTTTTAATGTTACGAGAAATTTTCTTAGAGGAGGAAGTGCCCAGCAGTATACCACTGGATATTTCCAACAAATAACTCTGAAGGAGGACATTCATAGCTTTACAAGGAAATTCTACAAATGTAGTTAATTAGGGAAATCTCTGCAAAACAGTGGCCATTAGGCAAGTGTCAGCCCTAAAAACCTCAAATGTTTGTGGGGTTACCCTAGTGTTCTGAAGCCAAAGTGCCTCAAACTTGTATTCCTTTTGCATCCAGCAGGGGGCGACTCCCTTGACTTCCTGTCCTATTACATAGAAATATGGAAAAACACCCTTCGCTCCTTCAGTCTGTGACATTTATAAACATTTTTATCATTACTTAATCAACTCAATAGTTTAGTTTTGTAAGTCATGATCAGGATATTGCAAGTCGTTAGCCAATGAGAATACATGTACGCAGCCAGATCCAGCCCTCACTTGCCACAGGCAGTCTCAAAACACCAAGGTGGTCACGGCGAAAACACTTAGCTTGAGGCTTCATATTCAGAGTTTACAAATCAGTGGAGGTGTGCAGGGCTGCCACTTTCATTTTTTATACTGTCTACTGCCATTAGTTTTCATAGAGCTTTCACAAATCAGTTTCCATTATTTCTTTTAAGCACATGGTCTTTGGTGTACCTACAAAACATTCAGTGAAGGGACTGCTTAAATTATTCTTACACATCTATAACAATCAAAGTCCTAAAATTTGGCTGTCTTTTTACAAGATGTGCAGTTTCATGGTTGTTGCTTTTAATGTTGTGACTGCACTGTGATTTAAAGGTTAGACACACAAGTTAACGATTTGAATTAGTTCGTTTGAACAAGACGAAAGAACAGACACTACATATGGTAAATGTGCATGACTGCATTTCTCTGTGTGTTAAACCTCAGCCTAAGCTGGAATTTGCAACAAGGAGCACATGTTGCAGAGTCATGGGATGGTCATGTGGCCAGCTTTTATTGTTTGGGTCCAGTCTTCCTCACCCCCATATCCACCAGTCTGTTTCAGTCTGGCACGATAAGGTGGACTGTTTAAGACCCCAGGACTATCTACAGTTATAAAAAATAAAGCTTGTTCATTTTTAAGTTGATCTGTAGAAGTTTGGTCCCATGTGGAATACAGCGTTCTTTTTAGCCTTCAAACAGCTCTCATACAAAGACACCAGTGATATTCTTAAGGAATACACCACCAGGAATACAAACAATAGCAAATGACTAAATTTTACCCTTCAAAAAGGTTGTATAAAACTAGCCTAAAAGATCTGTTAGTGCCTCACATGCATTACCACTTAAATATTTCATGCTGTTTGTACAAGATGCAATAAGCCATATAACATTCATTCATTTTATCTTGCATCACGAATATTGAATTTGATACAGTTACGGTCGGAATAAAGAAAATTTCTTCAGTCAACAAAATAGTGAAGTTCAATCGTCGTTTGGGACATAGTGGGAAACCTCAAGATCGGTTATTATTTAAAAAAGTTCTATTTCCTGATGTTTTAAGCCACACTTGAGCCATGATTTACATCACAAGGTGGTCCGAGTCTGGTAGCCCCTGGTCAAAAATGATTTTTGACATTTGTTTGTATGCTTAAACCAAGCTTGTGTTTACTAAGTGAGAATTTAAGCATACATATTGAAGCATGTTGCATAAATATGTTGTTAGTAAATAATAAATATCATAACCCACTTAGACTCTCTCATGTAACTAGCTAGCTAACATTAGCTCCCTAATGTTTCCATTTAGGCAGGAGAAAAAGAAACAATCTGAATGTGTAAACATAAACTTACAAGATCTGAAATTATATCATGTAAAAGCAAAACTACATTCCACTAAACAGCATTAAGTAGGCTAGCATAATCAACTATGCACAACTCCCTTTAAGCTAACAGTGTGCTAACCACGAAACCGTTCAGATTTGGAAGATATGTTACAGCTCAATAATAAAGTCTTTACTAATGATGATTTGGGGTTTTTCTGTTTGGAAACGACCAACATTTTCACATATTTCCACAAGGTTGCTAGGTCAGTGCTTTCTATTTTGGCCTAGGACACCCTCGCAAAAGCGATTCTTAATCTCAAGAGTTCAATTCCTGGTACACTTAAGGTAGACATACAACTTCCTCACTGAGCATTTTTTTAGCAGTTGGTTGGTTGCTCATGAACACTTCAGGCATTTGGTTGTGTAGGTCAGTGGTCCCCAACCTTTTTTGCGCCATGGACCGGTTTATGGCCGACAATATTTTCACGGACCAGTCTTTCAGGGGTTGCGGATAAATACAACAAAATAAAACCAGTACTGGTACCAAAAAAACAAGAAGATTTATTCATAACACACGGGAAAAGACCCAGGGAAACCGAGTTAACAATAAAACCGATAAAAAACCCTGAAAACCATAAATTCCATAAATCACACCCAAGCCTCAACTTTTGCGGCCCGATACCAAACGACTCGGAGACCGGTCCGTGGCCCAAAGGTTGCGAACCGCTGGTGTAATTAACCCTCTGAAGTATTTACCAAGTACTCATTTATCCACTTAGAAGTCAGCAGGGCTCCTGAACAGGGGTAATTAACCTTGTTTCACTAAAATCTCACCAATACTCTGGGAGTAAGTAGCAATCCAACACTGCACTGCACCACATTCAAGAGCAATGCATGCTGGTGCCCAATGGCTCCCAACAGAAATCCTTATCTCAACACACAAACGCAAACAAGAGAGTGTGAGGGAGAGAAGCAGAAGCCTCTTTTACTATTCTTCCTGTCAGTTTGCAGGGAAACACTTGCTGTCAACCACAAACAATTATCACGTATCACTTAAAACCAACCAAAGTAACAATCCATGCACATCTGTGCTCCATTTTGCACATACCCATAGTCAATTTAGCGCACCCAGGCATCCACACACTCTACCCACTTATATAGTAGGTGCATTTATACTTACTTTATATTTCAGACTGTTTATTTAAAAATAGCATGACTGACTATTTTTCATATAAGCTTTGATTTAGATGCTTCACCTCACTCTCCCACTCCTTTCTGTAGTTTATATATGTATACATTTAACCCACTGTGGCAGCATCTTCTCACTGATATCTGACATAACATAGCAGCAACTGGAACATACAGTCTTAGTATTTCACGTCATGGCAGACAGTCCGCCATGACAATTTCGGATTAGGTCAAATACGTACACTCTTGGGTTTTGTTGTGAACTATCACTTAAAATGCATATTTTTTAAATCATCAAAAAGGATCCCAAAACAGCCTAAATTTTGTCCGACATTATTTTAACCATCAAGGTTAAGCTTAAAACTGTGTGGAAAACCCACTCTGGCAACACTCGTGCCTTTAACTGTGAAATAAATATTTTTACCTAATAACTTAGGTTTGATTAAGAGTGGTGAAAGAGCGGAAATAAATAGCTTGGCTCTTCTGAAGGATCATAAATTTTGGTTGGCAGATCTTTTAAAACTCACAAAATAGCATCTTGCATCTGCACGGGTAAATATTTTTAGACAATGTGTGAAAGATTTGCAGTTTTACAGAGTGGTTAGGTCAGGGATTACCATGTTTTGGGTTTGACCAGTGGCTTCCTGAGGTCCCAATTTAGTAAGCTAAGTTTTAAACTAGCTTAGGTACGATATTCAAACTTGGTAATAGAATAGAATAAACCTAGAATAAACCTTTATTATCCCACAAATGAGAAATCTGGGATTTAATCATGAATTGGCAAAACGATGGAGCTGTTGCTCCAGTCTGTCATGTATTTTGATAATATTTTAATTGTAAACATTGGTTCTTTTATACATGATGATAACAAAACTTGATGATCTCTTATCAGAAATTACTTGGCTAAATTTGATCCTAAATCAAGTAAGTTTACCATTACATACAGTGGGGCAAAAAAGTATTTAGTCAGCCACCGATTGTGCAAGTTCCCCCACTTAAAATGATGACAGAGGTCAGTAATTTGCACCAGAGGTACACTTCAACTGTGAGAGACAGAATGTGAAAAAAAATCCATGAATCCACATGGTAGGATTTGTAAAGAATTTATTCGTAAATCAGGGTGGAAAATAAGTATTTGGTCACCTCAAACAAGGAAAATCTCTGGCTCTCACAGACCTGTAACGTCTTCTGTAAGAAGCTTTTCTGTCCCCCACTCGTTACCTGTATGAATGGCACCTGTTTGAACTCATCATCTGTATAAAAGACACCTGTCCACAGCCTCAAACAGTCAGACTCCAAACTCCGCCATGGCCAAGACCAAAGAGCTTTCGAAGGACACCAGGAAAAGTATTGTAGACCTGCACCAGACTGGGAAGAGTGAATCTACAATAGGCAAGCAGCCTGGTGTGAAAAAAATCAACTGTGGGAGCAATCATCAGAAAATGGAAGACATACAAGACCACTGATAATCTCCCTCGATCTGGGGCTCCACGCAAGATCTCATCCCGTGGGGTCAAAATGATCATGAGAACGGTGAGCAAAGATCCCAGAACCACACGGGGGGACCTGGTGAATGACCTGCAGAGAGCTGGGACCAAAGTAACAAAGGTCACCATCAGTAACACACTACAACGGCAGGGAATCAAATCCCGCAGTGCCAGACGTGTTCCGCTGCTGAAGCCAGTGCATGTCCAGGCCCGTCTGAAGTTTGCCAGAGAGCACATGGATGATACAGCAGAGGATTGGGAGAATGTCATGTGGTCAGATGAAACCAAAGTAGAACTTTTTGGTATAAACTCAACTCGTCGTGTTTGGAGGAAGAAGAATACTGAGTTGCATCCCAAGAACACCATACCTACTGTGAAGCATGGGGGTGGAAACATCATGCTATGGGGCTGTTTTTCTGCCAAGGGGACAGGACGACTGATCCGTGTTAAGGACAGAATGAATGGGGCCATGTATCGTGAGAGTTTGAGCCAAAACCTCCTTCCATCAGTGAGAACTTTGACGATGAAACGAGGCTGGGTCTTCCAACATGACAATGATCCAAAACACACCGCCCGGGCAACAAAGGAGTGGCTCCGTAAGAAGCATTTGAAAGTCCTGGAGTGGTCTAGCCAGTCTCCAGACCTCAACCCCATAGAAAATCTGTGGCGGGAGTTGAAAGTCCGTGTTGCTCGGCGACAGCCCCAAAACATCACTGCTCTCGAGAAGATCTGCATGGAGGAATGGGCCAAAATACCAGCTACTGTGTGTGCAAACCTGGTAAAGACCTATAGTAAACGTTTGACCTCTGTTATTGCCAACAAAGGTTATGTTACAAAGTATTGAGTTGTATTTTTCTTATTGACCAAGTACTTATTTTCCACCCTGATTTACGAATAAATTCTTTACAAATCCTACCATGTGGATTCATGGATTTTTTTTTTTCACATTCTGTCTCTCACAGTTGAAGTGTACCTCTGGTGCAAATTACTGACCTCTGTCATCATTTTAGGTGGGGGGAACTTGCACAATCGGTGGCTGACTAAATACTTTTTTGCCCCACTGTATATTTTCATTGTTACTGATGGAAAATTATCCTCCTAGTCTTTTTGGTAGATTTTGGAAATGTCTCATTTTCTCAACACCTACGTAATGAAGGCCGGTAACACGTTCTGCAGTTCTGATCTAATGATCACAAAACACCTCTCCATGAATTTATGGCTTATTGTTGGAATGTTGATTATTATTCCAAAAATTTTGAAGTGGACAGTCAGGCTGTCTACAGAGAAAAAAGACACACATATATTTATATAGAGTACAATCTTGTAAACAAATACCATCTTCTAGAGCAGTGCAGATTGTCTGACACCTCGTGGGGGAAAAGGCCTGAAAACAGGAACTGCACCTCTCTGGAGGCATTAAATCTGATTACAAAAAACACTGATCTAACTCCTTCCCTGAGATTAGGCAGTGATTTCAGTGTACAGAATTGGTATACTGTTGTAAAGGTGATTAATCGATCTGTTTCAAGCAGAATTGGAAATTTACTGCGTCCCCACAGCTGAATCCCCCGTAGACTCCAGTTAAAATAGATGTCTGTTTGGCTCAAACTATTTAGCCAGCAGTCATGCAAAGAAGAATAATGAAAGCAACTGAGCTGCATGAAAGCCCCTAACTGTGGTGCTGAACACAACATGTTGAATGAATAACAACGCTGGGATCTGCAGCTCGAGTGAGCCTGACATCTTCATGTAAAATTACAACGTGACACGAGTGTGTGTTTGCAGGATGATCATAAACTGCCTAAACACTTATCATGCTTATCATGTGTGCCACAACAGAAGTTTGAACTGAGCTGATGTATGTTGGTAATGGTCTCTGGAGTCACGTCTTAAACCATCCCGGACTCATCGAATGTCTAAGAGCAGTGCGTCAAGCTGAGTTTGATCACGCCTTCCCTGTGCAGCTTGTAGAGCAGCTTGAACTCGCTGGGCAGCTGGTGGGTTTCCTGCCACTTAGTGGTGAATTTGGTCCCTTTCTTGTCGTAGTAGTGGTACGGCAGATCCTTGCCTGTGTTGGGGTCCCAGCCAAAGGGCCAGAAGCCGTAGAGGTGGATCTCGTCACATATTGCTGAGGCCAGGGTGTACATGAGAATACCAGTGCTGAGACGCTTGGGAGAGAGGTTTTTAGTCTTCCAGTATCTGAGAAGAAAACAAATAGATCACAAATTGACTGTAACTTTGTGTTGTCTGTTCAACATTTTATCATGTGATGTACAATTAAGCACATACATGTTTGGATGGTGATACAATTTTTGTGATTTTGTGTCTGTTCACCACCACAATGAGTTTTAAATCAAATAGTCAAGATGTGATGGAGGTGCAGATTTTCCATTTTAAATCAAGCGGTTTAACAAAAGTATTGATGTAACTAAAGTACAACCAGTCATTCACCAACTAATTATAGGCCTGTGTGGTCATGGTTTTAGTGTTTGCCACACTTTAAATAAAACTACCATGTTGGTGACACCAGGGTTTCAGAAATACTCCCACAATATGCCCACATTTACATCAGTCGGTGGTGTCATATCAATGCTTTCATATTAGCGGTGGATTAAATTGGTCTTTGTACTGCCTGTGGTTCAGTTTTACTTGTTACATATTAACAAGACATCCAATAATTCTCTGATTTTTAGCTCATCTGGCCAAAGGACAGCGGCCAGGTGTCTTTCCATCTGTCCATTTCATAGTTCATAATAATTATTATTCCTTCAAGATTACCACGCAGGTTTTTGTGAGATTGCGCAATGATCAACAATTGAATGTGATCAAGGTCAAGATCACATGCATTTTCAAAGAATCACTTACTTGCTCCCAGAGTATTGGTCACATTTTAGTGAAACACGATTCATTTGTCCTGTTTAGGAGCCTCCCTGACTTCTCAGTGGATTTCAGTTCTCATTAGTTTGTGTAATACAGCCAAACAATAACAACAAAACTTATAGGTTCTGTGATTCACATATTACAATAACCTGTCAATTGTGATGGATCATGAGTCGGATGAGCTAAAACATCACTGGCATTCCAGTTATTGTTATCCTGTTTTTTCCTTTTGCATGTGCATCCTGTGTTCCTGTATGCACTTCTTTGTCTGCATGAGTTTTGTCCTGGTCCCTCCTTCACTTATTTCTTGTTTTATTTTGAAGGTCATATCCTCAGGTGGTTGTCTGTGTGTGTGTGTGTGTGTGTGTGTGTGTGTGTGTGTGTGTGTGTGTGTGTGTGTGTGTGTGTGTGTGTGTGTGTGTGTGTGTGTGTGTGTGTGTGTGTGTGTGTGTGTGTGTGTGTGTTTTTTTACTGCCTTCCTCTGTTCTTTTCCCAGCTTTGTTAGTGTCCCTTCACTCGTACTGTGTATTTAGTTGCTGTCTTTCCTTTTGGTTTTAGTAAGATTATAGTTTTTGCAAACCCTGTGTTTTCTCTGCTAGATTTCTGTGTTTGGGATTTATGTTAGTTTCTCATTTTGAGATGTTTCTTCATGGATTTAAGTTGTTTTTAGGCTTTTTGGCTGCCAATAGAAGCAGCCTGTTTTATTTTGTTTTGTTTCTTTTTCTTCAGTGTGACATAAACCTCTCTGTTCAGTCAATAAAGTTAGAAAGCATTTCTACACCTAACCAATAAACATTTCTCTGAGCAACAGGTGGAGAGCAGAAACTGGGTGACAAGGAATGTGAATATAAAGAGCTGCAGGAACCTGGAACTGATTGAGGATTTTGCATGACTGGTTGACCTGGGATTTTTCAGTGGATGTGTGGTTTGAAATAAGGAAATAAGGTTTTTGGTTAACAGAAGCTTTAGCTATTTTAACATTGTGTCCCATAGTATAAAATTTAAAACTACAGACCTATGATAGGTCTATAGTCTACTGTCATTTATTCATAGACTTACAGTACAGTATTGCAGTACAGTAGCATGATAGTCTTTATAAAGGCTGCAGTAAATTGTGAATTCTGATGATTATTAAGCATAATAAAAAATTCTTTATTGCGGAAATGTTTCATTTTCTGTGACAATTAAAAAGCCTATGGAAAAATCACATTGGTTTCCAGGTTTGCCTAAAAAATCCTCCATCCCTGCAAAGCTCAACAGAATCAGATCTTACTTGTTCACGTCGTGCATGATATTTCCTGGCCAGGCCAGTTCAATCTTCAGCTGTCCCTTGTGCTCCACAAAGAAATCCACCAAGGTCCGAGTTACTGTAGCTGAGGTATGAAGGAAGAAGGCAGGGATCCACAGGATGGCTCCCTCCAGTTTCTTTAGGTTGAGGAAGAAATTATTTCTGTCTTGAATGGTCAGCAGGTTATTGTAATACCTCTCCAGGATGCTGGGGTTAAAGGTGGTCAGGTTGGTCTTCTTGCCTACATCCTTGGAGTAGATGTCGGTGGGGGCAAAGTTGCAGCGGAAGACAAAATCGGCTTGGTCAATTTCAGGGCCACAGTGGCTGCCGGTAAGAATGCCACTATTTCCCACCACGGCACACATGCTGTAGTGCTTATTGAGGATGGGAGAGGTGTCGGGAAGCAGGGATTTGAAGTTGTTACTGATGGAGAAAACATACTTGTGGCTGGAGTAGTCAAAGTGCATCAGCTGGCCAACACGCACGCTGTTCTTCGTAAGGGAAAAGTTGTTGGGAATGTCGATGTAGTTGAAGATATCTTTCCTGAAAAAAAAAAAGATGTTAAAAAAAAGTCCAAAACCAATCACAGCGACTACATCCCTTTTTTTATTTACAGAATGTTACAGGCACATACATACATACATACATACATACATACATACATACATACATGCATACATATATATGTGTACACATATATCCCATATAACAAATATGCAAAATTAGACACACAAACAATTCACTTGTTGGTTTTGAATGTTGGTTGGACAACACAAGCAAACAGAAGACAAAATGAAGAGGAAGGATGTTTTATGCTGTCTGATTTCCAGACCAGAAAATACTCAAGTTTCACAAAGAAGACAAGCAGAATTCAGTTAGGAGTCAAATCTTTTACCTCTGATGATAAAAAGCTGTCTTGTTGAACTTCCATTTGGACGGTTTTCCTTGGAGCTCTTCGTTTAGGGCATTAGTTAAGGGGATGAAAGAGGGGTCCAGGAAATTCATGGCGAACTGAGACCTGAAATTAATGTCCACAAAACATTGGAAGCTGAGTCATCATGTAATAACAGCAGCAGCTATACTGGCTGCGGTTTAGAAAGATCCAATCAGATCTGCTCCTGGCACACTTTGGTCAATCTGCTTTTCATATCAGTCCCTCAAAAGACTTTCATGTTTAGAATAATTACAGTTAAAAATGTTCAAATGATTCAACTGTTTTTTTGTTTTTTCTCTTTAAAGAGGAGAGTGGGAAAAATGAAAATATTTAGATATTTTTCTAGTTAAAACTTGGATTCATGTTAAGACTTGGGCACTAGTTTTGTATTAATAAAGGAAATGTGGAAATCACACTTAATACATTTCCATTCCCTTTATGTAAGTTACCTTGAGTTATTTTTCTGTATACGTAGTATATGGTCAACAAGTCCAGCACCTTGGACAGCTTTATGTTTGATTTAAAGGAGGCATAAATGAGTTTAGACCCCTTTGGGTTTTTATTTTATTTATTTATTTTGTAGACAGCCCCTAAAAACTATTATTAGTATTAATTGTGGTGTATTTTATTATTATTTTCTGGAATTATCTTCTAATGGTTTGTTTTCCTAACTTTTCTATTGACAGCAGTACAGGAAAGAATGAAAACAGGTTTTATGTCCAGTGTTGTTGATGTCATGATGTTACAGAGCGCTCACACACAGGCGTGGCTCGTGGCTTCTCAAGAATAATAAGACTTTTGTTGCTGCAGCAGAAAGAACACGAAGAGATAATTACGTGACACAAATCAGTGATGCAGAATTAAAACACACTTTAACTGAAATACAACAAAACATTGCCATGACTTATAAAACCCATGTGCATTATTATTTTAGTTTGTTAAAAATTTCGATTCCTATTCTGATTAAATTGGGTTTCAGTGTTTGTTTACGATATGCTCCAGATCCAGGTGGCAGCAAGTCAAAAGGATGTTACCTGTCTATGTCCTGCAGCAGCCTGTATTCAGTTTGAATATTGCTATAAAATGATATGGATCAGTTTGTCTTTCATTCACTATAACAATTCACCAAAAATGATAAAGCTGTAGCTTCTGTTTTACCCACATTCGCATAACTAAGCAGTGTGTTGTCTTTTTGTCGACAACTAACCCTAACCCCCTAACCCTCTTATAATAATTATTATATTATTATATTTTTGTCATTTTCCAGTTTCTATTTGAGTGAGGAGGATGGAGAGCGAGGGGGAGGACAGAGAGATCCTACAAGAAAAGTAAAAAGGAGGGAGCAAATAGTCAAGGTAGCTGGAAAAACAAAAGTTATTTTTCATATACAGTTTTTCATGTAAATGGCCTGTATTTGTATAGCGCTTTACTAGTCCCTAAGGACCCCAAAGTGCTTTACACAACCAGTCATCCACCCATTCACACACTGCTGATGGCAAGCTACATTGTAGCCACAGCCACCCTTGGGCGCACTGGCAGAGGCGAGGCTGCCGGACACTGGCGCCACCGGGCCCTCTGACCACCACCAGTAGGCAACGAGTGAAGTGTCTTGCCAAGGATACAACGACCAAGACTGTCCAAGCTGGGGCTTGAACCGGCAACCTTCCGATTACAAGGCGAACTCCCAGCTCTTCATGGAGGCTGTTGTGCTTTCCAGTAGCACACTTAAAAAAGAGAGTTTGTATTGTATGAATTCAGAAACCTTTACATAAAAGAACTCTATTATCAGTTTGTTTTGTGTGATTTTCTAGTGTCTGTACTGAATAATGATACTTTAAATGCTTGATGATTTGGTGAACTGAAATAATGTTGTGCATGTTTCTCCGTTATTGAGTGTGTCATGAATCTCTGTGTACAGGCAGGAGATTGGACCCAAAATGCAGGACCCACAACACACAAAATACAGCTTTATTTACTGACTCAAAGGAAAGATATCAAACTAAACTAGACTGGGAAAATATAAACTAAACTTTACCGAAAGGCACACAAGGGATCACACAGCATGAGGGACGGTGCGACATGGAACATAGGGAGATTCTGACATAAATACACAGAAGGTAATGAGGGACGTGGGAACACACGGGGAGCACAGATGATGAGGGTTACACATAACAAGACAGGGAGGACACGGAACTGACAATACTGACCCAAGACGCGGACCTTAAACGCAACACAGGAAGGACACAGAGACGCAGACAGGAGGGGGGAGAGAGATCACGGGGAGATCACAGACATAACAGGCTGGGGAAACACGATAAACATGATGGAATAAAACACAAGGGGAAAAGGGCACACGAATTCACAATTAAATAAACACAAACACACAAAGGGAGACAGAGGGCAAAGACATAAGGGGAAATCTGATCAACCATAGGCTGCTGAACAGACAACTTAGGGATCTTAAGAATGCAAATGAACTTAATACAGAATGACAAAACTCACAAAACTCAAAACACTGGGTCAGAAGTCCCGGGACCATGACAGAGCCTTTGCCTGAGTTTGATAACTAAAGAGTCCGCCTTAAAAACGGGTGGATTCGATTAAAATCTGATCAATAACTCTAAATTATTCATTCTTAGACACTACACTTAGACACTATAATAGGTCATCCAATTAATTGGGTTGCTTTTGAAAGTAACGTTGTAATGTTTATTCAATTAAATGGAGGTTTGCAAATGTGAAAAGGATTGATTACATTTGGAAACAGCATACTCTATTAACATTAATTACAAGGTACTGCGTGAATGACATTATGATTGGAAGCTGAGGCCCACTTAAAGTTTGAACCTAGACAGCAAGTATATATAGAAGGTAAAGTATGAAGTCTGGAGTCGTGCACAAAAGGCCACACTGTTTACATCAACCCAATTCTGCATCTGATCATCCATCCTCATTGTGATGAAAAAAAAAATCTCACTCACCGAAAGCCTGCATGAAACATAATCCTCGGGCCTCCCATGTAGTATTTGGAGGAGGAGAAGAGGCTGTCTTTTCTCAGAGACACGTAGCTGATGAGGGATAAAATGAGCACGGCGACGCACAGAATAACCAAACCCAGGGCCTTGGCGATGCGGACCATCTTGGGAGCGTTTTCATTCCTTGTATGTAGCTGCAGCGAGGTGTTGGCCTGTGTTGTTATTCCCGGGTCTGCACAGCGCTGCCGCCCGTCTGAAAAGCACACATAAACTGGCGCTCATCGGCTCATATAATCGTGTAAAATGGACGGGTGGTGATTTTCTGCGGCTGCATGATAAGGATGCCGCTGCTCGGTCCGCGCTCATTCCTCTTCCTCTCCTCTGCGGCTCGAAACCATCCAGGCTGCCGGGTTAATCAAGGAGATGGGAGCAGAAATGCGTGTCAACACATCCCAGACAGCTCCACCGCAAGCCGCGTACTTCAGCAGCACCAGCTGCACCAGCAGCATCACCACCTCCAATCCCACCCCCTCACACTCACGCTGATGCAGCTTTCGGCACAAAGAGACGCTTGTTCGGTAATTAGTTGAATGGGGCTGGCAGAAGATTTAAAAGTTCCGAGCATCAGTCTAATATGTTAAGTCATGCGCACTGGAATTTAATCTCGATATCCCGGCAGGGCATACATTTTAGTATTTAACTGTATTTTCGTTTTATGGAGTTTTCTTACTGTACAAGACTTTCTGGGCCACCTGTGTTACTTCATCAATTCACTTACTATGTACAGGTATTGCTGTCAGATGGTAAATGCCTAACAGCCTCTAAATAAATAGAGCGGTAAATAGACTGCAGCATGCATTTAACACAGGGGGCATCCGGACTTAAACCAGAGACCTCTTGATCTGCAGTCAAATGCTCTACCAGTGAGCTATACCCCCTATTCCCTTTCACGTGTTTAAATTGTTTGTTTATATACATATATACAGTTTATCCAGTCTAACGTATTCCTGTAGTACAAACCTGATACTGTGGATTTTGATTGTTTGTTAAACAGTAACACAAACAACAGCATCTGGATTTGAACTGGAGACAATCTAAGCTGCAGTGCTCTTCCACTGAGTTATCCCCCCTGTGTATGACTGCACACAGTGTGGAACTTGAGGTCTCATCTTTCAGTTGTGGCGCTCTGGGCTTGTTTTCTAATGCATTCTGATATTTAATCTCAACACTGAAGCTCAAATGAAAAGCAGGTAAAAGCTGAGTAATTTATTAGGGTGAAAACAATCTGCGGTCATACAAATAAAGTTAATGGGTTTTATATACTGGGTTTTAACTGATTGAATTTCCTTTACTGTCTTTTTGGGGCTGAAAAGTACACAAAACAAAAGCAAGCACAGGTCAGAATTTAGAACAAAAAATAAATGCTAAAATGTGTGGGAGGAGCAGATCACCTGCTCACATCTCATCATATCCTTATTGTCACAATAAAGCCTCTGCATGTCCTGCTTCTTTAGCCAGTGTTAGCACACTGGCACACTGTTGGACGGCAGCTGACATTAAGAATTTTATCTGCCTTTCAGAGATGTTTTTACAGGTTGACAGGCAGGAAGGATTTACTTTTACTCTTTTATAGAGAGACCTAAGTGCTATTAGATTAATGAATCTGCAGAGTGTGATTTTGTCATCTAGGCAGTCTTCTAAAGGAGAACTCTTGATCTGCAGTGACCTATAGTGTGTGCCTCTCAATGACTCTCTACAATAGCAGTGCTTAACAGGGATTTTGGGGGTATAGCTCAGTGGTAGAGCATTTGACTGCAGATCAAGAGGTCTCTGGTTCAAGTCCAGATGCCCCCTTTTTTTTAATATCAGAATTGCGTTTATTGACCATGTATATGCACCATGTATCACTGTTTAACAAACAGTATCAGATTTGTACTACAGGAACTATATAGATAAATACATAGATAGATATAGATATATAGTTTAAGCTAAAGAGTTCCTGTAGTACCAACCTAATACTTAAAAAGTGATATTAAAAAAAAAGGTGGCATCCAGATTTGAACCGGAGACCTCTTGACCTATAGTCAAATGCTCTACCACTGAGCTACACCCCCTACAGCAAGTAGCTCTGCATCATTAAGACTGGTTCTCAAGCGATCTACATACCGCAAAGAATGACGGCCCTTTGGTGGCCCAGACCTGGTTTGCCAGAGGTGGCCCACACATGGGCCAGCACAAGGCCAGTTTCAGACACACTGGTGGTCCTTTGCTAGCCCATGTGTGGATTACCTCTGGCAAACCTGATCTGGGCCACCAAAGGGCCATCATTCATTGCGGTATGTGGGCCATGTGTAGGTGGTGTGCAGCCACGGGCCAGTTGTTGACACACTGCTTGCCCTGTGCTGGCCCAGAACAGACAGTTGTTCTGTTCAGACAGTGAATAGACTGATTTTTATATAGCGCTTTTGTACTCTCCCAGATTACTTAAAGTGCTCTATACAACATGTCACATTCACCGACTTTCGCTTAACTGAGTGCTTCCTAACTACATTCATACACATTCACACTCTTGACATGCAGACTGGAGGAGCCAGGGATCAAACCACTAACCTTCAATCAGTTTGTAACCTGCTCTACCACCTGAGATATGGCATGCCATCGCATAAACAGTGGCATCATTGCCAGACCTGGCACACATCTGGTTGATATACACTCAGCCAAAACACCAGTCAGTCAGAAATGCCAGCTTGATGCCAGATCTGAGCCAGACCTGTTTTCTGTAGGCCTGGGCCTCATAAACCAAACCACAACCAAGCCAGATATGGCATGCCATCACATAGACAGTGCCATCTATGCCAGGCCTGGCCCATATGTGGATGATATACGTCTTATCATGCCAGAAGTCAGCCAGCAGTGCCACTTGATACTAGATCCGGGCCAGACCTGCTTGCCATGTGGCCACTAACACACACACAGACACAGTTACTTTACCAACGGACCCCTGAGCTCCTAAGTGTCCCTCAAACCTCATTCAGGGATCCACTCCTTTACTTCACTGTCACTCCCTGAAAGCTCACTGTCCTCACTTTCTGAGGACAGAAAGTGCACATTCCCTTGGTTTCCTTCCATAAAAGGTATTCACATCCATGTCCTGTAATTATGAGTAGATTGTAAAGTAAAAAACATTGACTATGATCATATAAATGCACACAAACACATCTCTACACACATATGCAAATGCATTATATTGCCTGAAAAAATTGGGCTAACTGCGCAGTGTTGCCTTGAGGCAACGAATGAAAATTAACATTTTCACAGTATAAATACATTTTAAAAAGTAGAACAAACAATCAAATATGGTTCTTTACATATTCATGCACATACAAGTATTTTTTAATATACATTTATTTCACTATAAACATGTAAAATAGTGATCTTTATCTTTGCCTCCTAATAGAGATGTCTCTCATCAGAATCAGAATCAGAATCAGAATACTTTATTCATCCCGAGGGAAATTAGGGGTTACAGCAGGCAGCACGCTAATGGCGCATGCGCACTCACAAAGGAACCTTCTGACCAACTTTACACAAACATCACATTGGGCAGACATGTCAGAAGGTAGGCTGATAGGAAAAAAACAACGAAAATACACTACATGAGGTAAGAGGAGGAGAAAAAAAACTCCACTCAGACTGAGCTCCTAGTGGGAGAACAGTTTGATAAAAGAAAAAACACCTCAGCACAAAAGCACATGACTATCAATACACCATAGAAACACGAGACAAGCAACAGGGCGGGTAAAGGGTAAGAGAGAGCCGGCGTAGACAGCGCATCCGGTCCTGCAGCATCTGTGCTGGTCCAGTTGACTGCTATCATCCCCGGTAGGGCACAAGCATCGAAGGCGTTGGAAAGGGAGGGGGGTGAGTGAGTGCTTATCAGTGTAAGTGTGTGTGTGTGCGTGTCCATAGTTTAGCTGAGACAGTGTCCTTCGGCCTATCAGGCTAAGTAAACAGTCCTCCAGCCAATCCAGGTGTCCTTCATGGGGCGGGAAGAATAGTCATCACACAGTCGTTATCAGGGAGTTGTTTTGGTGGGCTCCAGCCTTGGGCCTGCAGCTGGGGCCGTGGTGTCCAAATGTTGAATATTGTTGATTTCTCTTTGTGAGCAGCTCGAATTCTAGCACTCCGAGGCTGGTCTCTCGATCTCCCGTTGAAGAGCTGCGAGCCTCCCCATGATGGTATCAAACTTCTGTTCCGTGGTGTTGTCAGTCTTTTGATTCTGAGACCTCACAGCTGCAGTGATCCGTTCCGCGATGTTTTCCAACTGTCGCTCAAGGGTCTCATTTTGAGCAGGCCTCTCTCTGATGTTTCCCCTCATACGCTCAATGTTGTTGCTTTGAGCCTTCACAGCAGCTGTAAGCGTCTCCAAGGTGTTGACCATATTACGTTCGTTGTGAGAGGTCGCACCTCGTCCCGTCGCTTCGAATCCAGCGGGCAGCCTTGTGGGG
The DNA here is from genome assembly GCF_057382185.1 of Mchenga conophoros. Classification (NCBI taxonomy): domain Eukaryota; kingdom Metazoa; phylum Chordata; class Actinopteri; order Cichliformes; family Cichlidae; genus Mchenga; species Mchenga conophoros. The sequence goes on along the minus strand of NC_140537.1, from coordinate 30,652,046 downwards.
GTTTGAACAGCCGGTTCCGCTTTCATGTAGTGCAGCTTGCCCCCCCCCCCCCCAATTAAAAGTCACACCACCTTCAACTCATCATTTTATTGGAAAGACATGTGCCTGGTGGCATTATTTGAAAAAAAGAAGGTTTTTTTTGAAGGGCCAGTGTAAAGCATGAAAATGTGGTTTGTTGCCTCAGGGCAACGCTGTGCAGTAGAGGGATAGCATGGGTTTCATACTATTTGAAGCTCCTCAAGGTACATACTTCTAAAATTAATCTTAAATTACTTTTAACGTCAGTGGTAAGAAGGACAAAACTCCATGTCAAATTCAAGCTTTAAAGAACATAATTCTAAATTTGGAGGTGTTGAACTGTCTTGATGCATTCTCAATCATCCAGGTAAGTAAATCTCCAAAGGTTGATTCTGTTCATCTGGACGTAGCGTTTTCAGTGGGAGAAACGTTTCGTCACTCATCCAAGTGACTTCATCAGTCTCAGCTGACTGCAGGTGCCCCCAACCTTATAAACAGTACCTTTGCACAATGACTGAAACTAGCTGTGAGGTCAGTTTCTTGATCATTCTGTGGGCTAGTTTCAGTCATGCCAGCTAAACAGAATTAACTTTTTGGGGTGCTCAGGCTAAGTTTTGTAGTGCATTATTATTTATAATAGATATATCTATTTGTAATATCAGCAAGCCAAAATACTAATTCGTCACAGATTATTTCCCATAGCAACATCTATTTTGCTAGAAGAAGGGGGCATCCGGATTTGAACCGGAGACCTCTTGATCTGCAGTCAAATGCTCTACCACTGAGCTATACCCCCTTATTGACGTCACCCTAAACTATGGAATCTGAAGGCATCACGTGATTCTGTGACACAAAACACAGTAAACACAAAATAAAAAGAAAAAAAAGCTAAAAATACAGAAAACTCCCCTCAAGGGCCGTGATTCCACTTTTAAACACGCAAATAAACAAACCAGCAGTTCAGGGTTACGTCTAAATTTGGACAATACTGAGCCTGTTCCCGGTGTAGAATCTTCACATCCACATTAAACAAATATGTAGAACTGCTTTCTTTCAATATTCTTAAAAATTTAAAAGATTAAATTAAAACCCTTTTCTCAGTCTTTCAGTTATCTGCCACTTCTCCATGTCATGCGTTGCATGTCTACTCTCTCCTATAGCTTTGTTCTTCTATTTTGTCTCTTCTCTTTCCCCTCACCTACTAGCCCAAGACAGCAGCTCTCTTCCTGTTAAAAGAGAGTTCTTCTTCCCCACTGTCCGAAAGTGCTGCTCAAAGGTGATCATTTGAATGTTGGGTTGGAGGATTTTTTTTTTTTGCCATTATAAGGGTTGTAGGGTCTTCATAATACACTTTGAGACAAAAACAAATCTAACTGAATTAATCTTAGAGGTCAAAATGATAAGACTTGACAAAACCTCAAAAAGTAAGAAAATAAAAACAGAACAAAACACTTAAAAAGTATTTTTTTAATTGGAGGGATTATTACTGACCTTCCAACATATTTCACATTATATCTTAATACAATACACATTGAGCACCATGTTTTTTTCTTATTTTTTTACATGTTATGTACATTTTTTTAAAATGTTTTTTTCAGTAAGCTTATCTTGGTAAACATGAAAACATTCACTGTCACATATTAAAAATCATCCATGCATTTACAGGCTGGTATTTTCCCACCACAACGTCATATATTTCACATTAGAATAACATTTGTTAGTTAGCACACTGACATCTGCAGAATACTGTGAGTATGTGTGGCATATAATATATATTAAGAAACAATAAAAGGATGTGGATGTGCTAGTGTGTTAGCTGGTACTCAACAGTGAAGGTGTCTAATTACTGACATCCTAAAGTTGTTACTTGTGCCTCACTAGTTTTCCTGGAATGTGTCGAGTTTAGACACAAACAGAAGACATTCACATGTATTGCCATTGAGCTGCCGAGATATTGCAAATTTCTATTTTGCACTATTATGATATGTTTTTGTTTTTTAGTTTGTTTTACATCAGAATAACAGTAAAATGAATTAACACAGGCACTTAATAATCCAAACCCGTCACTTGGCATACATACGATACACGATACACAAGTGAAACACACAGGTCTGCCCTGAAATCTGTTACAGTTCAGGGGACAAATACACATCTGGTGTTACTGCACAACTGGGAGTCGTTATTCTCTGCAGTTGAGAAAAGTGGAAGGGAAGAAGGCTCCTTCACCGTCGCTTCCTAACGAGCCGCATGGGCTGTCCTCTTCGCAGCTCATGTCCTCACAGGAGTCCTCGCTATGAGACAAGACAGCATTAATACTCAATGTTTCCTTTGTTTAATCGTTACAACCCTACTTACAGTCATTTTGAATGGGATTTAAGCAAAGTCCCACTCGAAACAGCACCAGCACCGTTATTTTTATAGCATTTTCCAAATTGACTTTGATTTCATTGGTTACTGCTAGATAAAATCTTAATCTTGAACAGAATCTGTTATATCTGATAGAAAAACACCTAGAAGCTTTCCTGATTTGACCTAAAATACGGTTTTAAACAAGCAGCAACCTCCGCAGCAGAAAAACTGAAGTGCCTCTCGTGGCTGCGTGAAGCTGATGGTGGAATTATGGGTGTGGCTGCCTCACACAATAGGACAGTGTCCCATCATAAGCAGCTTTAGCCAATCGCTCTGCCTCACTTTGGTTAATGTGACTCAGTGAAGTGGAGTCTTCACTGTTCAATTTTAGTGAGTAATGTTCTACATTTTGATGCATGCTCAGCCAGTCAGATAAAGCAATCCCAGAAAGTTGAATCTGTTCATCTGGACACGGCGTCAGAAAACATTACGTCCAGATGAACAGAATTAACTTTCTGGGACTGATGTTTTATCATATTTGTAGGTGACCTTCTACTAATAATAAGATTTTTGGGTGTGTGTTTCTGTCTACAGTTTGTAGATGTAGCTTCCCTGCTAGTGTGAGCAAAAAACATTCAAAAAGGAATAAAAGAGAAAACATATTTGATACAGCGGTTGCTAAAACCCTTAGAATTCAGGTTCAAAATGCAGAGTCCTAACTCACAGAGTAAAGTTAGTCTTTGTTTTTATTTTCCTCTGGAAGTTTCTACATTTCTACCACCATCTTTGCTCTCCAAGAGCCACGCCTCACTCTTTTAATGTTTCTGGTTTTGGTTTAGTAGTGAAATCAACTAAGGGAATAATGAGTCCAGAGTTCTATTAATGCTAACCATAACCTAATTGAAAGTTAATTGAGAATAATTCTTCTTCAGCACATATTTAACCAATCATTTTTACAATTCTGCTGTAAAATTAGAACTTGAAAAATGACGTTTTGACTTTTCTTAAGCCATTTGTACACAGCAGTTCTGCAGGCTCTAACCTGCTGGATCTTGAAAAAACAAAACAAAACACACACACAAAGTATGCATGTTAGTACTAATATGTGAAGGACAAATTTGTGTTATCTGAATGCAGCTTTACAGATCCTCTTACAAAGTAAATACAATAAGCATGTATGGAGGCTAGGTGGAAAAATAAAAGGCGAATCTATTTTTTCACCTGCTGATCCATCTTATCATCACTTTTTAATACAGTTGCATCCATAGAGCACACATCTCTTTTTTAGGGCATGTTTTATTGTGAGAAATTTGTGTCAAATTATGTACACTAGAGAGAGTCAATATGCAGGACAGAGGATCAAAGGATAAACATAGCAGTCTAACATAAACTGTATCCTAGTATAAAGTCCGTGCGATGTTAGATTGCACTGATATGAGAAGAGATCGGCTAAAACTCCTAAGCGTTCATTGCTATCGACTGTGCTGTTTCCTGTAGTTACCTCTTCTAAACCACTGCATTCCATTAATGTGAATACATTTGCTGTGTGCTACACATGAGCTGTGGAAAATATTCTGACCTGATTTTACCATAATTATCCCATTTAGTTTTCCAAGGAGCCCAGCACACCCGAGAAATCATTATAACACAAAGAAAGTAGAAAAGATTAACTATTAACCTCTCGCTTTCATCCCAGCTTCTCTCGGGAATAGTTGGCAGACCGGGCACACTGAAGTGACTAGTTTGGAGATTCTGAGCCGTCCTCCTTGACACGATCCAAACAAGCTTTTTGTTGTCTGGTTTGTTGCATTCGCTCGAGCGGTACTCCACCATGCACTTGGCCACATGTTCCTTCCAGTGGAGTAGCTCACTGTCACTGATCTGAAGAGAAGAAGAAAAACAGGAAACATCTGAGAGGTTACAAACAGGAATGGCCTTAAAATATATATTTTTTAACAGTTTTCCCATGCACTCTACATGCATTTGGCCAGGCAACAATAAGTAATTTTACACATTTTACAGTCTCCGCGGGATTACACCGGCCAAACTGCAAACAAGTTTTCTGAACACAATTATCTTTAAAAATATAACAGGCTACGTTTACACACCAGATACAGGTGCTTCATCTGGGGGAGTAACATTTACTCTTGACTTTTGTTTATAGGTTAGACTGGATTTTTAAGGGTTTTAAAAGCATATTAGTGGTCACCATGTCTCTAAGGGAGAGACTTTGTCTGCTGCTTGTAAATTTTTCAGTTTTAATAAAAATTAGACTTGTTTTGCAGTCATGTCTGGTCGCACCGTTTCTGTTTGGACTTTCATGTTGAGTGGGGTGAGACAGCTCCTCCAAACACAGGGATAGGTGAAACAAAGACAACATGTTTTTGGCTGGAGACAGAAAAGTTGGTGCCAAACGAGTTGGAAGAAAAAGTCTAAATATAAATAGCTTCAAATTCTCATTTCACAGCTATGATAAGACTACAGTGAAACTGCCAAAACATTAAAAACCACAACATCAGGGATGTGGAAGCTCATCTGGCTCCATCACAATTCCCGAGTTGCTTCCCATTGAAAGAAAAAGAAAGAAAGAAAAGAATTAAAAATGTGACCTTGACCTTGGGCAAAAGTTGGGTGAAGACGCATTAGGTGATAATTATGTGCAATCCTGATTAAATAATGACCAATATTGTAGCAGGAGTCGCAATTCTTGTGAACTGTGAACAGATGCATGGATGGATGACGGACTCCTGACTCATAAGTACATTAAACCTTCAGCTCGATGAGCTAAAATATCATCAAACAAAATTTTTCTTGTGAAAAGTACACTATAAAAACTAAAAACTAATATGATAATACCCTGATAATACCCTTGTTACTAATATATTATGATGGAATAATACTGACTGTTTGAGAGAGGATTTAGCTGCCGCACCCTATTCTCTTCATACCTTTACATGTCTTTGGAACTGCTGGACAGTCTTCAACAACATGACTGACTGGGGGGCTTCAAATTCCTGAGCAATGAGGGCCAGTGCCAGCACGGATGGCTGTGAAGAAGAACAGATTAATTAGTCCTGATACTCCAAACTAATGCTGCTATGCTGTAAAAGTGTCACCTTGCTTACTTTTGCTTTAGAGAAAACAAGCCGGCATAAGCAGGCTTTTAGCTGGGCTTCCAGTCTCCCAATGCTTGGGATCTCCTCCCTTAAAATATAGAGGGAATCCTAATGTGATCTGCTAGTACAAGCCTCAGTCAGCAGTAACTATTTGACCAGCTCCAATCAGTCTGGAGCAGCATTAGCAACAAGAAAAAGTAAATACAAAAAAATATTTACCTTCCAGCAGACAGGGATGTGAAGGCGGAGTAGTAGAGGTGTAGAAAGGTTAAGGCTGTCACTGCTTTGGGCTCCACACTGAGCTTCTCTGAGATGATCTTCTCCATACGACACAGGTCTGACACGGTGAACTTGCTTTGGCTGATGCGAATAAGCTCATGAGTGGGTGAGACATTGCTTTCCTCCTCAACCATTTTGGCAGCAATGTGAAGACAGCAAACTCCAATACAGGGCAAATGCTTAGGCTGCACCTATCATCAACAGAAATGAGCCAAAATCCAATGAATCAAAGTCAAAGGAGACTAAAGGGCATTAAACATGCACAGTTGCAGTCTTGGCGTTTAACTTGGAATTCTTACTTTCATAATGGTGAGAAATCTATCAAGTAAATTGACAGCTTGAACAAAAGTTTGGGTGCAGTAGCCAAAGAAGCTGGTCAGGCTCCACAGTTCTTCCACTCTGGTGTCTCTGCATTTTGCAGATACTCCGCTGTGATTCTACAAATGTACCACTATATATTAGAAAGGCATCACTGAAAATAGCAGTCATTTTAGCAAACACATATGCCTGCAAACACAGCTTTAAAAAAAACTCCACAAAAACAAAAGTAGGTCAGTGGGCTACCTCTGTGGAGGCAGACTCCATCAACTTCAGGCCAGTCTCCCTGGGAAGAAAGTTGTACTCTGTCGCACAGCATGACTTCAACTCTTTCAAGAGCAAACTGTCAACGTCCTGAAGATCCCTCATCTGGAAAACAACACAGTGTAATATTTGTATCCAAGAGACTGTCAGAGTAACCCTATGTTGACTGTAACTGTTGCCTCCTAAACCACACCTACAGGCTGTCCGGTATCCCTACGAAAAAATAAATAAATAACTAATCTGGTATATAACCTGACGATCGTTACAATATTATAAGTGATTTATTAAGTGAATGCATAAAATATGCCGAAGCACAACTACTAAACCACCACCAAATCGAAGTAGATGTAGATATTTGAGCTAAATGACCACTGACCTGAAACTAGGTCACCGGGCTAATCCAAACAGGGAGATGATTTCATATTACAGAGTTAATAGAGCTAGGCTATTTCCTTCTTTTGGGTTTTAGAAATTGTGTTTTGAAAAACAAAAACATCAATAATTGCCAAAAAAAACCCCAAAAAACATTCGGGGGCGTCACCCACACAAAGTACTCCAGCGTAAGCTAACTTAGCTAGCGCTAATCAAGCAGTCGTTTTACCTTGCCCAGGAGCGGAAGGCGTGCAGGATAGTAACAGCTCCGTGACTTCAATTTAGATTTCACTCCTCCATGTTTCCATTTTGATTGGGATGATTGACGAGAAATAATAAAATAAGACCTCGATCACCGTCGAAGAGCGACGACCCCCTCCCCGCCGCCCGTAATAAACAAGCAGCTCCGGACCTGCTGGGGAAAACTACTTTAACCATCATGCATCTCTAGAAACGCAACGTCTTGCCTGTTGGCGTCACAAAGTGGCACAAAAAGGCGCCTGTTGGCGGTGACAGTCGTCGGCAGTACTTATGTTTACGGTTTACGGTCACTTAACCGATAAACTTGCAGTTCATCGGTTCTGACTTTCACATACAAGTCTGTCATTATATTTTAACGGTTACACTCAAAGACCGCTCAACTACGTCGGCCAAATTAGCTACGGATTAGTGATGGCTCTTGTGGCACGGCTCCCAAAGAAGAGCTGGCTCTTTTGGCTCCCAATTGCTCTTAATATATTACCATCTGTAGCCTCATATTTTATCTTTATTTGGCAAATATGATGGGAGTTGGCTCTTCCAATTAGAGCCGATGCTTTTGCGCATGACACGTCACTACCACCGATGCTGTTTCCATGGTGATGAAACTGCGCGCTCTAGCAACTCGTTAGCAGTTGTCATTTCCAGGTTCTTGTAAATGTCTTAATCAATGACTTGACATAAAAAATGAGATGTCTTCCACGGGGTCCCAGCCCTCTGAGCCCCAGAGCTATAGGCTTTCCATCAATAGTGGCACTATACGATACCATTACACAGCGAAAGATAGAACAGCAACAGCGGCAGGAACTGGAACCGCTGGTAAGCTAAATAAGCAAAGTATTGCCTGTTAGTATGCTAAACTTTGTTTCAGTAACTTGGACGGTTCCTATTTACTTTACAGATCCCCATGATGGCCCTCTTCCGTTGAGATTCAACAGTGTGACACTGGAGGAGCTGAGGTAAGGTTCCTCACCATAACTTAACAGCTTTTGCACTGAAAAAATGACGCGCACTACGTTTTTTGTCCCAAAGATGCTAAAGGACAGACCCAATGAAAGATAAACATTAAAAAAAAGAACTTAGACTTGCTTCTTTCACTCTATTGCACTGTATTGTCAAGATTAAAAATGTCCTGTCTCACAGTGAACTGAAAGGTAGATCATGCATGTGCCACTCTTGGATGGACTGTTATAATTCCTATTAATCCGGCTGTTCTAAAAGCTCCCTGAAAAAGCATCCAAATCATCAAATCGCCATCCAAGTCACAGCAGCAAGAGTATTAACAGGGACTGGAAAGAGAGATCGCATTTGTCCCGTGTTGGCTCCCTGTTGAAGCCAAAATTGAATATCTTAGAGACCTCATAGTACCATATTATCCTAACAGAGCACTTCATTGTAAGACTGCCCTGTCAGGCTTACTTGTGGTTCACTGTGCTTTAAGTAAAGTGGGAGGCAGAGCCTTCAGCTATCCTCTCCTGTGGAGCCAGGTCCTGGTTTTGATGCATGGCAGTCTTCCTCACAGCTTTAACGATTAGGCTTAAAACATTCTGTTTTGATCAAAGAAAATAAATCAGGCTGTGCTGCAGTGGGTACCATTAGTAAACAAATCTGAACTGAATTCACTGTATGAGTTAGTCTAAGCCTGAGCTTCTATGTATTGACAGTGATGAGCTTGATCGCCGCACCAAAGAAACCCAGAGACTACAAGAAGAGGTGGAAAATGCAACTAAGGTGGTTCTGGAGAGATTTGGCGGCAGCTGTAGGTCACCTGGACAAAGCTGCCATGATATTAAACCTCATATCTGTAAGTACAAGTGTTTCCACACATCTTGTTTATGCCGCTCTAACTTGAAAGATGGGGGGGAAATGTGTTATCTAATGGCTTATTTATTATTGTTTTACAAAATCCAGAGTAGAATAAAATGGCTGAAAACTAAAGGCACAGAAGTACTGAAGCTCAAATTCTTCTAAGCTATTTGGGTCTCAGAAAATGTTTAAATCCAAATAACTAGCATGCATACACAGATATGAAGGGAAAGAATTCAACATAAACAAACACCCTAGCTTAACAGTGACAGTGTACGCTCTGAGTGTTTTAAACATCTGTTGCTGTTTTGGCAGATGACTCTCCTGGAGATTCCTCCTTTCTTCCAACCCACCAGCAGGCAGTGACTCAGCCTTTGGTCTTTGGTCTGGATATTTTAAACCAGGAAGTAGCCCAAAGGGACATCAGCTCTCCTGGAAAGCAGGTGTTAGAAAATGCAATGGATGACTGCCTTCAGCAGCTGTCAGACTTGCAGCTCAACAAGGTTCATATTTTATTGCAGCCATGAAATCTTATGTAATAGTTTGGTCATGTGTGATGTTAATAGCAGAGGAGGGTAGTGCACTCTCTGCATTATGTATCTTTTATGTTTCATCTCCCCAAACACAGACAGTTAATCAAGCTGAACAAGAAACATGCTGTCCTCAGAAAGCCATCACAAACCTGAAAACTGAGCTGCATAAAGTCCAGATGGAGAATGATGCCCTGTCTGACCTGAGGTGAAAACACAGATACAGTTCTACATATATAAAATAAAATGCCTGAATCACTTTGACCCACAAATCTTTTGATTTATAGATTAAAGGATTCGAGGAAACACGTTGATCAGATGGAAAAGATGCTGTGCTTGTTGGAAGAGCTTCAGAAACTCAAAAGGTCGAGGGACAAGAAGCTGCAGGAGATGGAGAATGAGGCGGTCGCGCTTAATAGGAAAGTTGAAACATTGGAGCAGACCATAAAGGAGGTGTATCATACATTGGATGGGAAACAATCTGAGCACTCAGTTACCAGCACTAAACATGAGAATCGCAAAACGCAGCAATTTATTCCTAATAAGGCAAATGTGGATCTCAATGACAAGCTACAGGGGAGGCCTTTTTTGGTAAGTGATAGCATTCAGTAGAGTACAATAATGGGTGTATTTTGCAAAAAAAATATGACTCTCATGATTTATTTCTTTCTGTTTCATATCAGTCAGAAGAACAGATGGGGAACAAGGAATACAGTGGAGCAATTGAACAAGAAAGGTATATCATTTTCCTAACTAATCAGTGAATTCTGTCATTTACTGAATGTCAACAACTGCCCATCACAGATTCTTAGAGCTGGGTTTGTCAAACCTGTTGTACAAAAGCTAAAGATTTTCCATTCACTCACACGAAGTACAAAGTAAAGCAGCAAATTTACATCAAAGAAACAAAGTAAACTTAAAAAGTTGCTGTGCCCTACCTTAACCGTGTAAATAAACCCTGTGCAAAATGTGTCAACTTAGACTGGAACACCTCATTTCAACTCTTGGCCAGGAGATGGCGATGTTGACTGATATACTGAGCTCATCGAAAGACAACAGCTTCAACTTGTGTGCCAAAGTGGAATTGCTCAAGTAAGTGGCTGTGAAAAAATGTCTTCTTTTTATTATTCATCAGATAGTTTGCAGTGATAACTCCCTGCTGGTTTCTGTATTACTGTAAACCTGTCAGACAATATGAGAAGTATTCACTCATGATTTGTATACCCAGAAAACTCACCGTGAGACCGCCCTCACTGCACGAGTATCAGGCCGGAGAATTGGAGTCAACCTTTTCCAGCCTTAAAGATAAGGTAAAGATGATGTTGAAAAGATGAAGTTATTAAGTAAGGCACATATAAATTCGCTTCTCTGAACTGTGCTGCTTGGATGTGGAGAAGCAGCACCAGTAAATGGCCAGTATGTGCGTCTTTTTTATGTGGTTTGTGAATGTGTTTTGTCATGTTGTAGGTTTGTGGTCTGGAGCAGCAGCTAAGTGAGGCTCAGACGCAGCTCTTGAGTGCTCAGCAGCAAGAAAAAGACAAATCATTGCAACAGGCAATGGAACTTCATTCTCAGCTTAAACAACATAAGGTGTGGTACCACAGTTTTGCTTCTGTGCATAAACTGTTATGTCGGTGTATTAAAGTACAGTGGTTATGCCGGATTAAACTTTGTGTCAAGTTTAGGTAAAATTATGTAATTTATTTAATCTGCTTGTGAAAATTCTTTAGCTGTAGGTGGGAGTGGTCAAAGACAATTAGCAAAACCAGAAGGAGGCTTTTTATAAATGGATGGGTTTTAAGGTTACTAAGGCAGTATAAACTGAGCCTGTACCACCCCTCTTGTAATAACTAATATTTTCATACTGTTCTTATGTACTGCACCGCCATCTATACAATAGGGCAACAATTTCCTTTATAGCAACTGAAGTTTGAACATCCTGACTGATCAGGTCTTTCTGTAATGCCAACACTAGAAGGCTGGAGTTCATTGTTGCTGTGAGGCAATATGTAAAAAACAATGTAACTGGGCATGCAAATTACAAAGCAACAACACTATCCAAGAGACCTGGGTTTTTTTCTGTCTTAAAGTTAGCCTTTGGGCATTAGCTAAGGATGGAAGCATGATCATTGAGGTAATGAGCCTGTGTTACCTCAGTTAAAAGAAGTCTGTGTATTTTCCTGTTATTTGATAAATAAAATGTGTTGCCAAAGGCTGAGGAAAGGAAATACAGTGTTTTTTATACAACTCTGGTGATTTTTCAGTCACCCAAACAAGCTATTTAGGCATACACTGGTCATACACTGGGCAACTGCTATCTCCCGCTTGGCATTAGTGTTGTGTAACGAATAAAGTTTTTTCCCACATGCCATCTAAAGACACAAAAGCTAATTGGACTCAGTAGTTGTCATTTCCAGTTGGCTATTTAGCCCATGTGGATTCAACAAGGTTGCTGTTAATTTTGGCCTCATGATTTACTATACTCACAATCTTACTATGTAAGGAGCAGTTCTCACCACCATAATCCCTGTCCCCAAGAAACCTAGGATCACTGGACTAAATGACTACAGACCCGTGGCTCTGACATCTGTGGTCATGAAGTCATTTGAGCGCCTAGTTCTCTCCCATCTCAGGACCCTCACGGCCCCCCTCCTGGACCCCCTGCAGTTTGCATATAGAGCCAACAGGTCTGTAGACGACGCCATCAACATGGCCCTACACTTCATCCTGCAGCATCTGGACTCCCCAGGAACCTACGCCAGGATCCTGTTTGTGGACTTCAGCTCTGCCTTCAACACCATCCTTCCAGACCATCTCCGAGACAAGCTTTCCCAGATGAATGTGCCTGATCCCATCTGCCGGTGGATCACTGACTTCCTGACGGACAGGAAGCAGCATGTGAGGCTGGGAAAGAATGTCTCGGACTCCCGGACCATCAGCACCGGCTCCCCTCAGGGCTGTGTTCTTTCTCCTCTGCTTTTCTCCCTGTACACCAACTGCTGCACCTCCACCCACCAGTCTGTCAAGCTAATCAAGTTTGCAGATGACACCACCGTTATTGGACTCATCTCGGACGGGGACGAGTCTGCCTACAGGAGGGAGGTTGAACGTCTGGTGTCCTGGTGCAGCCACAACAACCTGGTGCTGAATGCCCAGAAGACAGTGGAGATTATTGTGGACTTCAGGAAGCACACAGCTCCACTCCCCCCCATCATCCTGACTGACACCCCCATCACCTCTGTGGACTCATTCCGCTTCCTGGGTACCACCATCACCCAGGACCTGAAGTGGGAGCCCACCATCTCCTCCGTCATCAAGAAAGCCCAGCAGAGGATGTACTTCCTGAGGCAGCTGAAGAAATTCAACCTGCCAACACGGACGATGATGCAGTTCTACACCGCAATCATCGAGTCCATCCTCACCTCCTCCATCACCGTGTGGTACGCTGGAGCCACTATCAGGGACAAACAGAGACTGCAGCGTGTTGTGCGCTCTGCTGAGAAGGTGATTGGCTGCAGACTCCCATCTTTGCAGGACCTGTACACCTCCAGGACATTGCGGCGTGCAGCTCGGATCTCAGCTGACCCTTCTCACCCTGGACACAGTCTGTTTGACCTGCTCCCCTCAGGCAGGAGGCTCCGGTCCATTCGCACCAGAACCTCTCGCCATAAGAACAGTTTCTTCCCCTCTGCTGTTGGACACATGAACAATAACCATATGACTGTTCCCACCACTAACACATGACCCTACGCTGTGTTCACTGCATCATTCCATGTTTGGCACTGATCACCACCTGCACTCATGTATATATCTTTCAACGTAGCACTCTTAATTCTTATTCTCATGTATATATCTCATGTATATCTCATGCACATATCTTTCCACGTAGCACTTTTAATTCTTATCCCTACTTTTATTTTTTTCCATGTCTATTTAAGTGCTATTTATGACACTATGTTTGCACTGAAGCACCGCAGCAATTTCCTAATGTTGTAAACCTGCTCAACATTTGGCAATAAACCCCATTCTGATTCTGATTCTGATTCAACGTTCAGAGAGGGTTGCCTTAATGTGTAAAATTCCAAAAGATTATAATTTTTGCCCATTCCAGTGCAGGCAACTCACTGTGCTTCCTGCTTTATCCAGAGGTGCTGTGACCAGCAGCAGTGTGAGCTCCAGGAGGGATTAAAGGTCCTTCGAGGGCAGCTGAAGGTGACTAAGGAGCAGCTTCACCAAGCTGGGGAGGAGAAAACCCGCCTAGAGGCCCTGCTGGAGCAGAGGGACCACGAGGGAAGGAAATCCCAGGAACTCCTGTGGGAGAAAGACAAAGAATTCCACTTAAAGCAACAAGAAACTCATCAAGTAATACACTTAAGAAAATGTGTTTGTGTCAGGTGCTTTTTTTTCTTTAGAGAGAATATTTTTTAATGTTTTTTATAAATTTTTTTGTGGGGGGAGAGATCACCATTTTCAGTGAATTCAGGCTTAAATATTTTTTTAGCATCTTAACAGGTTAAAAGAGGCTCAGAGTCAGTGCCAGACCCTGCAGATAGAACAAGAGACATTGAAGCTGAAGCTGAGTGACAGAGAGAAGACGATAGATCTTCTAAAGTTCCAGATCGAGAGCAGCATCCAGATGACAGTCCAACAAAGCTGCACCATCGATGATCTTCAACAGGAGAACAGCCTCCTCAGCAACCAGCTCAACCAGCACAAGCTGGAGATGCAGCAGCTAAGGGTCAGAAGCAAGTATTAGGTCAAAACACATTTTTCCCTTTCTTTTTTCCTGTTGACATGTCCTAATGCAGGGGTGGGCAATTCCAGGCCCCGAGGGCCAGTGTCCTGCAGGTTTTAGATCTCACTTTGGGTCAACACACCTGAATCACATGATTAGTTTGTTACCAGGCCTCTGGAGAACTTCAGGACATGTTGAGGAGCTAATTTAGCCATTTAAATCAGCTGTGTTGGTTCAAGGACACATCTAAAACCTGCAGGGACACCGGCCCTCAAGGCCTGGAGTTGCCCACCCCTGTCCTAATGCCACCTTTTCTCTTTTTTCTATTACCATTTGCCGGTAAGGCTGAGGTAGATCGCCATAAGTCCCACCTGGCTGCTGTAGAGCATGAGAGACGACAGCTCGAGGCCTCTGTGGCTGAGCAGAGCCAGCGCATCCGGGAGGAGACTCTGGAGAAACAGCAGCTTACCACCCAGCTGGAACTGCGACGTGTGCAGTTAGTTAGCCTTACTAGTGAGTTGAATGTACCCTGTTTCACAATCAGTGAAATAAGGTGACTGGTTAAAGCGTAGTCTGATGAAAGTTTAAAGATGCTGTTCAGCTGATTAATGATGATTCTGTTGACAGTAATGTTTAAGTGATCTGTGGTTAACACAAATCTGCCATTTCTCTTGTTATTCATTCCCTTTAAAGAAAACTGTGTAATTAACCAAATTGTGGTTTAGGAGAATTGTTTACACCCTTACTGTCTGTGACATGCAGTTTGTCTCACACTATGCAATAGAATATCTTAAAAAAGGCTTTAGGTTTTGTAAGAGAGGCATTCCACTCAGACACTCAGACTTTGAGGAGAATTTAGCAAAAGCATTGTAATCTTGGTAAGAGTCTGATTTCCAGGGAGAAAAAAAGCTGTTTAAAAACTTCTCTTTGGGAAAAGCCAGCAAATAGATTAAAGTTATTACAGTTACATTCAGGTGTTAACCAATGAAATTGAATTTAATTTAGATAACACTCAAAAATACCTTCATAGTAAGCACAGAGAAGTGTTTGAAGTTTTGTGCTTGATTACCTTGAATGATAGACCCTGACTCTGTTCTGTTACTGAGTGGAGACATGGATAGTTATTTATGTGTTTGTTTGTTTTTATCTTTCATTTTAAGAGGAATTCCTGTTGAAATTAAATCTCTTTTACCAGGGTGACCTTGTTCCCTTGCCCTCATTACAGTACTAACCTAAGTATCAGTGTCCAGGTTAATATAGACATGTCTGAAATGTGCTGCCTAGAATAGTAAGCTGGCAAAGTACATTTTTACTGTATTCAGGGTTTTCCTGCACATATCAACGACCCTCACTGAAGACAGCTTAATTTTCTCAATTTTAAAACACATTATTTCTTATCAAATGGACAACAACGACAGGAGAATGCAAAACGTTTTGTTAAGTGTAAGAACACTGTGTAAACCCTGTATAACATAAGCTAAGCATCCATCTTTGGGTCGTCTGATACCTCTAATCAATAAACTGCTGAAGTCAAGCCTTCCATTTACCAGGAATTACTGTGTAGACCATGGAGGCGTTTCTCGAAAAACTTTAGCTCTCCTGGCTTTTAGTCTAATCAAATTATCTTCTTGTCCTGCTGTGTTAAGAAAGCAAAGAATTATGTTTGGTATGTTTATACTGTTAACCAAGCCCTTCTGTTGTGGTGTGTGTTTGCTTATGTGTTACCGTCTATTTCTCTCTCTGGACGTAACACGTGTTTGTCCGGGCACGATTTCAGAGGAGCACAAGGAGCTGCAACGGCTGCACAGCTGTAAGAACGAGGAGCATGAGGGTGTGGTGCTGAATCTTCAGAGTCAGATAAGGAACGCCCACGATGAGCTAGATCAGATCCAGAGCACCTTGGGGACCCTCAAAGGGGCTGACAGACATGGTTTGATCAATGTTTATAATTTAAAATGCAACTTAATTAAAAGTCTTCATGAACAAATAAAACTCTGAGGAACTGCTTGTGATTTTCATATATATTTGGTCAGGTGCACAGATTACAGTGAAGTACTTTCACGTTAGCGACCTTTAGTATCACAGAGACATTTTGCATTTCAGAGAACAAAAAATTTAATATTAGTGAAATGTATTCAATTCACTTTCTGACCTCCTGTGCTTCATTTCAGTCTGAGAGATGTAATCTGTAATTCCCTACCCTGTAATCCATCCTAAAGAAGAGCTCTGTGATTATTTATGTTGCCATCTTTCTGTCCCATGGTTTGACTCCACTTCAGGCCTCCAGGTAGCCTTGGACATGCAGAAGGAGATCACTGGCAGGAGAGAGCAGGTGGACTTGATGCAGAGCAAAATTCAACATCTGGAGGAGAAAGTGGAGAAGCTGCATCACGTGAGCTTTTACCATGTTAACTTTTGACAAGTTAGCTCTTGATGACATAGCAGTCAAAATGTCTTAAGCAGTAGTCTTCAAATATGCAACACTATACAACTGTTTTTTTGGGGGGGGTTTTGTTGCTTTTTTGGCAGTTAATTTTTCATACTTTTTCCAGTTCTTCACATTCATCTGAAGTGAGATAGGCATTACTCCATGTTCTCTTCTTGTCCAGGAGAAAGACTGCCAGAACTTGGAGACCGAGCGTCAGCTCCAGGAACTAACCTTCGTCAGGGAGGAGAAGAGACAACTTGCTAACGAGCTGGAGGTGCTTCGATCCAAAGATCAGCAGTTAACAGATAGGATCAGTGAGCTGGAGGCAATCCTTCACAAGGTGGCATTCATTTACACTTCATTTTAGTCATGACACAATTTTTGACACCTGCAATTTTTAGAAGCGTGAATATGTTGGTGACTGCCTGAAACATGCAGAGGTTTGAGTGTAAGCAGTGTGCGGTGAAGAATAAATGTTTTAAAATACACTTTCTCCTCAGGGGGTAACTGTTTTCTTTTTTAACAGTTTCCCCTGTTTGCTTTTTTTTCCTTTGCTGACACTGTTTAATAAAATCATAAAATGCTCTTTACTCTTCTAATTATGGCCTGAACTTTACTGGACCATTGTAACACCTTGATTCTTTTCTTTTCGGCCATCCTGATGTAGATTTGCTGCTGTGCTTGTGATCATTGTCCTGTTCCGTGACACAGTTACGGCCAAGCGTCAGCTGACACATATATGACCACATATTTGATTTTAGAATACTTTAACATACAGAGGAGTTCATGGTCGACTTAATGACTACAGGTCCCATGGCTGCAAAACAAGCCCATTTCATCCCTTTGACTTGGCATGAAGTATTTAAGCTGATAATGCTCTGTTTGGTTTTGTGGCTGTGCATTATGGCCAAATGTTTCCACTTTGACTTTGAAGAACATCGTTCTAGAGGTCCTGTGGTTTGTTCAGATTTCACTTAAGCTGTGTAGCCTGTTCTTTTTAGAGAGAGAGGAAGCTTTCTCCTGGAAACCCTTCCAAGCAAGCCATACTTGTTCAGCTTTCTTCAATAGTCATGCACCGGAACATTTAACATGCTAACTGGCCTGTAGAGTTGGAGAGGTAGCTTTTGGGTTTTTTCCTAATTCTCTGAGCAATGCGCAGTCTGATGTTGCTGGGGTATCCATTCATGGGACGATTTTGGCATTGTGTTAATTAAACAGCTGAATGCACCAGACCAAGCTGCCAAAATTCTGGTTTTATACAGGTGTTCAAGTCTGATGATTAGAAAATCCAGTGCATTTTGATTAGTAGCACCTGGCTGACTCTTATGGAAGCAGTACATAATCTTCCCCATTTACATGATGGGCCCACATGCTTCTGTTAATGTTCATTATCCTTTTTAAATAAAAATTAATTAAAAGATTCTACAATTGGTAGCATCATACTTTCCTGTTTCCCAAAGAATAATTGTGTTCCTTTTGAATTAAAAGTTCAAAATTTTATAGAGACAAGTATAAAAAGGAACTTTGTCAGTCCTCTTGTATCTCTGTTTGTGTCCCAGTGTGACCGCAGTTTCTTTTTGTATTTCAAAAGATGTCGGAGAGCTTTGCAAACTGTCAGGATTTTATCCAGCTGCGGGAGCAGGAATATTTCCGCTTAAAACTCCACCATGCCCTCCACTTGAAGGTAAAGCTGTTCTACATAATTAATAGGACAGAGCTTTTTTATAATCAAGAATATGCTGTATTCTATGTCTGTGTATAGAAAAAAACACAATAAGTGCTCAATGCTAAGGTTCTCAGCTGTGTGTTAGGCTAGGCTATAATTTTTAAATATTGCACATCTTTCAGTGGGAGACATGACCACATTTGTTTTCTGTAGGAGCTCCAAGGTCAAAATCTGCACACAGCTCTGAAAGTGTGTCCACCTGATCTGGACTCCCTGATCCCATCTGCACACACTGCTCCACCTTCCTCCCAGCATGCCTTCAACGCCAAGATCAAGGTACAGTGAGAAACTCCCTATATCTCGCCTATCCCTCCTGCTTTCAGTCTGTCAAGTGCTTGTGTGAATCATTTTATTTGGCTGTACAGACACGAGACATCTGCTCAGCCTTTGAATTGCATTCCTGGAGCTGGGAAAGAAAACAGACTGTAAATAATTTCAACACAGGGTTGAAATGCTATTTGTGTTGGACTGCGGAGACAGTTTTATGTGTTTTTATTGATTTAATTCAGATAAAAGAAGACTGTCCCATATATTTTGATTTCACTGTTAAAAATGAACATTTTAATAAATATATTACCAAATATCACTTCATTTACATTGTCATGCACATCTTTTTGGCTGCTGAAGTCAAGGAGGCAGCTGGAGAGCCCCACTTGTGAGCTCAGATCTCTTGACAAAATCCTGAGAGGAGGGATTTTGGAGAACCCTGGACCACACACCGATAACAGCACCACTGGCAGCAGCTTCCACAGGAGGAGGTCTGCACCAGAGAGAGTACACAGAACCGCATTGTACGTCTGGCTCAGTTCCCACACACCCCAAGCATTAGCTTTATTCTTAGGCCGACTTAGGTCACATATGGAAATCATGTGATATTTCTAAGTGAGCAAGAAATCATAGATGAGCCCTACGTGGTGAGTGCTTTCACTGACCACACAGTTTCAAAGTCTATGTTGTAATATAAAATGTAAAAAAATTGCCTTTTATCATTCAAATGCTTGTATGTACCCAAATTTCTGCTGTACTCTCATACGCTCTTGTTATATCTCACTTTACCCATATTGTAATATTTCTTTTGTCTGTGACGCAGAACTGATCATTGCGATACTGGCTACAAACTGAGGAGAAATACCTTCAGCAGGTAGGGAAAGTGCCCCTTGTTTTTGTTTTTCTAAATATTTTGCATGACTTTGTGAGTGTGACTTGCCCTAAGGCTGTGAGATGATCCCACCATATAGCCATGTGACCTGTTACCTCTCATGAAAGGTCCTGCAGTGTGCTACAGGCCTGTAAAGCAATGTAATGAATCTCTGTTTGCACACACACTGTGTACAGCGAGCTATGTTTCCTGAAGACAGCTGAACCAGATGAGAAAATAATCAAGTCCTTCAGTCAGAGTGAGTTTCATAAGCAGTTTTTATTTAATATATCTAATTTCTTATTACTAAGCATTAATTTATTTTATTTTAATTTAATTTTAGACCTGCAACAGTTTCTTGTCACTATTAATTGGTCTTGGTTGTTGTTTGGTTAAATACGCAGGTTTTTTTAAGTTACTGAACAAGAAAATCATCAAGAAAATATTTAATAGATAGTTTAATAGATAACTCTAGATAATGCAAGATAGAGCAGTTTAATAAAATAAGATTTGGTTTAAATCTGTAACAGACACTCTGCTTTTTAGGCAATTTTATATTAATACCAGAGACTGCAGTGAGGGATACTTCCTCACCACCGCTACTCTCACTGGGTCGCAGGTCACCAGTCCACTCTCTCCTGACCTCTGACCCCAACAACTAACAGAGACACGTCAAAATGCTTCTGAACCCCTCTTCTTTTATCAGTAAGTTCTTAAAGTTCTTAATGATCACAACTGAGCAAAACTGAGGTCATTCAGACAGTAGTCAGGAACAAACCAAACTGATTTGAACACTTTTACTTTGAAAACTGTTTCCTGCTGTTGATGATAGTTACAGTTACATTGTTTTAAAAAACATGTTACAAGCATTGTTCACTCTACATCGATATATGAGTCAACTGTTTGTACAGATTGAGTCATTTATAGTTTATTCTTTTACTGGAGAGATCAAGGCAACCATTTCAGAGTCTTTGAATGTGTAGGAAAGGCTGAATAACATCAACAAGAAGAGTCATGTAGTTAAAGGTAAGTCAGTAACAGATGAAAAGACTTTTAGGTGTGACAGCAGCTGAAATCCAGTTCTGCGTTAAAGGCTATTACACTTGTCCTTTAGCATCTCACAGCATCTCATGCTTAACATTCCATTGTGTTTCTGATTGATCATAATCTGTCAAATATCATACCTTTATGTTTTTTTCTTTTTTGTCTTACAGATGCCTCATTTTTCAAAGGTCACAAGAATGAACTCTGACAGCAGAAAGTTTTGAAAAAACAAGAATTTCACTCACATGTACTGTACCAGTGTACCTCCACATGTGATGTGACAATAAAAGTGATTTGATTTGATTGATTTGAAAAAACAATCGGCTGTATTATCATGTTTAAATAAAGTGCTTGAAAAATGTGAAGTCTCTTAATAATTATTTTATTCATAGCATAGATTTATAATAAATTTACAATAAAAGCTGTGATTCAAGTAGTTGGGACACATGCTGCCCATACAGTACATCTAGTACAGTTCCGGCTGCTTTTAGGGACTCTGGAAATCTTCTGCCATCCTTTGTTTATAAGCACTACTTAATTATCCATATTTCCTTTATATGATAACAAATATACACACCTTTTGTTATTGATCTTTATCTTACTCTTCAAAAAAAGGAGATTCTTTAGAAATAAAGTCATACTTAAACACCCTTGTCCTTTGTATCCTCTTGAGCTTTTTCCATATACAAACGATGTGGACCTACCACACAGAGGTCTTTAAATCCAAATATTTTGTATCCTCTTCACTCTTGATGGTTTGTGTTACTTGCCATGAAACCAGCTGTTTGTTACGTTAGACGGGAAAGGACGATGGGTTTTCTTGAGATTTGTGCCAGATCCAAGTCCCCATTCTATCTCTTGTTTACATTTTAGTTCAGCTACTTGGACCTGTTGCCAGACTCTTGAATTTGTTTATTTTTGCACATAACTGTTTTTTTCCTCCCCAAGTAAAAGATATCAAAATTTATATTTCACTTATATTTGTGATCTGTACTGAATTTTGTTCTTGCTTTGGAAATATGAATAGCCTTCCTGGTTGGGATTTTATACAAAAACCTGAGAAGTTGCTGTGTGCTTGAATGGGCACAATTGGTGGCAAACAGACTTGAAGGAGGAGCACCATCAGAAGCATTCATCCTGCAAAAGTCAAACATAAGTATCATGTCATTATAATAGTTATTTTGTAACTTCTGCGAAACAGTAATGTGCTCTCTTGTTAGTTTGTTATCTCAAACTGAAAAGTTTGAGATAACAAACCAGGAAGGCAGACTATCTCCTGAAAACTATACTTTGATGTCCTTAATTGTGTTCAGTTTTACTGAGACCAACTGGTCTCTCTTGATACTCTTTATATGTGTTTTTTTATTATATAGAAGGGTTTCTTGGAGTTGGATTTTGGACATCGTGACTTCTCTGCATTTAAGCAGAGAAGTCATGTTGGGCATTACTAAAATAGCCAGGTATTTCTAAGCTGCGTGTGTACCTACATTTTAAGTTTGGCTGTTTCCTGTTTTGACCTCCTCTGCGAGGTCTTCTGAAGGTGCAGGAAGTGCAGAGGCATTGCTCACACTCAAATCTGGGTCCAAAACAGCCACCACCCGATTAAATAACTAGAGAACAATAAGACCATGTAAATATGTTTTAACACAGTGTGAAGGTATTTGCCTTCATTCAGGCATCATTTATCTGCCTAACCTGAAGCTATGTCATTCTGGCATAGAGGAGCTTACTTCAGGAGTCAGGTGATCCTTATAGTGAGGGTACATAGCCAGAGGGTGCTGCTTGAGTTTTTCCTCTACAGAAGCGACATACGTACTGCGAATCTGCTTCTGGATCATCTGCTTTGAGAAGCAGGCATGCTCTTTAGAGATGCTCTTTCTAGGCGTTTGACTGGAGTTGTGCTCTTGAGTCCCCGGGAAAATAAGAGGTGAGACTCCTGTGTAGACCCCAGGTGTCACTGATGAGCAGAGACTGGTGTTTGTGAAACGCCAACACCTGATAGATGACAGCTTGTTATCCGGGGCTTTAAGATACTTTGCTTGCAACCTTTCCCTGTACCTGGGGATTTAGAGAAACGTAAAAACTTTGTGAAACAACATGAATACAACCCAGTAAAAGCGAATTTGTGTTGTTCAGAGAAACAAAAGCAGATATATCAAAGCAGACACTCATTGTGCATTTCCTGTTGAACAACACAGATATTTTTCTAGAAGCTGTTTTTCATATTCTGTTAAGAAGAAGGTTGAAAATGTGCAATTTATATATATCACAACAGCAGTTGTGACAGAAGTGTTTGCCCCTTTCCTATTTTTTTGTATGTTTGTCACAATTAAATGTTTCAAATCATAGAATTTAAATATTGGACAAAGATAGCACAAGTAAACACAAAATGCAGTTTCTAAATCGCGGTGTTTATCATTAACCTCCTATGACCTGGTGTCCACATAGGTGGACATCACATTTTGGGTTGTCTAGAACAAAATACTAAATTTTGCTCTACAAGGGCCTGATATCCACTTACAAGGACATTATACTGCCAATGTCCTATCGAAATTTAAAGCGAATGTCCTCATATGTGGATCTTATTTTTCTCAGAAACAAAAATCAGGTAAAAAAAAAAAAAATTCGCGTAACTCTTTGTTTTTATATTCATCAGGTCCCAGTCAGCCCAAATAGCAAAGAGAAATTAAAGTCAAAGTCCTGACCTGAATGCAACTGAGATACTGTAGCATGACCTTAAAAAGGCGGTTCATGCTTGAAAACCCTCCATCATGGCTGAATTACAACAATTCTGCAGAGATAAGTGGGCCAAAATTCCTTCTCAGTGCTGAAAAAGACTCTTTCACAGTTGTTGCTGCTAAGTTGGCCCAACCAGTTACTAGATTTGGGGGGCATGTAGGTTTAGATATTGTTTTCTCCCTTAATACTGTCATTCAGAAATTGAATATTTTAATTACGGTACTTGTGTTGTCTTTGTCTAATATTTAAATATTTTGGATAATTTGAAACATTTTTGTGTGACAAACATACAAAAAATAGGAAATCAGGAAGTGATGGTGGAGAGGAAGATGCTCTTTTTAACAGGAAGAAACATCAAGCAGAAGGAGGAAGTGAATGGAAAGACACAATGTATAAAACACTCTCATAGTTTATGAGAGAATGCTGTAGTGGGAGTGGAGAATAAAAGACATGCAGTGCATCGTGGGAAATCTCCCAGCAGCCTGACTGTATAGAAGCCTAACTAAGGCATGGTTCAGACTCACTTAATCTAGCCCTACCTATAAGCTTTAAAACAAAAACTAAAAGTAGGTAACGTCTGTCTCCTGATCATAGACAGCTCGTTCCACAGGAAAGGAGCGTGGCAAGTGAAGGCTCTGCCTCCCATTCTACTTTTAGGAGCTTTTCTAAAGTTTGGTAATGTGAAGTCTTTAATATGTCATGGAGCCTGGTCCTTCAGGAATGAAACTTTTTTTTTTTTTAATTAAAGTGTCTCATCATGTAAGCAGACACTTTTTGTGTATTTGAAAAGGTAACATGCTTCTGCTTCACATACTTGCACTCTGTTCTCTGAGTTGTCTTTATATTTACCTCTGCCAGCTAGACACTTATGTAGTCTGTACTAACTCCCATGTCCTTCTTTATCTGCTCAAATGATAAAATGGTTTATTTTTTAAAAAGGCTTGATAGTTTATTTATTTATTTAATTATTATTATTATTTGCTGGAATGGAATTCAACAAAATGTTCTTGTGTTTAGACTTTTTGATACTGCAAAAACATTCTCCTACATGAACACCCTTATCTGTCTTTCCAAACTTTTGGCAGTAGCAATATCATATTTTGTAGCATAGCGCAGTTTAAAGCAAGTTCAAGTTTCAGATTCTTACTGAGGGAAATTGGAGTAGTCTGGTGTATGACTTTTACCAGTTTCAGATATATTATGCTACAGTCTGCAAAGAAAGCAATGTTTACTTCTGGTAGTGTGACCTTTATAAGCTTTCCAAGGGTATTATTAGTTGTATGACAACTGTATTCATCACCTTTGTTAACTAAGAGTCTCCTTGGTTGTTCAGATCTTTATGAAAAATTCAGGTGAGGAGTGTCCGAGTTAATGTGCCATAACATTTGCATGATGTCTACAGAGACAATATATGCGAAAATCTATCAACAAAGACGGTGTTAGTATATCTTGTTGGGGATTAAAAATCTTATTTTGGGACATAGCCAGCAAACTTTTCAAGCACTCTCTATCTAACTTGAAAAAATGTTATTGTTTATTTATTAATTCTTGTGGCATGCCAGCATTTAATCCTTTTACCCGCTTAAGAACAGTGGCATTATATTTTGTTATTTGTGTTTCTCTAGTTCCCTTAGATTACCTGCAGACTGGTGTTGTCTTATTATTTATTCTGTACTGTGTTCTCAATCTCAGAGATATTGAAATTCTTAACCAGGGTAAAGCGTCCAGCTGTGTCGCCTCTCTCTCAGAAGCATAATGGCATACATCAACCCCCCCCACTTACATGCACATCTCTCATCCTTTAGAATATAAATAAAGATATAAATAAAGCAGCTCAGTGACAATTTTAAATAGCACTCTTTCCATGTGTGCGGTGATGTAGAGTACCATGTTTGTCTTCTCTAGTCCTGCCTCTCCCTTTTCCTCTTCCTCATCTGAATTCTATGTATTTCTCAAGTCTCCTCATCCCTGCCCTCATACTTGTTCAGGTTAGGTGGGCAAACACAGGAAGTAGGTCTAAGAGGCAGCATCAGTGATGGTGAACAATATGTGGACATCATATTTTGGGTTGTCTAGACCAAAATACAAAATTTTGCTCTACAAGGACCTGATATCCACTTACAAGGACCGTATACTGCTACTGTTCTATCAAAATTTAAAACGAATGTCCTCATATGTGGATCAAATTTTTCTCAGATACAAAATCAGGTTAAAAAAGAATCTGGTAATTCTTTGTTTTTACATTCATCAGGTCCCAATCAACCCAAATAGCAAAGAGAAATTAGGAGGTTAAACCAGTGCAATGGTCTGAAAAGTAAAAATGAAATAGGTATTAGAAATGCACACATAAAATACTGCCAATAATACAACTAGGAAAAATGCTCTTTGAAGCAAATTGTCCCTCAAGCGTAGAAGCAAAATATGAGTAGGAAATTAGTATTTTATGTAACTGTCCTATTGTAGCCATTTTATAATATTATATTTTATTGTTGAACCTATGTGAGATGGAGTTAAATTCATTAGATAAGCCCTTATGTTACTTATACGGTGTTTTATACGCATAAGGTTACTCAGCATATAAATTAACTGGAGCATGCAGGCCTGCTGCACTGCAATACAACATTAGCATAAAGCTGAAATAATTTTACTTGTAGATGAGTAAATGCATTTATTGCTGTTTGCCAGAAATAAAGCAGTCTGAAAGGGGATGTTATGTATTAGTTCGATTTCTATTTACAAGTAACATTAGTTAACACTATTACATTACAAGTACATATTTTTAGACAGTGCAATGACACTTCTCTTAGCAGTGGTTAAAAAGGGCGAATGCAAATATTTTCTTGTAAATAAAAGAAAAAGTACAGTAAAAAAAAAATTAAGTGACTTACCAAGGAAAAACTGGTTGTTTGGTTTTAGACTCCATCTTCGTAAATATTATCTGTTAATGAGTTTTGGAAAACCCCACGAAAAACAAGCGTTACGTTTGCTGACTCGTGACGTTCGACGGCGGTTTGTTACTCAGTAACTATGGTAACAGCGGAAGCCGCAAAAACTCTAGTTAATTTGCTAAAACTGCTAATTTTCATATGAAAGGAACCCAGGTTAAAATAACTTTTGCTTTCATTATGTCTCCGCTGTGTCACATTTAAGGTGTACAGCAAACAAGTACCGACGAGTATTTGTTTATTTTACCGCCAAATCCAAATACCCAACCTATGTGTTTAATTTGCAGTGAGCGTGTTGCGGTGTTCAAAGGGAGGAGATCACAACTTTGTTCCCCAGTAGCAGGCAAAAAAAAGATAAAAATCAGAAACACTTGAATCACATTCTGGACAACAGCTTTATGGCCAATGTCTGCTTTCTGTACGACAGAAATAATAACTGAATAACCTAAATGTTTTACTACAGAGCCAAAACTGTCATTAACACTGTGTACATCTAAAGTCAAGCTTAACCTTCTTTTCGACTGAGTTGAGCAGAGGGTGCATTTTCCGACACTCCGCAAATGCATCTCATCACCGGCCCAAGTCGTGGATGTGATGACTGATTTCATAGCGAAGTTGAAAGAGAAGCTTTCTGGTCGGTTACATGGACTCGTGGTGTTGTAACAGTGGGGGGCTTTGCGGTGAGCCCTTCCACTGACGAGTTTTGGACTGATGTCAACACCCACCAGTTTCCTAACATTAAGAAAGTAGTAGTCGTCATGCTCGTTATGTTTGGGTCGACATACACATGTGAATCAAGCTTTTCACGTACAAACTCGATAAAAAAAAAGCAGCTGTCATTGTTCACTGATTGACAGTCCTCTTCACCATTGTCTTCAGTTTGCACTGACATCTTATAAGCCAAGTCGCTGCCTTATTCAGAAAAAGAAATGTCACTTGTCCCAGTAAGAATGCCAGTGTAACTAATCTACATATCAACATAATGTGGGTGTGTAACAAGCCATGCCTAATCAAAGGTGTTGATTTAAAACAAACCTATGTCCCCTCAGTGTGGATCAGTAGATGTTGTTTTCATATGTGCTACTGCAACTACAAAGTCAAACATATCTTTAGATACAACACACATCTCCAGTAGAGATAAGTTGCCTAAAATCCTTCTGTGTTTCCCAGGATACATTTGTACTTGACTCTTAAAGCATACTTTCCATATTTTTCTGCTAATGTGAGAAATTGTTCAGATTGTATAGAAATTAATGACAAAACCTGTTGTTTAGAAACATGGCTGTTGCTGCCGACTGCATTAAATCACATGTTGCTCCCTTCAGGCCTCATGAATTAGCTAATTAGCTCCAGTTTAGGTCCCCGGACTCTCCTGCTGTTTAAACATCAGGGAAAAGACTGCTGGGACAGAGAGACTTCTGTTTCCCCTCTTTGAGCTCTGATGATCCCTATTTATAGAAACAAACTGAGTTAGTAAGCTGTTCAAATGCAGTCAGTGAACTGTCTAATGCGCAGTTTCAGTTTTCTTTGCCAGCAACACAGTCCGCTTGAATGCAGCCATGTGACAGTGACACCAGAAACCTGCCTATGTTAAAATGTACACAGGTGCATACAGTACATGGCCCCTTTGCTGATGGAGCAGCACCTGGTGTGCTCATACTAAATTAAATTTGGTGCTGAAAGCAAGTACTTCTCCATAGACCTTTTGGCTGGAGCTATGTACCATCAGCTGATGGAAAAGGCAACCACTAGACTGGAACAAATTCTTAGCATTTAAAAACTGTGCTGGAATTTAAATGTCAGCAAGTATAGCGTTCAGTAAGACCAGTGTTGGAGCTGATACAGACTGTGAATGGGTTGTTTGTCACTTTAGACACGATGCATCAGCAGCAACACTGATCAGTAAGTGGTTGGTCATAAACATCTTATGCCTAGAGTTATAGCCGTAGGTAAAGTTTCACTTTTGCAACTCTGCTCCACCCAGAAGGTGTCCTAAAAGCTTTTTCTGCATACATCAGTCAGATTGAGTGGCATTCAGTGGACTGCAAAGGTCAAGTGTCAGGTCAGAGTGTCCTCTTCCTTCGTGCTTATGACCTGAGTTTTCTGTTGCATCAAGGGCGTAGATTTGGTTTTGGCATTGGTGGGGACGGACGATTCAACCACCGAACCCTGCCCTGTTTCTTTTTTTTTTCCTTTTCGTCTTTGCTTTTTGATAATAAAAAAAAAGGAGAAATATACTTGCCTACATATGCTATTCTACGTGCTTTTAAACCATTTAAAATTACAATTCATAGTTTTATATGTGAATTATATAATGTTAAGTTACTATTAAACAAATGACTAAGTATTTTATACTTTAGTTTACTTCAACCATATTTCATATAAATCAGATATCATACAAAAATAAAAATAGCTTAAAATACAGTCATGACAATAAAAGAATATGACTTTAAGGACTTAACAACATTACTTCAGTTATATTACACCAACATCTCTGATACATTAGCACTAAGGGAACACTGAATGACCTGGTGGTTTTTGTCCATAAAACTACTCATCTAAGATTACCACAAAGTAAAAGATCTCTTAGCAAAATTATGCAACGTTTTAGGCACACTATTGCCCCTATCAAGTCAGTGAGCTGGGGTGTTTTACTCTAAACATGAACTACTGTTACAGCAACAGACATGGACTACTGGTGTCCCATACAACAACTCAATGTCCACTATGTGAAGGAGCCAAACACATGCCTTCTCCTCTCATTAACTGAGATAAACTGCTGGCATATTTGTTTTACATCTATACTGTCCAGTCTCTCCTGGTGCACATGGTAACACGTTATTCATGGTTACATACAATTTTAGACTGATGTGGGCCAAAGCCTAAAACGATGTGCCGGAAGTTTGCTGTTCTCCCCGGTTCAGATATTTGAAGTTTGCACAGCTACATTCTCGCCTGAAAATTTTTTAAAGTTTATTTTGCAACCCAGAAAGAGTAATAAGAGGGGCACTGAAAAACGGGAGGGTTGGCATGTATTGCCTGTAACGTTATTATGATGGACAGGTTTTATGAGTGAACTTGACTTTAAGTGACTTACAGGTTTCTTTGAAAAATACTTTCTTATATCCAGGTTCTTTTTGCTGCCATCCTCCTCCCCTGCTCGCAGCGCAGGATTGCCGCTGCTAAAACTAAACAGAGCTCCCTGAAAGGCACAGCCAATCACATTGGCCATATTTGTCACATGATATAGGACTCCAGTAGAGAACGTAATTTAACTCTTTCTGCACCGCTGGGTGAATGAGACGTTGACAGATCGCCTTTTTTTTTTTTTTAATTTCTATCTGTTTTCTTTTTCTTTACTCGAAGAGATTAAATTATTGGTGGGGACATGTCCCTTCCGTCCATGCCAAATCTACGCCCTTGTGTTGCATACAACAAAATTGTCACCCTTACTAATTTTTAGCATAGTTGTTGACTTTTGAACTTTCCAGTTTGTGTGTGGCATCACTGTGACACTGACAGCTTTGACCTGCTGTTGGCATTTACCTAAAATGTGTTTTTTACTTTTGTCTGTAAGTGCAACCAAGCTAACTGTAGTTGGCATCAGAATATTTTCCATGTTCCTATCTCAGACTTGAAGCACTACCTGTCTGTCTCAAGGGCAGGAAAATTCAGTCATCTCTGCCTTTTTAGGCTGCCTTTTACTTCTTTGAAAGTTTTATGTCTTATTTAGTTTCTAGTGCTGCTTTTAGGGGCTGCAAAGTCACTGAATACTGATTTCTTTCTTTCTTTCTTTCTTTCTTTCTTTCTTTCTTTCTTTCTTTCTTTCTTTCTTAACTGGGAACATATTTTCTTGTTTAATCTTTTGCCGGCAGTGAGGAAATTCTTGAAACCATATGCACTCTAAGTTTTACATGCTGCACCTTTATTCTCCAGAAGAATTTCCTTCCCATGCACTCGAACTTATCAAGTTGTTTGACAATGACCAATTGCACTGGCGTGAGTGGACATTGTCTGCAAAGAGCTCTCTAAATGGTTGGACGGAGATGGCCTGACTTTAGAAAGTTCAGCCCCATTTGGAAAAAAAACAAAACGTCTTGGAGCAAACACTGGGATGTGGACCAGTGTGTCTACAGTATTTACACATTCAATCTTTAAGATACTGTGTGTGCTGTGATCTGTGAAAGAGTCATTTGTTATTACATTACTGAAACAAATCCTACTTTCATAAATTTATCTATAAACAAATTCCAATACAATGGTGAAGTAATAATTCAGATGAATTGCTTAATTTTCTTTATTTTTTGGGAGGAGGGGGGTTATCTTGGCCAGATATGTCAAAAGTAAAAAGAACTGATTTTATTATTTGTTCGATTGCATGCATTTATATTTATTTTGTTTATTGCACAAATGCACAATAAAATAAAATTTAAAAAACAACAGGTCAACATTAACTTTCCTCCAGAGAGTTTCTATCTTTCATCAACGGGAATCGGAAAAGTACAATTGAGGGAAACTATTACAATAAATAGGAAATGTTGTTGTTTACAGTGAAATCAGAGGGGTTGCCAGCATGCTGGCTTTCCAGTTATAAAGTCTTTGCTGCCAATTTTAACAATGTTTTACAGCCTTTAGGATGTTGAGCAACCGTACAAAACAATACACCAAAGAGGATGTGCAAACCTCCCAACATGCTCTTTGTAAGGAGTACAATACATCTGTTGCACGATAGGTCATCGCTCATCTTCAGGGTCCTGTGGTCAAGGTCCTGTCAGCCTTTGAGGGAGTGAATTTCTCTGAACTTTACTCACACTTTGTCATATAACCACCTCCACATCTAAAGTAATGCTTTTAAAGCAGTGGTTACTGCTTTTTAATGGGAAAAAAACACTGACCATGCTATTTTTCTATATAAATATTTTTGTATTCATTTTTATATTGTTTTTAATGACACCTGTTTCCAGTTAGGCTGTATCTAAGAGAATACATAATTCAGGGTGCAAATGACAGTTAGTTTCAGCATGGATAAACACTGGAATTCACTTTCCATAAGTTGCTAATAAATTCATAAATTCAGTCAATAAATTGTAATAGGACAATTATTCATCACAGTCCCAAATCGCAGAGAGGCATTAGCAAATTGCTGATCAACAAGCTGAAATAATAAATGTCCTTATATTAATCAAGTTGTTCATTTTGCCTGGTATTAAATAATTTCTTATCACCCCTACAAAACAACTATCATTTTCCGCTGCCTTTCCAAGCCATCCTGCAGTCCCGCAACTTTTACTGAGTGAAACAGATTGTGGGCTGGATTTGTCAGACTATGCCTAAAGCACAATGCATACATTGTTGCATGACTTTCCTCTAAAGCCCAGAGACTAAGCCGGGTCAACTCAGTATATGTTTAAACCAGGTGAAAACTCACTGATTATTTCTCAGCCATTGTGATGTAATGTGAGAGAAGCGCCACCTTGAATTCTTAAATTAACGCTCTGGAACAAAGAGTCACTGGCTCCAGTTAACAAAACACATTAAGCTGAATGGTGGGAAATTAGCCACACCTAGGCAGACAAAGAAATACTGTGGTCAGTCCATCACTTAAACTCAGATGAGTAAATAAACTATGGTAACATACCATGAGAACACGCATTCATACAGTGAGAAAGGAAGATTGTCTCTTAGGTTGCACTACCTAGTAAAGTAAAAGTACTTTCATTACATTTTTTTTAATTACTTTAAAAAAAAATGTAAAACTGCATTAATTTGTCACTTTTTAAGGTGGAGCTAGTCCTGTGGTTTTTAACCTAGAAGTGTGGCGCTCTTCAGAGACTCAAAAACTACTCACTTAATCAATAGACTATTGATGTTTGATTGGAATTGTGTTGCCTGACCTTTCCTGCTGTGAACATGAAATCTCATGAGAAGTTTAAATGAAACTGAGTCTTTGGTGGAATTGCTAAAGCTGTATACTCACCAGTATACACATTTAGGAACTACTAGGTCCATGTTGAACAGTATTTCTATCTGAAAAATAGTCGAGTCAGAGTATTAAGTTGCAGAAAGCACCTAAAATACTTCAAAATTGTGTGCTTTCACTGCTGTACAGGACATTGTCTTTGATCTCTGTGTTGCTTCTTCAGCAGTTATTGGATTTCTTCTCCGATTACCTAACATTTATTTTTCCTGATACAGCGCACTTTCAGTCACTGTGAGTCCGTACAAAGAGAACGAGGAATGGATGAAATAAATTTAGTGTTCAGTCCTCTTCCCATAGTACTTTATGGCTCTGTTTGCATTAAATTACCTCCAGTGAAATTTTCCCAGCACTCCTCACAAGACCCCATGCCCACAACTATGCCTGTATATCACGGCTCGAGCCTTACAAAGGCTGTCTCTGCCTCGCTAGTATCGTGACTTAATGTTTGGTACCAGGCTCCACTATGGTGCGGCCCTATGTCAGCTTATGTCAAGCAGTATTTACAGAAGGAGTTAATGGTGTTTCTGTTGTGGAGTTTTAAGGAGGGAGGTGCAGAATACAGATGATAAGATGTGCCTGGTGGATGGTGTGGTTGGTTTTTACTTTTTGAATCTACAGAAAGTACATCGTTTCTGTCAAGTAAAACTATACCGTGCTTCTATTTTTTTTAATAATTAAGAAAAGCTGCCTTCATTTTGTTTTATTACCAAGCAGCTTTAACATTGCCTGGGTTAACTAAACGGTTAACCATCTAACCATCTAAAAGCTCAAGTTATCTTTTTTTTTTTTTAAGATTATGTTTAAAGGGTGATGTAGACCATGCTGCTGTAGTGTTTAAGAAGTCCCTGATGGTTCTCACAGCGTAACAATGTTGTGTTTTTAAACAAACTGCCACAGCTTTGTTTACAGTTATTATAACGGAGTTTATCATTTTAGATTTGACATTTTACTCCATTCCAAATGAGTGTCTGGGGGATATTACTCCATCTTCTGAGAGGAAAACTGAAGATGAATAAAAACAAGGAAAGCAAATAAGATTCCTTTAAAATTCTTTCCAAACTCAAAATCACACTTTCTCAAATGTTGCATATGAAGCAAATTAAACCTAAAGTCTTTAGACCTTCAAGTATTCTAAAACATTTAGATTACTTGAACAGTTAAACTGTCATTTTACTCATGCTAGCATGACTAGTTTAGAGACTTCAGTGTATGGTAGACTGAAATATCCCAGCAATTTAATTAAGTTTACATTCGTGGCACCCATAGCATAAATAGCTTTGGTAATCTCCCCCAGTTTTCCTAGTTTTATTCGGTACAATATACTGACAACTACTGGTCCTCTGATTTCACATCAAGCTCAATCATCAAGTCACATTTCCATTTTTTTTTCCAATGTGTAATATCTGCAACATAACCAAAAGCATTTACATCAGCTCAATTCATCCATCCGCCCATTGTCTTAGCTGCTTATCAAGTTCAGGGTTGCAAGACGCAATAATTAGCACATAAAACCATACAAGGCTACCATACTGAACTAACAGGAACACAGTAAACGTCAGCATGTTAGCTAAAGTTATGAGGATGTTAGCATGCTGATGTTGGCATTTAGGACAGTCTTAGTTTTCCATTTACAACGGTCTTAGTTCAGACACACCTCTTTGTCCCTGTTTACACGTGAAGATATAACCTGCAGCTACTTTTGTGAAGTTGTGAGGGTGTTGGCTGTATTATTCGTACAGTGCTGCTGATGAATACACTGAAAATAAAATTCAGTCTAAAGACATGAATCATTGTTTGCATACCGCCTGTGTTATCTGACACCTTCTTTATCGGCTAAGATGTGTTTACAATTGGCCTGTGAACAAATATGAGACAGGATTTACTCTTCAGCGGTGCCCATACTTGCAATAGAACCACACTTAATAACAACTTTCTGTTCACAATATGAGACTAAACAGGGGCCAAAGAGTGACTGACTCTAAACTGACTGACTCATTATAATTGTTGGGCGTGTGAGGTTGGTGACCTGAAGTTGTTCCCAGGAAACAATGTGAAGTGAAGTCCCGTTTCACCATGTAATCACGGACCAAGCTGCCTCTGCAGAATGACAGATACGTTCATAGAAGACTTTCTTTTCCAAAGTCATGAATGGCCATTTGTTTAAAAATAATAGGGCTTGCTGTTCAACCACATTTGAACTTTAGCCATGTCTTCAAAGCACAAACCAAAAGCTATTGGTGTAGCCCTGTGGATTGGGGGGGGGGGGGGGGGGGGGGGGGGGGGCTCAAAAATGTGTCAGAATACAGTGAATGATCTATGTGGGCAACAGACACTAGTTTGAAGAACTTGTCTGAAATTATTTACCCTACAGATAAGAGGCTTCTTGTTGGGGCATGTATAAATAGTTTCCTTTATCTCACCATAAGCCCCATTATTTGCATAAAACAGTTTTTTGTCAGCTTTCAAAGTTTGATGTCTTCTGCCTCCAACAAGTCCAGCAAGAAAAAAAAAAGACATCAGTGTCGCTCTGCTGACCGAACATAAAAAGAGACCATTACAAAGGTTGAACTGTTTTACCCCGCTTCACCCTCCCAGCCTTTCTTTTGGCAGAAACAATGTTGCAGCATTACTTGTTATCCTTCCCCCCTGATGATTTTCTGTAGCATTTTTTACTCCGCTTGTTTGAACAGATGCTGCCCCCTCCTGTAGCCCCCATCCTCTGGGATTGCCATGAGGCTCAGCACAATGAGGTAACACTCAATTTCATTAATGGTGAGAGTCCGGTCCAGTAAGTTCCTTCCACTAACAAACATCAAACAATGTATATCTCTTCCTAAGAAAAACCTGTGCTCTTTTGTCCTGTTTTATTTATGAATGGATTATGAAAAAGGCCGCTGCATGACCTTGCTCACCTTACAGGCTGTCCATTACTGCATAGACAGCCTTTTATAGCAGGGTGAATCCTAACCTGTTGGCCACCGACCAAACATCAAATAACATCTAATCAATAACAAACAGATTACTCAAGAGATTGGATCTCTTTCACAGGGGTCATTCAGATTTCACATTTATTGCAGAGAAGAGCTGCAACCACTGGGATAAATTTGTGAATGGGTGATTGAGCTGGGAAGCAGAGTCAGATTTAGCCAGGTTTTTCTTTTTAATGTGTAAACTGGTGTCTGCACTGGTATCTCCTTTACAGCTGGTGTTGCCTGTAAATAAGGGTGATGGTGGCTCACACTGGCCAGTCCTGTTTCAGCCTCATGCTGTTTTCATACTAAAGAAATGTCATCTCTGACCTTTTCTGATTAAAAACATCATCACATTTCATACAGACTCTGCTAGCACAAGGTCCTGTGATCAGGAGATATTTTATTTTGTATTCTCACAATCAGTTATCATTGATTAATCATTTACCATTGTTGAATCTGTTGACAGTATAATCTTTTAATTACATCTGTGTTACTTTGAGCAAGTAATACACACTTGTTTTTCTCTTAAGAGTAGCAGTTGATGTCTATATAAGGGAAAACTTTGGGATAGGCGGGGAATTGTTATCATTTGAGATCATTTCCAGTAAAGATCCAACTGTGATGTCATAATGGCAATATAAGGAGACTGATGCTTCAGTTGATGAGAGGATTCGATTGCAAATTGTCTTTTCCCACACTTAGTGCACAGAGTGTGTAATAAAGATCACTATTTTTGACACCTACTTCGACTTGGGCTTGCTTTCTTCTCTTCCCTAACTCGAACGAACCTTAACAGTCCATTTTGAGAAGAACGTTGTAAAATACCAAAAGACAAACATTAGAAAAACTACAGAAAACTTCAGGAAAACGTTGAGAAGAATCTTATTTTCACGAATTTCATCTGGTCATAACACATGGCTGAAAGTTTAACATATTTAAAGTGAGATTAGTCAACCCTCCTGGCATTGTTTTGCAACAAGTGCTACCTGTTTATCTCTGTCCCTACTTCCAGGACTAATTCATACATACATACAGAATCAGCATTCACATGAACAGATGTCATGTAAATACATGTACAGCAGTAGAAAAGGGTTTTAAAGTGCTGACCCAAATTATTCAAGTGCAGCTGCAAAGTTCATGGCCCTGGAAAGTGATCAGTGTCCCCACAAATGTCATCATATTTTGAATGTTTAAAAATAGTAATTGGTGCAAAGCCCTGCATACTTAAAAACAACATGACCTTGTGTAAAACCAACTAAAAATGTATTCTGTAAAATACCAGTACATGTAGTGTGCCTTTACTGGAAGGAGCTTACTGAGAAAATAGGCCTTCAGGGCCTTTTGATGAAAAGTTGCTCAATTACCCTGTTTGTGGAACTGCACACACGTAAGCATAAGTATAATGTCATGGTCCCCTTACATTCCTGTTCAGAGAAAAAGGGTGTGACAATAAACTTCACATGTACGAGGCTGATCACAGAGTGTAAACAGTACTACATTAGGTAAATAGCAAGAGAGCATGCCAGGACAGCTTCTCATGATGGGTGGTTATCGAGCTCTAACATCTTAACTGTTAGAACAAGCATGAAGTGGGCCTGCACATTTATAAAATGGGCAATAATCCATTATGCATCAAGAAGGAGGTATGAAGAAATAACTCTTTAATTTTTTACTTCCACACAGCTATTTTTTCAAACATTTTATTACTTTTAATTAGTTAAACTACACAAATAAACTTACAAACAAGGAACTTCAGGGAACACATTTTTAAATCATTAAAAAAAAAAAAACTTGTATAGTCCTGGTGTTGTTATGTTTAATGAAACATGTCTACAAACAAAAAATACCAAACAAAACTGATGTGTTTCCTCGGGAAGTTAAAACTGACAATGGCTTGCATGCCAGTCATTTTAATTGTTCGTTTTCAAGTCTCTATATATAGATATATAACTTACAAGAAGAACCTCAGACAAAAAACAATATGAATCCAGGAAGCTCCTACTCAAATAATTTCCCAACTACACAAATACACTGATCTATTTAGATGCCCCAGTGTGTGTGAAATCAAGGCTTTACAGCTCTTGCACATCCGCATGTAACTAAACCAAACATTATTCATTGTTTTGTTTTAAAAACAGCTGTACTTTCCTGTACGTGCTCTATAAAGGTCATTCATACGTGCTTTTAGTGTAGTTAATAAAGTAAAAACATAAATTTTTCAACACGATCTGTTTTTGCTTGTATACAAGACCTAAAATATTACACTTTTGCCGGTATTCAATCGTACTTTGCCTCACGATAACTGTGCAATACAAGCAATAAATCTTCCACATTCTTCTTGTTCTCCACAGCATCATGCGTGGGCTCAGCCGTGTCCTCACAAGCCGCTGAGAATCCACTTTCCTCCCGGCGGAGAGCGTCACATCGTCCGGTTCCCCCTTTATAGAAGCCCCGCCCAGAAATCAGTCGATGAATTCAACATCGTACTCACCAGCGTCTGACCAATCAGCGCCTCGAGGGGGTGGTCTCGAGACGGTGGTCCGGGAGGACGATAACCAATGAAAACGTGTGCTGGTCGGACAAAGGGCTCGCGTCAACAATCGTTGGTTGCTTGAATGGGACATTATTCATGTCCACGCGGTTCGTATTTAAGGAGGTAAGATGAGGCGAGCTAGCGGTTTCCGTATAAAAAGTAACGGGTCCTAGCTGTCTGCACAGTTGATGTGATGTGCCACGAAGCGAGCTGAAGGTGTTTCCTTCCCAACGTCACTTTTCCCAAAAACGGTTACCGCCAGTATGTGCGGTGCAGCTCGGTCCCAGTAAGCTTGTTAAAAAGTCACCGGGTGTCACACTACCGGCGGCGTGTGGATGTGCACGCTGCTGCCAAATCATTCATAACCCTGGTAGCACTGGGTGTACTACTGCCAGCTCGTGTTTCACTGTGACTTAAAATATAATCACAGTTGTTAAGCATTAACTCAAAGACAAGCTGTCTGGGGTCATCTGGCTACAACAAAAGCAAACAAAGTGCGCAAAGACGCACAAAAAAAATCGATATATAGAGAAATATAAAAACATAAAAAAGAAAGACAAAATAGACTGTTTTTGGTGTGTACGTGTTTTGCTGTGTTTTTATGTGACTTCGGTCTTGTAAGAAAAACATCATCACCGCCGTTTCTTTCTCTTTGCACACGCCCACCGCCCCTGCAGCCTACCCAAACGACGCTGTTCGCCTGTCGCCTGACCGGGTACATTAATACGTAGAGCAAGGGGAGGAGGAGGTCAGCTCCTTTTCTGTGTCCCGGTGTACCGAGAGCTGCCGTTTCATTTCATCACCGCCTCCGAGCAGCTCCGTTTTCTCTCTTTCTAGGTACCAGATTTTAGTAGTATCTGGTATTTTAATGAAGAAGTGCCAACATTTTTGATACATATTTCCACCTCGCCTCTGCCTGACTGGAGCTCACGCCGGAGCCGTTAAGAGAGAAGTTTAAACCCTAGCTGCTGCTCAGGAGACTGGGGTTACACCGTCCCACACCTCCCCTTCGCCGTCTCTAGTTGAAGATTTTTGGAGAATACCGTCCAAAAGTTTTCGTTTCTTTTTTTTCCTGTGTGCCAAGAGGACAGCAAAAGACGCCCGGCAGCATGACTCGGAGATCCTGTGCCATTTACGCCACCGGCTTCATCTGCGCTCATCTCCTGATAGTGGGAATCGCCCTGGTCGTGGCTCAAGTCTTCCAAACCATGATCCACAGCCGCTTAAAAAAGGTGAGTTGAATCTCTTAAAAAAGAAGATTTCTTTACGTTTTCGGTTCATTTGCCACTCTTCACATATGTCACACACGAGGGGTTCAAATGTTAGCGTTTCGTCTGCAGTAGCCAATCATGCACCTACAGCATCTCACCTGTGATGGCACATGCAGGGTCACACGACCGAGTAAATTGTATAGATTTAACTGTTCACGTTATTATGGGCTGTTTTTTGCTGCATTCTGTCCCTCCAGCGATGCGGGATGAACCCAGAGCCTGCCCACCTTCACGAATCCGCAGGATCCGAGGCTTATACTTTGTTTAAGTCTCCTTATAATGCTCTGTGATTTCGAGGGTTTTGTTTTTTACAAGCTTCAATTAAGACAGGCCATTTAACGTGTTTCGGTTTGTTTTAACGTTTTCCACAAAGACCGCTGTAGGTAGAAATCCCCTGTAACTCTCACAGTGAGGGGGAATATGATGAGGTGAGCTTGTCATGACCTTATCTCATTTCATAATGATTCCTCTTATTTGTTGGCTACCTTGAACAGTTTTTTTTTCTTTTTTTTTTTTTTGCATCAGTTTGCTTATATTAGATGCGGCTGATTTTTGGGTGAAATGAGAGAAATATATAATCTATCATCAGTATATCATTTCATAACCTTTCCAGTACCAGTCAATGACCTGATGGCACATTTCTATTCATACAGGCACCATGCACTGTCTTTTTCAGGTGTTAGGTTTCTGAGAGGGATCATCAGTGGTAGTAGTAGTAGTAGTAGTAGTAGTAGTAGAAATCTAGTTTTGGGGGGTGGTCTGCAGGTCTGGAGGGATATGGGGGGAAGGGAGTCGAGTGAGCGGGCAGGAGAGACTGAGAGTGGTGGATCTATATCTCTCTTTGCATATTGTAGAACTTGTCATTCTTTCTGAAAATCAAGCATCCAACTTGTATAAATCAGGCAAATCTGCATCTATTTGATTGATAAATCCTCACATCTTGCCAAAGATAATTGGCTCTTTGGTGAAGTAGGTCCTTAAAATACAGCTGCACGCAGTCCAATCCTGTACATTTCTTAAATTGCAGCACTGCTTTATTTTTTGTCTTTGCTGTGAGCAAAATTTTTCTTGTGCAATTTTATCTGGGTAAAAATTACTCAACATAAATGCTTAATTTTAGTGGGTTTCAGTTTTGTGTAGTGATTTTACAAAATAACGTTCACTTGAGAAATAACTCAGGCTAAACATTTGTGTTTTACTGTATTTGGATTCAAATTTAGACAGAAACAGCTTTTGCTTCAAAAACCTGCTTTCACCATTGCACTTTTGCAGTTAAGTGTCTGCATGCTTGCGGACTGGTGGGGCATTAGGGGTGGGTCAGCCTGAACCATGAATGTCTGCTTTTTATTGTAGTTTAGGACATGGATGGGGTGATGGAGCAGGGGTGCTGCCAGTTGACACCCTCTCTCAGATAAACCTGCTGCTCTCTGCCCTTTAAAATGCCTCACATTCCTCTTACTGACACAAATTGTGTTGAATGCCATCTGCAAATCCTCATCAGTACTTTAAAACCTTTCTGCCTTTTCTTTCCTGCTTCAAAAAAAATTGCATCTTCATGTTAAGGAGGAAAAGGCTAAAATCAGCTCAGCAGAAAGGTTTAACATTCTATTTGTTTCAAGTTGGTGGCTCAATAACAGCTGCCTCACTGACATGGTTTCCCCTTCCTGGGGTTAAATTTAGGTCGGGGTCGCATTTTTTTTCTCTCATTTGCAGTCACGGCACCATCCCAGGGGACCCAAATTAAGAGAGTTAGTCAAAGTTCATCAACAGGGGACCTAATTCTGATGTGGCTGGCGATTACATGAAATGACAGCATAGCTAATCCTCTTTCACCACAGTCTTCCCGTTGAGTTAGGCTGTCTTGTACGCGTTGAACCAACTCCAAACAAATCTATCTAATCTGACTTTAAATTCGTCTCTTTGTAATAAGAAGCAGCCGATGTGTTTGGGGCAAGTCTGCGTTACCTCCAGGCACAAACTCTTGAGTTAAGCTGGATGTGGAGGAAGAGTCATAAAAGCCATGTGAGGAATTTGACAGACGTCTTGCCCCCAGGGGTATGATTTTTGTTTAGGAGCAACCTCTCCTAATTCCTTGCTGTTGTTCCGGGCTTGGCCTAGCCCAAGTCGTTGAGCTCAGATGACGAAACTGAAAAGAAGAGAACACCCACTCACGCCACTCCTCAGCTGTGTTTTCACTGTAGCATAAAAGCCTCCAAGACCAAGGTCGTGTTGGTAAAACTCAAAATGTGGCACAGTTTAAATGTTAAAGCTTCAACATTGTGGAAGCACAAAGAGAAATTTACAAAAGCTTTTATTTTCACAATGCCTACAATGTTTGT
The DNA here is from genome assembly GCF_057382185.1 of Mchenga conophoros. Classification (NCBI taxonomy): domain Eukaryota; kingdom Metazoa; phylum Chordata; class Actinopteri; order Cichliformes; family Cichlidae; genus Mchenga; species Mchenga conophoros. The sequence goes on along the minus strand of NC_140537.1, from coordinate 30,610,886 downwards.
TTTTCTTCTTTTGCTGATCAAAGCAGGAGCTTGTGACGCCACACCTTAGTTGTACCTGAAGTTGCTTGGCAAAGGTCCAGTTCATTTCAATTTTTCCACTAGCAAATTCCACCGCAGTGTGTCTGTGTGCACTGAAAAACCTCCCTGCTTTGTCCCTTGGCTATCTTTTTTATTTTATTTTTTATTTCAAGGTTTTTCTGGAGATAAATTATGTTAATACAACTTTCATGAAGGACTTTCCAAAGACCTTTGTTCAAGGTTTGGCAAACACAGGGAGCCATGCGGGCTGTCACACAGAAAAAGCCAGACGTTGACTCAAACCTGTTTCGAAAGTGAGACGCTTTCTTTTAAAAGGGAACAAATTGGGTCATTTTTGCTTGTTGTTTAGCGCGTGGACACATCTTATGATGGTAGCACTCTTTCTCACTTCATGCAGTGTTATTCGAGCTCTTAATTAAGAAACAGGATCTTCAAAACTCAAGAGAGTCTCACTTCTTAAGTACCTCAAGTTCTGTTCTTCCACATACTGGATAGTCATCTGCCTGGGATGTCAGGCTGAAAGTAATTATTCACAATTTCGGTCTCTGAATAATTTACATTGCACTATTTTTCACAGAATAAATACTAATCGGCAAAGAAACTAATTGCTGATTGTAGTCAGGTATGAACAGAAGACAAAAAGGGTAAAATCTTTAATCTCATCAACACTAAATCAGCTAAATTTGTCTTTTTCACTCAGTTGTAGTTTGCTTTAATCTTATGTTCCTCTCTTTAATCAGTTGTCTAACTTGATCAAAGTAGATATTTTAGCTGACCCCTGTGATAATCTGATATGTGGTTTTCTTAAGCAGGAAAAGAGGAACTGATGTAACAAAGCTCGGAAAACAATAGCTTTAAGTAAAACAAGATGTTAACCCAAACAGGAAGTGCAGCCACACCTTAAGCTATAGTTTCACAACAGTAAGTGCCCGTGAGAAGCCATAGAGGACTATGTATAGGATCTCTAAAGAGCACCGCTCAGCCGACAAATCATTTGAGGAATGAAAGACACAGACGGAAGAGGGTCGTTTCTCCACACTAAGTTTAGAAAACTGGCAGGAATGGGAGGGGAAAAAAAGTGTTTTCTTGTTTTTTCTGGTCAACGAACGGTCAACATACTTGAAGGTCTTTAATTTTCTTTTTACAGCTGGCAGTTCAAGTTAATTGTTACCGTTCCTCATGTTCAGCCATGTGGTGTCCAGGTTAATCTTACAGACGGTTTATGTACTAGAGACCTTCCTTTTTGTTTAGGTTTTTTCCCATAGGAGTTTAGCCAAAGAATCTGGGAAATGTCTGAAGCTGTTTTCAGCATTTTTGTGGTCATTTTGTTTTTCTGTATTTTGGCTACAAATCTTACCTGACATCCTGCATCCAGTATGATGGCTAACGCCACTAAGTGCAATGTTTTCTCATTCCAATATGCGAGTACCGTGGGCGGACTGAAAACCCACTGTCAGATTCTTGCCTAGGCTTGCTGAAGTTGGAAGACTGTGCTCAGTTTTTGCTAAGACTGGCTGGCTGTGCTGATGGTTTTTCAGCTGTGAAGGACTTTCCTCTGCTTCCCTCTGGGTTTTGAGGTGTTGGCCCGTCACCAGCTCCTTGCTGAAAGGTGCCGTGTGTTCTTTCAGATGGCCCTCTTTGAGACTAGAAAAAGAAAGCACTCCTAATATCAAATGCAGCGCAGCAACATTCTCATCACTTCATGCTTTGGGAGATATTATTCCTGTTTTTTTAATGTTTTTTTTCTTTTCTTTTGTTGATAGGAAATTACTTTAACAGAGAAGAGCCAAGTGTTCGAGTCATGGAAGAATCCACCTCCACCTGTTTATATGGAGTATTACTTCTTCAACGTCACCAATCCAGAGGTGTTCATGGCAGGTGGGAAGGCATCTGTTAAACAGATCGGACCTTATACTTACAGGTTAGTTTGTGAAGAAATTTAAATGCGTCTGTAATATGTAATGTTGGAAAAGTGAAATATTTTAGCCATGTTTGCAAAAGCCCTGTTTAAGGAAACTCATCTGAAGTTATTTTGATGTGTGAAATCAAAACAAAAGAAACTTGGAATAACTGACAAATGTCCTGTCCACACCAGGGAGTACAGGCCACGGGAAAATGTAACCTTCCTGGAAAATGGCACCAAGGTTTACGCCTTGAACCCAAAGACTTTTGTCTTTGTGCCTGAGAAGTCCGTCGGAGACCCACAGGTTGACATCGTCAGGACTGTCAACATCCCGTTTGTGGTGAGCGAATGGATTTCTATGACTAGAAGCAGAAAGGTCATATAGATTTTGGATGACATCCAAACGCATGTTCCCAAAATTTTCATTGTAGCATTTTCATTTTTTTGAACGGATAAACAGAAGGCAGCAGGCCAAGGAAGATGCAACTAATGACTCAGTGATCTTTTCCACTGTGTGTGCCTTTTGCCTCCAGCCTTCTGATGGTAGCATTGTTCTCTTTGTCCGTCTTCCTTAGGCAATAATGAACGAGCTGAACTCCTACTCCTTCTTCTTGCGAACTATTGTTTCCATGTACATAAACAGCCTGGGTATTGAACTGTTCATGACCCGCACTGTGCACGAGGTTCTGTGGGGCTTTAAAGACCCTCTTCTCACAAAAGTCCACTCCATGAAGCCTGAAGTAGATGAATATTTTGGGCTAATGTGGAAGGTAAGCTCAGCTGCCATTTAAGTTTTACTCACTTTGTTGTTTCCAGAGATTTTTTTGTTTCTCTTGTTCTTAGGGGTTAGTCACACAAGAGGAAGTCTGTGGTAATGTCATGTAAGAAAATTCTGAATGCTCACATGCTGATGGATGACATTTTTATTTCCTGTTTATAGAGTATTGTTCGCATCTTAGCGACGCCACAACCACGTGATCCTGAGTGTAGCATTTAGAGTGACTTAAAGACAATTACTAATTTGTTTGTTTGTTTTTTTTTTGGTAACAGAAAATTTATGTATTTGGCCTTTTTGTGTTTGAACTGATTTCTGATCAGTTTGTTGTTCAAAATATTGATTTAAACTGAAGTTTAATCTTCACTTGGTTACTTGTGGTTGCGCTGACAAATACAAAAGCTGAATCACATTTTTTTGCTGATGTTCTTATAGCAGCAGAATATCTGTTTACCATCCCGCACAGTTTTCTATCACAGCAGCTGACAGCAGTTTTATTGTCTGTTCAACAGAAAAACGGCACCCATGAAGGAGAGTTTGTGTTCCACACCGGTGAGCAGAATTACTTGGATTATGGGAAGATCGACACGTGGAACGGCCTGAGGTAAAAACTCATACAGGCCACTTTCAATTGTCTTTATATAAACTCTTTTATTTTCATTGTTTCTTGAATGGTAGGAAACACTTTCTAGCCGGCAAATGGCTTCCTCTTCCTTCCACGCACCTTAATAGCATTTACTACGTTATGCAATGTTCATCCGAAAGTCCAGAGGGGAAAGTCTTTGCTCCCTGGCTTTAGGGGGAGAGGGGTTGCAAAATGGATATTTGGATATGTACGTCAACCTTGCACTTTGAATGTGTGTTTAGAGTACTGTGTGTGCTGAAAAAAGTACTCACTTTGATGAAGCAATACAGAAATACTCGGTTTCTGACACAAAAACGGTCAAACTATACTGAAATTCCTTGTTCGTACAAAATGGCTGCTGTTGTAGTGACTCTGTAGCACAGTGGCGGTATGGGTGTAATCGCAGTCAGCAGTTTGATTTTTCAGCTTGAGAGACCTTGATAATTCCCTGCTTTCTATTCACTTGTCGTATAATACCGGAAATGTGAGTAAGGCCAAATGCCAAAAACATAATGTCTCTCAGCTGTGAGAGATGTGAAATATTTATGGGTTTCCCCTGTTTATTTCAGCTTTCAGGAAGATTGTATTGTTGTAGAAGGTGAAGGCTGAGAACGAGTTGCAAAATAATTCTGAGGGAGAATTGGGGGGTGGGGTGGGGGGTTAAATGAGTATAATTTCTTTTAATATTTGCTTTTTTGTGGAATTGCAAACTAGAGCAGTACTAATACTTGTTTGTTTGTTTTTTTGTACAAATTAATATCTGGTTCTTCTTGATCAACAGGGAAATGTCGTGGTGGTCATCCAATCAGAGCAACATGATCAACGGCACCGATGGCGCAGTTTTCCACCCGCTGATAAACAGGAACGAGTTGCTCTACATCTTCGCTGCTGATCTCTGCAGGTGTGCATCCTTATGTGGCTTTAAATTTGTTTACAGGCAAAGCACCCGGTGGGGTGAGGACAAGAACTTCAACCGAGGTTAATGAAAGGAAATGCCAACTGAGTCGCACAGTGTGTGCTTACAAACACACTGATAAGGGCAACTTCTGAGAAGGCATCCAGTAGAAACTCAGTTGGAAAGAGTTAGGCCCAGACATGCCAAGATTGAACAGGAAATGAGCGTTGTCATTCTTTATTCTGTTTAGAAGATTTATAAATATAAAGAGAACTATTTCCTTCTTGAATGGCACTTGAGGTCTTTATTAAACCCATCCTGAAGTCCTTAAGTGATGAGTGCTTTCTTTCTCTCCTCAGGTCTATTCATTTAGCCTATGTGGAAGACGTGGAGGTGAAAGGGATTCAAGCGTACCGCTTTGCACCCCCTAATGACGTCCTCATGAGCCCCAAAAACAACCCCGCCAACGCGGGCTTCTGTGTGCCAGCTGGTGACTGTCTCGGCACCGGAGTGCTTAAAGTCAGCGTTTGTCGAGAAGGTAGGAGCACCGAGCCATCCCACCGTCAGCCTCTCCCTTGCCCCAATTACCCAATTCCCCCACACACTGGCCCCATGACACATTTTTGTTTTTCTCCTCATTTCCCCCACCCCTCAAAAAAAAGGTCCTTCCACTCAGCAACCCTGTGCCCTGGCTGCTATCTGACATTCCCACTGTTTGAGCAGGCCAGATTTTACTCAGTGGTTCAATAATTAACTGTGCCGACTGAGATTGCAGTCGGCACAGTTAAAATATTGAACTATTTTATGGTGGTTATTAAGGGAAGTACAGTTGTTCTGATAACATGATCTTAACTGGGCTTTAAGGAAAGATGCTATACCGTAACCTCTAAACTTTCCTGTTTGTTCATTTGATTAATTACTTTTATAGTTTTATTACATTTGAGTGAAAAAATCCACACTGTAAGAGTCTTAAATAGGAAATGTTTTATGGTTTTATATTAGGCTGCTGCTGATTAAACTCAGCCGTAATCGAACACAATTGGCTGTTGGCATCACTTCCTGCAATTCAAATGTAAAGGAAACTCTGTTGTGGTGTGACATTTCAGCAAATCAACATCAAGGCCTGCTGTGATATGCAAAGTGGTGTCATCCTGAAACTGAGTGCTGTAACCACAAGAAAAAAAACATTATTCACTGTAGCAGTGATGTGACAGTTACAACCTGCACCCACCTTTTTTTTTTTTTTCTTTTTTTTTTTTTAGAAACAGCAGCTTTCAAAGGTTGAATTAATATAATTAAAGGAAATTTGTTTAGGCTACAATCAAATGAGATTAAATTCTCAAATCAAATCTTTAGCACAGACTGTCCATGCTGCAAGTGTTCAAGATTTGTGCATGCAGACTTCACCGACCCATCTCCATAATTGGAGACTCGGCTTTCCAACGTGACTTTTCTTCCAGCATTTCTTGTACCGACACTTTGTCTGCCAGAGGGTCCAGACTAAGACGAAAAGATGAGGATGTTGCATTTCAAACCACATCTAAATGTTTTTTTTGATCTGATGTGGAGAAATATTTAGTGCTCAACACTTTCTAAAATCTAAATATGTTTTAAAGAAAAAAGGGGAAAAAAAATCAAAGTTTCGTTTTGATTGACTAAATGAAAACTACTATTTTTACTTTACTCCTATGACAGAGCATCTTCGTGTTTCTGTTTTGCTAATGCGTCATTTTAAGGAGTAACGTCTTCTTTGCTAAACGACTGATCACATTAGTTTTCTTGTTTTTAAAGAAAAGCAGCGTTCTCAGCTAATCATTACCAACGCTCAATAAAACCTAAAACACACATTCATTAGCTATCATTTCTATTATATCGTTTAGTCACGAGTGCATGTTTCCGTCACACAAAGCACTGGCTGTTATCTTAAGTTACTACTTTTATCGTTTTTTCCTTGACCCTTGCTGTTTTAATCTTTAGATAGAAATATGACTCTGATTTGTTTCCCTCAAGGCGCTCCCATCGTGGTGTCCTTCCCACACTTTTATCAGGCTGACCCCGCTTACATCAACGCCATTGATGGCCTTAACCCCAACAAGGAGGAGCACGAGACGTATCTTGATCTGCAGCCGGTATGTTGAACACTCAGTGCTGTTATCATGACTAATGGGTGTGTAATGGACTTCGATCTGTCCTTCCAAATTAGAGTGGTTGCTTTATAAATTTTTTTTTTTTTTTTTTTTTTTTTTTTTTGAGGGGGGGGTTAATCCCTCTATTTGTTTTTGTTCGGACTTCATTTTATTTTGTGTCCGGCTCATTGTAAGTATTTTTACTGATCAGTGCTCAACACGCATGCAACATTATTTTTTTGTTTTTCACTCCTATGAAAAAAAAAAATAATAATAATGTTCAGCTATATTATTATTATTATTATTATTATTGTTATTATTATTATAGTCTGAATTGTAATTGCTATTGTACTGATCATCCCTACCACATAAACAGGGCATCACTTTAACATTGAGTGAGTTAAATTAAGTCTTTTACTTGAGTGTTTGCACAAGTCACTTTTCAAATTGCACGTGATGTTAAAATAACAGATTTAGCTTTTTTTTTTTTTTTTTTTTTTTGTGATCTACTTTTGCATCAGAATGGTCCCACCACCCTCCTTGTTTCTGCTGAGAAATGCTCAGAGCACATACTTGCGGTAGCATTGTGACTTGGTGGCTAAGAGTTTCACTTCCTGGTTAAATAAAGATTCAAATAATACACAAAGATGGAAAGACGACAGCGATCGCATTCTTCTGACAATGGGGGGAGAATAATATCTATGTGATATCATGCGTACAGTAATCCAAACAAGGAAAAGAAAGTTTTCAAACAATAGCTAAAGTATCTCATAGTTTGGGAATTATAAACACATATTTCTCTGATACTGTCTAACTTGGCCTCTAAATTCTGTTGTTTAGTTTTTCGGGGGTTTTCATGCTTGTTGCTGCAGTTTTTCTTAAAAGAAAAAGAGAAAATTAAACTTCTTCCCCAATTTTTGTCTTTGCTCTCCTCTTCGTAGACGGCAGGAGTTCCCATTCGTGCCTGTAAGAGAGCTCAGCTCAACATCATTCTGAAGAGAGTCCAAGGCTTTCCGTAAGTCAGGCTTTGTTGAACTCTGATCCACTTTTTACTGTTGCCACATGCACTGTGACACCATTTCAGCCACATGTTGAAGCCACATGTTGAGCCAGATGTCTCCCCCTGACCTCGCCGTGCTTGTCTTTCTGCCCCCGCAGCAAAACGAAGAACATCACCGAGACCATTTTCCCCATCATGTTCGTCAATGAGGTGAGGATCTAATCTTTTAGCACAGCTTAACGTGTTTGACTAACCGTGAGTGAACTGCTTAGTCAGTACTGTCATCTTTCACAACTCTAGACGGCAACTATTGACGATGAGTCAGCAGCCCAGATGAGGTCACTGCTCCTCATCGTGACTCTTGTGTCCAACTTCCCCGTCCTCATCGTGGGCTTGGGCATCATCCTGCTGCTCGTGTTTCTCGTCTTGTTCTGCCGAAACCGCCAGAAGAAGGTAGGGACTGCCACATTCTGCCGTGAACTAATCTGCAGTAATGATAGTTACTCTGTTTTGAGGTGTGTTTGCTGCCCACTGACATTATCTCACAGTATAACTAAGTCTGGTAGTTAGACGTTAGTCATAAGTTGCAGTAAACACTAGTCTTAAAGGTTTTGATCATTTGGTTCTTGCATGGACAACAACTTCCTCTACCATTGACCCTGAGGAGCTGCAAGTTTAACCCACAGCTGCGTGCATGTTAACTAACACATTGCATGATATCTGTGCAGCAAAGTCAGCATGAGCAGTTTTCCACAATACGAATGGATCACGTGATGCGGGTTGGGATTTTTTTTTTTTTTTCCCTTGTTGAACGTTCCCTAACAGCTGATGCATGTTTGAATTCAGGAAGCAAAAGTTGTCCAACATTTCCTTTCAGTCAGACCAGACACGAATGTAGCGTAGTAGCTCCAGTTCATTGAACGATAGTAGCCTAGAGATGATGTACAACACATGTTCCCCCTGTTATCTCTAACAGTGCAGGACTGCTAGTTTGAAGCCCCAGCTCTCAGATTATTACAGTTTGCTATTCTGTGTGCAGAAGGAGGCCTGCTACATGTTACAGGAATAGCTTGAAGAACTATTTGCTTCTGTTGCTAATCTCTTAAATGAGATTGATACCACTGTGTGCGTCTCTGCGTGGCCACATATGAAACTTAATCATGAGGACAGCTTGCCTAGCTTAGCAGAAAAAAATAGAAGCAGAAATTTACCTGCAGGCACCTACTTCTCTGGCTTTTGATTACACAATATAAATGATCTGAGAGATTTGGAGATGGAGCCAGGCCAGCTGTGCACCCCTGTGCTAAGCCGAGCACTGTCTCATCTACAAAAGCAAATATTTCCAAGAGCTGTTCCTGAACATGCGCATGTGCATCCAAGTTTATATGTCGGCACAAAGAGGATGTTGATGCTTAATTGCAATGTGAAGAAATGTTGTATTAACCATGTTCTAATTTTAATTTTCTGTAACCCCCCTTTTTTCCTTTTCTGTTTTAGAATGAAGTAAAACGTATTGATTTTGCTGAAGCTTTTCATTCTTTTGCTGTAAGTCTTCAGTTTTGCCTTGTTTTCTGTTCTCCTTTTTAATTAGTTATCCACCATCTCTCATTGTTATCATTTTAATTATCATTATGGGACATTTTCTCACCTCACAGTAGTTGTCATTGTCGTCATTATTATTATTATTATTATTATTATTATTATTATTATTATCCCTAATTTAAGTTAATGTTTCTGTGGTGGCTTTGTTTTTGTACTACTGGTGCACATTTGCATTGTAGTGTAAACATTTCAGAGCATTTATTCATATCTTTAATGTTAATGAGCAGACTTTTTGCCACTTCTGTTGTTTGTACTGACGACGTCTATCCTCGATTCTCCACGCGCAGACGGCGAAAGATGACACGGCCTACACTCCGGTCAGCGACAAAACAGACGAATCGTCAGAGACGCCGGCCAGCCAGCCAATGAAGAACGGTTCCTACATTGCCATGTCTCCAGTGGAGGCACAGAAGTGTTGATCGAGGATCCCCTCAGGAAGGGGGCTGAGGAAGCAGAACGAGGGTTTCACGTTATAACGGGCGGGCGGGGGGTTGCATAAACAGTGGGCTCATTTTCACTTCACTTTGGGGGTTGGGGAAAGCAGTTGGACACAAACCCCAGTAATTGTTTAGTCAACAAAGACATTGCTCCTCTCACTGAGCCTTCTTAAGACTGTCTGTCCTCCTCCACTCTACCTGCTGAGCATGGCCCTCTATGCCTGCTGCAGCACAACCAACAACCCTGCACTCTAATCCTCATTTCTGTCCTGGTTGGCCCTAAAAGATAAAGGGACTGGCCGGGTGGGCTCAGCCAGGACGCGGCTTTCTTTATTTCCTGTAATTCTTCTGAGGGAACATGGTAGCATACATAGGTGTCACTCTAGCACTCTGATGCATGACCTTCTGAGCAAAAATTTAACGGTTAACAAGACACGCAGAGCATTTTGCATACACGCGAACAACAGTGGGGGTGTTGCTACTGTCGCATTCCTTCTCTATCCTGTCAGTCAGTGTTGTCCGAGGAGAAAACTTTAAGCCAACAGATTAGAAAATCCCTGCAGAGTAAAGTCTGAGCTCAGAAGACTTGACGGTTTTCCTAGCCTGGTATTTTCTTTTATACGTGGAACAGACTGAGCCAAACCATTTGCCTTTTTTCCTAAGATAATGGAATAGTACAGAGACACACGAACACACACACACACACACACAGGACTTCTAGTATCAGTCAGTGAACGTGTGTGTGGACCTTATCTTACACTTCAGTGTCCTGTTTTCATGGACAACGTGCAAATATTTTTTTTCCCCCTAACATAAGCGTGATAAAGTGAAACACCGGAAATGGGTTTTTTTGTAATTGCTTCCTCCTTGACTCATTTTTATTTGTCTTTCCCAGAAGAAAAAACACTGGTTTAAAAATGGAATTATTCAGACGTCAGCTATATCCGAGTCCTCGGTTGAGACCTTCACTCGTTAGCTGTAAAACCGATAGGACAAATGGCACTGAGCATCACTGAACACTTCAAAACAAAAAGGAAGAAAAAATGAACACCCACAGAACTTACGAGGGAGTCTTGAACCAGTTTTCTGCCTTACAATGGTTCAGCGTGTTCTTTATTTTCGTGCATCGTTCAAATAAGCTGGAAAAATCTTGTACATATGTAAAGGGGAACTGATGAAATACCTCTGACCAAATCCAGCAAGCAGTCCTTCTCGGTGTGCTGAAAGACACTAATCTTGCTCTGGTGTTCGCGCTCCTGCACGTCTACACTGTTACATATTAGAGAAAGCACAATTTGGATTGCTAAAACCAGTCCTCACACAAGCCTACCGTTTTGGGGGGTTTTTTGGGAGGGGGAGGGTTGTATTTTTTTTTTCCCCTTTGGTCCTGTTATGTAAATGTATTTACAGCTGATCTGTCAAAGACACTGTCGTGTGCCGTGACCACTCGCTGTTCATTCAGTTTGCCAAGGAGCTATAGACACGGAAGGCAAACTCGGCACGCAGCGCTCGAATCACTGTCTGTCTTACATTTCACGTTTCACGTCAGGCACGCCTTCCAGCCCACAGGCGATGGAAGCCAGTGGGGAAGTGAATTTAAGGCCATAATACTGTCTGCGTGGAAAAGTTCCCTGCACTTTGCCTGGAAATTGTGCCCTGTATATTTTCACTTCTTGTCTTTTTGTTTGTGTTTTTTGTCATGTTTTGTCCTGACAATGCAAAGTGGTCCATATGTTAAGAACATTTCAACAGTTTGTCCTGGCTAGTATTGTTTTTGATGGATGTTGTTGTAAATGAACAGCGGACATCCATGCCTCTGTGTTACTTGTGTTCAGCACAAGGAGTGTCTTCTTTTTTTGATATACTTTTGTATTTGTTATTGCTGCTAAAAATGCCATAACCTATGAACATGTATCTGTATGTGGGGTCCACATGTGCTCACATGAAATTTCGGGTTGAACCACAGGGGCTTTTTTTTTTTTTTTTTTTTTAACCGACCCTCTGACACCTGAGCACAGTTTGCTGCCATTTATTGGAATTAGAGCAGTTACAGTTATGAGTACAGATATTTTGTAACCTCTCTTTCATCTATTGGCAGGTGATATGACCATATCACATGTATCTTTGAGAGTTTTATTAGCAGACAGTTCGCTGGAGGTTCTCAAAAGGGCCGAGCCACTTCATTGTCACCTGGAAGGGGGCCGGAGTCGGAGTTTGGGTTTAATAACACTGTGGTCGAGAGTCCTTTAATGCAAGTTTGGAAAAGACACACATTTGCTTTCTGGTGAACATTTAAATGCCACTCTGTCCTTTCAGACTATGGCCTGCTGCCAGTTAGCATAACTTAGCTTGAAGCTAGGAAACAGAAAAAGCTTGTCTTGCTTTTCCAGCAGTAACAAAACCAATTCAGCATTTCTAAGACGGTGATCCATTTTGGTCATTATTTAGATAACACAGACTGAATATCTACTCTAAGAGCACTTAAGCCCTCAGTTGGTCCTTTCTGCGCTGTCCAATGAAGAAAAGCCACATTAGTTATAATCCATGCTTGTTGCTATTTAGTTGTGTAATCTTTCTTGGTCATGCTTTCTGAGTAGCTGTAGCCTTCTAAGTCTCCAGAAAAGTTGTCCAAGGTAACCACTTACAATGCTGATGGGCTGATTTAGTATATAAAACACCTGTATCCAGCTTTAATTTGTGGTATCCAAGATTTACCTTGCAAAAGTAATTTAAAAAATTAAAATAATTCGGCAAATGTCAGGATCCTTCGCATGCCAGCTTTTTCCCTTTATTTTCAGTTTTGGCACCGAGTCAGACTAACCATCTTTCTCGCTATAGACTCAATGGACAGATAGTGGTATCAGTTCACAAAAGCAAATATTTCCAACACTGTTGAAGTCTCATTCTGAAGTGAAATCAATTCACTCAAGGCCTTTAAGAAAAAAAAAAAAAAGTCCACACGCATGCGACCTCCACCCTGTGCAAACTCGCGGTTCATCGTTGTTCAGCTTTTTAAAAATGTATCGACTTGAACCTGAAAGACCTTAATCCAGAGGATCGCGTTTGTGTGTTTGACCCATCACTCTCATTCCACTGTACTATACTGACCTTTGAGTCCGGTCCTTTAAGCCCATTGGCTCATTCCAACTTGACCAAAGATAACCCCTATAGATCTGCCCCGGCACTGTGTTTACTCTCCGCGATAATGTTACAAAACCTACTTTTTTTTTTTTTTTTTTTTCCTCCCCTCCTTCCTTATACATGTGCCACAACTTTTGTGAAAGTATCTGAGCATTGTTGCAGGAGCTTGAATGAGTGTATGTGCCTTTTACATCAAGGCAAGAGTAAAGAGAGGGGGGAAAAAAGGAAATTTTTCATGTTTAATGGTATTAGTTTTATTTTCACCCAGTGCGATACAAACAAAAGTGATCAATGCTCTTTGTGGGCAGAGAAAAAAAAAATCTCAGTATTATAAGACAAAGCAATACAAAGCTGTGTAAAATAAACTGGATGTTTGCAAGTGGCCACAGAATATTTCAATATTTATGTTGTTTTCCTTTTCTTTTTTTATTAGTATTGTAATATAGTAATTCATTTTGTATTTAGCCTTTTTTTTTTTTTTTTTTTTTTTTTTCTTCCCTTCCCCACACTGAAAAACACTTAGGTATAAAAGATGGCCCAGTATGCCATACTGGGAACAAAGAGTCTGTAACGATGTTGGGCGTGGTTTAAGTTTTGGGTGTTTGTGTTTGATGAGTATGAGAACTTGTGCTTGTGGAATAATGAATTATTTCTGTCAAACTGGAGTGATTTTTACTGGAAGGCTGATTATCTTGACCTAGTAAAGCGGCGATATTGTGTAACATATCTAGATGAATGAAGCCCTCCTTCAGGGATGAGCACTAGTGCCATACCATCCTTTTTGTTGTTACAGGTTTTTGTTTTTTTTCCCCATTTCAATATCCTGAAGTCACTAACAGACACTTCCTTTATAGATATACTAATTTGTTTTGCTGCTGAAAATGACAATCTCCCTTGTCATGTTAGGTGCAAAATGATTTCAAAGTAATATTCATTTTTAGTTTTTGATAATTTACACTGCACAGATGTTTCTACAGTGCTTTTGTAAACATTTCTAGTGTATTTCCAAAAAAAATAAAAGTATAAAGTTTACACTGTCTTATGTCTTTTGTTTAAACGTCTAAGATGAAGCAGTATAGCTATGAGGCTCATCTTTGTGTTGATGCAGTTTGGATTTGGCTCAAATATTCAGATTTTAAATTAAGCCTAAATATTGAATTTCTCAAATTTATTGATCAGAATTTAAGACTGAGAACAAAACCTGAATATTGGTTAATTTAATAGTGACAAAAACTCTTTGCTGCTTCTCAGAATCAAAGATTGCACTCATGTACATGCCACTTGTGCTTATTAGCAAAAACATAGTTGTGAACTACTACTGCAAGCCAGGATGGATCTGTGTTTTTGATTTTAGCGGCAAATTTGAGGCCTCCTGTCTGACAGCTAAAGCCTGGCTGAAACTAGGTTAGGCAACAGGACAATGATCCCAAGCACATCAGCAAATCTATAACAGGATGGCTTAAAAAGAAAATCAAAGTGTTGCAACGGTCCAGTCAAAGTCCGGACTTCAACCTGATTGAAATGCTGGATTTTTAGCAGAGCTGTGCATAAATGAATGCTCAAACTTCAATGAACTGAAGCAACGCTGTAAAGAAGAGCAGGTCGAAACTCGACCATAATGTTGTGAGAGACAGTCATGCAAAAACATTTAAAGTTATTGCAGATTAAAATAATAAGGACTAGGGTTTTTTTTCTCTTTTCTTATATCCTAATACAGAAAATATTGAACTGAACTTAAAACTGAAGTTATGAGTTAGCCCTCAATCATTGTTTTAAAAAGGAATTTCCACATTTCCCTACCTCTAGAACAAGTTTAGTGTTGCGTGTCTGAATAAACCAGGTTAAAGTCTTGAGATGTCTCCTTATTAATATTTAAGTAGTGGCCTAAAGTTGGAGTTTCATGTTGTTTTACTGTGATAATAGACAAAAACAAAAAAACTGTAATAACTTATGACTTAACTAGTCAGTTGTTCTTTTTTCACAAGCAAATGGTTTTATTTAAATAACAAATAAGCCAGTAAGCACTTTATGCTCTCAGTAACTACTTTTAAGCTAAAACACACACAGAGACATGTTTTTGTGGGTTGTTTATCAATTGGAATTTCGAACTTTTTCTATTCATAAAGCTTATAGTTGGGGCTGGATCAGGTAACCCTGAATCCTTTACCAGTACTGTCTTACTTGTAAACACATACACAAACACACACACAACACAGAGTGCTGCAAAAATAATAGCATACACCAATAATCTTTAATATCAACAGCAGCCTTCCAGCTTTTGATCAGCACCATGGACAACGACTGCAGTCAAAATTCGGAGAAAAGAACACATTCATCATAACCTCACACCATTTTCTTCAACTAGGCGACCACAAGCTTGAAACAAATGTAGCCTTGCTAAATAAAGACAACTGTAATATCTATAAGCATAGATCAAAAGCAAGAAGTCAATTAAACGTCCTCACAGACTGACATTTACAACCATTTCCAGAGGACCAGCTTCCACACATAACACACATATGCTAGAATATGAGTAAAGATTTTGAACATATAGGTGGTAACAATGTTTCAATTCTTTACAAAAAGTTAAATACAATGAACAATTATTGACAACACCTTTTCCCCCTAAAACTAGCTAATGTGTTCCCAAAACATTTTCTTTTAAAAATTTACCTGCAAATAATGCTTTTTAAATTATTGCTAATGTTTGGTCTGAATCACCATTAAATTCCAAATAATTACATGCCCTGGAGAGTCCACAAAAGCATGCAAAAATCATAAATGTGTTGACCTAAAAGGAAGAAAAGGGAAGATTAATTTCAGTTTAACTGGACCTGTGTTTTTTTCCAAACAAAACTTGATCATAAACTGCAGCAATAAACTAAATCCCAGCTGCAAAAACGATCACACAACCTGTTTCCTCTTAAAATGATGTTTTAAACTTTTAATCTTCTAAAAATCTTTTGAAAATCTCCAACTTGGAGCTTTCTACTTTTCTGTTTAGCGTAACTTCGAATTAAATGCAGCAGCACTCATTAAAGAAATATTGTTACATGTTTATCCTTCATGTCAACCTGTATCACAGACAAATCTACAAATCCGCGAGGACATGGCATGTGTACACACAGCAGCCTTGTGTTGACGGCCTCGGGGCGGCTCCCTCTCCCTGAGCTCTTCTGAGAATTTACATCATATATTTCTGCCTTCAAGGGGATCATTTCAGGGTCCGCAGGGTCAGCGCATTTTCTCTTTCAGCGGGTAAATTAAATGTTAATTATTTACATTTTTAAGACTTGACTGACCTTCAGTAGAGTTGAGATTATCCTCTGGACTCCTGATTAAGTGATGCCGTTGTTTAGCTTCATATACATAAAGCAACTGAGTGTAAAACCTACACTTCTTGTCTCTTTATCAACCCAAAATATAAGAAACCACAGTTTCTTTACTTGTACTCTGATTTTATTCCAAATTATGTACGTTTCTGTGATTCCAAATTACTTTTAAAGTTTCCTTGTTTTGTTTTTGAACTATATAGCCTGTAAAAATAGTTCCAACAATTGGCTATAACAAAAACATGCATGTTTTCATTGAACTTCAAAGAAAAGTGATAACAGTTTTCACTATTTGTTAAAAACATCAATTAAGATAAAGGTTAGCGAGCAGAGCAAAGACACATTTTAAAAAGAAAGTAAGAAAGTGAACCACGAGAGAACATCAATATAAAAGAAGATACTTTTAAGTGACAGTTTGCACATCTAGAGTTTAAAAAGTTGCTAGTGTACGTTTAATTTTACTTGTGTGGTGTTTTTTTTTTTTTTTTACTTCATTGAAGAATAAAAAGAATGAAATTTTAAACACTCCAGAGATTAAACACCAGTGAGACATCAAGGACAAACCATGAAATGTTCTGTGTAGAAACAGTCTACACTGGCAAAATCTGATGAATACTCCGATTGTGGAATTGGTGAATTGAGTTTTGGTTTTGACTCTAAAATTTCTTTCTGAATTAAAACAAAAGCTGTGAGCCGCTGAATTACAGTTACACTCGGTGTTTTTGATTAAAGTGTTTATTTGGTGACTCATTTCTTGGAAACCCACAAAACTGGGTCTATCTGTTATCTGTTAATCCATTTGGGCAAGTAGACATGGTCAAGACGGCCTCCTGAGTTCAAACTGAGCAGAAAGAGAAGGGAAAGTGATCGGGAATTTTCCTACATGATCATTTAGAAAAAGAGAAAATATCCAATGAGCGACAACTGTCTGGGTGAAAACGCCTTGTTGATGAAGAGAATGGTTTTACTGCTTTGAATTTATAGGAAGGTAACAGTAACTCAAATTACCAATAGTGACAACCAAAGTATGCAGACGAGCATTTCTGAACACACAGAAGCAGAGGACCACACCTGGTGCCACTACTGATGCTACAATTCACACAGTCTCGCCAAAACTGGACACTGTTTGTGAAAAATCTCAACTTCTGCCACAACATTCAGACGGTAGGGTCAGAGTTTTTGTGCTGGTGGTGGCGTAATGGTGTGGGGGTTTAGACAGATATATTAGGATTACTTGAAACTACACCGAAGTGTCCGTTACTAACTATTACTTAAAAGTATAGTCAACCACCTGCAAATCTGTCATGCCGACCTCACCCGTCACTACATGCTCCATCAAACTGTGAGTCTTTCTTTCACATGGTGCATTAGGCCAGAGCTCCAGAAGCTTTTCAACTGTAAGACCACCTGCAGACTGTGAACAATACTCTGGGAAAACTGGGTCTAACTGCTTTCTGCTTTGTCCCATTAGTTAGAGGGTCTCTGTGTTGGGATTGGTGGTGGTACCATTCAGTCTCAGTCTCTGGGGGAGTGGATAATGTTTTAAAATGTTTAAAATTGCGATTATAGGATAACGTCATCACTCACATGTTTTTACAGTGAAAACCAAAGTTAATCAATACTGGGCGTGACCATCCTTTAAAACAGGAGAAGCTTTTGTAGGCTCCTCTGTCCTGGAGAACTTCTACAGTTCTTCATGTGATTGGAGAAAGTGCGGACTGTACAGACTGTAAACAAGCTCCACAACCAGCTGCATGACTTTCAATCACATGTTCAGCATTTGCCACAATCGCTCATGGTGGTCAAGATCATCCCTTAAAACTACACAAGGAATATAAGCGTTGAGTGCTGAACATCTATTTCTCCCATTTTAAGATTTTACTATTCACAGTATGAACCTAATACAACGCTTCATAGGACTTTTAAAGATGCTTACACATTTAAAAAACAGAAATATATTATTCTAACGCTACGTTTGTTTTCTAATTAACAAAATATATTCCATACATTTTTATTATGAGTTATTTCTATGAAAAATCAGAATCAGAATACTTTATTGATCCCTTGTGGAAATGATGTAAATCGATCACAAAATCATTCTGTGACTCCCACCTCAGCTGATTTCTTTTCTTTCTTTCTTTTTTTTGTACAATTTTTCCAGCCCAGAGGTGAAAGCAAACCAGTTTCCCGTTCTTTCATTTTAATGTTTACCCAGAGAACTGCTGCTCATTGGATATTTCCTCTTTTTCGTGATCATTTCCTGTAAACCGTAGTGACGGTTGTGCAGGAAAATCCCAGAAGTCACTTAAATCGCCTTTCTGCCTCACTTTCATGCTCATTTTGAACTTCTCGACGATGACTGCAGTCTTTACCTGAATGCACCGAGTTGAACAGGTGTGTCTAATTACCAGCAACATTGTGCAAAAAAGGCAAAAAACAAAACCAAATTGTCCTCCTCCAGGTAAAACGTGTACACTTTGTTTTGTGAAACTTCAGGCAGCTCTGGACCTGTTTGAAAATCCACCCACTTAAAAGAGCAGAAAGCTACAGCCCTGGCTTTAAGGGCTCAGGGAGATAATGCGAGTGAAACCACA
This sequence comes from Mchenga conophoros, assembly GCF_057382185.1. Taxonomy (NCBI): domain Eukaryota; kingdom Metazoa; phylum Chordata; class Actinopteri; order Cichliformes; family Cichlidae; genus Mchenga; species Mchenga conophoros. The sequence continues at coordinate 30,592,417 of NC_140537.1, read as the reverse complement.
AAAATTCACTGTTTGCTGCTGCAGCTCAACTTCAGGGTGTGTTAGCTTTTAATCCCAACATTGTTTGCTTTCCCAACTAATGACTCCTACTCTTGTGTTGATCACCTGTCTCTTAAATAGTGACCACTTTTCTTCAGTCCTGAGAAGCCGAGCAGTGCAGGAAAAGCTGTACTCTAGTCTGTTGTGCCCCCTGCTGGTGATTCTGTGAACTCAGTCAATCGTTTAAAAACTATAATATGATTTGACTATTTTTACTTTCTAGTATGCAAGTAAAAAAAATAAAGTGTATTAAATTATACAAGAACTTTATCTTAGTGGACTAGAGACATGAGACCCATCCTTTTCATTGTGTCCTTTCTATTGGTTCTTAGGAAGATAAGAAGATAAAAGATCTGGAGTGGATTCCATGTGTTGAAGTTTCATTTAGTAGCTTTTCACTGGAATCCTCAGTATGAGGACCAAGTAATGGAGGCCACCATTAGGCTGGAAAAACAAAACTAACCTAACAGGGTAAATGTAAAAATTTGAGGAGTGGCGAAATTAGCTACTTGGTAAAGTCTTAAAAAGAAGAAATAATAACTGAATTCTTTCCAGGTTTAAAATCAGCTTCACAACTCAAGAAAACTCTTGTGGAGTTAGGTATGTTATTATAAAATCGACAGTCATCTAAGGAGCCAGTTTTCAAAAAGGTGCAAACCACAAGAACAAGAAGGTCAAATTGGACTTTGCCAGAAAACATCTAGAAGAAACTGCAGAACTCTGGAAAAAACAAAAAAACAAAAAACAGTGTTTGGACAGAAGAAATCAAAGTTACCTTGTACCTTTATGATGGAAAAAGGAAAGAGGGGGAGGAGAAAAAACAGCCCATGATCCGAAGAAAAGCATGTTGTCTGTCAAACATTGTAGAGGTAATGTTATGGCATGGGCACGTATGGCTGCCAGTGGAACCAGTGGAAACTGGTGTTTACTGATAATGTGACAGCTGATAGGTATACATGGACAATAACCCAAACAATGCAGAAAATGAGATATTCTTCAATGGCAAAGTCAATCACCTGAACTCAACCCAATGAAGCTGTTTTTTCAGGTATTAAATACAAAACTGAAAGCAGAGAGACCCACAAGCAAACAGCAACTATAGGCCGAGCAGAAAGAAAATAAAGCATTTAGTAATGACAAAGGTTTCTAGAATTGCCATTGATTGCAAGGGAAATTTTGAGTTTTATGTTTGCTCTTAAATAATAAGGATGAGAAATAAATGAATAAAAAGCTGCTACCTTAATTAAACAAATTAGAAACTAATTACATACCTTCAACTGCAACAACTGAACATTTTTTCCACATACGTCTTATGAAAGTAAGACATGACTCACTTTTTTTATTTACAGGAAAGGTTTTACATGGTCAACATACTAGAAAAAAAGACAGTAAAATTCACATTCACACGGACTCACTGACTCTTTTAGTTGCAATTGATAATACTCAGAAATGTGGAACAACAGATTAAACTAAAAAATACATCACGCCTTGACGGAACAAGTCCTGCACAATGTTGGATTTACTGTTAAAAAATGATCAATCATTTAAACACTACTACTATTTGGATGCTTAGCTTACCATGAAGATTGAAAACAGCTGTCCTGCTCTGTATGCTCTCTCAGGGCTCAACAGTTATCTTGAAATGCCTCTGGCCACCTGTTCATGCAGTTATTGCAATGCAAAATTAAAATGAGCTTTAATTTTAAAGGTAGTGGCGGGATTAAAAACTACATGTTTGCAATCAGCAGTCCAATCTGATGAAAATGGGTTAAAAAGCTTTCCTTAAAAAGCTTTTTCCTTTCCCGGAAGTTAAGTTTCTGATGCCATATTTGCTGTTGTAGAATTTTCCTGTAATTCAGGATTCATTTCAGGATTCACCCAGGACCATATTTCTTACTTTAATTCTCACCGATGAAATAAATTACTCCCGTCTGCAACAGGCCTAGAAATGTTTATCTTTTACACTGTATAAAAGAAACAAATGTGTTACTGATCTTCAGAAGATATCACCCACACAGATAACATCTTACATCTGCTGAAATATCAAGTCACTTATTTCTAACCCACACTGAGTCACTGCAGTGTTACAGAACAATGTTGTGTATATGTTACACTTACAATGTAAAAATGTTACTTTTGATAAAGTAACATTACACTACTTTGAATTTAACATGTTAGTAGTATTAGTAACTGGTTATTCTGTGAACATGTAGCTGTAATGATGTCATAACTTACAAAATTGTGACCATCTTCAGCTTTGGCATTACAGAGTGTGTTTTTAGGGTGAATTTAGGTGATTTTGGTTTCCTTATAGCGAGACCAGGCGAGCTGTTACTTTCCATTTCCTGTCTTTATGCTCAGCTGAGATAACATAATAAGCATAACTCCCAAATTCTCAGACTACACCTTTAAACTTCAGAAACTGGAGGTAGATATACATCCTATGAGTCAAATGAATAAAATCATGAGTTCTCCATTCTGGACGGGTTGGGGGCTCGTTTGCTGCCCGACAGGAGGAGCAATCCCACCACGCTCACAGAAAATATTATCAGTCCACGCGACATTTCAAGTGCTGCTGCTGCTAAGGCACCAGTAAGTTGCAGATATTTAAAAAAAATTCTCCAGGATTCCTCCTAGATGCAACTCCTTCTGACCTCCTGTATACATCTCAATCAACACTCTCAAAGCAAAAATCACTGACAGTCACCCCAGAGTCTTTCCCACATCTTCATGGTCTCCAATAACCTTATCCCACTGTGGTTACTGCAGCTCCCCTGTTCTTTAATAACTTCTACCGGTACACTTGATCTCCATTCCCTCCATCCTCTTCTTACTCTCCGAGACTCCTTTAGCGAGTCTGTTCTTTCCCAATCATCTGGTAACTGTTCCCCACCATCCAGACCCTGTCTCGTTCTCAGCTGGCACCACCATGAGATAACATCCATCCATATGATGTGTTACCCTATCTTCCTCCTTTTCTTGAAATACCTCTTCACTACATCCAACAAATTCATAAAAAAAATATGTAGATGATGTGAAAAATTATTTCAATAAGCTACCTCCCAAAAACCTTTGGCAAGCACTTTTTATATATTTAACACATTTCTTCATATATTTGAAGGATTCTTATTTCTGTGCTCCTTCCCATCTTTTACTCAGTTTTAACTGTTAATCATCACACGAGTAGGATCATTACATGTCCATTTTAACACATCTGGAGTGTGAGAATCTTTTTATGTTGACATGAGTCACATTTGAAGCTGTTAAACGTAAATTCAGTGAATATTAAATGCAAAAATCACCCATTTTTGCATTTAATTAAATTGTTATTTTCTATAAGATGCCTTTTGTTTTTCAGTTTTGGACTATTTTAGGAATATAAAGGAGACGTGAGTTGCTCAAGCTGCTGCGTTTTGCCCAGACTTCCTCCGCTTCGAATGAGCATTCGCCGTCAAACACCCTGACCTCTAACCTCCAACTAATCCCCTGTGATCCAGGCGGCTGTTGCTCAGCATCATCCTGCATCTTTATGTGCGTCATTAAAAGCAGCTTGCGTTGGCTGCAGCTCCCTCTCCTCCCCTCTGCTGGACGCCGAGCTATCTGTTTAACACGCTTTTTCATCAAATGTTGGGATCTCCCTCCAGCTTGGTGAGGTCGGAGGCCGTGCCCATGAACATGCTGCGTCCTCGTTCCAGCCGGCTCTTCTTGTCCGTGAGCCGAAAGGCCTCCATGAACTCGTCAATGTCTATGCTGCCGTCATGGTTGCTGTCAATTGTGACGGCCAGGTCGGAGATGGCCTCGTCGGTGATCTCCATTTTCAGGTAGACGCTCAGCAGCTTCCAGGTCTGACGGAAGTCCTGCATGCTGATGAACCCTGAGGTGGAGGAGAAGGAGGAGGAGATTAGAGGTTCAAAAAGGAGTAATAGGCAGAAACTGTTAAAGAAAAGTGTTGCTGTCTGTGTTTGCATGTGATCAGAGAGGCGGGATGAAAAGACTAGTAGATCAGTGGGTTAGTCATCGTTAGGAATCAGGCGACTGTAACCTCCTGCTGCCTGTTTCGCACGCTACAGGTGGATTAACAGAGGCTAAGCTCAGCAGACGTCTCCCACAGACACATCAGAGCCCTGACACACTTTACTCCGTCTCTCAATCATCTATGTAGATTATAAAAGTTAAGTAATTCCTTTTTCCTTTGGCAGCAGTTAAAAATTAAGTTAAACATAACTAATATATAACAAATAAATCAAGAGAAAAGTGTGCAGAGTAAATATGACAAAACAATTATCTCAATAAGGTAAAAATCCAAAGCCACAATACATACAGAGACATTTTAGTTATTTAATGAAGAAAAGTATTTCTTTCATGTCTTTTGAAATTAAATCTGGCACCTGTTATATATTAATATTAGGCACATATTACTATGTAATTAGTAAATTAAATGTTTTAAGGCAAAAACTGACATTTAATTGAAGTTATATAATCACTATATTTCTGACTGAGTGCATTTGGTTGCAGCTCAGGTGGTAGAGTAGGTCATCTACTAATCAGAAAGTTGGTGGGTTGATCACTGGCTGCTCCAGTCTGCTTGCCAAATATCCTTGGGCGAGATACAAACCCCAAGTTGCTCATCCATTGGAGTGTGAATGTGTGTGATAGAAAGGACTTAAACATGTATTTTTTCTCTGTGCTGTTACTTGGGAATGATGCAAAACTGAGCAATCTAAGGGTAATATATTCCATTAGCAGATTTGCTTCTGCATCGAACAGCAATAAACAGTGGGTGTTTTACCTGAGTTGTCCGTGTCTACAATCCTGAAGATTGTCTCCAAAGTGGAGCGGTGGCGATACAACGTTTCCAGCAGACTCTGGTCAATATGCTGCAAAGACCAAAAGAAGAAAGTCTCATATTCATAAAACAACACAAATAAAGTACAAAAAGGAACATCTGCAGCATTCTGGTGATATTTTATATGCAGCATCTTTCAGATTGGTCAGAAAAATAATGTTGTTTAAGCAGCAAAACTCTGTTTGAATACAACCTGGCAACTGAAAAGATTTATTCCCACGCAGATGTTAATTTTAGGATTCTGGTAAAGATGTTCTTAGTCATCTTTAGGGAGGTTTTCACCTTTTCCCAAAAGGCAAAACAAAAACAAAGGTCAATCCTAGAGTGTTCTGAAAGAGGTCACGTTACTTAATTGACTTCTGACATTTATTGTCTCAAGTTGGTGTCAAGGGGCGTCTCATTTCCCTATTTTGTCCATCCTCGCCTCCCCTGTTTTCCTGCCTGTAGACCTGGAAATCTATCTCACTGTGCCATCTTGAAGCAACTCATTCCTAACTCATTCTACTTGGGTAGACAGGAAGGTTACAAGGAAACCTGTAATCGATGATACACAGGTGTATCCTTTACAAATAATTTAAGTCAACAACACATGACAGCAGCATGACGCCACGGAATACACACCGTGCCAGGAAAAGGACACAAATCAATGTTCCTTTGTATCCATTTAACCAATTTCAAGGGTGGAAGGGCAATTTATCTTTTCTACTTCTCTACAACTCCCTGAATCTCGGTATAAAGATCCCTTTTCTAAAGTTTCTCCATATTACATTATTGCATTTTCATGTAAACATTGCTACATCAGCTAAGACAGAGCCGGTGAGTTCTTACATCTGTTTTGGATCCTGTGATGGCAAGCTCGTTGAACCACTCGTAGTAGTCTATCGTGCCTTCGCTGTTCTTGCAGGTGACCAGCTGAGAGCGAAGCATCCTCCAGGGCAGATCCAGATGCATCACACTCTCCACTGCAGAGGCCCAGTCGTTCAGAGACAGCAGACCTAATAGAGGTGAAAGGTCATACTAATTATAAGAGCGCAAAGCTCTAATCCAAGTTTGATCACTGTCTACCTTGTCTAGATTATATCTAAGAAGTATTTTGCCACACAGTTTGAAAACATTCACACTAAAATATTATACTTTGTTATTTTGTGACACATTAAAGCCCAGAAAATGTAAACAGCAGGCTTTTTCTCTGCATCAGGAAGACTGTGAGAGCTAACCAAAAGCTAACTCAGTTCTGTTTTCAAGTTTTTCCAATTCTGTGTGTAAAATAATTAATAAACTACCTTTACTTGTAGGCTGTGTTTCAAAGAGAATCAAATGTTTGCTTATCCAAAAATATGTTGAAAAGCCCAACAACATCCATCCAAGTACCTTTTTTTTCACACTATTTTGTGTTAGGCAAAGCTGTTTGTCTATTGTAAGTGAAATTAAATCCCTGAAACAGAAGTTTCTGTGAAACTCTGAAATCTTCTGAGCTAGACTTTCACCCAGCCCACACGTTGTTTTCATCCTGCACGGGGATCATTATGTTCCACACAAACACAAAGGTGTGGGCTCATATTTCTTTCCAGCAAGTGAATATCTCTTGAGAACTACATGGGAAAAAAAGAAGGAAAGATCTGCAACAAAAAGTAAAGACTGATCTGATGAGGAATGAATCAGTTTATGAAACTCAAACTACACACACCTTTGTTCTCGCTGTCAAACTTTCTGAAGGCACAGAGGAGGTCAGACTTGTGCGCAAACAGCTGCTCCCTCAGGACTCTGAGAGCTGAGCGCTCGGTTCGCCCAACACTGCAGGTGACGAACGGCAAACACAACAGCGTGGCAAACAATGGTTATCAAAGAAAGAGGCAAAAACGGTTTCTCATCAACGTCAGAAACATTTCAGGTGCTTAATTTGTGAATTTTTAAAGTTAATAATGTAGATAAGCTGTGTAGACATGCGGAAACCACTAGTTTCATAAAGCTTCCTTATTGTCTGTTTAAAGGGAGCCTATTGTACTTCCCCTTATTATCTGGCCTGTGTATTCTGTTATAATGGATGCTAGTCATATTAAATGTGGCCAAAGTCTGACATTAGAAAGTTAGTGTATCTCAGGCTTCAGTCTGCTTTAACGGGTCCATAGCAAACAGTTTTTTCTACTCTCTCTACTCTTGGCTCTGGCACACATCTCTGACTGTGGACAGAGGTCTGAAGGTCTGCTTCAGACTATGGATGAACTGAGGTTCTGCACCAAGGCCCTGCATAATCAATATAAGGATTATTTTGATCAGTGAATTATGCAAAGCTACTCTAGCCTTTTAAGACTAAACCAAGTTTGAATTAAGTGAAGAGATGATCTGATAATGAAGAATTTATCTAATGAAGTGAGTGTTAGTAGTACCTCTGTCTCACAGTGAGCTCTCTCGTCATGCTGCTGGCCTGATATTGAATCAAATAAGGCACAAGGTCAGGGCCCAGCTTCACGTAAGCCCCCCTATTGCTCCCCACGTCATAGTAATTGGAGGCAGAGAACAGAGTGAGGACCTGGGTGAATGAAAGAAAGGACAAACCTGTCACTGAAGAGGAAGGAAACACTGATGCTGATCAGGGGAGAGGTTTATGGTACATATGATACTTTAGAGTGAGGCTGATTTTGGTTTTAAAGTACTGAATTTAGACAGCGAGCTGTAGGATTACTGAGCTGACCTTACGGTTGTGGCAGAACTCATAGCCCTCCTGTTTGCACTCATGGGAGCGAATGATGAGCTGCAGATTGTGTCTGTTCAGGAAGTCCTCGGTGACATCAGGGCCCCAGTAGCAGCCTCCACCCCTCACCTCGTTGGGTATGCATCCATCCTGAGTCATCGGGTCACTCCACAGCAGGTCCAGGATCTGGTAGGACAAAGAACTCAAAGTCTTAAAGTTTCTCTACTATATTTAATAACCATTTCTAGCATTGGTGCGTAGTCCAACTTTACTGTCTGCTATTCAGTAAAAGATAAACATTAAATAAGATAAAAAATAAAACAGAAGAGTCAGAAAAAAACCTGTGGAAACACCAGCTGGGGAAAAAGCTAGCCAGTTTTTAAGAGTAGACTGAAGTCAGAGCAGAGAGATTAGTGACGTGGGGGATTACAGCCTCTGAAGTCTTACGCAGGCAACACACAGCACCTCCTGTTAGGTGAGCGTTGATTACTGTCTGTTTGTCTTTCAGGCTATAACTTGAGCAGGAGTGAGGTGAAAGGTCACGACTTCTGACAAATAGTAAGTCAGTATAAAAATATGTGAAGAGTGTGAGTTTGTGGTCAGGTTAGACTGGTGGGAATTTATTTCATTGTTTAATATACATGGGAGTAAAACTACTAAAATCTTACTACAATTTGTCACAGTTACATGCTTCACATCATACGAATTGTAATATTAGACAAAGGCAACAAGAGTAAATAGAGTAATATTTATTAAGGAAAAAAAAAAGCTATCCAAACCTACCAACCTAACATGAAAAAGTAGTTGTCCCCTAAATCTAATCTAATCTAACGTCCTCACCAGCATGACCTGCAATCAAGGAAACAAGTTTTTCAGATTGCTGTGGAGGAATTTTGGCCCACTCTTCTTTGCAGAATTTTTGAAATTCTGCCAAATTGGAAAGTTTAAGGCTATGCCAAAGCATTTCAATGTAAGTCCAGACTTTGACGAGGCCACTCTAAAACCTTCATTTTGGCAGTAATGAGGCCTGAGTGTGGCTAGTGAATGTGAAAAATGTGGTTAATCACAGTTACTTCATGATTTAATCAGGGTGGGAGTCTGGTAGATTTGGTTAGCTTTTTCTCTTCCCATCATCATTTTAAAAAAGACATATTTTTATTAAATTGGGTTTTTTTTGTCTGTTTTTTAAAAGAATTTGAAGCATGCACATGTGACAAATACACAAAGAAAGTGGATTTTGTAGTGGATTGTTTTTTTCCCCCTGTTTCAGCTGTCTCCCGTTAAACATCTGGCTTGTTTACATTTTTCTAGTTTGGGAATAATAAAACTGATTTCGTTCTAACACCGACACAAAAGACTCATTGTTTACTTAGCAGCTTCTAAGAAAACATCTCTGCTCCATACTCGCCTGTTTCCACTCATCCACGGTGTTGTCACTGCTGACAGAGTCGGTGGACAAACACAGAGATTCTTGCTCCGGTTTGTTGATCTGGGCGTTCAGAGTTGGCTCTTCCCTCCTGCTGAGCTCCAGCTGGTTCTCCATGTTCACTCTGATCCGATCCGAGAAGTCCTGCAGCGAACGATTTTGGAAGCAATATCGGGTTCCCATGGGTTTGGGATACGTGAAAGAGGCCCGGCGCTGGAAGACCCTGCTGATGGCTGCGGTGTCCACATCTGCGTCCAAGTCGATGGATATTCCCGCCAAGCTGTGGTGTCTCTTCTTCGGAGGTCTCAGAGCCGAGATGTACTGAAGGAAAACAGGAAAACACAGATTACACACATTGCAAGGATAGTGATGAGTAAATAACAAGCTTTACTCATCACATGCTGGTTCCTCACAATGTGTCTGTCAACTCTGGCGAGGACCCCGAGGTCCGTGGAGTCAGAGATCCCCCCGTGGAGGACCAGCACCTTCTGGTCGATCACTGTTGCTAATGGCAACCAGCTGAAAATCTTCTGCAGCAGCTTCAGGATCCTCTTCCCGTGCATCTGATGTAAAACACAATCAGCAAAAGTTACTCAGTTAGTGCTTTTTTATTTCTCTCCTTTGTTTTTGCTCTCCTTGCAGACAGAAAGTCAGTTTGCTAAGCGGTAACATGTTTGTGAAGAGTTTATAAAGTTACATTAACAAGGAGATGCTTAAAAATAATGAAATTTTCAGTTTTAGTTTACAAAAATTAAACTCCATTTGTTGATAAGATTGAATGAACCCACAGTATCTGTCTAACTTTAGCATCAAATCACAACCGTAATCATCTCAAAGTGCTTTATATATAGAAACCCAACCATCTACCGTTGGTTAATCCACCTGCAACTGGGAACAGTGGGAACAAAGAACCCTTAGACAAAACTAGTTTATTTCTGTGTGTGACTGAGATGTTGCACTGTAACTTTAGACAGCATGCAGTAAGGAAACCTCTGTTTTGTTTTTGTATTCCTTCTGTCAGTCTTTGGACCAGCTCAGTCCCCCTGACTCAACAGAGACCAGATGTCACCTTCTTTAATGACCGTAAATCCTCTTAGCAACGTGGAGGAGTGACTGGTCTTATGTACATAAGACACTGGTTTAGATTGAGCTTTCCTGGGAAGGCATGGGTAAAGGTAACCACGTAAGTTTTGATTTGCTGCTGCCTAGAAAAGCAGCGATAAGGAGGTGCAGGTTTGCATGAGATGAACCTACCTTGTACTTATTCAACACCTCCTTGGTGAAGCCGTACCTAAACCATCCAGAGGAGTAAAGAAATAAAAGTTTGAATGACAACAGATGAATTTGTGTATACATACACGTGGTGTATGTTTATTAATTTCACCTGAGGTTGACTATGTGGTCCTCGTGGTTTCCTCTGTTCAGGTAGACATTACTTGGGTAAACGAGCAGGAATGCAAACAAGATGAGGAGGATCTCAATAGAGTCCCTGCCTCTGTCCACAAAGTCTCCATTAAACACATAGGGCTTCTCTAAGGACGGCATGCCGTTCTGTCACGTAAACAAGATCGAAGGAGTGCACAGTTAAAGGGACAAGCCGCAGTTTAAGTGTAAACAAATCAACCACATACAAACAAACCAAACAGTAGATTAAACCACTGATGCAAAAAAAGCTGCAGGTAAACTGAAACTAAAACCACCTGATTAACTGACAAAGAAGTTAATCAAAGAAGCACATCAAATACTCTGATTACAGCACCTCAATGCAAAACATGAAAATCATTAGATTCTCAGGAGTTTAAAATTATATATATTAATCTTTTTTAAATTATTTAACTACACAAAAACATTTTTTAAGGACATTTTTGGAAAATTATCCTTAAATTATCTTGAACATATGTAGCAGGTTTGAAGATGAAGCAGTGATAGCAATGAAAATGATGAATTTTTATTGATTTTAATAATCGTGATTTGTAAATTCCATTTTTTAAAATGGTATCTAAAGCTCATCAGATGAAAAAAATCATTATTCTGGGTTCAAAGATGGGATTAATTCAGCACATTCAAAATGTTTGAGTTTTCATACCTTATAGAAAATCAGCAGCAGGTCTTCCAGCTGTCCGTGCAAATCACCTGTAACAACAGGACAGAAGGGGCTGGCTTAAAAATGACTGGAATTTACAGCACACTTAATTTGTATCTATACTTTAATTTAAATTCTGCAACTTTAATGTTTCACTCTCTTCCACTATGAAACAATGGTTTCTGTTGGCCAGCAGAATTGACCAAAGTCCAGTTTCTTATAATAAAACAAGACTAACATTTTAACGCTTCTTTGATTTTTCATTGTCTTTACTAAATATTTCCAAATTTCATCAGTTCCATGTGCTTTACCACCACTATCAAAGAATATCTTTATCATACCACAAATCGTGATTTCTTTGCTGTGGCAGGTGGAGATACGGTTGATATTTGGCAACATGCGGAGCAGTTTCCACGTCTCCAAGAGGAGCTGAAGGACGTAGCGTGAGTGCAGCTGCTGCTGGGAGAGAAACGTGTTAGCAAGAAGGCCTCCAAAACAGAGAAAGCAAAGTCATAAGCATATAGGAAATAACTAGGACCACTGCAAATAAAGCTTTTTACATTACAATGCAGTCAATTAATGGCACGTGCTGAACTTGGATGTAGAACATTTTCTCCAAAAAGACCTACTTTCTTATTCCTGAAAGCCTCCACCAGACCGACTGCTTCCTCTACCGTCAGAGGAAAGGTGAGATGAGGTCCCGAGTAAATCTCCGGCACCTCGATGTTCTTGTAGCAGAAGTACCTCTCCCACTCTGCGTCCCGGCAGACCTCGTTCTCTCTGAAGATGTGCGAGATCAAATTTCCTGCAAGGTGGAGATGGTTCAAACTCAGAGATTTGATTTACAGAGGAAAAAAAACAAAAACAAACTCAGAATAAATGCAGAAGTCTTACGTTCATTGCTCGATGGTGTGAAATTGTCCATGAGGTAGCCAAGGAAATTATAAAGCTGCACAGGAAAGAGACAAAAAGGTTGTAGTTTTTTTGTTAATTGCTTTTTATTAAACACTCAGGTCTCGACTGGTTTGTGGCAGCAGTTTCTCACCTTGATCTGGGCCTGCTCTCCAGAGTATTCGATGGACTGGAAGATGTTCCAGGTGTATCTCCGCCTCATCTCTGTGCGGGCGACGTACTGACGGTACCATCGCTGAATCAGGATGGCAGCTCTTATGGCTGAAACACAGAACACATGTGATCAAGAAAAACCTCACATTTTAATCATTTTTTTTCACATGCTACTATTGACACACACAGTATAAGAGGCGCTGCAACACAAAAATCTGCTGTTTTTAAAACCTTTTTAAAGCAAAGCAGGCAAAATTTCAAAACACTTTTGTATTATTAGACTTGACTACCAATTCTAAGACTTTTATTTCCTGATGTGCATTCAAGTTACAAGAGAAAGCTTTAAACTGACTTCTCAAATAGTGCTTGGAGGATAAACCAAGAGGCCAAACAAGGGTATTTATACTATAGCGGTACTATAGTGGATGTGGTGTCATCACTTTTAGATGGGGCTGAATTCAGCGCATTAGATACCCAGAAAATGTCTCTTTCTGAATTAGTTTAACAATGAAAAAGGTTTAATTTTAACACAAGTTAGGATCTTTTTCTCCTCTGAAACAAATATTTTTCTTCCTAACTGTAACTAAGTATTGGCACCAAAACCCAACCAAATGTGAGTTAAAGCTGGAGTTATAGGTGTCCGATACCCTGTTCTTCCAATTATCTCAGATCCTTTTTTTTTTTTTTTTTTTACCTTGAAATACTCTTAAAGGACTTCAGGAACACTTTTATTTCCATTCAGATTGGAGGAACAAACAGTTTAGCTGGATAACTTGTTCCTAACTTCCCTGAACCAACACTTAGCAATGAATTTCTACAAGTAATCTAAGAGTAAAGTTACTGTTAAATTTTAAAAAAGGCATAGTGGCAGTTTTATATCTGTATGGTTGACTTTAAAACCATCATCAGAAACAGATACAGGTGTTTACTTTCTCCACTTTTCAATTAAAGCTACATCCTATCTGCAACTTTTAGTAAAAATATTTCCACCTTGACCCAGATACCAGAGGTCTGAGTTTATGTCCAACATCTGCCAAACAGAAACATCAACAAGACAAAAAAAGGTCAAGCAGATGTGGCTTACTTGTAACAGCTGCAGGCAGCAGAGAAAAAAGAAACACCAAAGGACAAACACAAAGACAACACGTAAGAGCCAGAATAAGGAAAAACAGGAAAGAGTAAAACTTTTGCAATCAGCGTGATTGGTCATCGACCATGTATGTCAGTGTATGCGTATCACCTCTCCCACTGGATGTGGTGTGTTTGTGGAGATGGTTAGACTTTGTGACGCCACATCCCATGACTGTTCCTGTTCAAAGGACCAATCAATCATCTCATCAGTGCAAAAGGATTCAGAGTACATTCGGGTAATTCATCTGCTAGATATAATACTTGAGCACATATTTACACGGGACTGCTTAAGTACTAAAGAGTTTTAGGCTTTGAAGCCACTACATTGTTCTCAGGCTGAGATAGAAGTTCATTACTCTGCTTCGTGCACGTTTTTTAATAGCTCTGCTTCTTTTTTTTTAAACTCTAAGGCACCCCTTCATTGACACTGAGAAATGCTGAGCATGGCTCAGAAGCAGCAGCAGTAGGCAGAGAGCTGGAGGACACTGAACTCGTTCGACTTTGTGGCCTTTTAATCTCATTATCCGCTGGTTGGCCTCAATCCTGCCACACAGGACTGTTTTGTCTGAATTCTACGAAGGGTTATGTAAAGCAATCTATGGAAAAAAGGAGGCAGAAATACCTTCACAGCTGGAAACCATTTGGCACAAATCAGCATTGAGAATTTGGAAAAAATCTAATAAAACAATGAGCATTGAATTCTGAATGGTTTGGTTTGTTTGATTATTTCATATTGTATCACATTTCAGGAACAAATTAAAGTCTTGTTCTATGCCAAACGTGGATACAAAATTTAGTAATATATGACCATAAGAAAAGAACCAAAACTGTGATGTTTAGCATCTTTTTTCCCAGTTTGAACCTGCTTTTTAGTTAGCTGCTGTAGAAATCCATCTATACAGACTTACTCAACTATTACAACTTGAAATCCGTTGCTTACTTACGCAGTCACCTTCTTTATCCAGTCACCACTTCCCAGGTTATTTGGCTGTCAGCTTTCAGTTCATTTGAGTGTTTAAAAAGCCCTTTGCTGTGTTGCATCCTTCACCAGAATAGCAGCAAGATGTCAGTTAGACCGGTCATTGTACAGAAGCTTCATGTATGAAGCAACCCCGACCATGCAGCTCTCCTGGAATGTGGCTGAAGCTGCTTTAGTCTTTAGTCCCTTGGTGTGATCACATAATCAAAGCACAAAGCCACAAGTGGATAATCTGATCTAATGACCTGATAGGTCCAAATGGGTCTTCATGTAGGGAGATGGAAAGGTTTCAGCGGTAAACATTGGTGGCAAGAGGAGACCAAGTCTGTGTTTACATGTGAGCACCTACTGATGATATGTCTGTAGATAAAAACAAATTCAAATATTCTTCACCATTGACTTGATTTTATTTTGGATTTCACTGACCGTTTTCTTGAATACTCAACCCCCAAGCGCAACAGTTTCTTCAACTCGGATCCTTTTTTTATGATCGCTAAAATTGTGGTGTGTGGGATGTTAAATTTTTTTTAAACCTTTGAAGTGGTGACAAAACATATCTCCAAAAGTTGATTCTGTTCATCTGGACGTAGCGTCATCACTTGGATGAGTGACGAAACGTTTCGTTTTACTTACCTGGATGATTGAGTATGCATCAAGAACATAAAGGCTAAATTTATACACCATCCATACCCAACGCATAGATTTAACCTAGAATAAATAGCATCAGCATAGAGCACCGAAGAATAAATTAGTTTTTCAAAAATCATTTCTGGTTCAAATTTCTGCTGACTTTATAGCTTTTGTTTTTCACAAGAAAATATCTTAAAGTCGAAGATGTTTGATTTGGGTTTTAAAAAACCAAGCAGACGTTACATTTTAGAAGTATTTACTGCGAAATTTGTACTTGTAGTCATTGGAAATATTTACACTAACTTTCTAACTATAACTTCGACATTAGCTTTGAGGGGGTCATGTTATCTCCCTCTATATAACGTCAAAACAAAACATTTAAATCTGGGTTGAGGATAAACAATTACAACGCAGGTGAACGCTTTCGCTCTTGAACGCCTCCCTCACGGGACGCTTTCATAATGGCGCAGGTGAGTGAGGAGCTAAACGTCCTTTTCTGCATGCTGCATGACAACAGACTAATAATTTGGGTTAATTTGGCTCATGGTGTTTTGCGCTAAATCTTTTTCTTCTTTTTTTGCCTCTAAATGAATAAATGAAGAAAACAAAGACATAGCAAAAGCGGAAATGCAGCTACTGGTTTGTGTAACATTAGAGATCATAAAGGTTCAGGGTGGCAGTTATTCCCTCAGTTTCCGGTTTAATAGGCATTTAAAGACATTGAATACAAAAGCCCCGCAGTCCCAACATGTTTCTGAAAGTCACAGCCGCGTAGGCTGTTTCCCACTTTTTTTTTTGCTTTATGTAAGAGGTTATATTGCCCTGGTGCTATCAGCATGGTTGAGTCAAACATTAAAGAGTTTACAGCGTGTGGACTCTTAAAAAGTTAATCCACTGAAAAGGGCTTAAGAATAAAAGATCATAAAAGTAATCACGTGTCCCGATGTTTTTGGTAGTGTAGGTATCATTTTCTCAGCACCTGGATCGCTGTTTCTGTTGTAAGCGCCTTGAGGCGACGTTTGTTGTGATTTGGCGCTATATAAATAAAATTGAATTGAGTTGTTTGTGTCTTTGAAGACAAGGAAGCTTTTTATAACGCTGTATTGTTGTTAAGGGAGGTCAACATATCAGAATTTAATGTAGGAGCTGCTGTTTTTAGGATTGTTATTCAATTTTGGGCGTGTAGCATGATTTCATAATCCACTTCACTACTGAGCGACGGGACAAAGGCAAACTGTAGATGTGAGCTGATTAATGAACTTGTTAATTTAGCGGCATAGGGTTAAGGTGTTTAGCAGGAGAAGCAGTGCCCCACAGCGTCATTGCAGCTACTGCAGTGGGAAACTGTTGTGGTTTATGAAAAAATTACAAAGTGACTTTAGGACTCACACACAGGCAAAACTCTACAGGCTGTTCAGTCCATTAAGCCCAACCAGTCATGGCAGATGACCTGAGCCCTGTTCTGCTGGAAGTTTCTTCCTGTTAACAGGGAGTTTTTCGTTCCCACTGTCACCTACTGCTTCCTTAAAGGGTTTTTTTTAATTTATTTTTTTATTGCTGGGCTTTCCTGTCTGTTTCTCTTTCTCTCTATAGCCATTGTTTGGCTGTTTATATATTGATTGATTGATAATACTTTATTCATCCCAAGGGAAATTGTTTTAAAGGCTGCCAGGCGATCCAGCGCCATATGTCTGTGTTAACAAGCAGTTGGAGTGGTGTACATATTAAAGTCACTGATGAATGTTTATATAGAACAGTCACTACTGATATAAAACTGTTGAATGAGGGAAAATGGTAAAATTAGAGTCTGCATGGGTGGGTCGCCTGTTTGAGCTGCAGAGTTACACAACTGCAGAGAGGCTGTGGTCCTGATCAGTCCTACTGGAGGTAATTAATAATTGTAATGGTAATAATTAGAATATAAGAGTTACTGCAGGTGTGCTTCATGCAAAAAATGCACTCTCCATTTGGAGTCGCTCATATGGATCTTGCTGCTGCATGCTCGATAAAGATTTTTTTGACTTGCGACTCCTACAAAGGGTAAGCAATACACCAAAACTGGATTGCATTTGTACTGACCATTAATAGAGCCAAATGGCTGGTGTTTTTTAAAAAAAAATTTAAAGCTCTGTGAACAAATTTGTCATCTCCAGGTTTTTGTGGTGTTGATGCACTGGTGTTGGTATGAGTGTTACTTACAGTAAAATTGATGTGGACACAGTTAAAGCTAGATCACTAGATGTCTCATACCACTAACAACACATAAGCACGGGATGTAACCTAACCCCTAAAGCTCTGTGTTGTGGCCACCAGTTAAATCTTTTTTCTTTTAAATACTTCTACTTAATTTCTGAGAGAATCCAGTTATTCCATCATTTTGGGATGCCACTTGGCTTTAAAACTGAAATCACTTTTAAGCCTCAGCCTCAGGTGCAGTTATAAAAGTTGAATTCTTGAGTACAGTTCTGTTTTGTAATTGTCTCTAATGTTAAAAACCAAAGAACTAATTCTTAGTGGCAGCGGCATGGTGTTTGACGTCACCATTACCCACAAATGAAAGGACTGCCAACAATCTGAGGACAGACGGTTCACTGCAAAAATGCCTGTGTTGTCCGCAAACAGTGCTCATTTAACATAGCTTCAAGGAATCAGCTCAGAGATGCTTGTCATGATCTTCTAAACAACATCAGTTGAAATTCAGTCAACAATATTGGCTTAGTTTCTGCAGCGAGCATCTGACCAACAACCTCATCATCATCCTCTGCAGTGGAGATGATCCATTTACCCCAGTCTGGATAAAACAAAGGGAACCAATGTGCAGTTTTGTTTGACTGATAGAATGAAAGTTTTCATCTCTCTTCATCATCATATCATCGTTTTCATCCAACCAGATTTAATAATTTTTAAAAATTATGCTTTCTTTTCTTTCTCACACACATCCATGTTTCCAGGCTGGAGATGTGATTTCACAATCTTCTGCTCTGACTTCAGGTGCCAGATTGTCTTTACTGCACATTCATTTTAGCTCTTAAGAGATCAAGAATTGTAGTAATTCATTCATTCATTCATTCATTTTTTGGGGGGTTAGTGATGCACAAGGACAAGCTGTTACATGACAAACCTAAATTTCTCTGAAAGGACATTTTTATTGCACGATAAAAGTAGTTTTATTACGCTTGTGAAAGGGGGAGGGAACTTCAGTGCTGTTAGTTTGAGCGATCAGAGCGTTCACAACGTTGTGTTCTGCTTTAGTTGCAGTCTTGACTTGGCTCCAAGCGTTAGAGGATGAAGATCGCTGTGGTGGGAGCCACTGGGCAGACTGGACAGTATCTGGTCAACCAGGCCCTGCTGCAAGGCCACGTGGTCACAGCCCTCGTCAGGAACCCGGGGAAGCTCACCGTGACTCATGAGAATCTCAAGGCAATTATCTGTTTTAAGCTCTGTTACGTGCAATCAACAAAAGTAATCATGCACATTTTAACAGTCAGTCTTGTAACTGTTTTCCAGGTGGTGACGGCTGATATTTTCTCGGCAGACAGTATGAAGACTCATTTCAAAGACCAGGATGTTGTCATGTCCTGCCTCGGCTTCCCAGCCTCCTTCTTCACCGGGGTGACAGGCTACACTCGGTCCATGACTGCTATGGTCAGTGCGATGCAAGAGACCCAGGTGAACAGGATCATCACCATGACCTCCTGGTACACAGAGCGTAAGTGCATCACACAGATGTGGCCCTTTAGATTTGTTTTTTAATGTAACTGATATTTCTGAACTTGCTTTCCCAAAATGTGAAGGACAGGTGTCAAGGTTTGGCTTTGAGTCAAATGATTAAAAGCTTCTTTTTTAGCTGATTTATGAACATAGGCTACGTTGAGTCATGAGCCTGAACTGAATATGTCACTAAGAAAACGGATGGAGGCACTTTCAAAAACTTGGGCTTTGAAGGTTATTTGGCTTTTGTGGCTCAGGCTGTTCACTGTTTTTGATTTACTTTTTTCAGCAAACTCTGGAACTCAGTCATCATACCTGATCAGATTCCTCCTGCTGCCATTAATCCGAAGTGTCCTCAGCAACATGTATGAGATGGAGCAGCTTCTGCAGAAGACGGAGGACATCAACTGGACTGTGGTGCGTCCACCTGGCCTCAAGAACCTTCCGGCCACAGGTAAAAGCAGACGGATTGTATCATGGGTAGGGGGTGTCAACAGAGAATGGCGGAGCTTAATTCAGTGGAAGCTTTCTGACTTAGTGGGATCTATTTTGCCTTAGTGCATAGTCTCACTTTGCTTTGTATAATTTCTCTGAGATCAGCAAATCATGGAGTTCAAGCATGTAACTGGACAAACTGTTAGGTTTTTTACTATCTGGCTGTTGTATTCTTTTTGTCCTTTACAGCTCAAGAGTTTCTAACCCATGAGGGATACTTTGTGCCTGACAACAATGGTCAACCTCCAGGCAGCGCAGTAGGAAGAGGAGACGTGGCTCGCTTCATGCTCTCTCTGCTCAACAGCAACGCCTGGGTCAAGAAGGGAGTCGCCATCACTACTAAATAACAAAGAAGAAGCCAGGCTCTGTGCTCCAACATATTGGCTGTATCCATGCAGGGAGACATTTTTCGGGGATATTAATCTTGCAATATTTACAGTGAAGCATTCAGCGTCTGGTGCATTAAATAATTAAAGTTGTAGTCCTCAGTTTTTTAATGCAGTTGAATCTATTGTTTTGTATTTGCGTTTTACAAATTTAGTGCTTTTATTCAGTCATATAAAGCAACGATCTATAGGCACAACTCTTAATGAAGCTTTGCTTCATAAGATGGGAGTATGTTTATAGTTTATGTGGGTAAAGTATCGTGATTGATTTCTCCTATAATCAAACAGCACTATGTTTACAGCTTGGCTTAAACTTAGCTTTAATAAAATAGCAAGTCCCCCTGAAATCTAGTAAGAACAACCCGTCTGAAATTGTTTTTTTTTTAAGCCTCCAAGCATGGCAATGTATCCATTGTAAACACAGCCAGAGCTATCTTCATGGTGAGATTCCGCTGAAGCTGGAATAACTGGTCTAACTGGGGTGAAGTGCCTATTAGGAAAAAAGAGTTGCTAGTAGAAATAACTGTCTAACTGATCAATGTTATTTTATTTACTTTTTTAAAAAAAAAGTGTGTGTGTGTGTGTGTGTGTGTGTGTGTGTGTGTGTGTGTGTGTGTGTGTGTGCGCGTGCGTGCGTGTGTGTGTGTGTGTGTGCATGTGTGTGTGTGTGTGTGAAAACCAGTGACTAACTGTGAGTGCCTTCCCATGCATATTGCACTGTCAGACACATGATGGCAGTGCTGTGCCACATCTAGTAGTTTTAAGTAAAGCAAAGTTACTTGACTCTTACAGGTCGTGTCCATAAAAAAAAAAAAAGTAATGACAGGTTATCACCAAGTGCTCTGCATGTGTTAAAAAAAAGAAAGAAAAAAAAAGTACTGTACAAGTTGTGTGAAATGAACAGTTCTGAAAAGGGTGAAGGAATATTTGTGCTAGAAGTTCAAATACAAGGAGCAAATTTAGGAAATATCAGGTTAAATGAAATCCTGAGTTGAGAATTCTTATCAGAGAAAATTATTTGTTGCTTGTATGAGTTTTAGTTGCAGAGTCGCACCCAGCGTCGTGTTTTTGAAGAAGTTGATTCCAGCGAAAGTTTTCACTACTGCTTTTTTTTTTTTTTTAAGTGAGGATGTGGCTGTGAGCTGTATGCAGGAGTAAGAGAGTGTTTCATATTCGGCCACTCACATGAGGTGGGGGTTTTTTTTGTTTTGTTTTTTTTACCTGCTTACATAAAAGCAAACTGGCAAGTTACCAGAAACCTTAAGGAAAAGAATTCCAGAGTTTCCAACCCAGTCACAAGCAATCGTTCAAATGCTTTTCATAGCTAAGCACCTGGTCCAGAATCCAGACACACCTTCTCACTCTGGTGGTTACTGTATCTTGTCCAGGCACACTTTCACATGTAGACCGGACCCACTCTACTTACCGAAGTAGAAAAAGAAAAGCCTCACTTCATTTTTTTGTTTTTGAATGATGATATAACTTCCCAGTGTCAAGTTCGTGTTAAGGTTTGTTTTTCATTTTCACATTTACCTATTAAAAGTAATTATTAACACAGTTTGACTACAATGTAAAAAAAAAAAAGTAAAGAGATGTAAACCTTCTCTGTGGTATTACTCTTTTCCTCCCATCTGGCAGCTCCATCCTCAACATCCTTTGTCCAGTCTATCCACCATCGCTCCTCTCCAGATGTCTGAATCACTGACTCCACAGTCATTGGTTCTAACCATCAATCTCTTTTCAAACAACTCAACCTGAGCTGTTTCTCTGATATACTTATTTCTAATCTTGTCCATTGTGGTCACTCTCAACAAA
Organism: Mchenga conophoros; assembly: GCF_057382185.1. Taxonomy (NCBI): domain Eukaryota; kingdom Metazoa; phylum Chordata; class Actinopteri; order Cichliformes; family Cichlidae; genus Mchenga; species Mchenga conophoros. The sequence goes on along the minus strand of NC_140537.1, from coordinate 30,571,119 downwards.
AGCAAGAATCTTAGCATCTTCAACTATGTAAATTCACATGAGTAAAAACCTTCCTCTTGCAGATAAAAAACAAAACAGTTATCAGTACTGGAGACTGCGTTGCTGATTCAGCTGATAAATGAAAAAAACTGAGTCAGTTTGGCTCTGACTCTGTGAGAGGACGCAGATGAGGATGACATCAGCTGTTTTAATCAGATGCCACATAAAGAAAAAGGATTACATGCTCAATGTTCTAAAGCAGGGGTGGGGGAACTCAAGGGCTGGTGTCCTGCAGGTTTTAGATGTGTCCTTGATCCAACACAGCTCCTCCTCAGCATGTCTCAGTTCTCCAGAGGCCTGGTAATGAACTAATCATTTTATTCAGGTGTGTTGACCCAAGGTGATGTCTAAAACCTGCAGGACACAGGCCCTCGAGGCCTAGAGGTCACCCACCCCTCTTCCAAAGTAATATGACAGCTGATGGTTCCTGCAGTAAAATGTTTGTATACATTGCTTTTCTGCTGCTTTCGTCCACTTACATGCCAGCTTAGTGATTATTTATTTCCAAATTTTTATTAGAATTATCACGTGTTTAAAGATAAAGAAACTTGTTTAATTTTGGTAACTGCAGCTTGACCCTTACACTTGTGAACATGTCACATAAAATTTTTTTTCGTGGATCAGTCAAGCTCTGCTGGAGCACCTCTGTTCATTCACAAGTGAGAGAGAGAGAGAGAGAGAGAGACAGTGGAAAACATCTTTCACAGAACATTGTGTTAGAGATCATGATAACAAACCTGTATTCTGCTTTCTGTTCCGTGACAGAGTAAGGCATGCTGTATCATGTGTAGGCGATCTGATATTATCGTACCCTATTTCTGTAGTGAACATGAAACCACATTCCAGTACAAAAAAGTTGAGTGGACAAACAATGCAGGAGGATAAGATGTAAATTTTCTGCTCAGTTGAACAGACTGTCTCTGGCCAAAATGCCATCTTTATCTGAAACAAGTTTATCCAAGGATGTAATCTGATTTGTCGGAAAGTGGAAAAGCAGGCATATTATTCCAGTTTATCCTAAAGACGCCTCTGTGTGCAGTTGACATGTGATCTACCATGCAAGTCCTGAAATTAGGCCAAGCTAAATGTAGCTTGTGTTTTTCCCATGCTTTAGGTGTTGCCTCTGGCTTTGTTGCCTGCAATTGTGCACAGTCTCGCTACTCATGCACTTAAAAGCGCAATACAAATACAGGCCATTTACCATTTAAATATCCCTAATCTAGCTGGATCTTTTTGGTAATGAGGTTGTCCACACTTAAAGACTTAAACTGGAGCCTGGGAAGCTTTTCCTTATTCGTGTCCAAGAAGTTTTTTTGTTTGTTTGTTTCTTTTTTAGAAGAGCTGAGAAATGTATAGTCATTATTGCATTATTGGCTCAGTGCTAAACTGACAGCTTCACAGCTCCCCGAGTCTTCAGTTGCTCCAAAACACAACAGGTGGGGTAAGAGAAAGAAATGATATTTCTCCCATACTGGCTTCTCATCACTGGATCTGCCGCACCTTCCTGAGCCTGGTTCTGCCTGAGCTTTCTTCCTGTTAAAAGGGAGTTTTTCCTTTCCACTGTCGCCAAAGTGCTTGCTCATGGGAGGTTGTCCCATTGTTGGGATTTCTCTGTATTATTCCAGGTCTTTGCCTTACAATAGTAAGTGCCTTGAGGCAACTATTGTTGTGATTTGGCGCTAAGTAAATAAAATTGAATTGAACTCTTTTCCTCACATATAAAGTCTTAAATAATCAGGTCCCATCATATCTTAAAGACCTTAAGATATCATAATTTCTGCATTTATTCAGGTCTGGATCAGGCAACCCTGAGCCAGGTTATGCTGCTACAGGCTCAGGCTGATGAAGGATGCAGGGACCTGCGGAGCCTGGTTCTGCTGGAGGCCTCTTCCTGTTAAAGTGAAGTTCTTTTCGCTTTAGTAAGACTTTTACTAATGAAATTGAAGGTCTGTATCCTTGAACTTCAGGCACTGAAGCCTTATAATGCATATACATACCTTTTAGTGAAACAATAGGCCATATACATTTTAAATATAGGACACAGACACATTTTTTAATTACAGTTTGGTCATTTTTAATTGACTATCATAGAATGATAAAAGAACCCACCCACCACTTTAATCACACTCTAGATCTTGTTTTAACATATGGCATAGAAACTGAACATTTAACAGTGTTTCCTGAAAACCCTCTCCTGTCTGATCATTTCCTGATAACATTTAAATTTACAATAATTGATTACACAGCAGTGGAGAGTAGACTTCATCACAGTAGATGTCTTTCTGAAAGCGCTGTAGCTAAGTTTAAGAATATAATCCACCCACTGTTATCATCTTCAATGCCCTGTACCAACATAGAGCAGAGCAGCTATCTGAACGCTACCCCAACAGAGGTCGATTATCTTGTTAATAATTTTACCTCCTCACTACGTACGACTCTGGATACTGTAGCTCCTGTGAAAACTAAGGCCTCAAATCAGAAGCACCTGACTCCGTGGTATAATTCTCATACGCGTTGCCTAAAGCAGATGACTCGTAAGCTGGAGAGGAAATGGCGTGTCACAAATTTAGAGGATCATCATTTAGCCTGGAGAAACAGTTTGCTGCTTTATAAGAAAGCCCTCTGCTGAAAAAGTTGTTCATACATTTATTACTTCCAGGCTGGACTACTGTAATTCATTATTATCAGGATGTCCTAAAAACTCGCTGAAAAGTCTTCAGCTAATCCAAAATGCTGCAGCAAGAGTACTGACAGGGACTAGAAAGAGAGAGCATATTTCTCCTGTTTTGGCTTCCTGTTAAATCCAGAATTGAATTCAAAATCCTGCTCCTCACATACAAGGTCTTAAATAATCAGGCCCCATCTTATCTCAATGACCTTGTAGTACCATATCACCCTATTAGAGCACTTCGCTCTCACTCTGCAGGCCTACTTGTTGTTCCTAGAGTATTTAAAAGTAGAATGGGAGGGAGAGCCTTCAGTTTTCAGGCCCCTCTTTTGTGGAACCAGCTTCCAGTTTGGATTCGGGAGACAGACACTATCCCTACTTTTAAGATTAGGCTTAAAACTTTCCTTTTTGCTAAAGCATATAATTAGGGCTGGACCAGGTGACCCTGAATCCTCCCTTAGTTATGCTGCAATAGACGTAGGCTGCCGGGGGATTCCCATGATGCATTGAGTTTTTCCTTTCCAGTCACCTTTCTCACTCACTATGTGGTAATAGACCTCTCTGCATTGAATCATATCTGTTATTAACCTCTGTCTCTCTTCCACAGCATGTCTTTATCCTGTCTTCCTTCTCTCACCCCAACCGGTCGCAGCAGATGGCCCCGCCCCTCCCTGAGCCTGGTTCTGCTGGAGGTTTCTTCCTGTTAAAAGGGAGTTTTTCCTTCCCACTGTCGCCAAAGTGCTTGCTCATAGGGGGTCATATGATTGTTGGGTTTTTCTCTGTATCTATTATTGTGCGATTTACTGTACAATATAAAGCGCCTTGAGGCAACTTTTGTCGTGATTTGGCGCTATATAAATAATATTGAATTGAACTGAATATCTCAAAATAAATATTAAACTGTGTCAAACTGTACATGGAGAAGCACAAATGTAAAGTTTACAATTTGCACATGTGTGATTGGATAAATTCAAACTACTGATATTCATCTCACATTATAAAAATGGCTTTAATCTCCAGTCTTTGCCAGGTGAGATTACCTTTAGGAAACTGGCAATTAACGCTGTAAAAATCATTAAATACACACAGCTGCTTCAGGTATATAATACATATCTTACATATCTTTTGAGCTACAGTGGGATTTATGATTCATGATATTTCCTTCAGAAACTGACAGACACCAAGCAGTATCTGTGTCATCATACAGTCTATATGTGGCATGTTCGAGTGATATGTTTGGCAAAATTTTGACTCTGACTTATGTCTTTTATTTACAAAAAAGTATGTATGTCCATACATCCCATGACCTCCTCTCACCCCTGTGCAATGCACTCTATTGTTTTCCTGCAGCCACTGCATACATTTCATTTATTTTCTCCTGGTACATTTTCACAACAATGGGCCTCTTCAGTTTCATGGTGGGTCCTAGAAGGACAACAAAGAAAAATAGGTTATTTTGATCTCATGATAAAGTTTAGCATTCCGCTGAGCTTAAAGAGATTAAATCACTGCTGAAAAGACTCCACGGAAACACTGTTTGGCAGTCACTCCAGTTACAAAACATTGACCTCGGTTAAAAATGATTAACAGTAAGTTAAAAAAAAAAAAGCAGAAGCAAATACTTACTTTAAATGGCAGTGCTACATGTACTATACTTGTAGGAAAAGGAAAATAAATTTCAGATAGCTGACCTAGCTCTCCTCCGGTGACGGAGAAGTCTTGTTCCACTATAACCCACTTCTGGACTTTCTGGGCATTGGATGTTGATCGGGCATTAACACGCTCAATGCCAGCCTGAATGGCACTGTAAATAGCTGGCTCCTTATTGGCTATAATCTCGGACACCTTGGTTGCTTTTACGCTGTGCTGTCGGCAAAATTCCAAAGCCTCTTGATTCAGCTCATCTGTGGGCTCGCCATTGTCATCCACGACACACTGCAGAAAAAGAAACAGAAGTGGTAACTCTTTTTTTTTTTTTGCTTATTCAGCAACAATGCCTGTATGCAAAAAGAGAGGATCATTTACTTTAAGTGTGAGCAGCATGGAGAGGAACTTGAGCTTGTCTCCAATTAGCATGGCGTTGCTGATGATGGGCAGTTCAGACTTCACTGCATCTTCAATGGGGACAGGAGGGATGTTCTCGCCACCCGCAGTGATGATGAGCTCTGTGCAGGAAAGACAAAAACGCGTCACCTCTTATTAAGTTGGCGTATCTCAGTATCTGGTTGTAGGGTTTTAAACAACTAGCAGTGAAAATAGGTAGTTAGTTCCACACTTGACTTGACTTTTATGCACTCACTACACAAAAAAGTGTGATTAGACAACAATTCTGAAAAAGCATACTTTGAATTCTGCTGATCATTATGTCCAAATCACTATTTTAATTTATTATACAAACAGATGGGAATTACCTTGAGTAAAATGTCAGTTAATGGTGTAAAAAAGAGAAGAAAGAATTAAAGCTAGAGAAGACAATCATCTTACACCAGCTGTAAGTGGTATTAATTCAAACTGTAAGTCTCTAGGCATCACAGGAACTCAGCCATGAAATGTCCAGGTTCACATTGCCGAAGCTCTAGCTCTGCTGACTCAGTAATTGCAGAGTATTAAACCTACTCTGGCATTAACATCAGCTCAAAAACTGTGTGCCAGGAGCTTCGTGGTGGCCGAGCAGCTCCTGTAGGTTTAATGTGTAGGTGGCCCAGTATTTTTGTCCGCAAAGTGTAAGTAAGTTATGTGTTTGCTTGTTTGTTTTTCAAATGTATAATGTACACTTTTCAAAACATAAGATGTTCTTCTAAAGTGTGTGCTATTTTTCCCCCAAAGGAGTTAGATTTTAATGCTGGTAGTGCTCAAATAATCAGATGGTAAATCTGTGACATGTTTGTGTCAGCTCCTCTGGCGTTGTATTATTAGGGTAATATTTCAACTACTGTTAAAGCTAAGGTAGCTCTGACAACTTTATATACGCTCACAGTCGCTTTATTAGGCACACCTTGCCACTACTGGGTTAAACCCATTCCCACATAGCAGACAGGTCTGGCCCTTTTATACACGTGTGTGTGTGTGTGGGGGGGGTCAGAGTGTGACCCCATAAAGACTTCCCTAAACCTGCTAGTCTGGAAGTCCAGCAGTTCATCTAAACAAAAGGCACTTAGACTAAAACTGACATAGTTACGTTTACCCTACCATAAAACAAAAAAAAGGTACGACCTCTCCCATGCTCCTAGGATGTGGGTGTGAATGCCAGACCACTCTGGAATGCACACAAAGTCTTGTAGTGAACAACAGCCTAAGTCATCAAAAGGTCAACATGCAGTATTCTACCATATGCAAACTTATATTATTAAAAGATTATACTGACTACTAAGTGCAATTTTCTATTGACAGCATGCCACATCCGGCCCAATTGTGGTTTGGTTTATGTGGCTCAGGCTCATAGAAAACAGGTCTGGCATCAAGCTGGCATTTCTGACTGACTGGTGTCATGGCAGGGTGTATGTCAACCAGAGGTGGGCTAGGTCTGGCAATGATGGCACTATTTATGTTCCTATGTTCCTATTTTAGTTAGAAGATCCATATGCCATGTTGCAATACTGTACTGCTATGGTAGCCAACGTTTCAAAAGCAGGTTTGACAGGTTTGTGAGTGTACACTTTATCCAAAACCTAGTGAGGTTTACTCATATTTGCCACCAGGTGGCTGTAGAGCAGGTCACCTACTGGTCGGAACGTTAGTGGTTCGATCCTTGGCTCCTCCAGTCTGCATGTCAAGAGTGTGAGTGTGAATGAATGTACTTAGGAAGCACTTAGTTTAGAGAAAGTGTGTGATTGGGCCATGTTGTATAGAGTGCTTTGAGTGATCTGGTAGAATAGAAATAAGAATCAGTCCATTCACTGTCTGAACGGAGGTTTGTCAAGTTACATTTGCACTATTATGTTCTGGCACACAACTTACACATGGCCCACATACCGCAAAGAATTGTGGCCCAGATTTGGTTTGCCAGAGGTAATCCACACTTGGGCCAGCGCAGAACCAACAGTATGTCTACACCTGGCCTTGTGCTGGCCCATGTGTGGGCCACCTCTAGCAAACCAAAGGGCCGTCATTCTTTGCGGTACGTGGGCCATGTGTAAGCACATAGTGTGGGCCAGATCTGGGCCACACCAATTTTGCTATGTAGGTTTTTGCCTTCAGAACTGAACTTTTCTCTCTGAGCAAGGTGCTGGAAACAGGGCAGCAGTTTGAAATGATTTATGCTTTGTGACATGGCATGTTTACCCACTGGTTATATCTTAGACTCTTCTTAGTGCTTGAACTAGGAAATAGGAAAGCATTTCTGAACTTGGTTAGAAACAGGTTCAGCTGTTTTGTTGCCAGTGGCAGTCAATAGAAGTGTGATAAGTGTGTCACAACTATAACCTAAATGTGTCTTTTGGTGCATTTTCTCCCAGATTCAGAGCTATAGCTTACCCTTGATCCTTCCTGTGATATACAGAAAGTCTTGTTCATCATATCTTCCCAGGTCTCCAGTGTGCAGCCAGCCATCCTCATCCAAAGCCTCTGCTGTTTTGTCTGGCATGTTCAGGTAGCCCATGAAGATATTACGACCCCAGAAACAGATCTCTCCATTCCCATCCGCATCTGGATTCACCAGCTTTATCTTACAGCCTATCATCACCTTTCCACAGCTGGAAAGACAAATCAAAAGCCAGTGATGTGACCAGAATCTGCATTAAAACTTTTAATTGAGCACATAGAAATCAGAGCAAAATAACACAAATGTGGCTTAAATATGATCATTTAACATTTTAAGGAGATGGTTGTACTCCTAAAAACAACAATAACTCCTGGCCCTGACACTTTTTTTTTATATTATTGACTTTTTACAGTAAGAAGCTCCGTAACAAAATTAAATATTTTAATACGTTTGGACAAACATTTTCAAATTGTGTCTGTTTTCTGATGCTTTAGTCTAAATGAACCATCCTCATTTTTATTTAGACGGGAATTATGAATATATAAAGAGCTGTGGCTGCCTCATGAAAAAGAGAGATCATCTGCAGACTGCAGAGATATTTGAAATAACACATGGTAATAATAGATAATGGAGTCAAAAAACTAATCATCACACAAATTACTAAAACTAAAAATATACAAAATATACAAAAATATGACAGAAAGTGTCACAGAAAGAGCCCAGTTAAGCAGAAGCATCGAGGTTGTGTCATATTTTTTTAAATGTTTTTATTGTTTTACATGTAAACAGGTGTTTCCTCAGGCTTTTAGGACTTATTCTTATGCTTTTAAATATATTTCGCTCTTTCACATACAGTTTTTTTATTATTATTATTATTTTAGAGTATTTCTTCCCTCTATTTATGTGTGAGCATGAGCACTGTCATACAAACTTCCCCTTCACTATAAAAGAGTTCACTTTACTTCTGCTCTATTTTGAATTTATTAGAAAGCTGGTATTTTATACTCAGGCTGTTTAACCAAATATAAGGTTGTTGTAAGTTCCTGGTAATATGGGGATTACCCTGTAACTAGTTTATCAAAGGTCAATGTCAGCACTGGACAACGTGGGCACTTGTAACATACCTGCTCATCTTTAAAGAAATATGCCTCTGCAGTCATCCTGAGCTCTACAGAGCTTGAAGTGACTTTCAAGCTCAGTACAAAAACAAACTCCAATAAACCCACTGTTCAGCACCAAGGAGCAGACAAAGTTAAGTTTTTTTCCCCCTCAGAAGGCAGTAAAAACAAATTCAGAGCTGGAAACAGTGAATCTAGGACTTCAGATGGACTGAAGTGTTGATTCAAAGAAGTTTTGTTGCTGTGATTAAAATAAATAGGCCACTGCTAAGAAGTCTATTTCCTTATTAGATGCTGTCAGGTTTTTGTTTACAGTTATTACGTTGGCTATAATCTATCAGGTATGCTTGATGAAAAACAACCATCTATCACCTTCAACACAATATTTTTTGACCCCTGCTTTAACCACAATCCAACACTTCAGTCACGTCGATGTCTACCTTGTGACGCGGTATTCATCGATGGAGATGGTGTGAGGGCCAGAGCTTTCACTCATGCCATACAGCTCTTTCAAAGGGATGTTCAGGCTCATGAAGTAATCCAGAGTGTCTTTGGTAATCGGTGCAGCTCCAGTGCAGCATATTCTGCAGCGGTCCAAGCCCAAAGCAGCACGCACCTTCTTGAAGACCAGATTATTAGCCAGCATGAAGCCCCACGGCACCTGATTCTGTCTGTAACACACAAAATAAACCAATATTTTATCAAAATTATTGAGGATCTTTTTTGTTTAGGAATAATGAACTTAACGAAACTTAAAATATGATTTTAAATAAGGTTTTTCTAGGTAAAGCTGAGCATCACTGGCCGTAGTGCAAAACGCCTGGCCAGAGTCTTGCATGATTTTTTTTTCACTCTCTTTCTCCTTTTATTTGTTTAACCAACACAAAGAAAATCAAAGTCATTTGAGAACTGACCAGCTTCAGCCTAAGGCACCTTCTTTTATGTTGTGCAGACCTGATTGGCCTCACCCTGCTGGGTTATCCTGCAGCCCTGGTTTGAGACTTTCCTCTTCTCTTCATGTTTCTTGCTTTACTTTGTAATTTTATAATTTATTTATTCTGTCCTCTTGTACACTGTGCAAGTTTCTTAATGTTTTTCTTGTTTCTAAAATTATTCTGTAAATAGTCCGCTCACAGTGTTTGGGGGCTTGTCCGAGTTACTTCAAAACTGCTTTGAGAAAGGCAAATTTACTACAGTTCTCAACACTATGAGATAAACAAATACGTGAAGAACCGATGACATTACCATCACTCACAACTGCACAAATAAATCTTTCTATGCATTATGAATGTTATAAAGTGATGGCCTGGGGATGTTAAACTGTACAAACATGTGACGTGTTCGTCTAACATCCCTGCTGCTGTCTCACCCGTTCATGACACTGTAGTTGTACTGCAGGCCAATGGACTTGGCAAAGCCTGCCACTCTCTTCTTCATTGGGGATGCTTTGGCTCCCACAGCTTTCATCTTCTCCTCGATCTTCTCCCACACACGAGGAACTCCCAGGAAACAAGTTGGGCGAACCTCTTTAAGTGTGTTTACTAAAGAGCCCTGGAAAAATTAATGGTCATTACAGTCAAATATATTTAGTTAATGTTTCCTTTTTCATGAGGTAATAGTCATGCTTACTTTAAGGGCATCTGGCTCTGCAAAGTAGATGGTCCCAGCAAAGCCCATGCAGACCCAAATATCAATCATCTGGGCTGCGACGTGGCTGAGCGGCAGGTAACTGACCAGGATCTCCTCACCGCCTTTTGCTTTTAATATGGTACATCCCACATGGGCAGTCCATGTTATCTGCACATTTAAAAGTGGGGAAAAAGTCACCAGGTATTTTCTTTCGCCAAATATTTGTCTTGAATCTTTAGAGTACTCCTCTCACACATTGATCGAAACAACATTATGAAATTACAGTAGAAGAACTCGCCAGATTATATAAAAGCTCTCTGGTTGAACCACTAGTGCTATGCTTTAACTCTTTGAAGAGTTAAAAGCTTGTCCTTACAACCTACAGCCTGCATAAGATATGCTGCAGTAATTCAGCTTGTTGTGCAAATTCAATTTTATTCATGTTTATTAAAGGTGCTAGAACTAAGCTAATGAAGTGAAAACTGGAGCTTCATAATGAACTATTCCTGATGCAAATGAAACATAAAAAATAGAGCTCAAATACTTAAAAAGCAGTAAATTGGTACAAGACTATCTCTCTATCTAAGTTTTTATTATTTCAGTTTGGTATGTTTTCATATGTTATGTGAAGTGTAACATTTTGCTCTCTCTTGCAATGATAAAAAATACCAGATCCAGATTTTGGAAAGTTGTTCACTTCTAACTTGAATCAGGCTCAACTTCAGGCAAAATGTTTATGTAAATCCATCCATGAATTGAATGAATTGTGCTAACAAGCGAAACTAAGCCAGTTATTTTGGCTAATCTCCTTCTACGTGAAATTTGTGGTTTTTCTGACTTTTGATCATTTAAAACAGGGGTGTCAAACTCAAGGCACACTTTAGGTCACGGGCCAAACAAGATAAATATTTATTGAACACACTGTTTATGTTTTTTAAACATAAATATGAAAAAAAAAAGACAGGAATAATATTCCAGATTAAATAAACTTAAAAAAATAAACTTTAACTTTAAATATTTTGCTCTTCATAAAAATATATCCTGTCAAAATTATGCAAGTTAGAAATATGAACATGCTGCCAAAACCCCCAGAAAAAATAAATGAAAGCATATACAAGGTTGGAGCCGCATGTAGACGGAGCTGGGCATTGCTTCAGGAATGGAACTAATAAACTGTGCGGGCCATTCAGTGTCGTACTTTCCCTTGAGTCTATCATTACACTGCAGCTCCATCTGAATCTGCACATGTGCAGTTCAGCAAAGTCCGCTGACTTGGTTCAACATTAATTGGCAACAGGGAAAGTGAGGCAAGTTGCACTGGTGCATTTGTGACAACTTCACTTGAAATGTCTTCACCGCATCATACATGCCATGTCCATGAACTGACAGATTTCCTTGCTGAGCTCAAAAACTCTATTGAGAATTTTTATCCCAACTCAGCCAACGGACCTCTGTATGATGAGGAATGTCGGCAAACTCTGAATCTATTTCCCACATAAAAGACTGAAATTGACGGTGCTTTAAACTTTTAGCTCCGATAAAATTTACGGTTTGCGTTACGGTGATCATTACATGCTCCATTTTTAGGACTTTACCACACAGCCTTTCCTGCTGTATGATGCAGTGATATGCAGTTCTCCCCCTGCATCTTTACTCGCATCCTGCTGACTAGTCCACTTTTTTCACCGCACAACACCGGCGCTCCATCTGTTGTAGGTCCAACAAGTTTGTCCCAGGGCAGTTTCATGTCGGTTACACTTTGACATACGTTTTAAAAAAAGTCTTTTCCTGTCATTGTTCCGTGCGATTTAATGTTCAATATTTCCTCTCCACGGATGAAGATGGCCAGCTGTGCAATGTCCATCATGTCTATACTTTTCTTGTCTATACATGTCTGTACTTTTCAGCTTATCCTGACGTTTTGTCTCGTAGTGCCGTCTTAAATAAAATTCCTTAATTACAGCCACATTAGCTCCACTAATAAGACACACGGGTTTACCAGCAATGCCAGTGTAACTACCGCCCCTCCCACCTCTGCCCAGCGCAAAGCACAAGGCTCGCATGCAGAGTGAAGCGGAAATAAGTGCGAGAGAGAGAGAGAGAGAGGGTGAGAGAAAGAAAAAAAAAAAACAACCCATGGCTCGCGATAAGGAGCCGGCTCACGTCGTTCACGTCAAGGATCCGGCTCTAAGAGCAATTTCGTTTGCAACCGACACATCACTAATGCATAACAATAATAATACAGCTATATAAAATGATCTCGCGGGCCAGATATAAATGTACGCCGGGCCGGATGTGGCCCGCGGGCCTTGACTTTGACACGTGATTTAGAACAAGACAGAAAAAAGCTGCAATCTGAGCCTTAACAATTTGATGGCTACTTAATAAAATTAACAGTATTCAAAGACTTTTCAGTTCAATCTTAAATCTTAAAAGCCAATACCTTTTAGAAGAAGAGAGAGAAATCTCTTGTCAGGGCTACTCACATTGTCATGGCTCAACATGACTCCTTTAGGGTTGCCAGTGGTTCCAGAGGTGTAGATGAGGGTGCAGCACTCATTGGGCCGAAGACTGTCAATCACAGCATTCAGCTGCTCATCGGGCACATCCTCTCCCAGCTTCATGAACTCTTCCCACTACAGAAATAAGGAGGTTGAATCAAAACAGTGCATCAATGATAAGTAAATAAATGTTTGCTATGTAGACGTACTGTATACAGGAACGGAGCTTTCTGCTGTAGCTCGCCTTTGTACTGAACAATGGCTCTCAGATGAGGTAGATGATCTTTAACCTGTTAAAAGATACAAAGATAACATGTGAGGACAGAACCTCACTCACAAGTAATACATGTATTACTTTATAAAGAGATGGTGGTGAATTAAGATGAAACTGCCGACCTGCAGGATTTTGTCGAGCTGTTTCTGGTTCTCCACAACCAGGACATTGGCCTCACAGTTGGCAGCCACATACTGACAGGCCTCTGGTGAGTTTGTGGTGTAAATCCCGGCTGCCAGCCCTCTAAGGGACAAACAATTGCTTGAGCTATATATTACCTTGTATGAGTCACTGTCATGTGTTACCAGTTTGGCTACAGCTTGATGTGAAGTGGAAAATAATTAGATATTTTGTTTGGTGAACAGAAATGAGTATTTTTTTAAACTGTAGATTAAGCAAGAAAAACTAAATAAAGTGAGGGGTGATTACGCCTATCCCAGCTGGCACAGGGCGAGAGGCAGACGGCCTTTCACAATCACACTGATTTTAGAATCAAAAATTAACCTAACCCTGTTCCATGTCTTTAGACTATGGGACACAAATGGAATTCATTGGAGGAATTCTATTTGTGCACTTGTGCAGTTTGTGGCGGTGTCCGAACTGCACAAGTTGAATGTCCCTTAGTACTTCCTGACAGCTTGAAAAAATGCCAAATATCACATCCATGTAATTTTAACTGAGCCTCATGTGGGTGGAGACACAAACAGAGGTTCTGAGATAAGAAAGGACAAAGATAAATGTGCATGTCAGACAGTGCAGAGGTAACACAGGTCCAAAGGTAGACTAATTTAAAATGTTATCAGATTCAGTTCCTTATAGAGTGATCTTACCCGGCCAAGATGCAGCCGATGTCTGAGATGAACCACTCAGCGGAGTTGAATCCCAGAATCCCTACACCATGGTAACGCTCCAGCCCCAACTGATAAAAACAAAGGACAGGTAGATGCTTTTAAAGAAGAAGTGACTTTAATTACACAGCGCAGCAGGCGTATACCTTCGTTACTTCTGCGTCTTGTTGCATTAGCCACTCCACTCACACGGGACACAGATATGGCTGTGAAACATAAAACGTAACACAAGCTGGGCATTTCACACACCCAAGTTTCCAGCATGCTGTTCTCACATCAAGAAGATTAAGATAAGAAGTGCTGTTTATAAAAACTGGGCCAGGAGTTAAATTATTTATGCAGCCTTCAGTTCAAAAAGTATTGTTCAGTTACATAAACACAGCTTTCTAATTAAAAACAACCAAAAAACAAAACAAAAACCGAGTCGATGTTTGTTTAAATCAGAATTCTAACAATCATTTGGTTACTTTGTTTCTAATTCAGAGCATTTGATGACTTAAAAGTTCTAAGTTTGCGCTTTATAGGAGCACAAGTGTCAAATCCTCTAAGCGCCTGGGTTTGAGGTTAATTCAGGAGGCAACAAAGACCTTTTAAGGCCAAAGAGCAAGAATGGGTGCAGGAAAGGTCTAAGGGAGTGATCCCCAGCATCTGCTGATCTCTTGGTTAAAAATGACAACTCTGGCAACTTGGTTTACAACTAACTTTGTGAATGAATGACAACAGCATACGTTAAAATGAATGACTGCAGTGTATGCTAAATAAATGCTTAAATTATTTAATTATTTCACAATTCTTAAAATCCAACTTTACTCTATGAAATAATGTTTAAGGCAAATTAATAACATTCTAAAGATCTACGACTGCCAAATAGCTTCTTTGCATTATATTTGAAGTTCACTGAAGTGTAATTTTTGTTCAACAGATGCAGGACGATTTGCAAAACAAGCAAACAAACCTTGAGAAAGCTTTTCGCAGCTGCACGACACTGCTGGTAGTATTGGTTCCAGGTTAGAGTCATCCACTGGCCATCTTTTTTGGAAACCAAAGCTGGATGATTCCCATACTTCTCGACTGTCTCCAGGAACATCTGATGGACGGTGATGGGAGCCTCTGAGCCTGGCCCTGATTCCTCCATTCTCAGCCTCACTGCCTGCTCTCTGCCGGTGCTCCATAACTGGTCAGCTGGGGCTAGATTTGTTGCCAAATGGGCCGTCGACAGGGGAACTGCCTTGGGCTCTTCTGTATTGCGAGAACAAGGGCAGCTGCATATACTCTCCATGAATCACAAGTCAAAAGACACAGCTAGTCAGGTGTATCACAGGACTGCAGATATCTCTGTGCTGTTACCCTAGGTGAGTTACTTTAATGTGCAGTGTGCAGTGAAGGCTCTGCTGTTATCTGAGCTGAAACAGGAAGTTCCACATTACAAATGCGTACCTAACAAACAGGTTCAGCCAGAAGAAGTCATGTGATTTTAGTTACAGGACTGAATGAGCACACAGACAACATACTAAATTCTGCCATCCAGTAAAAATTCTCGAGTGTTTCACGTGGTTTTAAAAGGCATGTTCAAGACGATCTTTAGCACTTGATGCCCCAGTAATCCTGTATGCTTCAGCATTCCTAAGAAATTTTAAAGCCTTGCAGCCATCTGTCTTTATGAGAGGAGTGATTTCTTTTAAGTGCTATTGTCTTTTTTGTTTTCATATTTCCCGAAAATTTCTTTTCCTTCCAGCTTGCGGTCATTTTATGTCTGAAAATATCTAAAATGATATTTATTTTCTTGTTTCCCCACAGAGTAGGTTATATCTAGCCTTAAATGCCTTTGTGTTTTGACATTTAAAGTGACAAAGTTTATTCATTAGCTTTTTTACAGTTTGCAAATGCTTTTACGTATTCAGTCTTCTTATTGAAAATAATTATTTAAATCAACCTAAAACAAGATAATAAACAGAATTTGTTGAAAAGAAGTGGGTGTCTTTCACTCTAGCTTCTTATGTGAAAACTTTGTGGTTTACACCCAAGGACAGACAATTTTCTTTTAGTTTGGAGGCATACCGTTACCATCGCCATTTCACCCTTACCTGTGGAAAATCCTTCAGTAGCTCCCTTCTGCTCAGACGATATGGGAGGCTGGGTCAGTAACTCAGTGTTACTGAGTGGATGGATCTTTGGAGGCAGTGTTGCACTGAAGTCGCCCGTCTTGGCTTTCCCATTGAGTATGACAGATGTGTGGGTCTTTATATCTGTGGCATCTGACTCAGTTTGAGCAGGAATGCTGGAGCAGACATTGAGATGACACGAATGAGAACTGATGATAATCGTAAAATCTAATTTTTAGATAGTTTGAAAAGAAGTGGTCCTATATTATCTATTTGACCTGCCCAGGGACTCATCTCTCTTTACATACCTTTCCATGTTACCATCCATAACTGCAGGTCTATTGCTCTTCATAAATTAATTTTCTTTGAGCTTATGTCTGCTAGAAACAGAGAAGACGAAATTAGCATGAAAACCCTCCAGAAACCCTCCACCGAGGACTCTCCAAGCAGTTAAGATTATGAAACAGCATCACTCCACTCATTTATATGTGACTGACATTCACCAAAGTCAGTGCAACAGGTCACAGCCAGTGACCGCATGTGCTGCCAATCACACACGCAGCAGCAGTGCATGTTGAAACTACTAGTATTGCGGCAAGAAGCATTGCTAAATCCACGTAGACTTACTTTGCCTCCAAGCAGCACCTTTCACCCAGATAATCGTGAAAGTGCTGCCATTACCAGTTAACATACTGAATAACAATCATGTCAGACTTAAAATAACTCTTCCTTGGCCTGTGCTCTACACAGTGAATGAATGCCCTCTAATGTGAATATTTAGCAACAGCAGAAACAAGTGAAAAGTTTTCTGCAGATATTTTCCTCCAAGTTCAATTAACTGCACCAATAAAAGCAATCAGTCTTTTTGCAGGGATGTAACAACAATAAATCTGATAATCAATGTTGCACCAGATTTCTAACAAATGCTGACTTTGTGTTAAAGATTGAAATCTGTCAAGATAAGCAGGATCTCAGTCCAACCTCAAAATTTCAAGATTGCCCTTGACAAGATTTCTCTGGACCAAAGTTCATAAACTTACAAAACTGCAGTTTGGCAACATTAAGTAGCAGAGGAAAAACCTTTGCTCCAGATTATGTAAAAACTTTATAAACTGTCCTGTGATGCAAACAAATTCATTTTAGCCTCACTGGTGACTTAGTTCTCACATTACACAGAAAAACACCTTAACTATTGAAAATGCATTGGAAAATCTAAAAACAGCAGCAGTGAGAGATGTTAACTCTCTGTGGATGTGCCTGCTCACATCTATTCCTACGTTTCAGTCATATGTTTGATTTAACACATTCACTATGCATCTCCAGAGCCGTGTTTAACCTGAAGTGTACATACTCAGTGAGGAAAAATGGAAAAAACAGCACAAACAAGTCTGAATTTCTATGAGTAAAAATAAATCTTTATGCACATCCTGCAGTCTAAATAGCAGTTTATTCTTTTCTCACTTAACACATTCAAAAGACAGAAATCTCTGCTGTAGAAATGATATCCTACCTTCTCTGCTGACAGACCCAAGTGGCATCAACTTCAAGGCTGCAGTCAGGTGTGAGACAAAATTGCATCAACCTTTGCTCAATGCAGGTTCACAGATGTTGCCCCCTGGGGTAAATATCAACGCACAGGGGATTTTGATAAGATTGACGTGTTCCTTGGTCTCACGAGACTTGCACAATCCTTTCAACATCTCCTGCAGAGGTTGTGTCAACCAGATAGAGCTGTACAAGGAGAACTGGCTAAAAAAAGTTTGGATTTGCACTAAAAAGAAGTGAGTTTAATCCAGTGGGTTTCAGATCTGCTTGTAGCTTTGTTTGGAGTTTCTAACAGCTATAGGCACTGGTTATATTCAGTTGCAGGATTATGTGTCAAGCATCCAATAAGATAACAAAGCTTTGATGGGTGGGGGTATTATTAAAGTGTTTATTGTCTCAGTTAAACTTGTGATGGCGGTTATTATCACATGAAGGATGAGGCCGGTCATAGAAATAGATTATAAAACTAGATGATATCTCTCTGGGTTTATGAGGCAATACTTTGACCTAGCAAAAAACAACAACAACAAAGTTTTCAGCATAAGGACAACTTGTGCAAATCTTTGCCCACCTGACTTTATTGGCACATCAAGAAAAAGGAGATGTCAGCAATAAAAAAGGATGCATTCCTTTAAAAAAAAATCTCTTTAGTTCTTTTCTGAGATATAAAAAGAAATCAATAAGAAACGATAATGGAAAAGAAATATTTAATCATTAACAGAGTCCTCTTTTAACCATCTTCTATCCTCCCTGCGCCATTAAAGGCAGTGAACACTGTTTTCTAAGCAAATATAGGGGAAATGTTATGCTTTTGACACATGGTTACCTTGCTCACAGGAACTAAGGTCACTGAATCATACCACCTAGTCACACCATAGCCACTCCAACTGTGACTCACAGTGGTAGTCTGGGCACAAGCCATGTGTTTGAACCATTAATCAGGGGCTTCATCAGTGCCAGCAGCCATACCGACCAGACGGACACTAAAATACACACAAAAATGAGCTGCAGACTGCCTCCCTTTAAACGGGGTCCAATTTGTGATAAGGCTCCACAGAGATAGTAATGGTTATTACATAATAGACCATATACATTTCTCTATTATGAAACGTCTCCAGTGGACGAACATTGCTGACTTGTGTTCAGTGCAAAGTGTGAAACAAAAATACTTAAAACATCAAACTTTTTGCAGTTTTAAAGGTTTCTTCCTTATTAACAACTACGGAAAGCTTACTACTTATTAGTGCTTTACAGCAATACAGCAAGTTCGTTCTAGGAGCAAAACATTTAACCCCTACAGGGTGTCAAATCAAAGGGCCCACACATAAGAAAGCAAATATAAAAATAACTCAAGTGTTTTAAAAGAAAACAAATACAAGTTTAAAAGGTGTTGAGTACAGTCTGGGCAGGTCACTTGTATTTACTGTCTAGGTTTATTAGTTAATATATGCTTATATCACACATATATATTTGCAGCTCCGTTCCCGAGGTTACACTATCCTGTGGGGGGTTGCAGGAGGAGGAGGATTTTCCACAGCATGGCAACCTCAAACACTTCATTACTGTTAAAGCATTAGTATAACATTATATAATTAATCTTATCCTGGGCTTGGGCGTAGCTCCTCAGTTCATTTGCTGTCTGAAATGAGCTGTTGAGAAGGTTTGAAGAGCAGGTGGGTGAAGGAATAAACTGCCTGAAGCTGAGTGTTTCTGGGCAGAGTGAAGCATGAACTTTTCCTCTGAGAGGGATTACTCGCACATATCTGACCTCGTTGTTTTGAACCTTTGCTCTTAAATGTGAGCTGCTACCATGGTAACAGTATCCTGACTTGATTAGAGATTAAAGAACTGACTTGAGCTTTATTGTTCCATAACAGAATGTG
The DNA here is from genome assembly GCF_057382185.1 of Mchenga conophoros. Taxonomy (NCBI): domain Eukaryota; kingdom Metazoa; phylum Chordata; class Actinopteri; order Cichliformes; family Cichlidae; genus Mchenga; species Mchenga conophoros. Next base: position 30,552,032 of record NC_140537.1, on the reverse strand, counting down.
TCTTTATTTGCAGCCATATCAAACATCAACTTCTGACTTTTCCTTTTCACACATTTTTTCCAACATATTTACATTGACATCAGCTTTGTGTATAAACAGGTATTATGCCATTATTATTGGATTAAACTGAGACACCACAGTAAATGTGAAGCCCTTATCCTGGTGGCCATTTCATCTGTCTTCCTCCCAGGACGTGGATGTGAAGGTGGTAGACGGACTGAGCACCGTGCTTCCCGTCGTTGATCACTGGGAATTCAGTGTGGATGTAAACAAACAGTCTGTATAGTCACATTAATGTCTGGAGAATCATTACGGTAAAATGGTCTAACTTACCCACTCTGTACCCTTCAGTCAGAGATTCTTGCTTTGCCACATTTTTGGCAACAACCAATAAATGTCCTAAGAGCTGAAAGTGGAGAAAAGGAGAGCTGCAGAGATTATTTCCAGTCGACAGTGAGCTGTAAATGAAGCAGTTATGACTTCTTAAAGATTAATATTTAGCGTGTCCGGTCACAGAGGAGACCAAACTGGATGTGAGACCTACAGCAGGCTCATCCAACTTCGGGACTGATCCTGGGATTTCTGAACTACTTCTTACATGGTAACTTGCTGTGATACTAACCTGGACTAGAGCAAGTTACGTTCCAGATCAGTAATCATCAAGTATGAAATCAACGCCTACTGACCACTCAGATCTCCAGGAAATAGCGTCACCTTTGTTTTAAATATCGTCTGAAGTCTTTGTCTTTTGGTAATGAGCACCAATAATAACAACAGATTCATACAAGAAACTATTTGTTGATTTGTTTTCTTTTTCCAATTTTACAACAATGTTATTGCTCTATAAGTGTTACTATCAAATCCTAAAACAGAACACATATTTGTGCTTGTTGATTTTTTTTTTTTTTTTAAATCTGATTTAAAAGTAGTATACGCCTTCTGTTTTTAGATTTCTTCTTTATTCTTAGACTGTTAAACAAGGGAATCTAGATAACAACAGTAATATCTGTCTGTATATCTACCTAATCTGTGTTTGAATTTTAATCTGGACGGCTCGACTCCTTTACAACTTCCCTGCTATATTATTTTATTTACCTGATATCTATTTAGGATTATAGGTTGCTTCCCTTGTGGGAAATATGAGGCTGCAGACCAGCCCACATTTGTTGCTGGTTATTTGATGTCAACACTGCCCATTCAATGCAAAAACACTCATACTGGTTGTTACATTAGGAAAGCCAGAAAACAAAAGAACATCTGGGCATATTTAACCTGCTCTTTGGTCCAAGACCCTGGTTTAAGGCTACACTCTGGGTAGTACTGGTTTCAAATGAGGGAAAGGTAGTGCCTTTAGTGCTTCACCTATAGATTTCTTCCAGTGCTGTGACAACAGTTTGGGGTGAGCTGGTTCTTAAATGCTCTGGAAATTAATCTCACAGACATGTCAAATAGTAAAAAACATAGACTTATAAAAAGGGAGCATGTGCTGCACAATCTCACTGCTTGTGACATGATCTGAGAGTCTAGACAAGAAAACACCAGTTTACCTCAGCGTCATCATCTTTGGCCTCACTTATTCTGGGAATAGGAATCCTTGGAATAACCAGGAAGTGAACAGGCGCCTGTGGACTGATATCCCTGAATGCCAAACACTGATAAAAACAGAAAAAAAAAATCTTATATATGAAGGACTGAACTGCAGAAATGTAACCACAAAATGTTTATTTATGAGCTCAGACTGTACCTTTTCATCCTCATAAATGATATCTGCAGGGATGCTTTTGTCGATCACTTTGGAGAAGATGGTTGGAGCTGGGGAGCCGTACTTCTTGCTGGCTTCCTCTGCCAGCCTCACCTCGTCACTTTTGGTGCACAGGGGTCTCTGGGGGTGAACAACAGGCATGCATCACACATGGGAAAATCAAAAAGCTGCTTTAAGTACGTGTCGCAATGAAACCAAACCTCTTGGTGGTGGTGGGGCACTGCAGGTTCACCACAGCCACCACCAGTAGGACAGGTATTGTCAACATGCTGTGCAGCAGCTAATGAAAGGAATATGTTGACAAGAATGACAACAGGACGGTTTATTTTGATAGCAGATACCTCGCTTCGACAAACATGGGGGAAACGGCTGAGCTTAGCCGCTCTTGTCCCGAACAATGGTGTCCGCAAAATCTGACGACAGTACATAGCTGGCTTTTACAGTTTTGGTGGAAATAATTTTGTGTCTATATATTTTTAAAGGCCGAACAGCCTGTTTATTGACAAAAACACTGCACCTCACCAGAGCCGTTGCACCGTCTTAAAAGTCCAACTTTGACGTAGCCTTCGGGTACTCCCCTACCGTTTGGATTGTTCATGCTGCATCAAATCTCTACTAGCGTCTGCCACCGTTTACAATAAGCTACATAGAAAATACACAGTGTAACACGAGTATGACGTTTTTTGCTATAGTTTTGAATGATTTTGGTTTCAAAGTTTAGCGAACGTTTTAGATTTGTACCCACGTTTTTAGCCCGTTCAACTACAAATTCCGAAATTTCTGAGTCAACGTAAATGCACCATCGTTTACGCGACAGGGCTTCATTCAAGACCCTCAACGTTCTCAGAGGCTAAACATAATGCTAATACAAGCTAAGCTTTATTAAATTACACGACCATTTTATTAAATTACAAGACCACTGCCACAAGTAAATAAAATTAAATGTAATGTTCTTTAATACCGGTCTAAGTTTTGACTTATATTACTTTATGTAGGCGTTAGCATTCAGTCTGGCTCTTTTTTCCGCAAGGGGGCGCTGCTCTGAAAGACTGTTAGTTTGTGTGTCAACGAAAAGTGAAGAAGTTAAGCAAACATGGCGGCCCGCACACGGCTACCCTTGCTGTTCCCCAGAAACTTGTTTCCTTTTAGAAGCCAAAAGCTTGTCCACACTGACGTTTCGGTCAAGGAGCCAGCGTACCCTCCAATAGTCCCCTCTCTAACGGCTAAAAGTAAATCTGCGCGGCGGCGACAGATTGAGGAACGGGTGAAGAAGATATGCACCTCCTCCGTGGAGGACAAGCTGTCCCTCATCACTCGCATCCAGCGGGAGAAATTTGTAGTTTACCCTCAAACTTTCGCACGGAACGCAGACAGATGGTACCAGCACTTCACTAAAACCGCGTACATCCCGGGCCTGCCCGAGAAATTCACCCCGGGCTTGGAGAAGACCACAGCCGCGGTTCCAGGAATCGACGATGATGCGTTCGCGGACATACGCTCCTTGGTGACCCGTGTGATCCTGCAAGAGCACTGGCAATTTAGGAAACGCAAGCCTTTCATGTACAGACATCAAGAGCAGGTGGTCGGACCTTTTCTGAGGAGCCTGGTGTCTGGACTCACCTACAGTTTGGCTAAATACAACCCACTGCTGCAGCTTTCCAGTCTGGGTGTGTATGATGAAGTGGAACTAAAGACGCTGTAGTTAGTGGTGTGGATACCTTCAGGAAAATAAAGGCATTCATAGTGAACAACACAGACTTATATAGCAACAAACGTTCCAAGTAGATTTGTTGTTTCGGGCAAAAACAAAACTCGACTAGAGTGGCCCATTAAAATCTGAAACTTATCATATCACAAAAGTCCAGCCTTTATTATAATAATCTTATGACTATTGCCAAAATAATACGAAGATATTAACAAGTTTTATTGCTCAAAACAAAAAGACAAGGAGTTCCAGATAGCATGAAGTATGAGTGCTATGTTTTTCTACTTAACGATCCTAGTCCTCTAATGTTGATCTATATTTGTTTTCTTAGATCTCAGTCCCCAGGTGAACTTTTATTGGAGGAGGGGTCAGAGAATTATCCCAAAGGGACATCGGAAACGCCACCTCGAGCCAACCAGGTTCCAGATCGACGACCGCCCACACAGTCAGATCAGAGTAACCCAACAGTTGCCTCAGGTAGGCGTCCTTTTCAGACCACATGGATCATGTAATAGCAATAGATGCACAGCAAGGGTTTTTGATGGCCTTGCATAGGTGGGGGGAAATCACACAAACCACTTAAAATGTTTTTCAGTGATGTTGTCATTATATATTTAATTCTACTTTATTATATTGCGTCTCATTGCAGTGTTAAAAGGTTTTAATCCAGATTCACACATTTAAAGCATCGCTTTTTCTGCAGTTATATAGCAATTTTCTGATCTTGTCAAATACTCAATGGACTTCACTCAGAGTTCTGCAGTTATTTGTGTATATATTCAACATTATTACCACAAGGGGGAGTTTGGGGGAGACTGAATGGGCCCATGGGCTCTAGACGGCCTATCTTGCAAGTTGGGCTTGCAAATTAATTTGATCAAATTACTTTGTCAAATCGTATTTACTTTTAGTTTATGCCGCTGGAAGCCTCCCATGCAGCTGAAGTTCCAGAGATCACGCTTCGTCCCAATGTGATGCCGCTGTTCAGAAGGCAGTACGACAACAACATCTTCACAGGTGAAACAATGATGTGGGTCATGCAGGCTGTGCTAGGTGGTTCTAGACATGTTTTTCAGTCTAGTGAGTACATGTTCCTGGTTAGTAAACATGATCACATTTTTTTAATCCTGCTAATCTGATGACACACAGCCACAGCACCACTATGTTTTAGCAAAAAGCCCTGTGGACACTGTGTTTCAAATCGAATCAAAACTACTTTAAGTTTGCTGACTTTGCCCTAAAATCAGACTTTGAAAAGCTGTTTTTCTTTTTTTTTTCCTATAGTTTTTTTTTTTTTAATCACTCCTGCCACCATCTTTGCTGCCACGGAAATCTCCCATAAATCTTATTTCGGGATTCTTTGAATGTCCCGTCTCCCTTTATTATAATATATCTGATTCTATCGATCAGTCATGTTTGAACAGATTTTAGTTGCAAGCTCAGTAAAACAGTCCGTGTAGGGAGCAAAGGAGGTAGAAAATATATATATACTGCCTTAACCCAGAGCCCCAAAAACTGGCCACTGTCCCAAAGGCAAACTGATTCGTTCCCAAATTGTAATTCTGGTCTCACTAACAGGTCATCAGGTTGATTTTTCTCATTATTTACTTATCGTAATGGTCAGCAGGGGGCGCCAATGTGGAACTGACTGGTATTTAGTAAAAGGTATAGATTGTTTTTTGAGAACAATTATTTTAACCCCAACCTTGCTTGTTTTTAATCTTTCTGCTTCTATAGCAAAGTATGATAATAATGTAGCTGCAGGTGGTTTTATATTTGAAGTTTTCATTATCACAGAGGTTACCCAGTGTTTGGCTCATTTTTTTCTTTATTAATCCCCTCTACTTTCTGTTTATAACAAGCCTCTCTGTTTCATTTAAAGGTGCAAAGCTACCAGACCCAGCGTGCTACGGTCACACTCAGTTCCACCTGGTGCCCGACCGATACCACAGAGACCGGATGATTCGGCAGCAGCAGGCTGACCAAGTGGAGGTTTTCCTCAGAGCCAACGCGCTCGCCAGCCTCTTCGCCTGGACAGGAGCTCAGGCCATGTACCAAGGTGAGTTCCTAACACAGCAAAGGTGCAACAGAACTGAGATGCTGTGTTTATAAAACATTACAATACATATTTATGTCTTCATGTAGTTGATTTACTTTGTTCGCTGAAGAGATTTAAAGACATGTCAGAAAGTTAACAGAGCAAATGTCATCATGAAAAGCTTTTTCTTTATGTTCAAGTTGGTTTCTAAACATTTTCTAAAAAGGTCACACACTCACCAGCCACACAATAATATCTATCAGCATCTATCGGCAGCATTTCAGTGCATTTAGGCATGAAGATGCGGTCAAGAGCTGCTAAAGTTCAAACCAAGCATCAAAATGAGGAAGAAAGGTGGTTTAAGTGACTTTGAATGGGCATGGTGTCGTTCGTTGTTCCTCATACACCGGAAACTTCTGAAATTCTTAAGTCAACGCAAAGTCTTTAGCATTTCTTAATACGAAGGATTCTGGCGTAACTATTTCCTTCAGCCTGGTGTTAGTATTTCAGAAACTGATGATCTACAAAGAAAATTCCTGTGAGCAGCTGGCTGAGGCAGGAGGAGATTGGTCAGACTGTTTCAGTTGCAACAGTAACTCAAAATCCATCAGTCTGCTGTGACATTCAGGTGGTAGAGTACAACATAAAAGCATGGATCCATCCCACTCTGCATTAACGGTTGAGCCTGGTAGTGGTGGTAGTTTAATGATGTGGGGGATATTTGAATGGCACACTTTGCTTCTTTTGGTACCATTTGAGCATCCTTTACAAAATCACAGCCTGCCTGAGTATTGCTGGACGTGTCCATCCCGTTATGACCACAGTGTACCCATCTTCTGATGGCTGCTTCCCATCACGAAGCTCAAATCATCTCAAACTGGTTTCTTGAACATGAAAATGAGTTCTCTGTACTCAAATGGCCTCTACAGTCACCAGATATCAATTCAATAGAGAACCATTTGGATGTGTTGGAACAGAAGATTTACATCATGGATGTGCAGCTGACAAATTTGCAGTAACAGTTGTGCGGTCGTGTCACTATTGACCAATCTGAGAAATGTTTCCAGAACCTCGATGAATCTATGCAATGAAGACATAAGGCGAAAGGCGATCATCCACTTAGTAGCCAAGTGTACCTAATGAAGTGGCAGTGAGCGTTGTTTTGCTTTTTATTAGCCTGGCAGTGCTATAGTGTCTCTGAAATCTCTGGGTATGTGTCGACTATCATAATTAATATTGGTCCAGAATCGTCATTGCAGCCGACCAATCACGTTCTGTGATGTCATAGCTTTGTGACTTTTGGGGGGAGAAGTTTGCCTTTTTGCAGCAAAGCTTTCTGACCAAAAGTCTGATCATGCTTCAGGTTGAAATAAATTTTCAAAAATAATAACTAAGTGTTTAACAAATGTAATATTAAGGGGTGTCTTGTTCCACCTGTGGACACGCAGTGTTACAGGACAAATCTATGACATATCCACTATGTTTAGTCTGTTTCCTCCAGAGCTGCAGAGCTAACAAAGTGACTGGTCAGTGGCATTACTCATGATGCTGCAGGAATAACGCTGATACAGGAATATGGGATTACTGCAGTGGTCTACATTTGGCTTTAAATCTGAGAGAAGGCGTAGCTCGTGTTGATGCTTCCCTCTCCCCGCTGTAGGTTTCTGGAACTACGAGGATGTCACCAGACCCTTCGTGTCCCAGGCCGTGATCACAGACGGCCACTTCTTCTCCTTCTTCTGCTACCAGCTGAACACAGTTGCGCTCTCTGTGGAGACTGACGCCAACAACCCCAGGAAAAACCTCCTGTGGGGCACAGAGAGCCTGCGACTGTACGAGAGCGTGCAGGACGGAGAGGTGGTGGGACTGAACGACGGCGTCGTCAAGCTTCTGGTTCAATTCTTCATGAATCAGCCGTAGTTGGATTGTAAGGGAAGGGGTGGAAATCTTTAGGCAGATTTCACTTAAGATTTTGTTCTCTAAAGAGCAAGATGGGAGTGAAGTTTGCCAGTTTGTATGAAATGTAATGTTGAAAAAAGAAGAATCTGTATTCCTGTGAAAGTAAGTACTGAAAAAATACTGTGTACACATCCCTGATTATTACAGAGGCCTGAAAGATCACAATGGAAATTTGCGTGTGTGTTGGGTATTATACACAGAGTTAAGGGAAGCATAGACAGAAGCAATAATTTAACAAATATCTGTAGCATCTTGGGCGAATCTGTTGTATGAATACATATTTCTGACTCCCGTCATCTCAGCCTGGGCTGTTTCTGCGACAGACGTGTTGGCGGCACACAACAAGAGTTCAGAAATATAGTAGCTTCAACACATTTAAGTAAATTCATTAACTCCAGCCAAACTCAGCATGTCTCACACAGGCTGAGGAACGAGCCGCTCTAGTTTACTTTCTAAATGCAGTGATACAGATTTGTTTCTGACAGTCGCAGCTGAGGGTGTGTCGCCTCTCGCTGTGGTCACAGCTACAACGGTCTACACGATTGTGTGTCGTGGTATAGCTTAGCTTTTCTCCGTGGGGAAGAGGAAGTACAAAGGTTATTCAGGACAAAAACATCCACTGTATTTATAGAAAAAATAATAAATGGCGGATTTTCAAAACTGACTCTTGTTATTGTTGCTTAATCCATCCTAAACTTTTTTTTTCTGTTGACTGCTCTGCTGACGTGTTAACAGACACATTTTTGAAGTGTTTCTTTAGTGCTCGGAAATAAGTTTCAAATGAATCCAACACTGAAACGGTGGTTTGTGTAGTTTTTAATCGGCTTGTTTGCATACGGTGCAGTCATTTTTGGGGAAGAAACTATGACTCTGTGACTATTCTCCTACACGTAAACGCAAAACAGATGCACAAATATGATGAATATGTGAAGATATATTTTGATTTACATGTTATTCAAGTACTGTAGATAGATTACTGCAAGGACAAAAGTCATTGGAAGCACAGTGAAAGGTTAGTCAAAGAGTGTAAGGCACTGCTACGAACCACAGAGAAGAAAAACGGGTAAAAGTCATTTGAAGTTTACGGTGTTGCCAACAAGAAGAGAAAGTCACTTCTGTTATGAGAAAGGGGAGGGGACAAAGATGACGTGATGTGTCAAGAGAAGCATGTCTGGGTTTCTGCACAGGAAGTAAACAGGAAAGGAAAGAGGCCACTTGTGTTGCAAACTCGAGTGTTGATTAGCTGGAAGCTGTTGCACTCTGAGTGTTGAAACAAAGTGATGCAGTTATAACAGAAGCCACAATAACCGTATAAATGTTGCTAGCGTTCACTTTTAAAAATGAGTTTTAAAGCTGGCTGCAGTCTTTAAACTTTGCGCTGCCTCATGGACGTATTACCCTCCAGCTCCTTAGCTTCTTCCTGAGGCCTGACAGAAAAAAAAGAAGTCATTCTTGGATTATGAAATCTGCAAGTATCTTAAAAGAAATACTGCGTCATTGTACTCACAGCTCGTTCTTTTGGTTGCCGTTCGGCAGATTTTCTGAGAATGAGACCGATAAATACAAGTTAAAAGTAAGTTTTGTCATAAAATGTTGCAAAAAGTATATGATAGTGATACAAATAAGAGCTGGATGATGTTTATCTACCCTCTTCTGTGTTGTTCTTCCTGGAATGAATTTTCTCGTAGAGCAGGATGGCAGTGACCAGCACGATAACTTCAGCCAGGATGGTTAAGAAGGGTTTCAGGGGCTCAATGAAGCTGATAATCTTCAGTACAGAAAGAGGAAATATTATATATCACTACTCCTACTGTTTTCAGTCACATCCACAGGAAAGAAGTACAGATGTTTTATCTTATGGGATTAGTAGACCGCACTCGGTGTCTATTCTGCCAAGTAGTTTTAAAAGCTTTATATGTTTGAGTAGTTTTTGTAGTTTGAAGCCTGTGGAGTTGGGCTCTCAGTGGTTCACCAGACCAATCATGACAGGCCATGATTAATAACATATTTTTTTTATTTTACAAAAGCAGTAACCAGTGAGTTTTAAAAAAAAAAAGGGATGCAAAGAGAGACAAATTATTTATTTATTATCAAACTAATAATGAATCCTGGGTCTGAATTACAAACTGCTCAGGGGCTGTACAGGTACAGAGTTCCTTTTGTTTACTGACAGCTCCACAAGGTTTACTGACCTTGAGCTCCACATGGCTCACTGAGGTGCCGACGTGGTACACCGCCCCACAGTAATAGGAGCCAGAGTCTTCATCTGTCAGGTTGCTGATCTTCAGCTTCGTCTTCCACCTTTTATTGTGGATTTCATAGCGCTGAGGCTCTTCAACAACGAGGATCTGTTCCCATATATATCAACATACGTTAACATGACACCGTCTGGATTTTGCTGAACGACACAGTAACAACAACAAATTTAAATGTCTTTGAAGCCAAATGAGGGAAAAGAAGGAGAATTAAAAGGAAAGATTCACGAAGCTGTGCTATGATCCCATTTGACACCCAACCTGCCTCCCAACAGGAGCGTTGTAGGTTTTTGCTTTTTATTTTTTCCACTTAAAAAGATAAAATGACCCACACAACAAAAAATCTGATAAATAAATCAAGTTAAAAGAAGACCCCAGTCCATTGGGATGTTATCCATTGCATCTATTATCTTAAACTAATACTGCATCACATTACAGGCACAATTAAAATATCAGTAATACTGAACTTGTTATCCCATTACAAACAGCTATAACTACTAGATACTGAAAATGTGTATTTAGCATGCATAATATAAAGCATGACAAGCTTTAAAAAGTATGCACACTTGCACATATTTCCCCCACTGCCCCAGCACATTCTGGAAACGCATGTATTGTGTCATAAATACAGGTAATTTATCATAAGTACAAGCTCTAATGTTTCCCACCACTGTGCTTTAATGCCTGCTCATGTTCATTTATAGGATCTTATGCAGAAAAAGACCAAACATGAGGAATATGGATAAAAGGATAAACCATCCACCTATGAACAGTAATGAAAAGGTTTACTTCGACTTTCACAAAATATGAGGAGCTGTTAAAAATAGACACTTTGTTTGGTATAAGATAATTAAGATAAATAAGGATAATTCAAGATGTGTAACATGCAAAGCTGCTCTTGAAGAATATTCTTGAGAATAAAAACATGGGAGATGAACATAAGAAATCCTACTTGAAGGAATGTCAATTAAAAATGATCAGTGACACAACTGTACCGGCTCTGAGCAGCTTACCTTTTCTGTCCCATTGACTTTATACCAGGTCCAGGTTCTGGGCTCTGGTTTGGTTTCCTCCATTTTACAATAAATCACCACAAAGTCCCCCAGATAGCTGACTATCGGCTTGTCTCGCACCTCACTGATCTGTGGAGCTGGAGGAAAACGACTGAGCTGATGATGCTTATGAAGACATAGCAGCACTGCACAGCCTCAGTCGAGTGTTATATATTGATATTCACTATAAATAGCTTGAGCAGGGACTTGAGGAGCTGATAGCAAAACAAATGAAGCTGTGAAATGTCTTGCAGAGATTCATTGTTTATTTCCTTACCTGCCAAAATAAAATCTATTTGTGCTTCAGTCCCAAAAACACAGGAGTAACTTCCAAGGTCTTGTTCACTGACAATATGGAAACTGTAAAGCAGAAGTCAAAGAGGGGTTTTAGATATTAACATAATAAATCAAATGCTCCTGTCCTCCAACTATCTGATTATTTTAACTAAACTGTTGCCCTACTTTCATGTAAAGATAGTTACAGCTGACATGGACAGGCATGAGCTGACACTGCAGTTCTATTTAAAACCTTTTATATATTCAGGTCTTTTGATAAAACGTTGTAACAGTTTTTGAGCCACTCGGAGGGGAACTGCAAAGTGGATTTTCTAAAGCTGTCAGATAAAATATGCACATGAAGTACTTACTCTTGTTTGAGAGTATACTGCTCATTCTCCAGCTGCACAGAGCGCTCACTGTCCTGGATCGTCTTCCCATCTTTTGTCCAATAAACGCTAATGTTTGGTAGTTTCTTCTGATTCCCAGTCCACGTACAGGCTAGCGTTAGATTTACAGGCTCATGCAGCTGGATTTCCTCTGTGTGATTTTCACCTGTGTGGAGTTTTGTGGAACAGTTAGAAACACACACACACACACACACACACACACACACACACACACACACACACACACACACACACACACACGTCTCGTTTGTATCTTCATGGGGACATCCCATTGACCCTTACCCTAAATCTAACCATAACCTAATTGTAACCCTGATACTAAAGCCACATTTTGAGTGTGAAAAATGGCTTCAACCCTGTGGACACACACACACACACACACACACACACACACACACACACACACACACACACACACACACACACAAGGCAAAATCAGGCTCTAATTTAAATCCAGCGCCATGTGGTCACAACAACATGGAAATCCTTACATCTTTGTCATAGCACAATATTTTACAAGATAAATAACTTATCAACATGTGTTCTTTAGCCATATTTACATGAGCAGTAATAAGGAAACACAACATGCAGAAATTACCTTTAAGAACAACACTTTTTACAGTTGTTTTAAGAGCAGTGGTGGGAACCTGTGGCGCTTTGGTTGAGCCCAACGTGTCTGACAGGAAAAGAAGTAAATGTATAAATATACAGAGTCTTTTACTGTGTGTAAAATAATTCAAAAGGTACAATATTATTTATACCAATATTTTAAGGTGATTTTAAGGCAGATATCAGTGTTGCTACTTTGCTGCCGTGTGAAACAGCTCGTAACTGTCTGTGAAAAGTGTCCTCTACATAACGGCAACAAGGTTGTTTCCTTCATCATCTTTTCAAAGAGATGTTTTCTTAAATAATTACATAAATATCATAAGATTGGGATTAAAATGTATTCAGACAAAAAAAAAGAAATAAGCACTGAGTAACTTTAAGGTTTTATCTTTTTGTCTGTTATATAGCTCTTAAACTAACACACATGCACAATCGCAGAAAGAAGCATAATGAGGCGACAATTAAAATCATATCAATATAAAAATCCTTTGCAAGCACGATAATTAAGTAACCTAGTGTTTTGATTTTTCCTTTTACATTTTATCCTATGATGATTACAAATATTTGTCTTGAGGGAAACAGTTTGAGACACATGTATAAGGTGAAAAATCATAAACAATCACTACCAGTATGCTTCAAACCAAATTATGTTGCACACAATTATGTGAAAATCTTATGACATTTTGTTCTGGCCCTTACAAGGTTACGGGACCATTTGGTGGAACAGAGAAAAGGCTGAACAGAGCTTGAACACAACCACAAAACACAGCAAAAATGAAACCCAAAATTAATTTACTTGTATTGATGTGTCTGCAGCAGACGCAAAGCAGGCAGATCTGAAAAAGCGGCTGCTTCCAGGAGGCTGACATGGTTATCGTCCCTCTGTCCTCTCTGTGAGCAGGTTCCTCACTGTCTCTACAGACTGCACGGTATAACCACCCCACCCCTTCTCCCTCATCTGCACAAGTGACGCAGCCATGATATCACTCTGCAGCCTGTGGGTGGCTGCCTCCATCCATTATTCACTCAGATGGGGTTCGTGTCTGGATGTTGTGCTGCAGTTTGTGGTGCCCTTCAGGACTGCATATTAACAGAAAATGTTAAAATAATGTGTATCTGTATTTGCGTGTATACTTTGATAAAAATGTTAAATCTGTCCCAGCCTGACTAGGCTGCTACTGTGCAGCTACGTGCAAGGTGTCCTGTTGTGTTATTTGAGAAGGTCACATGAGCTGAATCCCCTCATGAAATATCAAAGAGGGGCAACTAACAAAGTACCAATTCTGTTACTGCAAATGACTCATGCAGTTCTACCTTAATATGAGTATACATTTAATACTATTCAATTGTTCACAGTTATACCAAGTGAAACACTAAAAGTAGCCTCACTCTAGTTCTCACAGCGTGGCGTTTACCTCTAAAGTTACCCATAGTCTAATTCTTCTCCTCACCACAGTAGAAATGTTCACACGTTTTGGTATCAATCTCAATTTGTTCTGCATTTTTTAATGTTTAATTCTTAAATCTTTTTCAGCCTTAACATTATTATTATTCAGTTGCCTTTTTATTTCCGGTTTGGCTTAAAAGATAGCTTCTTTAACTAACAGTCTTGACTAGGTCAGCCAATACATTGTAAAAATGAAATGGGGCTGCATTGCTAGACTGTGGTTTAGTTGTTTCTGTCACAGTGTGGTACTAATTCTGTATGCCACACATAGTCCGATGAAGTGCAAATGAGTAATCAGGACTATCACCTAGCACGAGTGTTATTATGGAGTTGAGGAACTGATACGCACTCACTGGCCACTTCTTTAGGTATTCTTCGCGAGTGCCGGGTTGGACTGTGTTTGCCTGTAGCACTGCTTTCTTTGTGTCATTCTTTCAACAAGGTGCTGGAAATATTTGTGGTCCATATTGACATGATAGCATCATCCATCCATCCATCCATCCATCCATCCATCCATCCATCTACTGTCTGAATGTCGCAGCAGAAATCAAAACTCATCGATCCGATCTGATCTCATGCAGCTCCATCAGCACTCCCCATTCAGGTCAGAGGAAATTGGTCAGACTGCACATCGTCTTCATAGATGAAACAAGCGCATTCATTTTTATTCAGTAATAGCACATACCAATTATATAATTGAGACAAAAGAAGTGAAATGGTTAGATATTTAGTGGTTGAAATAAACTTATTGTGGTTGAAAGAAACTTGAAGTACCTTTTTTTTTTGTTCAAAACTATAATTTATTTTCTATCTTCTGTCCCTTGTTGTGGACATCAGATCAGTTGCTGTAATTTTGTTCCTAATGCATTCAGATCATGTTGAAATGTTCACTTTCAGTGTTCACTGTGTGTGAACAGCTCCAACAATATATATGAGAATATGATGAAGACAAATTCTTTAAGCACAATATACTAAAAACTAAAAATTGGCAAAGGCAGAGAGACATACAAAAAAACAATTTCTTTAAATCTAGTTTAGTAGGTGGAAAATTCCCTTTTTCCTGTTCTGATTGTAGCTATTCTGTGAATAAAATGAATTGACTGGTGTGAATCGAAATGATTGTGTGACTTTAGCTTGATCTGATTGGTCAAACAATTTATTTCTATTCATTAAGAGAGGCAAACTGGGCCTGGGCCAGGCTTCCTGGAGTGCTAGGCCATGTTTCACCACTGATTTACCACATGAGATTCAGGAGGGCGCTATTTCACACAGGGCATTATACAGTCAAGGAATGAGAAAAAGATAAAAATAGGGAAAGCTTGCCTTTTAATTAGCGAATATCAATCAACTGTGCAGCAGACTGTGTGTACCCTCAGCCAGTGATGTCTCAGCATCAGGCCAAGGCCTAAAGCAGCAACACCAACTTGGGGGTGATAATGTGAACAGTGGCAGAAATCCCAGGAAAGGCACTGGAGTGGAACACTTTTGGAAAGTTTCATGGTTCATTGACAAGACAGAGGCTAAAAAAAGTCCTCTGCTATAGAAGGGTGTAAGCTGGGCTCATAATGTAAGGCAGTGAGTTCGAGAGCAGTGGGCTCAGAGACAGAGGCTGACAGCAGAGAGGTGTTCTGCTGCCATCCTGAGGGGGTCAATAAAAATAAACAGAAAAACATAGGTAACTAATTTTTGGGGTTGTTTTTTTTGTTGTTGGTTTGATTGTTTTTATTTCAGGTGTATTGTTAGAGATCAGTAGTAGAAATTAACAAACATGAGTCATTAATATATGTTTAAGGTACTTTAAGGCTCATTTTCAGCTCCAAGTTTTATAGTAAACCAGCCTTATATGACTTCCCAGTAACACACACAATCAAATTAAAAACAATACTCAAGTGACTACCTGCCACACGCCTTGTAAACGTTACTTATGAACTCGATCTCCCACTCCAAAAGTATGAATATTTTGGAGCAGCCCGGTGGTTAGCATGGTGGTTAGCACTGTTGGCGACTTGTCCAGTGTGTACCCCGCCTCTCGCCCTATGACAGCTGGCTCCAGCACCCCTCCACTCCAGCAAAGGATATGCGGAAGTGAATGAATGGATGGATGGATTTAAATTCTAATAAGTTACTTGATTGTAACCACGTGTTGCACTCTACATAAAGTGAGCTATACTAATTAGAAGTCATGACTAAAGGGGACAAGAAATGCTGCACTGTTGGGCCCTACTCTCAGAAACTGAAGCCAGGTTTAATAACTAAGGGGTTAAAGTCTCGTGTGGTTGGTTGGTTCCGAAACTAGTGACAGAATCGATAACGCAGAGGAAAATAAGGTCACTAAAACTAAAATTCAGTTTAAGTTGATCACATCTGTGCTGTCTCCCATTGCAACAATGAGTTTTATGTTAAGGATTTACTGTTCACTTTCACTCTGTCTCTTCAGCAGTAAGTGGCTCTTTGCTGTTTGGCTAGTTGCATTCAAACGGGAAAATCCAGGGTTAGCCGTAATGTTCAGGTTTGTAAAGCACTTTATAAATGAGGGCCATATCTTACATATATACTTTAATGGTATATATGTAAGATAAAATAAGGAAAGGGCGATCCACTATAAGATTATTTCCAATTTATGCTATTTCTACAATTCAGAGGAAAATAATATTATAGAATTATACTTTTTGAACCAGTATTTGATGGCTGTAATGATATATCACCAGTTAACCCATTCATATATTTACACAGTGAAAGCAGAGAGAACATAAAAATACACACAAATTCCTCATCCAGCTGGTGGATTCAAACCCAAGACCCAAGACTTTTGCTGTGAGGCAAGAGTGCTAACCACTGCACCACCCTTAACCTTCATATATAATAACAAAAAAGCTGCCAAGTCACAAATGTATAAGTAATAATTATAAATACAGGAATACAAACATGGATGTAAACCACCTCTTTTTCTCAGGTTTATTTGATAAAATGCATACCATGTACCGTTTTTATTTTAATGCCCACCTAGTTTGTAGTTTAAATGCATCTGGCTAAGAAAAATAGTTTCAGCTCTATTTTTAAGTCTCTGAAATACTGTTACATGAGGACCTATTAGTCAGTTTACTCAAATACATGTTTTCAGTTCTCAAAACAGATTTACAAAGGTCAGCATAACACTTTCTGAAACAACCGATGTATAAAATATACATTTGAAATATGTAACAACAAGAGCAGCAGTAATATAGATTCAGAACTACAGACATTTAAAGCTTCTATTCTGTCTCACTGTGGCTGTAGCTGCAGACTGTTGATGAACACAGTCTGCAGCTCGTTGATGTCGTCTGTGGTCTCTATGGGAATGCTGAGCCTGCCTGGTGAGCTCGAAAGCCCACCGGAGGTGTACGGTGGGTCATAGCGACACTGGCTGAGATTTTCATAGTAGATATCCCCGCAGCCTCCAACTGCGCCCTGCAGATGCTCACCGATGTCCAAATAGCGATGCTGCGGGGAGAGGCGGTTGTAGTCCTGGGCCTGGTGTGACCCGTGATAGAGGTGGTGGCGGTGTTCGGGTCCAGGGCTGTGACAGGGGCTGTGGGATGGACTGTGGGGCATCAGGCAGGTCTGCAGGCAGCTGTTTCGCCGCATGGCCCGGTGGAGATCCAGTCGGGCTATCAGCGGCTTTCCAATGTTGACGCTTTTCGTCCAGTGGATCGGATGATCGTCGTCC
The DNA here is from genome assembly GCF_057382185.1 of Mchenga conophoros. Classification (NCBI taxonomy): domain Eukaryota; kingdom Metazoa; phylum Chordata; class Actinopteri; order Cichliformes; family Cichlidae; genus Mchenga; species Mchenga conophoros. The sequence continues at coordinate 30,534,813 of NC_140537.1, read as the reverse complement.
ATAGCAGTGAAGGTTCCCTGAAGACACACGGTGAAGACCAGCTCCTCCTGTTGCATGAGGTGTTAGCACACAAAAAGTTGTATTAATCAACACTCAAAGCTGTTGTAGCACAAAATGAAACCACATCAAATAATTTCTGAATTATAAATCATCTTAACAACTGTGAATAAACTTTATGGTGACCAGGTAAATCCTCCTACTTCCAGTGATCCTATAAGTTTTCTATGTGTCAACTATTCAATAGTTTATCTATACAAGAGGAAAAGTTTAATGACTTTTCCTTTACACACGCAAACATCACTATATCTATTAGATCAGAGATTAGCGAGGATTAGCAAGAGGAGAAGATCTTAATAAATCATAATCTGGGGTGGCTGTGGCTACATGTAGCTTGCCATCACCAGTGTGTGAATGGGTGGATGACTGAATGTGTAAAGTGCTATACAAATACAGCATTTAATAATGCCTCACAGCCTCCTAGAAGATCCACATGTGAAAATCCTATTTGATTTTCAACAAATTTGATTTTCACATTCGTTGATCTCTGACATCAACATGTTGTGACCCTGACCATTAACCATCATCTTTTATAGCTGAAGAGTAAAGATTATCCGCAGATGTCGATGTAGCAGCGGAGCAGATGTTACAGATGTTATACAAAGCTTCTCTGCCTATCCATTAAGTGGTGCAGAAGGTGGTCAGGAGAAATCATTAATTTTCCATAAACATTCATCACAGTTATTCATTTGGATGACCTCTGATGGAAAGAATAGCAAATGTGTACTCATTCAAACTAAATTCAAGCTGAATTCAAACAGCAACAGGATTGAAAGGATATAATTCCCTCAGCAAGTAACATGAATGCACTCCACAGCTGGTAGCTTAATATCCAGACACACGTTAGGGATTGCTCCACCCTTTGTGTAATATCTCCACATCTATTCCTACTCCTCAGATCAACTTATCCATCAACCAGAAAAAAGCCAGTTACATTCACACTGTGGCCTGGGAAGTGCGAGTATAGTTAAAACTCCATGAAACACATCCCACTACGCTCCGATCAGCTCACCAGTCTCAGACCTCAAATTAACCATGATGTTAGCTGGATCCAGCACTCTATATTTCCTCCAGTTATGTCCAGCTCCGAAATCTAGCACACTAAGCGATATACTGTAAATATTTATAATTCTTACCCTAAGCTTCTGCAGTGAGCTGAGTCTGGTGTAGAGACAGTGTTGCGGCAGACTGCTGGACAGGAGGTAGATCCCTGTCTCCTCTGGAGTTTCTCTATTCATCAATTTAGGATCCACATCAAGGTCCTAAGGGAGTTTTCACAAACAGAAAAAGTTGCATATTTACAGACACTTATGGTGTAACTTCTCCTTCACTGCTTAGTGATAGACAGATACAAATGTATGTTCTGCTTTCAGATTCATGAGAGCATACCTGTGAGAAGTCAGTGACGTGTGCTTGACAGAAGGACATGTCTGTAGGTTTCTTAACGATGTGAGTGTAAATCACGAGCACATTGGAGAACTCCGCAGCGAAGCCCAACTTAATCTGAGCGCCGCAGTCAAAGTTGAGACACATACTCTCAGGAAGTTCTGCAGTAAAATACAGAAACGAATTTAGACTCACATACATTTAAGTTTGCATACATTTGACCGAAAGTCCACCTGTAACCATTTACTTAAAATGAAAACTGAAAAACTTTGACTCCCATGTCCCAAAGATTAATAATAACAGCTTTATTATTATTAATCATGTGTGTGTGAATAGTTTTTTGTTTTTACATTGCCCTTGTGCCTAAAAGAATTCAAAGAAAAATGCTAAATATGCATTACAGTCCTTTTAGTACAACTAAATAATGACTAACACAACAATATGTCAAATATATATCACTCATTCACCAAAAATGTCTTTAGTTTGTAAAATACTGAATGCTTTCACTGCTTCTCTCTCAAATGCCACAAATAAAACAGGCACGAAAGAAAAAGCAGCATTTAAAGTGAGAAACCTAACAGGTTGGGACAATATTTAGAGGAACTGGGTCCCCCTCAGACACTGTGAAAGCAAGATTTACAACAGTAAGAGCGAATGACTTCTCCATTGTAGGGGCAAATACTAGAAGAGGCACCGTGGCTGTTACAGGGTGCGTCTCTCACTCTACTGATTGTTGCCCCTTCACCAAGTTTCTACCAGTATAAGCTGAGCACTTTTTCACCATTTGTAAAAATCTGACTGAGCCTCCAGTTCTGAGCTGCCATAGGCAAATAAGGTTTTTAACATATAAAAAAAATGCTTTAAATCTCTAGTACTAAACTCACCGTGAGCTTTTGCCCACTGTCGGCTGTGGGCATGAGCGAGATCAGCGCTGTCTCCGGGCAAAATAGGATCCGTCAGCGCTCTCCTCTCCGACAGACTGCTGCGGATCTCCAGAGCCTGCTTCCCCTTTGTAGCGTCAAACTGGCCCATATCTGTGCACAAAACATAAATCAGACAGTCTGCAGTTATTATAACACAAAAAGCCAAAACATCCTTACATGACCTGAAACGCAATCAGATTAAAAACATTGCATTGGGAGTTGAGAGGCATTGGATTTTTAATTTAACAAAAGCTAATGGATCATAAACTTGTGGGTCCTTGAAGGAAACTCCATTAGCCAACAAGCATGGAAGAATAATGGAAAGCAGAATACGTTTAATTAAATTGTTTTATTCTTTTCATTAAACTGACCGCTGAAACACATCCTGCAGGAAACACAGTAACTGAAATGCAATTTAATTTAAATTTTGCCAAAGGATTCAAAATGCTCTGCTGATCATCTTTTAACTAAGTGCTTCCTACATTGTCTCTGATGTTAGCATATGCTGTACTTTTGTGTTGTTTCTTACCCTCGGCGACTCTGTCCAGCACCACAGTGATCTTCTCGTCATCCAGCAGGCGCTTCTTCAGAAACTTGACAAACACACCGTTGGTGAAGCCGGTGGAGCTCAGCTCAAAGGCCTCTGCATCTTGGCACCTGAACAGCCAAACAAATAATTCAACACTTCATATCTGGGAAACCAAAACCATGTATGAAGTTAATTTATGGACTTACGTAGCATATCCAAAGACAATGTTGGCGGTAACCCTCAGGACGACGTTTGAAGTGCTGTCATCGTGAATATTCCTGAAAATAAATATGTAAAATTTTGATACTTTCTAAACTTTAAGCTAGAGATACAATAGTTTCCTAACTGTCCTTTTCTTAAAGAAAACAGAATATATGCAGTGCTCAAAGAAAATTAGAGGAACACTCAAAGCAGACATTGGGTCTTGAAGGTCGACGTACATGCTCGTAATGAGATGCCGGATTACATCCTGTTTGATCTTCTCACAGACCTGGATCAGGACATCGAGAGCTCCTGGATAGTCCGTGGCTTAATTTGACACATGGTCTTTTATCCCCATACCAAACAGCAATCAGTGTAGTGCTGGCTAGCATGTTTAGGTCTGATCTTCAAAGGATATGCCTCCCCAGACCAACACTGACCCAATACAAACAAATCATGTTGGATGATGTTACAGGCATATTGTTCACCAAGGTGTCTCCAGATACTTTGTCACATGTGCTCGGTGTGAATCTTCTGCTACACCCACCACAATCTTGAGACTGTGTCGGGAGACACAGCAAACCTTCTTGTGATGACACATACAGATGTGCCATCCTGGAGAAGGTGGACTACCTGTGCACCCTGAATGGGCTGTAGATACCATCTCATGGTATGAGCAGTGACAATGCCACTAACAAACACCAAAACTAGAGAGAATCAGTCAGGAGGGACGAGGAGAGAGCAATTCAGTTCAATTTTATTTATATAGCACCAAAACTGTTGCCTCAATGCAGTTATAGCAGTGGTCAGTAACGGCCACTTGTGCAACCTTTCCTTTTGGGGGCGATGTCTTCTTGTTACCTGCTCAGTGCCACTGGTATCACTTTTATTTGAACCAACGCTGCTAAAATGGGTTCACAATGTTTCCTGCTTTGTAGCAGGACAGACGGATACCCCGGCGGTTTAACTGACTGTGTGTTATACAGTGATGATCTGTGTTCTCTTGATTTTTTCTGAATGACTCTAGCACTCACCTCTTCCTGCACATGTCCAGCAGAAAAACATTGAGGTCCGTCTCCTTTTCCTGCATCAGTTTAAGGATGCTCTGCACACACAAACAGTTGGCTGAGCGGTACGGATTTGGAGCATCTACTGGCACCATGAAACTGTTTCCATAGTTTTCGTATCCGTGACCAGCATAGTACAGCAGACCTAAAGAGGAAAGTCGGCATTTCAGTCAGGCAGCTGAGAGATACAAGATCTGGTTGCATACAGCTTTTTTTACTGTTGTTATTTAATGTTTATTTAATTAGAATAACATTTGTTAAGTTATAAATAATCTTGAAAATGCTATGCATTCATTTATATTTTCTTATTTTATCTAAATATTGTTTATGCTTAGATTAGAAGGATTAAAATGGTAGTGTTTCTCTTTCATGCTGTGTTTTGGGATCCGTATATTTCTGTCACCTTCTGGGCTGAAACAATGGCCCAAACCGCTCAGAGGTAAGTCAAATGCAAACGTACCATAGACTCCTTTGTGAAGCAGCAGTAGAAACTCATCTACAGCATTTCTCATCTCTGACTCTGTGAGGTCTAGTAGCGAAACCACCTTGAAGTTTAGCTGCCGCAGGAGGTTAGTGAGATCATAAACATCCACCATTGGAGCTTTAAGCTGCGGGTGGTTCTGGTAAGACAGGTTTCCGATCAGCAGGGCCACTTTGTCAGTTGCTGGGATCAAACACATGAAAGGGAGAAAATGATGAATGTAATAAAAGGAATACCATCCAAAAATCAATGACATACATGGTTTCAGAACTGGAAAGTGAAGTGGAAACAGAAAATAACTGAAGGCGGAAGCGCTGCAAAATAAAATGACATGTGTGACAACGGTGCAAAATCCAGTTATGAAACCTTACAGGTGTGTAGCGAACATCAGAACAAAGGCAAAGTCCACTGGAACATGACGTTAAGTAGTATCGGTTTAAAGGTGTAATAACGCAGGGGCTTTCCTTTTTCCCCCACATACGACTCATCTGCTTTGCTTACTTTTAATATCATGTAAATGACAACAAAGTCCATGTTTTTTTCCTGTCCTTATTTGAGTAAATCTGCTGGTACTGTTTTGCACAGGATCGTTTGTTCAGTTAGACTACAATAAACAATGATTTCCAATGGCAGTTCCTATTTTTTTTGCATGGCTGCACAGTACATGTTAGAGCAAGAAAAACATCCATCAGAAGAAACGGGAAATTTACATACATTCACAGCATTTGTGGTTTATTGTTTGCACAAACTAGAAACTGAGGTAGAGATGATAAGAATCATAATAACCAAGAAATGGAGGGAGGAAGGAAGGAAGTGTTTCATACAACAGTGACATTATTATCACGCTGATGTCATAAAACACGCCAGCCTTTTGTGAAGCTTTTCCTTTTTTGGTGAGTAGCTTTTTTTAGTGGGTGTTATTCTCTGGTGTTTAGTGCATGATGCTGCAAAGTGTTATTTTGTCCTTGTGTGTGGCTGCTAACACTGTGCTACAAGAAGGTTTCACATCTTTGTGTTGGCGTAAGTACTGAGACTGAAACTGATCGCAGTAGTATCGCACATGCAAAGTAGAGGAACTGTGCACCAGCTATCAGTCCTGCATAAAGACACTCACCATAAAGTTGTTCAGGAATACTGTTTAGGAAGAATTCATTGGAACCTAAAAAACAACAAGAAAGTCAACACAAAGCCAAGCATAACATAGGAAGTGCTGTTTAAGAGAAATATTTGATGTCTATGCTTGCTGCGCGTGGTTCCTCTTACCTTCTCCAATGGCGTAAATGTCATCTAGGAAAAAAAAATATCATTATCACTCAAGTTTAGCGTACAAAACTGATTAGTTAAATGAAAGGGTGAAACTTAATAGTAATAAAAGTAATAGTAATAATATTCAGAATTAATAAGAAAGAAAAGACCAAAACCAACACTGAAGTAATCTGCTAACGTCTCTTTGTGCACAAGGACACATGATCAGTCTGCTCTTTGTCTACATTTCATTTATAGACTCTACAGAGATTCAGGGGAAGCAAACAGATGCATGAAACAGTGAGCAAAAAGCATTTATTGTTTCAGTATTTAAGTAATATTTTCCCCTGTTGCATCTGATTCAGCTCAAATAAATGTGACTGAGCATTCAACTTAAAATGGCTTGCAACTGTTCTCATAGTGGTCCACAGTGGGATACTACACCACTGGATTTAAATGATGTGTTTCAGAAACATTTTTACACAGATTTCTTTTTTTTTTTTACTTCCAATCTGGCCAGAAAAACAACTTGTTTAAATGAGTAAACACTTTTTAAATGATGCTGGAAGCTCGTAGGTTGTTTTTTTTTCCCGCAGTAGCAAACACTGTGTCATGTCACTCCTAGTTCCCCTCAATCTCTACAACTGAAGTAGAGAGTACAAAATTAGCATGACCCACAGAGCCACAAAAACCACAATAATTGAAAAAACAACAGAATGATACACAGAAACTATTTGGTGGTCTAAATGTTTCTTTGTGAGTATTTGTAACAGTCAAAGGATGCTGAGTGTGGGACTGCAACAATCATCATCAGACGTAATGGACACGTAACCACAACTTAGTGCTGCAGACATTTTTCCCCATACAGCAATCGAGCTCTGTCACACAGACAGAGAAACACGATGAGTGGTTGAATTGGATCACTTCATTAAGTACCACAGATAAATATGAAATGCATTAAAGATGACAGGAAGGATTGATTTTAGTACAATCAGAAAGCATGCATGTGAGTTTTGTGCTGATTAGTGAGAATAATCCAAGACCACGATCCACATGCAATCTGAATGAAGTTGTGATTTCCATTCGCATGCAGCTAACACCTGCTAACTGTTACCCAATTTAAAACACCATGCACCAGTGCCTTCAACTCTACCTTCAGAGCACTCCATTGCCCCTGAAATCTGGACTGATATCCTTGGTGCTTTCAGTTAAGAACAGAGGCAAATAATCGCTCAAATATGATGACAATGAAACTGGTTCAATAGTAATTTTAAACAAAATGTCTTCAAGTGTGACATACCTATCACAACATCAACTTCATTGGTCCACATTCTCTCAGAGCTGCTGCTGATCTCACAGCGATACCTGCCTTGTTGTTCCTGCATCACGTGAGGAATCTGAAATATACACACAGTTATGCCACAACAGTTTTAATGTCTCAAAACACACACACACACACACACACACACACACACACACACACACACACACACACACACACACACACACACACACACAAGCAATAAAAGAAAAACATTTCTTCCCATATCCTCTCACCATGAGTTTCCTCTTTGTAGAATTCGGAATTGGGACTCCATTTCTGTGCCACTGGTATCGAGGAATCGGCCGTCCCACGGCTCCGCATTCCAGCTGCAAATCTTCCCCAACATGTAGCCGCTGGGACTGAGGCTGGATCACCACCTTTTGTCGACCATCTAAAAAGTGATAACTCTGCCCTGATGATGTGAGGAAAGAAGACAATTACACACAGCACTGCATAACGTATTCTTCATCCGTTAAAGGATTCCCATTTGAGCTGGAAAAAGTGACAGAGTTTCAGGTCCCGCAAAAATAAACAAGTCCTGTTCAGACAAAGAACAGGAAACTGAGGTCAGTGAGCTTCAAACACTAACAATATCTCAGTGATGAATCATTTGTTTTCAATGGAGAAAATCTACATAAAGTCAGAATAAAATGTTGGAATACTGGAGAAAACCTTTGTACACAACACCAAGAAAGAAACTTCTGATTAACTGTGTAAACTGCAAGATTTTGCATACTGTTTTTTATGTTATTTAATTACTAGTACATTATTAGGTTGCAACTGTTGGTTGTTGTCCTCAAAGAGGGATATAGGTTAGCTGGGAAAGTTATTTTTATTAACAGTCAACCAAATCAGGCAAAGCTATTTTACAGTGACAAAAGCTTGTAGTGTGCCATTTATTAGCTTTGAGCAATAAGGCCACATCTTCGTCACAGCATCCATGTTATTTTCATATTCCAAGCACAGGAGCACAGGGTAGCTGGAAGGAAGTAAAAAAAAACTCATAAAAGACAAACATCTGAAGAGCATATGTATTAAATATTGCAAGTGTGCTAGCTATGTGCACAGTATATAGCTAGCGCACACTGCAAGGCATCAGGTCAGAACGATCACAGTCACTGGTCCTTTTTTGAGGATTTAAATTCCACACTTAAACTTCTTCTCTAGTACCACACATTCAAGATGTGTACCAGCAGGCGTAGCTCTGGATTATGAAATACTTCGCCTGCTATCCAAACAATATAACAACAAACTGTCAATCACTGCTGCTTTGCATTGAATAGACAAGAGCTTTTGGTCTTATAACTAATCTGTAACAATTGTGATGTAACAAGAGTGCAGTGTTTAACACCGCGCTAATTCGCACACACGCTAGATTCTTGAGATTCTTGGCTGAGCAGCTGTAGCGCAGAATTAATATTTAGCGCATTTATGCTAATAACCACAGCAATTAACCACAGGAATTACAAAATCACTTCTGCATCACGCTAAAGCCATTCACAAACGCTGCTAAAGAAACTTCAATGTTTTAGCTTTAACTGGAGATAAGATTACCAACGGCTCTACAAAAAAGGCCCTTTCTCTAACAGTAAGAACTCATGACAGCCCTCCTGTCTTGGCCAGAGTTGATGTGTTTTTGGAGGTTTTTTGGTAGGCGGAGTCAATCAATGCAAATGGGAGCACTTGGTCAGTTTCCAGCATTTGAGCTGTATCCCTCTCTCTCTCTTATCTACCCAGCATTATGTTACTTGTTTTGCCTGCTTCAACCTTTTAATATAGTTTTGCATAGTACAACACCTGACACCAGGCGTGGGGGAACTCCAGGTCTCAAGCGCCAGTGTCCTACAGGTTTTAGATGTGTCCTCGATCCAACACAGCTGATTTAAATGGCTACATTACCTCCTCAACATGTCTCGAAGTTCTCCACAGGCCTGGTAATGAACTAATTGTTTGATTCAGATGTGGTGACCCAGGATGATATCTAAAACCTGCAGGACACCGGCCCTTGAGTTCCCAATCCCCGCTCTTACACTCACCATTTTAACTCCACCTGCTGAGATGCTGACAACACTGACCTCATAACCTCTTTTCAGTTAATACTTTTAATTTAAACTGTGTCTCTTTCAGTTTTTGTCATGGCTCATGAGGTGAATCATGACCTGATAACTTAATTTCTTCTATCCACACAGCGGACAGCATATAGACAGTGATGTAATTCAACTCCTAAAGCCCAGAGATGTGAAATATATACAATCAGAGCTGTAACATCAAACATCACCTTAACTGAATATGATTTTTGGACAGATCTACTGAATATAAACCTGCACAATCTTACCGTAACACAAGGTGACATTCAGGACATCCACCTGAGCCCAGTGGCTGAACTCAAAGGCATCTCCACAGTTGACTCTGCAGATGTAAAAACCAGCATCCTTCATCTGAACTGGACTTATTACCAAGTCTGGGGAGAAGCTGTTTGGAACCTGAAGTTTGAAAACCACATTTATTAGTTTACAAGGTTGTTCCCAGCTCAGAAGTGAGACAATTTCGACACCACAGTCATTTTATCTAATGCCTGAAAACTCTGCATGATGGAAACATTATGTCATCATTATGGACATAATAAACTGGAAGGTATATGCATTTTTCTCAACTTGGGCCTGTGAGCTTTGTCTTTCTTTGATCTTCTACTGTCAATGATCTTTATGAGTCGCTGAAATCCAAAAAGGGATGATAAAGTCTTTTACATCACAAGATCAGGAGCAAGCAGGGCATAAGGAGCACTGTTTCTATTTGAAAAAGGTGCTGATTGAGATCACTTCAAGCCCAAACTTGTTAATTTTGTACTTCAGCTCAAGTTTGTGACTCACTGCTTAAAATCCTGACTTCCTTAAAGACTTCTGCCAGGAAGTACTGCTTAAGGAAATGCATTTCAGAGACCGTGAGGCAAAGTTAACAGTTTGGGGAAAAATATTTTTTTAAATAACCTTGCAGTTACCTAAAATTACATTTAGTGTCTTGAAAAAAAATTGGAAAAAAATTGTGTATTTATAAAACTAATGTCCTTAGTTTTAGTCTGTTAGTTCATTTAGGGAAATCAGGCTGAAGAGGCTGACAAACAGCCTCCTTATAATCATTAAAAACACACAAACAACACTGACACTAATGAAATTTAAACATTAACTACACAACACAATGAGCAAAACCACTCTGTAAACTGAGTGAAAATAAACTAAAACCAAAACACAAACTCATTAGAAAAGATCAAAGCTTTGGGTAGAAACTTAGACATGAGCTCCTTCCTCCTAATAATACGACAGCATCTGAATGTGTCTTTTTCTATGATTGAGCACCCATGATGAAGGAAGGAAGTGTTTCATACAACAGTGACATGATGATGAAGGATGTAAAAGTTACATCCTTCAAGTCAGAATGAGTAACACTTATGTATCCCTTTCAGCATGGCGTCACAAGACTGAATGCATGCTGACGCTGACACATGCAGACAATTGCAACTGTGCACCTTTATGAGTTGCTCAGCTCACTAAAAAACATCCCTGCGCTATAGGAAGAGATTCAGGTAAGTTTCTTAACCACTTATTTAGGATCACCCATTAACTATGATGAAACAACAGTGCTATTTACTGCACCGATGATAGGGTAATCATGTCTTCTCACTATTGGAAATACTCTGTTTTATGGGAAAGTCCTGACTGAGAAGAGAATGCAACCGCAGGACTCACTAGTGGTGAATTTACCGGATCATGCAGGTGGACTTTGTACTAGGAAGTTGTCGGTTTAAACACCATTTAATGTTTGATCAGACCATGTTGGACATTTTTGATCTCACATGCATTTCAGTTGTGTCATTTCTAGTAAAGTTAGTAAAGTTATGGCTGCAGTGAATGTGTGAAAAACGCTAAAGAGGTTTTAACGCAAGTACTTCAATTTAAAGTCAGAAAAAATTCAATGTGTGTGTGTGTGTGTGTGTGTGTGTGTGTGTGTGTGTGTGTGTGTGTGTGTGTGTGTGTGTGTGTGTGCGTCAGAGGAACTCACCTCTTCCTTAGATTTGAACCACTGGTACTGTACTGGAGACTTGCCCACAGCATGGCAGCTGAGCCGCAGATTGTGGCCACATATAATGGATACAGACTGGGGCTGAATGAGGATCTGGAGGGCTGCACATGTACAGGATAATTACTGTGAATTTACACTGATTTAGATGGACTGTATACAGCAGAACTTTGTGGTGCCTATAAGTTTCATCCAAACAGCACAATGAACTGCGAGCTTCAGATGAGAAATAAAAAGAATGCAGAAAGTGAAGATTAACCTGCATGATTGACAACATAGCAGCATCGATGTGGTTTTACTCTACCTGGCGGTTTCAGGCACTGCAGAGCCTCTGAGTTGCCTAAAGTTTGGAGGTAGTCCATCAGATGGCCTGTGGTGCAGCCTCGCTCTCCCATCAGCCTTAGCAGCATGAGACTCGGGCTTCCCTCCAGCTCCAGCACCTTCAGCGAGCACATCTCCATGTCGTCCGAGCTGGAAAACATGTAGGTGATTGTCAGCATTTCATATTTCAAATCGTATTACAGTAAAACTCGTCTTTACCATTTTCACACACGAAAACTCAGATCATAAGAAACTGTTAGACAAAGATAAGGGAATAAGTTTACACAAATTTAAAAGAAAGGCAAATTAATGATAATCTTTAAACCATCTGCACTGCTTAGTGCACAATCAGTGAAACACTTTATCTAACAGATAGATGTTAGTGTCATACCGTAACACTTGTATTTGTTGAAGCTTATTACAAAGCTCCTTAATAAGTTATATTTAAGAGCTGATATGTCTTGCTGTTCAGTTTTTGTGATTCTCTATTTACCTGAACTCCCTTCTTTTGTGCTATTTTACACTTGTCTGAGCTTATTTAGTTTGTACTTATTTGATTGAGCCACGTTGTTTTTTAAGTTTTGGCTGCTGTTTTGGTATAATAATGCATATTTCATCTTATAAGCAGACTGCACTGTACGGGGAATATATGTACTCAAACACACGGTGTAATAGTGATATTAGGCAGGTGTGATATCATATGATAATGTTACAGCTGTACAGTAACAGCTAGGATGAAAAAAAACAGAGGCAAACATTAGTCATCATCATTATTTGTTAATAAAACTGCATATAAATAATGACTGGACCCTACACTTTTGATTGATAGTTTCATTAACTGCCATTAACCTGGAAGACGCTGTAAGGAAAAACAAATATTTGTCCAATTTAATCTCTCAATGAGGGTTTCTTGATTTTATTAACTTGGAGTTACATATTTATTTATGCCAGAAAATATACAGGTTAATTGTGCATTACTGTATTACATACTCTACACCTTTATTTTTTAATATAAACCACAACATAAAATTGACAATAACCACCAAACCGAACAGTGTAACTATAATGAAAGTTAATCGCATTAGTCTCCATTAGCTTTAATAAATAAACCGGTGGTTAAGTGTATGCATGCAATGATTTCTGGTCATTTGCTAAGTACAAGTACTAATAGTAATGTTTAACCCACCTGACTTTAAACCGTCTATCATTGCCAACAATCTCTCCAAGTTTTCGCCATCCTTTAGTGCTGGATTTGTCCAGCACCTCACACAGCCTCTTCACAACCGGCTCCTTCAACGAGTTGATCTTCGTGGACCGTTCCAAAGAGTCCGACATGACAGTTCCTCAACCAAAGCTCACCATCAACGTGTTTCTATCGCACGCAAAAGAAAAGTTATGGCACGAGAAATAAAATATGTCTACTTCCTGAAAGAAATGATAAAGTTGACAGACACGCCTACAGCGTCGTCTTGGTTTTTCCCCGTGGTGCAGCTCAGTTGTGGTTTCCTTCTAACAAAGAGCACTTATGCATAAAGATGAGTCTCTGCATGTACGCTTGTGAAGCGAGAGGCGAAAAGAAAATCCCGAACTCTGGCCTGTTTTCAGAGTTTACCTCCTTTCATTAATTCAACGCCATTAAGATAAACCAAGTAACTTACTCAAAAATTAACCTGTGTGATATCTCATTTTCTATTCGTAATTTTGTTTGGAGTTAATCGAAAGAGGATAGCCTACTAGCTAGCTCTGTGCAAATGCCAAAGAGAGTGTAGCTGCCCTCTACTCGCCATTTGACTGAGCCAACACGATTATTTGGTATTTGTTCAGTGTAGTTAAATACGTCACTGTTTTTTTACTGTAAACGCTGCTAATACTAGCTAGTATATACCAAATAACCCTTATTTATCAAGGTTAATCTATATATTCTTTTCTTTTAACATGCAACGTCCTCGTATATTAAACGAGTGCTCAGGCTTAAAATCACAAACCAAGTGGCACAGACACAGGAACTTGAGGAGAGGTGAGTCATCTCGCTCAGTTTGCACTCTTTGATTGCAGTCAGCCGCTCAGGTGGGAGCCGGTGACCTCCTCAAAGTGAAGGAGCTAGAAATTTTCTATAGATTATTGGTTGGCACAGAAAATGAACAGGTTTTTTTAAGGATCAATCCTGTTTTCATTTATGTAGGCATCACTTCCTGGAAAGATACATTGAGGACTCAAACAGTTTTTACCCAGTACTGACATTATCAAGTCAAAACTGGTTGTACACAATGTACACAAAAAGGTTATATCACAAAAAAATTATTCTGTTAATCTGGACGTAGTGTTTTCAGTGGGGAAAACATTCACTCATCACTCATCCAAGTGACCATTTAAGTCTCGGCTGACTGCAGGCTTCCCCCACCTTATAAACTAGCACCACTGACTAACCCTAACCTGCAGTCAGCACTGGTTTTGTGAGTTGACCAAAGGAGAGGCTTGACACCCCTTGTCTCCTCTTACAGAATCTCAGAGCTTTTCTTCTATATACTCATATGGAGACTGGCTCTCTGTAAATCCTGTTTTGTCTAAAGGTTTTTTGTTTTTTGTTTTTTTGTTTTGTTTTGTCTAAAGGTACTTTTTGTAATTGCCCCCTGCAAGCTGTAACAAAAGAATTCACCACAAGGTGGCACTGTTTTACCACTGGAAGCATATCTTTTCAGGTGTGTGCTGCTGTTCAATCAGTCCAGTACCATAATAAAACAAAACCTAACAAAACTAACCTGTCTAAACTTAACTAAGCAGCATGTTGTTCATTAATAATATTTTTAAAAGTGATGATGCATGAAAATATTTGAGATATACAATAGATTCGGTATATAGGAGAATGGAGGGATGAAAAGTTCAAATTTAATGCTGGGAAATTCATGTTGAGGAACACACAAAAGAATAAAAGTTAATGTACAGAAACACAAACTAATAAAATTATAGTTGTGACTATTTTACAAACTGCAATGAGACTGCATGGTGCTGTTAGTGTACTCCTAGTGCCAGTCCCAAGCCTGGACTTATTTCCTCACATACTTTTGATATTTTTAGTTATTTTTTTGATGTCTTTAAACTTGTTAGAGTCCTGGGTAAGTGACCCAGTGTTTTGTGTTATTATAATTTTTTGATTTCATCACGGTTTATCATTACTAGTCTTTTGGTTTATGGTTCTGTATTTGTAGCTCTCTAGTTTTTCGCTTTCTGATTTCTTGGTTTTTGTTCCTGTGCATCTCACATTTAGTGTAGGTTTAGTTCTGACTTCACGTTTTTCTCATTCCCCAGTCAGTTGTGTCTCATGTCGCAGTTTGTTACTGTGTCAAGTCCATGTCTGTCATGTGTTTTCTGTCTTATTTTGATAGTCCCTGTCCTGTGTGCAGTGTGTCTGGTTTTGCTTCCCCTTGTCTCATTAGGTCTGATTTGTCCCAGCTGTGTTACCACCTGTTCCCCATCCTCTCATTAGCTGTGTCCCAAAACTTGGATATTGTGGGCCACGAAGGATACATCCAACCCATCCTTCAAATCTGGGGAAAATGAGGACGCATTTGTCGGCCGGATTAAGAGGAGTCTACGAATTGAGACAGCCTTTGTCGCGTTGCTGTGACGTAATCGGTCTACAAATGTGCCCTCAGGAAGATGCAGCCTATGTTTAAAAAGTTAATTCCTATTTCTCAGTTCCTGGTTTATTTTCTTGTGTTTTAGTTTGAGTTTTTGTGTTTCTAGTTTCAAGTTTTGCTTTTGTGTTTGTAGTACACCCTGCCTGCTACACAGCAAACCTTGACAAAACTGTTTGTGACATACAGTGGGATGCAAAAGTTTGGGCAACCTTGTTAATAGTCATTATTTTCCTGTATAAATCGTTGGTTGTTACAATAAAAAATGTCAGTTAAATATATCATACAGGAGACACACACAGTGATATTTCAGAAGTGAAATGAAGTTTATTGGATTTACAGAAAGTGTGCAATAATTGTTTAAACAAAATCAGGCAGGTGCATAAATTTGGGCACTGTTGTCATTTTATTGATTCCAAAACCTTTAGAACTAATTACTGGAACTCAAATTGGCTTGGTGAACTCAGTGACCCCTGACCTACATACACAGGTGAATCCAATAATGAGAAAGAGTATTTAAGGGGGTCAATTGTAAGTTTTCCTCCTCTTTTAATTTTCTCTGAAGAGTAGCAACATGGGGGTCTCAAAAACAACTCTCAAATGACCTGGAGACAAAGATTGTTCACCATCATGGTTCAGGGGAAGGATACAGAAAGCTGTCTCAGAGATTTAAGCTGTCTGTTTCCATAGTTAGGAACATATTGAGAAAATGGAAGACCACAGGCTCAGTTCAAGTTAAGGCTCGAAGTGGCAGACCAAGAAAAATCTCGGATACACAGAAGCGACGAATGGTGAGAACAGTTAGAGTCAACCCACAGACCAGCACCAAAGACCTACAACATCATCTTGCAGCAGATGGAGTCACTGTGCATCGTTCAACCATTCAGCACACTTTACACAAGGAGATGCTGTATGCGAGAGTGATTCAGAGGAAGCCTTTTCTCCCCCCACAGCACAAACAGAGCCGCTTGAGGTTTGCTAAAGCACATTTGGACAAGCCAGCTTCATTGCGGAATAAGGTGCTGTGGACTGATGAAACTAAAATTGAGTTATTTGGGCATAACAAGGGGCGTTATGCATGGAGGAAAAAGAACACAGCATTCCAAGAAAAACACCTGCTACCTACAGTAAAATATGGTGGTGGTTCCATCATGCTGTGGGGCTGTGTGGCCAGTGCAGGGACTGGGAATCTTGTCAAAGTTGAGGGACACATGGATTCCACTCAGTATCAGCAGATTCTGGAGACCAAAGTCCAAGAATCAGTGACAAAGCTGAAGCTGCGCCGGGGCTGGATCTTTCAACAAGACGACGACCAGAAACACTGCTCAAAATCCCCCAAGGCATTCATGCAGAGGAACAAGTACAGCGTTCTGGAACGTTCATCTCAGTCCCCAGACCTGAATATTATTGAAAATCTGTGGTGTGAGTTAAAGACAGCTGTCCATGCCCGGAAGCCATCAAACCTGAATGAACTAGAGATGTTTTGTAAAGAGCAATGGTCCAAAATACCGTCAACCACAATCCAGACTCTCATTGGAACCTACAGGAAGCGTTTAGAGGCTGTAATTTCTGCAAAAGGCGGATCTACTAAATATTTATTTCATTTCTTTTTTTATGGTGCCCAAATTTATGCACCTGCCTGATTTTGTTTAAACAATTATTGCACACTTTCTGTAAAACCAATAAACTTCAATTTACTTCTCAAATATCACTGTGTTTCTCCTATATGATATATCTAACTAACATTTTTTATCGTAACAACCAACGATTTATACAGGATAATAAGGACTATTAACAAGGTTGCCCAAACTTTTGCATCCCACTGTATATAACACTGACTTTTTCTCCACTATGCAATCTTTTGTCCTGCACCTCCTTAAATTGTCTTACTCTCTGTGATTCTCTGTTCTTAATGATTTTACATATTGTAATTTGATAGGTATTTCCATTCATTCTTATTGATTTTTAATTCTTTGTAAAGTAAACTTCAGTGTTTAGTGTTATTATTTAATAAAATATATTTTACCCTAAAGATTAATGGGGTCCAGCCATTTATAACTTCCTTGTTAAATCTTCTTAGAGTTATAACAATTTTATCAGCAGCTGGTTTAAGAGGATGACATTTTACATAAAAAAAAGACATGCAGAGAAGCCACGAGTTTATTCTTCGAGTTAATCACCATGACAGTCTATGAAGATTAGAGATGTGAATCTATGAGGAGGTGCAGCACAGATTTAACATTTGTTTATGTAGAGTCTATTCAACACAGACTGCAAAACATGCAATTGTCTTGCAATAACATGACAAATTGCATTCTTAGGATTGAAAATGCCAACTGGAACAATGATGGTAATAACAACATAAACTCACCTTTATTTAACGTCACCAAACAAACAGGTTCTTTTGATTGTTTATGGCTATATAAGTAAGTAATGTGTTTAATATAAAATGTGAACATGACTTAAACAGAAACTAAAGGTGTGTCACTCTTAACTGACACGCCAGATGGGCTAAGCACTGCCCAGATAGACAGGCGTGTGGAAAAGTACTGGGGAGCTTCTCTGCTGAACGCAAATTTTTGTTGCTGTGGAAGTTATCCCGCAAACATGTAATGCTTCGCCCAGCCTTGGGGCAAATTACAAGTAGTCACAGTTAAAGCTTTTCACTGAAACCTGTAATTTTACCACATTTGTTTTAAAAATCAGCCCTTTTTAATAAAGCATTTTATTCCTATTGAGCGATCATGTGAGAAGCTTTATCCTATCTTAAAATCAGTATGAGTAATTTCCAGCCACACTTTCCAGTTTCAAATAAACACGGGCAAAGAGTTGACTGAGAGAGTCCAAATGTAACAGTAGAGAAAATCCTGAACACTGAATCATAGTGGATATATTTAGGCTTTTTTTGGTCAGCTATTAACTGTGACTCATCTAGAATCAAAAGGCCTAAAAACTGTATGACATGACAAATACTACAACAGAAAACATATCAAATGTTTGAGCTGAGAAAATGCATTATTTAAAGCAATATACTAACTAATTAACTAACTAACTAAAAAGAAATAAAAATATACTAATTTTGAATTTGATGGCAGCAACATTTCTCCAAAAAAGTTGGTGCAGAGCCATGTTTACCACGGCGTAGCATCACCTCATCTTTTTACAACAGCCCATAAATGTCTAAGACCAGCTGCTAGACTGTGGAAGAAGAATGCTGTCCCTTTCTCGTCTGTTAGAAGATTCTAGCTGCTCTTTCATGATGGACTGAATGTTTTCATTGGTGAAAGGCTTGGACTGCTAGCAGGTCAGTTCAGCACCCAGACATATATGCAGTTTGACAAGCTGAAATACCCACGCTCTTCCCTGAAAAATACATAGTCTGGATGGGAGTATTCGATGCTCTAAACCTTTAAGCGTTGATGGTGCGTTTCTAAATGTTTCCACTTCCACAGGCACTAATGCACCCTCATACCATAAGTGATCATCTAGATCATGTTCACCTAAAGCTCCTTTCTTACATGACAGAGTTTCAACCGGCATTTGTGGATGCACAATGAACTGTGTTTACAGACAGTGATTTGTAGAAGTGATCCTGAACCCATGACGTGATGACCAAAGCTCACAGACAACCAGTATTGATATTCTGTCTTGTCTCTTGCGCACAGGGATTTCTCCAGATTTTCAGAATCCCTTGATGATTATGTTCTGTAGATGATGGGATAAGTTTTTCAATTTTACATTGAGGAACATTATTCTAAAATTATTCCACAATTTGTGGACAGTTTTTTTTTTCGTAAAATGGTGACCCTCTGCCCATTTTTACTTTTGGAAGCTCTGCCTATTTAAGGTGCTTTTTTGATGCCCATGCATGTTACTCACCAGTTGCCAATTAACCTGATTAGTTGCAGATGTTCCAATTGCTTTTCTACCATTTTCCCCCATCTGAACTTTTTTTTAAAATGTGTTAGTGCTATTATGATGCTATTAATGGCAGCAGGCTTAAGGGAGCTTGTATTTTTCATAAAATACAAGTGAAACAACGTGAAACTTGTGCACACTCTGATCAGGTTTCACGTCATTTGTTTGTTAGCAAGGAGCTGCTTAAGTGAACTCCAGAAAACCTTTGTGGACATGGTGATCTGTAGTCTGTCCTTGACCAGTGCCCCTAAAAAATAACAACACTGATGATGGTGGACAAAGAGGAACGTCCACACCTCCATATCAGACGAGAGCATCCCCATAACATCATTTCACCTGTTGTACTTAACCCTTTCATATTCCAAAATAGAGGTTGTCGTCACTGGAAGACAGCTGCACCTGTTTGCAGCAAACAGTGTACAAGCCATCTAGAAATCAACAATACCGCACAGATGGATGCTTGAAGTAAAATTCAAAGATAAGGCTGGTGAGATTCTATATTTTACTTTTTGTTGCCAAATCCTAAAGTAAGACCAAAAGTAGCTACGGCTAAATCTACATCAGAGAATTAACACCAACAAGGAGATGTATATGGGACTGAATTAAAAAAACAAATTCTGTGTTCATGGTAACAAAAGAGTTAGTGTGGGGTGTATGTTAATATATTTTTATTTTACAGCAACAGTGTGATTATTGAATTTTATTACAAATTTCAACATTTAAAATGTTGCTCTCATACTGAAGGCCTTATAATTTACATAATGATGTTAGTGAAATCAAAATTCCCTAACATCATTCAACAAACCCATGTGAATGTGTGATGATTAGTGTTTATCTGATAACAAACCTAGTCATGACCCTCATATACTCACTCGAACAATTTAGGGTTTTGAAACAAGCTTTTATAAGCTTGTAACCAGTATCTGTTTAATTCTGTTTTCTACACCCCTCGTTCATTTCTTCATTTTATGTTTGTTGGCTATTTAAAATAATGAAATAGGTGCAGAAATATTAATCTATCACAGAAATGGTAAACGGAAGAGAAAGTGTTAGGTACAAGAGGAGGTCGCTCAAAAAACTCTACTGTAACTTTCTTGAGTTTACAACCTTTTCTTCATGTGACCTGTAAAACATGACAGCAATATATTTTAAGAGAAAATGTGAGACAGGTGTGCTGCTCTCGCTCTGACTGAGTTTATGCATCTTGATGAGTCACTGCAGGCAAATATTCAGGCAAAAAAGTACAGTGTACACAGTGTATATATACAACAATAAAATAAAACAAGAAAACGTGAATATTTTTAGAAATCTGCCAAAGACCTGTTTAAAATTTTTAAATGGTTTTGTTTTTATTAGGCAAGTAACAAACTGAATTCACGTTTTTACACCAAAATGCAAAAATAATGTGTTTTACAATTTTTTCTGCCTTTTTTTTAACTGTAAATATAAACTCGTGGATAACAAAATAATCAAAGCATTAAAATATTTTGGAGTAGCTTTGATATGCGTGTGCATACTGGTGGATTAACCATTATAGGAACATTAAAAAAATGTAGCTAAATTTGCTAAAATACCAATAAAACATCATGAAGGTATGAAGACTGCCCTTTAAACCTGTTACTAACCAGCCAGTTACCATTACTGCTGGTACTTTCAGGGAATTAAGTGAAGTGAGACATCTCGCTGTGTTTACTCTCTCGCTCGTACTCAGGTGGGTATGTCGTGACGACAATAAGCCCCTCCCCCGACTACTAACGAGACACCTCTCTTCCTTATTTGTGGTCATACCTGGGGTGTTAGGCGCATTGGTTGCCAGGTGTGCGGAGCTCGTCTGGAGCTCGTTTGGCTTTGTGTCATGACTGAAGAAGGCTACCTTTTTTGTTCTGTACCCGTCAACGTCCGATAAATATCGATGATAAACATAGCTGCCAAGATCATAAAGTGGTGAGTGAACGCCAGAGCGCGTCTATTAACCCTCTACTAACCTTTAGTTGTACTTATTTGTGTGTGTTTTTTTTCCCCCCCGCGGCTTCCTGGTAAATATCACACCTGATAGGGCTGCATGTAATTCTTTGGTAATGGATTCTGTGCGTGTTGTGTGCTCGCAGGTTGGTCTACAGAAAATGAAAACCTAAATGTGCTATGTAATGCAATGCAGGGTATTAATCAGGCTTCCTATCACTGAGTAGCTGAGAGTATAAAGCGCGTAAATCCACATGATTTTTTTTTCTGAATTTAATGTGGGTTTTTAAAAAAAAGTTATTTCTTCCGCTTTAACACAAAAAATCTGATAGTAATAAAAGGAAGCAATTAGTTAATCAGTATTAGTACACATAATAAATATTATACATATAGTACAGTTTATATCCTTAGGTACAAATTATTAGGCCTATATTTATACAGAGTGTTGACTGAACATCTATGCTGTTGTGTGTTACCCTAGTAACAGTTTTTCAGCATGCGTCTTGCCAAACATTCTTATATTTTTGCACTTTAAATACAGCATAATAATGCAATTTTTTTTCACTTATCTTTAAACATGTAGAATATTATATGTAGTTCATTAGAAGAATATTAAAATATATACGTTATACTAGATTCAAGATAGGATAGGTTTACTCCCAGACCAAATGTTTATTCTGATTGCCAAATAGAGTATTTAGCTTTGGGTTTTAATTTTGGCATGTAATTGAGACATAAGCCCGATCCAAGACTTGCTCCGCTGAGCGATCCTGTTAAAACTTGTCAGAATGGGTGTCACAGCAGGGAAAAAAGGAGCTTGTTGTCTCTGTTTGTGCTGAGCAAAACAACACAAATTACAAAAAGGGAAAAGGTGTGGCCCCTTTGCGATATTCTGTACATTACAGGTTGGTAACCAGAAAAAGACGGTTTCCTACACTTCCTGTGGTGACTGATTGCATCAAGCATGTTAAGGTGGCAGAAAACTACTTTGGTGTCTGAGTTCCCACTGAGCTGAGCTTCAGTAAATTTCCAGTCCATGTAGAAAAGCCGTGCAGCAGTTTGCAGTGACGTGCAGTTATTCATCAAGCATTTCCAACATAATTGTGCGTACTTTGTTTCTGTGTGTAATCTTTATCCAAGTATCTCTCAGGAATAAGGAAGTGCATAAACAGTCCAAAGTGCGTGTTTGTGAATTAGATGACTTTTTTAAAATCCCCTACACACATATTAACGTATTCATCTCCAGCATTTTTTTTAGACAATGTAAAATTTGCTTAACACCAAACGGCATGTTTCAAACTCTTTTTCACGTTTTGTCTGGCAATTTCTGGCAAATCCACTTTGCTTTTGAAATGAGCAAAATGAATCTAACATCACACTTTCAGTTTATTTATTTACTAAAACACTCATATAATGTTTGAAGTCCTTGATTACAGCTGATGATATTGCCAGCCAATTATTAACAGTTCATTTTAACGTTTGATAACCATATGAAAATTGTTACTGACCCGTATATGTAAATGAAAAACTGGTATTATTGGTTGTGTTTGCTGTTTTCCCACCATATCTGCTTGTTTCAGGTAACAACAAGACATTCTGCCTCAAGCTCGTATCACACCATTGCCACTTGCTTGTGATGTCACTTCCCTGTCACAGAGTGTGATGGCTTGTGCCAGGATGGTGAAGCATCTCAGGCTGCCATTGCTGCTCCTGCTGCTGGCATTAGCTGCAGAATGCAACAGTAAGTTAAATCACTGAGGCTCGATTCGCTCAGAATATTTACTTACGGTTAGACGACATTTCAGCTGAAGTATAGACGTTTTAGTGTTAATGCATGGGGTTTAACAGAAGTATTGCTCCTACATCTCTTTTGACGTCATGCTGAGAGGATTGATAAAGAAACATCCATCACTGGGCAAATTATCAAATTATTTTTGAACCTCTGAAAATTGGTGACATACATAAAAGTGGCTGTAACACCCAAACCTCAATGTGATTCTTTTGTTAAACCCTTTGAATTAAAGCTGAAAGTCTGCACTTCAATCACAGCTTGACTAAAATCCACTGTGCTGGTGTACAGAGTAAACGACTACATCATGGTCCAAAACTGGGCCTTTAGTGCTAGTGGCCTACAGACTATAAAATGCAGATAGTTTTGGATTTTTTTTTTTTTTGTAAAAGGATATTCGGTGCTCATTATCCTGAATAATTACATTTAAAAATTAAAACGAAACACCTTTTTTTTTCTTTTTTCTTTTTTTTTTTTACTTAAATAAAGTTTTCTCTGGTGTGTTATTCTGTTATTTGTAATCTAACAAAAAGCAGCAATGGTTAAAATCTCAGTTTGAAAACACTGAATCCAAGCAAGATTTAATGTACAGACTAATAACTGTGTCTCTACATTAAATCAGTCTGAAGATTAACTGTGAATCTTTGCAAACATTAAAGTCCACGAATAAAATGAAATGAAGTTATGTTTGATATTAGTGGTTTCAATTCTGCCTACTTTCCGTAGCCATGTTACGTCTAGCAGCTGGACATTTCTGGGCTCCTGCTCTCGAGCAGTAGGAGTTTTACCCTCACTTTATCCTTTCTTTTGAGCCAGAAGCTCCCTTGTTGTGCCTCCTCCACCAGATATTTGAGAGCATTTATCAGCATGGAGTCTGTCATCGCAATTCCAACACCCCACACTCTGTTCATGAGCCCACATCTGGCAGTCCTCAGTAATTTTCCCTTTTCCCACAGAGCAGGCATGGTAGTGGTAGATATGTTACCATAGTGAGGTTGTGGTTTTCTGTTGTGGTAATTTTGATTTTGTATTGAGCTCATGTTCTATTTCCTTTCAAGCCACAGTAGTTGCCAACACCTCCAACTGCAAATCTGAGCCCCACCTCTTTGCCTGACAAACAGGATCAGGCACTCTGTTATCATGCTCTCTGTTTACTTCCAGCCTTATTGCTTTCAGTTAGGTTATACAGGACCCTCATATCAGGCCTATGTTACTGCTTCCTTCTAGAAAACGTGCTGCAAGGTGGTAGCTCTCCTCTAGGCCTCCTACATAGCCTTGATAATGATACACAGCCTTGCTTGGGGCATCCACCATATGTGTTCTCATAACAGCCCTTCGATAACAGCCTCCCAGGATGTCCACCTACTGTGCTCCTGTTGGCTAACAGCTCTGATTTTATTTGTCTTCTCTTTCATTTTCTCAGTCTCAACCCACATCTATCAATCTGTCCTACATTTATAGAAACAATCTTGTGCTTTTTCAGTCTAATGATGACGGAGTTTACTGAGATTCCAGACCACTATGCCCTGTGCTTGAACATGAGAATGACCCAGTCATATACAGATTTTATTATTGTTTTTTCTTAATATTATTCTTTTAGTTGCTCCTTTTATGGGTCTGCCTCCATTTCACCCGTTCCCTAACATCCTCCTCTGTCACACCAACCACATGCATGTCAATGACCATATCCATTAATCTTCTCTGTGGTCTTCTTCTTTTCCTCCTCTCTGGAACCTTCACATTCAATACCTTTGTCCTATATACTGACTGTCCCCACCTTGCCTCCCTAGCTTTGTCACTTAAGTATCAAGAAACCTATTAAACTATTTTTGACAAATTTTTCCACCAATCACTGTGGAGTTTTATGTCTAAATAAACATTATAGAAAATGCCATTTCAAATGGTCACAGGTTGAGTTGCTGTGAGCACAGCTTAAATGAATAAACTCTGGGTGGATGAGTGAAACTAAGATAAGTTATCAAAGGTAAGAGACAACGTTCACTTACCTGAGATAAGTGAATGCTGTCCTTTAAATAACTGTGCCAAGTTTTTTTTTATCATATTGTTTATTGGAAGCTGATGTCTCTTTGTCACGTGTGTTGCCAGGCATGTCTCCACCAGAAAAACCAGACAAACTTGGCTGCAGGTCCCCCGACAAGGAGACTTTTTTCTGCTGGTGGACCCCAGGCTCTGATGGAGGGCTGCCCACTGTGCATCACCTCTACTATAAGACAGAAGGGTTAGTTTAACCTACCAAGTCTGTTTTCTTGTTATTTTACACAATAGAGATTGTGGGTCCTCCGCTGGAATCAAACTGGAGTTTTAAGTACGGCATAGTGTATTTATCTTCACCCCACGCTACCAGATACTCCATGAAGTTTCAAATTCTTTATCACCCGCGTTGAGAAATAGTAAAGGTGTTGTTTAGTTGTACGTGGTGCTAGATAAGTAAATGTGGGGAAACTACTGGGTCTCTTTTCACACCCTTGTGAGCTGAGCACAAATCTTTGTGGATGTGCAAGTACACCAACGTAGACGTGGCTCACCCAAATGACCCACATTTCTCTAGCTAAATCCTAGCACTAGCATTTCAAGAATCTTCACAGATGAAATGCCACAAAACTGAGTCATGGTCCTGAGAGGATGGATCTCGAAGATGTTTGTGTGTTTGTGAAGCCCTGACTTGGTGACATTCTAAATCATTAGTCATCCCAGCGAAGAATATAATATAATAACATGCTAACCAGCTCATATTATCATTTAGGTTTCCAGTAGTTGTCTTTACTATAAATAATAAGGATATTATATGATATTTTTAAGTGTTTTTTTTTTTTCTTTGCTAATTTTGAATCATCAATCACTTAACACGCATATTGGGTTAATTGATTGATTCCAAACTGGGCAAACTTGAGTATGTGAGATACACTTAATGCTTAAGCCCATAGAATATGATAGTAAGGTGCAATAGAAATGACTGTACATGCTTACAGACTCATCAGAAAATCCAATTATTCATTTCTTAGGAGATGCAACTGAAGTCACATTGCAGTGATCGGTGATGACATGTATTTTGTTCATGTGCAGTCAGGAGAATATGCGCCAGTGTCCGGACTACCACAAAGCTGGAAGTAACTCCTGTTTCTTTAGCAAGACCTCTATCTGGGTCGAGTACACTGTGATTGTGGAGGCCTCCAATGCCCTGGGGAATACTTCTTCAGACCCCCTTACTTTTGACTTGATGAACATTGGTAAGTTTTTCTAGTTTTAAATAATTTACATGAAATATATAAATCAAACATGATTTTTGATTGTTTTGTGATAAACAGAAACCATTAAAAATAGAAATATGAGCATATATCATTTCTGTAAAGCATTCTTGTACTAAAAATATCCTCAAAGTTTATTTATTTTTTTATTTTCTGGGTTGTAATGGTGGCACGGTGGTTAGCACTGTTGCTGCACAGCAAGAAGGTCCTGAGTTCAATTCCACCATCAGGCCGGGGTCTTTCTGTGTGGAGTTTGCATGTTCTCCCCGTGTTTGCATGGGTTACCTCCGGTACTCCGGCTTCCTCCCACCGCCCAAAGACATGCAGCTTGTGGGGATAGGTTAATTGGATAATCCAAATTGCCACTAGGTGTGAATGTGCGAGTGAATGAGAGTGCAAGTGGTTGTCTGTCCCTGTGTGTTGGCCCTGCGACAGACTGGCGACCTGTCCAGGGTGTACCCTGCCTCTCGCCCTATGACAGCTGGGATAGGCTCCAGCGCCACCCGCGACCCTGAAAAGGATACGCGGAAGCGAATGGATGGATGGGTTGTAATGATCATTTAAACTATGATTGCTTTTGGCCTATCACTGTACTGTGCACTAAACTATAAATCACGCTGACCTTTCTTTAGCTACACAGGTTATTATTTTACAACACTGAAGCTTGTTGATATAATTAGGATTTTCTGGTAATGATTAAGGGTCACTTCAAACTTTCTCATTCAGAATGAAAAACTTTTAAAATGTTAATAATAATAATCTGCTCAGATCAAAACATATTTGTGTCAGAACAGGAGTAACACAAAAATCTGTACGGACTGAGCTAATGATTGGCACAGTTTTATTGCCCAGACTGCCTTCTTGAGGCTGGTGAGGAATGGAAAAGTACTGAGTGACATACATGAGCCGCAAATAAAAACCTGAACAGAATGAGGTGGAACTGGTTTGTGCACAGCAAAACTTCTGTATACTCCAGCATCAAATTTCACACCTTTTGTTGAGGTTATACAGGCAGAGCGGTATCTGCGTCCTGTCCTGTAAGCAAACAGTAATTTCACTGCATTAGTTGTGGAGGGTTTTTGGCCTCAGAAAACACACTTTACAAGCACCCATGCATGAGACTAAGCACAGATCAACATGCTGGTTTCTGAATAGGGCAGCTGCAAACCAAAGTAGAGGTGTGGCCATAGGGGAGGCAATGCTAGTCTGCTGGTTGGTTGTTTCACATGTTTGCCTGCAAACAAATCATGGGTGTAGGGTTTCTGTTGAGTAGCACAAGAAAATATAGAGTATCGGACTCTTCATTTGCTAAATTATGATTACATTTTATGCACTAGAGTGGTTTTTTTTGTTTTGTTTTTTTCTAAATCAGTTCATTCAGTTCAATTCAGTTTCATTTACATGGCTCAAAATCACAACAACAATTAACTCAAGGCACTTTACATTGTAAGGTAAAGACCCTATAATAATACAGAGATGGCCCCCAACAATCAGACAACCTCTTATGAGCAAGCAGGTGGTGATAGTGGGAATAAAAAAACTCACTTTTAACAGGAAGAAACCTCCAGCTGAGCCAGGCTCAGGGAGGGGCAGCAATCTGCTGCAACTGGTTAGGAGGGAGAATGGACAAAAGACATGCTGTGGAAGAGAACAAGACATTAATAACTAACGATTAAATGCAGGGTTTTGTATAAAAGAAGTGAGTGAAGAAGAAACCTCATGGGAAACCTTCTAGCCGAATAGACCTATTGGGAGCATTCTGTGTCGCCTGATCCAGCCCTAACTATATGCTTTATCAAAAAGGAAAGTTTTAATCCTAATGTTAAAAGTAGAGATTCACACTGGGAGCTGGTTCCAGAAGAGGGGCCTGGAAGCTGAAGGCTCTGGCTCCTATTCTATTATTGGATAGTGGAGTAGTGAAGACAGGAAAGGGTGAGTGGGTGGGGGTGCAGCAATGGGTCGCAGGTCAGACTAAAACCTGGGCTGCTGCATTCTGGCCATGTTGAAGGCTTTTCAGAGAGTTCATTGTAACAATAAATTATAATAGTACAGCTTAAAAAGCAATAAATGAACAGAAGAGGATGTTATGGATAGGCTGAGATGAAGTCAGGAAGTAATTTTGTTAAATGAGCTTGCTAGAGACCAAAATATTTACGATTATGATTTTTGCCTCACTTTAACAGCCCTACCTGATAGCTTGACAGTAAACGCACAAACTGTGGGTTAACTCTTGGACACCAAGAACCTTGTGTAAAGTCACTCCTCACTCCAACATGCCCATCTGTATCTACGCTGGTGTTATTGGATAAAGGCAAAATGACAAAAAAAAATACAATCACTTTTTTCAGCCTAGTTCAAAATTTCAATATGTAAACAAACTAAAGTTAATGCTCTTCTCATAAAACTTAATTTCATTTTGCTTTTAGTGCCAAATACCAAATGTTGGCATGCAAATATACTGAACTAAGTTTGTACCTGATAAACAGCATCACAGTCTCTGTTTCTCTCTATTGATGAACAGTGAAGCCCTTTGCACCTGAAAATGTTACAGTGGTGGTCAACATAGAGGACAGCCCACACCTCACCATCCAATGGCATACACCGTCTAACATAGACACAAAGTCAGGATGGGTCACTCTGAAGAATCAACTGAGAGTCAAACCAGACAAGAGCAAAATATGGAAGGTGAGTGGCTGACAGAGCTTCTCTAATATTGCATGGAAACGTTCTTACACTGTGCCAAAAATGAGTCCCCATGGAAAATTACCATTGGATGAATGAAACATGTGCCAACCTATTTTGTTCTCACCACTGTGTGTATGTTAGTAAATTATAATTGTTCAGAACAAACAGTTTTGTAGACTCTTCGTGCTATTTGGATACTATCTACATGCTAACCCTCCCCCACCATATATAAGGAAACAAGTTTCCGAAATGACAATAATAGTTATTATTGGTATTATCAGTAGAGGAGGTGGTTGTTGTTGTTGTTGTTATAGTAGTAGTATTAATTTTAAAGATTTGTATTTGTTTTCCTAAGGCAGCCAAGCTGTGATTTGTTTGTATGCATTTTTAGGGGGGCTTCTAAATGTTACTTTTCTTTTTTTGTTTTTTAAGATACATGATTTATCAATATTTTTATATTTTTCCGTGAAACTTCATTTAGTCAATTGATGAGGTCTAGTTATCCCAAGCACAGTGGCAAATCTACTACAAAATAACTTCAAAAGAAATAAATTAAGGTATTGCAATGGCCCAGTCAACGTTCAGACCTCAACCTGACTGAAATGCCGTGGCGGTACCTTAAAAGAGAGCCATGCATAAATGAATGACCGCAAAACTCAGTGAACTTAAGCAATGCAATAAAGAGGAGTGGGCCAAAGTTCGTCCACAATGAGGTGAGAGCCTGATAAAGTCATACGGAAAATGATTGCTTCAAGTTATGCATGACCTTGTGTTTTTCACACACTGCCTCTGCCTTTTGGCTTAGTTTTTGTTGAATAAATAGTGACATGGTGTAATATGTCACCTGCTGCTGTATCTGAGGTTGTGTTTACCCAGTTTTAAAACCTGGAAAGGACTAGATTTTTGTTTTTTTTTATTTAAATGTCTCTGTATATAAAACCTTCAAACTGACACAGCGCACGCTTCCTGTTTGTATTGATTGTATGTGAAAATTGTAAATAACTTTCAAAAATCTGTGGATCTGAATGCCAATCAAGTCTAAAAGTTACTTCTTCTTAGAAGTCACTTCTAAGTTTGACCAACATTAATTTTATGCAAACCTTTTAACAAATATACAAATCAAACCGACATAACATTTTAGAATTAAATGTGAAATCAAATTAAACTCCAAGTTTAAAGTAAATTAAGTATTATTATTATTACCATTTAGATTTTCTATCCAAAAAAACAGAAAGCCACACAGTGAAAGCTTAACATGTTACCCATTATGAGTTGAAACCTCAAAATGTTACATTTTGAAAATTAATGCAATCACAAAATAAATTTTAGGTCTAACTTTTAGCAGTCTTGGCTAGTAGCGATTATCTCCTCTGTCAGATGATGAATCCATGTTGGCAAGTCAAGCATGAAATCAGGCTCTGGAATGAACTGCACCAGCCCAAATAGGAAATCATTAAACAACCTTTTACTGTCATGTGAAGAATAAAGTTGTGGTATAACCTGTCACACACGATTAATCAGTAAATCAGTATACTGCAGTTTAACCATAAATTTTATGGTTAAATTGTTTTATTTCAAAGTAAACAAATGTATTTTTAACTCTCATTTAGTCCAAAGGTGATCTTAACAGTAGTAGAAGTCAAATGTTTTGTGATTTCTTTTCCTCTTTCTTTCTAGAATTACGCGTCAGAAACACAAACACATTTCACCATTTACAGCATTGATCTTGGGGTGGTGTACATGGTTGAAGTGCGCTGTGCAATAGACAATAGCTGGAGTGAGTGGAGCAACACTACCTTTGTCAAAGTCCCTAACTGTAAGTCCCGAAAGCCCTTTACGCCTTCTTTACAACATATTGGCAAGTGCTAACAGTTAAAGATTAATAAAAATGTGCCTTTTTTTTTTTTTTTTTTTTTTAAAAACAAAATTCAGTTTCTCGCAAGGACAATTCCTTTTGGATACTGGTTTTCAGCCTCTGTCTAATTCCATTGCTTGCGGCAATGATTATCTTGATCCTGAAGAGAAAAACGTATGTATCTGATATAAAGTCTAAATCACTCTATTTTACATGAAGACAAGATGTGAAGACTTGACTCATGACTGTTTTCTTTCTCAGTGTGAAGAAGTATATTCTGCCCCCTGTCCCTAGTCCAAAGATAAGAGGAGTTGATGTTCAACTTATCAAGGTGATTGCCTCTCCATTCTGCTTCTAGAATATGCACACACAAAAAAAGCCCCATTGTTTTGGTGCTGATAATAATATACTCTATTAACCTTTGCAGAGCGGCCAATCTGAAGATGTCATTAATGCCATGCTTCTCAACCAGAGATTTCCTGTTATGATACCCTGGAAGGACCAGAAAGAGGATTACCTGATCGTGTCTGATAAAGAAACCTCGTATTTGCCATTGGAGAAAAAGAAAATATTCATTCTGCCACTTGCCATGGCATTAGACTCAGAAGTCCAATCTAAGGAGACAAGTGAAGTGGATCACTTTCCAAAAGACAGCGAGTCTTCCTCAGAGGAGAGTTCAGATAAGACAGAGTCGTCGCAGCTTCTTACTAAATGCTCAAGTGCAAACGTTTTAAATGATGAGAAGGCAAATCAGCTAAAAGGTGTCACTGAGAAGATCTTCCAACCGTTTGGAATCTGTGGTTATGTGGATATTCCGAGACATGAGCACATGCAGGAAGCAGACTACAGCAGAGTGAACGAGGTAAATGGTGACAATATTTTAATCATGAAGAAAGAAAATATTCCCCATACTCTGGACACACAGGGACAAGAAGGCAGTGTGCCTGATAACTACAGCATGGTGAAAGAAGTGAATAGTGACAACGTGGTTTTCCTGGAGAAACACAGTGAGTCAGTTAACGCTTCTTTTAAGGCTAAAGGCTACATAGACTGGGTCAATCAGAAGCCAAAAAATCTTCATATGACTGGGCACAGTGAAATGGGAGTGTGCCCACAACTAGTTGGTTGTGAATATGTAGATACTGTCCCTCCACCAGCTGTAATCTAAAACTTTTTATCATATAAAAATGCTATTATAAGGTGACAGCAGACATTCATCATTACTTACTGTTGAATCAAAGCTGTGAATAGTCTATATTTTTGCTGTTCTCGTTGGATGTACGGTTGGTACAGACATTCGTAAAAACCATAAAATATACCATCTCTGGTCCAGGGGTACTTGGGCTACTGAGTATAAATTATACTTGCACCAACAGCAGGTAAAAGTTTGTCCTTATTCAGTAGAACAGTTTGACATGTGCTCATTGGATTTGCGCATTTTGTCCAAACATCCATGAGAATGATAGTGCTCTGTTTCATCTCGAGTTATCTGGGGGCTGACTTTTTGTTTTGAGTAACATCCAGTGAATGGATTCTTTTCAACCAGATTTGGCTAATACTGTGGTTTACCAATTAATACCTGCAAAAACCTCAGGTGTAATTTGTGTTTAGTAGAAATTAGTATTGCCAAAGTTATGCTGAAATAGATCGAGACTATACCAGCTAAACATCAAATCCCTGCTTTTAGCTCAAAGCATGATGTGTCCGAGTACAGCATGACTGAATTGCTTTTAAGTCAACTCTTATATTACATTAGCCATGTCAAGCTTTCAAAACATTATTAGTAGAATGCTTAATTTGTGGTATAGCTAAGTAAAGTAACCCAAGTTTAATCATTTAAGGCTTGTTGGCAAAGAGACTGTTGCTTGATGGCTTTACAGTTACTGTTTTCCTTTTTTGTTTTTGTTTTTTTTTTTGTTTGCCTCTGGAAGGTAAATTGTGGTCTGTTTCATTATCAAGAATGTACACAAAGAGCATATCCAGGTTTCTAAAGTCATTACAACGCAATATTATTGGCACATTTTTATTTATTTTTTTAAAGTGGTGGCATACTGTGCTGTAACTGACAAGCAAATCTGCATATGAACCTGTGCCTAGTCTAATCAAGTGATTATTTTACAAGATATGGTATCATTAAAAAAGCTTCAGACTTAAAGAATAGATTTGTTTTACTGATGTAAATTTATAATTAGATTTTTAAAATGCATCTTGTAACATAATACAAGGACTTCCAGATAGGTAATACTTATGCATTACGCATGTAAACAAGCTAATTACATGTGGAATTTAAAAGAAACTTTTGTTGTGTGTGTTTGTTTGTTTTAAACACTCAATTAGAGAGATGGGGAGAGAGAGCGAGATCAGAGGGAGCAGAGTTCAAATGGGTTAACAGAGATGACATAATAAAATATGGAAAAATCATTGTTTGTTCATTTTTCTTCTCTGCCTGAATCTTAAATACTCTCTATGGTCTAAAGGAGCATTTGGCTACCATACATTTCATTTTTTTTTTCAGAACTGGTTCATGTATGAACTAGCTTACATTCACCTCAAAAAAAGTGAGATATATAGATATATCTTTTTTTTTTTTTTTTTTTAATTTAAATAAATTTTTATATACCAAAACCTGAATGTCAAAGATGTATCGGCTCATCCAGCTCACAATCCATCACCAGTCACAGGTTATTGCCTGTAAAATGACAAATGTGACCTTGGGGTGGCTGTAGCTCAGGTGGCAGAGCAGGTCAGCCATTAATCAGAAGGTCGGTGGTTCGATCCCTGGCTGCATGCCAAATATCCTTGGGCAAGATACTAACCCCATGTTTGCCTACTGGTGGTGGTCAGAGGGCCCGGTGGCGCCAGTGTCCGGCAGCCTCGCCTCTGTCAGTGCGCCCCAGGGCAGCTGTGGCTACAATGTAGCTTGCTATCGCGTGTGTGTGAATGGGGGAATGACTGAATGTAGTGTAAAGCGCTTTGGGGTCCTTAAGGACTAGAAAAGCGCTATACAAATGCAGGCCATTTAACAATTTGGATAAAAACCCATTAGGTGATCACCGTGTGCATGTTTCATTACAACCTGATCAATACTGTTGGAGCGGCAGCGATTCTTACTTCTGTTTAGCATTTATTGATAAATGCTGATTGAACAAATATTTTTATGTTTATTTGAGAAGACAACTGAAGGTTGTAGACTTGCTGTTCTCTATAATATTGGGGGTGTCTCAGCCAAATGTACTCAAGCCTCTACTCTTGTGCATTAAAGATTCACTTATTAAGTTGTGATTACACAAATGACACTTAAAATTGAAATTTAAAATTAATGGACTTCAAACTGATCACAAAATGTAATTCCATTGTTCTTGGGACAGTATCTTTTCTATAGTTAAGTATTTGTCAAAAAAATATATACCATTTTAAAAAAAACAAAAAAACAACAACACCTCAACAGTGTGGCAATACATACTTATCAGCACTTTTGGAGCTTACTAAATATTTATTATCTGTATAATTCGATTATAACAAATGTCGTAAACTGACAAATGTGATTTCTTACAACTTTTTCAGGTTTAAACAAATCTACACAAACAATACACAAATTAAATGAATGAGACTAAACATCTTAAACTTAAGACTATGCACAGACAATTTGACACAACACACACATGTCACATGACACTGTTACCTTGCAAAATGTCTGTTATGAAATCTATTTTATATCTATTTCTCCCTGGCTTGAATCAAAATGTAAATGTAATGACTTAAATGCAAAACCATGTAATATCAGTCAGTCATTCAGATATTAAAATCCAAGCTTGGTTTCTACTTTTAAAAAATAAAGCGCAGTTTAATGGATTTTAGTTTTTTTGCCCCTGTGAAATATTGCATGGTTTAAGTTTATTACCCTGTGTGAACCTGCCAAAAACTGAACCAAATGTGTAGAAAAGATTTGTATTTGTGGGTAAAATTTTGAAAATGTAAAAAACAAACTTATTAACATGAGTGAAAGTCTAAGCAGGTTGTTTCATCTTTCATCCAAGTGGATTCTTCAGTAATAAAATCAAATTTATTTAAACCCTACTGAGGGTTGTGCTACATATGCTAAATACCAATTCTAAGCAGTGTGAAAGTCACAAAAGTGCACTCTAAACAAATCACAGGTATTATGTTTATTGTGTATATATATTCTAATATACACTGCTTTATGTTGATTTCTTGTGTATAGACAGTATGCTATAGAGACTGGTATGCAGCATATGTTATATAACATGAATGAGAACATTGAAGAACATAAACATTGGTTTATCATTGTTCTTAAATTAATGTGTAACTTCAGTGTCATGGCAAAATAAAAGGTAAATTTAAACCATTAATTCCTTTAATATGCAATCTTGAACTTACTCCACATGTTTACAAAGGATGATACACAACTCTTTATTCAAAACCTTCAAATTTTACTGGAGTCAAGGAATGTCACTATGTCAAAATGTCATTTCTTTATGTAAAATGACACTAAAATGTCAAAATCGTTTGAACTGAAGTTTATTATAAAGAAAAAAAATGCAGTGTTAAATCATCATACATCCCCTTAACAACCTCCACACACTGTCATGAAGCTGCTGATCATTCAGATTGTGGGATCTCTTCAAGTTCAGCCCTACTAAGAAGAAATCATAAATAACTGGAATAAGCACTAACATGATACTGACAAAGTCCTGGAAAGCTGCGAGCCGCAGTTTGAGAAACACCTGCAGCACTGTAGCCTTGGAAGGCTCTTTTTCTGCCAGTACGATGAGAAATAAGGGGATCCATTTTTCAGGCACAAAAGGCTTCACAACTGTTAGCTCTCTTCATCATCAGTGTTTTCAGTACATTCATTGTCCAAGTGCATGGACCGCAGCTCCACCTCAAAGTCCATTAATGTGTGGTTATACTCTTCCTCCAACATTTTCTTCCAGATTTTTACTGAGAAAGGGAGACAATATGTAATTATTTTTTACTGTTTCACGATTACTGTTAGAGACACTTTGTTTTTTACTAGACAGAGCAATATCATCGCTATCCAATGTTACAGTTACTTACTGTATTGTGGTTCCTCTGGCTCAGTTACATCCGGGTCAGGCACAGGTTCCTCAGTGTTTGTTTCAAGCTCTGCCTCTTCCTGGTCTCTCTGCTCCAGGCTTGACACCATCCCTTCATAGGCTGTCCTGGCCTCAGAAGACAGCTCGATCATCTTGTGATAATAATCCTGTAGGTACGAAAGTTTTCAGCTCATTTGAAATTACCTATTAATGTCATCTTAAAACAATAATTGTGCGTACATTTGCATAACAATAACCCTGACCTGTGCACCATCATAGTTGAAGATGCCGACCAGGGTGACAGGCACGGCCTTGTTGACACAGCGTCCCAAAGCTTTTCTAGAGAGTGCAAATATGAACGGCACACCCTGCTCACGACATGTATCAATGATTGTGTGGAGAGCCTCATCCAGGCCGCCTGTGAAAGGTGATATTTTTGCCCTTTTCATGCAATTGTAAGCATTCCTTGTACGTCACAGCTCTCCCAGGATCACATTTATGAAAGACTATATGACAATTCTCGCTTTTCCATGTTGCTTGATAAATCAGAAAACAACAAATTGTATTCTCTCCATTTTGTCTTCTCTCTAATTTGTGATTTTTAAGACCAAAAAACATTTCTGAAATGCCAACAGGGAATAGTGTGCTTTTTAAAAGCAATAGCATAAAACTAGAAAAAAAGGAGATAATGAAGTTCTGAAACTGTAATGGACATGTTTAAAAATATTAAGTGACCATAAAGAATTGGGATGCATACATATAACTCCTGCTGATCATAGCCTAGACTTGAATTTTAAAGTAACAACACAAAGAACATGAAAGTTGGACTGGCCCAAATTTAAAGAAAACGTTCAGAATTCCTAGTTTCCAAACTGAAAGCCAACTATCAGGTCTTATAGTACCTTTGGACTGGATGCGTTCACAGTTAGGTGAGATAATGACACACTTGATCTTCCTGAGTTTGAGGTGCTTGTGGACCTCCCTAAGGCCCATCACGAGCCGCCTCTTCATGCGGGCCTTCATGGGGTCCTTCTGGTACAGGCGGTCCTGGAACCGAACCAGCTCCTTTAGCAGCAACATCACGCACTCATCCACATCTTTGCTCAGCATCTGGCTGCAATAACTGAAATGCAAATGAAAATGGAAACGCGATATACTCAGGGTGCAAGCAACCAACATCAACTTGTGACTGGTCATGCAGTGAAGCGTGCAGCTTTGGCAGTCTTACTCTCTGAATTTTCTGCTGTGGATTTTAGGTGCTGGGTATGACTGAGGTGAGGGGATTTGTTGCTGTATGGTCTCATTTTTGTCCGTCTCTTCAGCTTCTCCCACGATCTGACATGTGTCATTTAATTCATCAAATCCCTCTGCAGGAGAGCCAACCTCATCTATGGTTTGAAAAGCACAAAATTAAAAATATTAGCTGCAATCATTCGTTTCCAACAGCTCAGAACAAAGCATACTGGCAGCAATAATTTCACTGCATGCTCTGACCTGTGGCGTTTGCATCACACTGCTCTTTTTCTGTACAGTTACTCGCAAGTTTATACTCGCTTTCAGGCAGCAGTCCTCTCTCCTCCAGTAAACGCCTCTGCTTCCTCTCCTCTCTCTCCTTCAAAATGACCTGAGGAACCAAAACATGAGTTCAAGTCTATAAACAGAGCTACACAGCTGAAATGAATTCTCATAAAATTGATTATATTTGTCTTTATTGCATAGTAAATAAATGAACTTTGCCTTCTTCAGAGGAGTTGGTTTCTTTGCTTTGGGCACCTCTCTTTGCTTGCCTTTCTTTACCAAAGGACTAGTTGAATCGAGGGGATTGTGTGCAATTTTATCCTGCTGCCACAGAGGCTTCTTCTGGGCAGATGTTTGCTTCTGAACAACAGGTAGTCCTCCACCAACTACACATACAGGAATACTTATTTTTCATCAGGTTATGATAGCATGCACTCCAAGATCGGGGTTAGGAAACTACTTAAATTAGCATTATTCTTCAAAACAAAGTATAAAGTGATATCTATCAAGCCAACCTGTGAGAATAACTGGCTTAGCGTCCTGCTTGGCTTTCTGAGACTGCTGCTTCTTTTCCAGGGTGGCCAGCATGTTTCCGATGTCCAGTTGCATAGGAACCTTGCTCTTTTTCCCAGAGGCTTTCTCGCTTTTCTAGAAATCAGGTAAACAAGAACAGAACTGCACATTAAAATCAAACCTGTTTCCAATTCTAAAGGTTAACTTTAATGTACACAAGACACAAACCTGTCCTTTTTTTCCCGTTTCAGTGGGTTGTGTCTTTGCTGCAGGTGATTTTCCCTGGTTCTGGTCAGCAGATTGATGCTGACTTCCTTCTCTTTGGTTTTCCTTAAAAAGAATGTAAAAATCACTATCATAAAAAAACACTATAAAATGTAATTTTAGACTAATATTAAATATATATATGATGAAATGATGAGTACCTCATTGCATAGTTTTGTATTGCTGCTGGTTATTAACCTTTCAGTCTTCGACAAAGCAAGAGTCAAGTCTGGGAACTCCTCTTCATCCTTCAAAGAAAACCATACAACAGAAGTAATCCTTCTCCTAGGAACAGAACGAGTTGAACAAAAATTCACAACTCAGATTTTCTTCACCTCAAATTTTGGAGGCTCTTGAGAAATCACCGGCTCTGACGAGTCACCTCCTGCACCCTCACTGCTACTTTTCGGCTTCTTTTTTTTCTTTCGCTTTTTCCTCCCTG
This sequence comes from Mchenga conophoros, assembly GCF_057382185.1. Lineage (NCBI taxonomy): Eukaryota > Metazoa > Chordata > Actinopteri > Cichliformes > Cichlidae > Mchenga > Mchenga conophoros. Next base: position 30,496,280 of record NC_140537.1, on the reverse strand, counting down.
GAGCTATCTCTTCCTCCTGTGCAGCCATGCTCTCAATCTGATAAGATATAAAAATGACAAAGCTCAAACACCCGATGAAAATATAAAGGCTTACTGTGAAAGTTTAGCTTTTTGTTATGTTGAGCAACCCATTTGATAAATTCTGTTATATCAAGGATGTAAACACCACGATATATAGTCTGTGTGTCTATAATTACATGTTTGCTTGATGTTCACAAATAATGTCTCTTTGGCCTCATTACTCTGTTGCCTTGCTTATTTTGGTTTGGTTTACAATGTCTTTGTAAATAAAGAACAGCTCTTCACAGAAACTCTCCAGTGTTGCCATAGTTTGAACACAATTTTAAGTACTTTTGACTGTGACGCATGTCAGGTGTACAAGCTGATATGGTATTAAAAAACTGTAATTACCTTGGACTTCAGCAGGTGTGCTGTGTCAGATTTTATAACTATTGCAAGTTGGCATGCTGTAATTTCATTTACATTTATGAATAAAATGCAAGCTTCGAGAGAACATTTGTTGCTTCTTGCTTTTTCTGTGATGGTGCTCAGCCTCTGTGTGGATACAGAGTGTAACGGGAGAGCAGTGGGAGCTCTGTTGCAGAGTAATACTGTCCACATATTTTTAATTAGCGTGAAAAATCTACCTACATTTAAGAAAACCTAATAAAAAGGTTAATTACAAAAAACACCAAAAGCTACTAAATGGATGGTGCATAAGTGAAATTAAGTGTGATGGTTACTGCTGTGCGAGAGACATCAAGAGCCAAGAGTGAGCTATTTAAAAACAAAACAAAACATGACAACAAATGGTAAATGGCCTGTATTTATATAGCGCTTTACTAGTCCCTAAGGACCCCAAAGCGCTTTACATATCCAGTCATCCACCCCTTCACGCACACATTCACACACTGGTGATGGCAAGCTACATTGTAGCCACAGCCACCCTGGGGCGCACTGACAGAGGCGAGGCTGCCAGACACTGGCGCCACCGGGCCCTCTGACCACCACCAGTAGGCAACGGGTGAAGTGTCTCGCCAAGGACACAACGACCGAGACTGTCCAAGCCGGGGCTCGAACTGGCAACCGATTACAAGGCGAACTCCCAACTCTTGAGCCACGATTGTCCCAATACAACAAAACGAATACATACACAACTCACAAATACTCAGATATATCTAGTAATATTTAGTAACAGCCTTACAGATTTCTTTCCATCTTGTAAGTATATAAAGTGTAACGCAGAGCAGGGGTAGTGAGAAGGCTGTTTCGCCTTTCTTGTAGAATAATGAAAAAAAAAAAAAAAAAGTGTTCACACCTATAATACTCACAAATTAACTTTTAAGTGTCCAATTAAATCTTTTTTTTTATATTTACTCAAAATTTATTTAAAGAAGTTAATTTCGGCTGCTCTCTTGTCACAAGGGACGTAGGAGCATCCCGTGTCGATTTGGCAAAACATGATGCCCTTCCGAATGCTATCCCCGAAGGGACTTGTGTTTCCAGCTGAAATCAAAACATGGGCCCAGATAAGAGCCAGAAAATAAATGGTAGGTTTACCTCATGAAAATAATTAATTCACTTACGGATTGTTAAGATTTGCCAATTGCCTAGGAATCTGGTATAACTGTTGAGAATCTAAAACATGCATCATACCTGCATACTGTTACAGCTGATTGTCTTGTCATTGGGATCAAGTTTCTTCGGAGGCTGAGAGGCAATGTTAGCCCAGGACGTCACCACCGGTTGGACTGTGCACACACACCAAATAAAGATAATCAACGTGTGAAATATTTTTAAAACTGCCTTAAAATTGCTGAAAGACAGACTAGAGTAAATCTGAGCCTACCTGCTTGGATAACTTGGCTTTCTGGCTTGGCATTAGTGGCACACACCTGGGGACCAGGTAGGGTTGGAGATCCTCTGCTGCCAGACTGCAACAAAAAAATTACAGCAGCACCAACATCATGAGTATAGCTTTCTGTAATGTGCAAGAGCTGTCACATAGCTTAACATTTGATATTCCCATGAGCTGACCATCCAAGAAGATGCCAATTTTGGAGTTTGGGAGCTTGTGAATGGAGGATCCCAGCACTCTTTCCGAACAGTAGGAGCTGCTTTGGCCACTGAAACACCACCCAATTCCGGAAAATCAGCCATCTTCACTTCAAATGGGACAGAATTTGTCTGTGCTGGTTTTGGCTTCCCTGCAGAGGTTGGGGCAGATCTTGTACCTTTAAAACCTGGGAATGAATTATGAAATATTAAAGGAGAAATATTTACATAAAGCAGCGGGTTTTAAACATTTTGTGCCCAACATACTACAATTCTGTTCATCAAAACTGAACAAACAAACAAAATCTATAAGACAATAATATGCTAAAGAATCTCATCAAGAATTACTGCAATTCTCACTGTATTGACACCTTTGCTCTACATCATCTCAACTGAATGTTGTCAGTTCATTCTTTAATTGCATTTCAGACAGTTACAGTTTATCTGCAGCATCTAGATCTTGCAAGATACCGTTACACAAAAACCATTAAATGGTCTTGCAGCTTCAGCTGTAGAGCTCCTTTAAAGTAGGCCAAGTTTCTTTCAGAATCTCTCTGTGCCCCTTTAGCTTTCTTGGCACCATATTAACATTGCCAAACTGCTGCCAGAGGTTTATGCACTTGGGCTAAAGGCCACAGACATTCCAAATCCACGTGAAGCTGTAAGACAGGCAGCTTTCACAATAATATCTGCTGGGTCATCAGCATAGGTTGTTACTTGGAGTTTGAGTAACATGAGAAAGCAACAAGGTTGGTGCACAAACATGCCCAAGGCACTAAAGCAATAGCCAAGCCTTTAATGTGTGGGCAACTCACAAGTTAGCCGATCATTCGTGTCGCTTTGCCCTCCTGTATATGGCAGTAATACGTGCAAGCTTGATACCAAATCCCATGGGATATTTGGGAATCACTTGACCACAAAATGATTTCCAATGTTAAAAATATTTTGTTTGTACATTCAATACAAAAACTAGCATCTGAACCAAGAAATTATTCCCAAAAAAAGTTAATACCATGTACGCCACTTACCTTTTTTCTGCATGTCCACTGAGGTTTTGCCCATGAATTTTCCTTGAGAGTCCTTTTTGTTTTGAGGCATCTGTGAAGATTAGAAAATAACAATTTACTTCATGAATAAAGTTTGTTTACATGTAGGTTTCTGTAAATAAAAATAAAGCCAACCTTAGCTTGGGGATCCTGTTTGGTCCTATTGCTCTGTAGGAAGTTATCACTGGCCTCTCTAACAGGGCGGCTGCTGCTGTAGCCATGACTCCTCGGTGCATCTCCTCCTCTGCCTGCTGGTTTTGGGCTCAGACCTGACTGGCTTCTTAACAAATTGTAACAACATGAGCACCCGATGAAAAGCCAAATGATTAAATACCCCTGAAAATGATAACTTCCTACCCTCTTGAAAACTGATCGGAGGTATAAGGGTTTGGTAGAATCAGAGGTTGCGCTGATGCTGATGTGTGGGGCTCTGCAGGCGGTTTCCTCGACCCCCTCTGGTATCTATGGTCAAAGTCCTGGAAAGCAAAGCACATGACAGTTTTTTCTTCTGCCACCAAACAGCGTGTTGGTGTTTGACCTTTGATAATCACGCCATTAATTCCAAATTCGAGTAGAATCTGCATAAAGAAATTTAGCTTAAGACTAACCGCTATATCGATGTTTTGGACTCACAATGCACTAAAAACGAAACGCATCCATCTCCACTTGATTACAAAACATCCAGCTTATGTTGCACAATAGTAACCGCCGGGTTGAAAATGTCTTCCAGTATAACTGAACTATTACCTCATTATTGTGTTCAAACCACACATTGTCTTAGCAGTATCTCACTCGTGTAACTAACAGTTAAAGTTTGCTAAGAGTTAGCTCACGCTCAGCTGCAAAAACTAACATTCGTTAGCTTTCTAGCTAACTAGCTAGCAAAAGAAAAGAACAAATGTGGCATTCATTTTCATAAAATACCTTGTCCATCACTCTAGTTGAAGTCACATCTTCGTATCTTCATATAAGCTCATACAAGTCGCCAAGCTCCATCTTACGAGTGTACAGACAATAATCTACCCCAAAAGTGTGTGCATGGCTAACCAGGCTAAGCAACCTGTTTGACAGCATGAAGCCGGAGCAGCTAGCTGCGTGAAACAGCTGGTGTTTACATGTGCAGTCAGGAGATCCACAGCGACACCCTCTGATAAAACAATGTAAACCGTTTAACGAGTATTCCTGTTAATTAAAAAAGTATAATAAACTCTATGAATCCATCTTTTATTGAGACCCCGAAGGCTAGAAAGACGCATAAACATATCTATAACTCTATACTCTGTGCATATATGTGTAAATATAAAACACTTAACATTATCTAAACATACCAGGAGGACCCCAGATTAACGTTGTTGCTTGGCCCTACTTAATTTAAGTTGCTTAAAATTGCACTACATACACATTATTACTGACGCTGGCTCCGTAGTGTAGTGGTTTGCACATCTGCTTGGAACGATAACACATTATTAGTTATATTTTGTTGTAGTTTGCTTGGACTTCTTTGAAACTCCAAAATAAATTGTTGTGTATTTATTTAGTATTTCATGAAAGAGAATTGCGTCTTTAAATTTTCTACTTTGTTAAATTAACAAAACTAAAAAGCTTTACTCTGAGTACCAAAAGTCAATGTCTGGTTTAATTATATAGCACATTTCATCATAGGCCTGCTTTAACTCAATATGCTTTACACAGAAGATAAAAACACCTATGCAAGTTTATGATGAAAACAAAATGAAGTAAAGTGCACATCCATGCACACAGTTATTAACTGTAAGCCTGTGAGAACAAAAAGTTTTTGAACACAGATTAGATTAAATTTAGGTCTGTAGACAGCTTAATCCAGAGAACACGACCATACGTGTAAGCACCCTCAGCACACTTAGATTTATCTCTGGAGACAGTTAAAAGATCTGCAACTGAAAATCTGAGAAGAACGACTGAGTAATAGACACTGAGCTATTTAGAAGTTTACTGGAGGAAGTCAGATGTGTACTATACAAACCACTGAGAGCTTTATGAGCTAATAGAAGGATTTTAAATGTAATTCTGTATTCAGCTGGGATCCAGTGAAGTGACTTTAGCACTGGGATAATATGGTCCAATTTTCATGTCAGGACTCGCCGCTGCACTCTAGACAAGCTGAAGTTGTCCTACTAGTAATTTGGATAATCCTGCAAACAGAGCAGTAGTCCAACTTGCTGAACACTTGGACCAATTTCTCAGTTAGTTTGTGATTAGGATTTTCTAACTATATCTGTGGTAGAAAGCAGTTCTGGTGACCTTATTGATGTGATTATTAAAACTGAGATCACTGTCCAAAATGCTGCAGAAGTTCCAGACAGAAACAGAGTGAGACTGTATGGGATGATAAATATGAAAAAATTTTCTCTCTCTCTGACTTTTTGGACCAGGGACAAGGATTTCCATGTTTAAAACGTCTCTAGACAGCCAACTGTTAATGTCATCAGTGCATCAGTTTGTGAACAGAGGTTAGATCATCAGAAAGTGATAAGTACAGCTGTGTACTATCTGTGTAAGTATGATAGGATATATTGCGATTCTTTATGATAGTGCCAAGGAGGAGCATGTAAAGGTTAAAGAGTAATAGACTAGTAACAGACCCCTGATTTAATTTCTGTTACACTTTAGGGGCCAGATGTTTTGCAGTGGCACAAATGTGTGTTTTAGAGTAAAAAACTTTTTTTCTTCTTTTTTAGTGCCTTTTAGTACAGCCATTTCATTTTCAAGGTGCAAAATGTAGAGAGGAGAATATTTAAATCAGTGGTACAAACTGAATTGAATCATGTTTTCAGCACACAACTGCTGACTGTGTCAAAATTTAACACTGAAAAAAGTATACCTTGCTTTTTGCACTTCATACTGACCTGAACTGACTGTGCCTATGAAATAATTGCACCTTAGAAATGAGCGCAACTTTTGTAAATCAGCCATAAAACTAACCACACCAGTTTGGGTCTTGTGCTTACATGTTATTTTGCCCCATGATGAGAACTGGTTAAGAACCTGAACTGTTAAACCAATTGAATCACAAAGTCGTTGACTAAAAAGTCACACATAATATATCAAATTTAAGTTTCTTTCATATCGTACATTGAGTGTAAGGATTTTCATGGATGGTGCTTACACTTTCCTTTGTTTTAACTGGACTTTACATTTATTTTAGTTTTCTTGATATGAAAGCATCGAACTGTGTATACTATGCTCAGAATAAATCAAGTTAAACTCAGATTAAAAAACAAAACTCATGAAGAATTTCCCTTTTTTGCATTTACCAAGAATAAAGATTGTAATCTTTATTTTTATATACTAAAAAAAATATCAAAAACATATCTTACCTTTAAAAATGTATTTTAGATACATATTGTGAAGTAAAATGTATGCAGCAAAAGCATTAAGTAGACCCAAATACTAAAGCATAAAGATGTTGATCAAAGCTGTACTTGAGTACAGTATTTAATGTGTAGTTCACATAGAATGAATTAGAAAAATTATACAAAAGGTTCAAAGTAAGATAACTGTTCATTGCCATGGACTGATGTTTCATTCTCTGTAGTAAAGAATAGAACATCAAAAAGTTTTATGTGTGTTAATGCTAAAGTATCCTTTGCAAAATAGAAAATCTTAGTGATTAATAAAATACAACATTACAAAAATATCTGTGTACCAGGAGCACTAATATCACATGGAATTCCTTCTAACCCACCCAGTCTACAATACACACCGGTCTATAAGAACACACAAACAACATTATGTTCATTCATTCGTTTTTGGTATTTGTACCATCTTCTCATATCATTTTGTTTCATTTTTTGATCTTTGGCCAACAGCATGGAAAAGTAAACATCCTATTACTGTGAATTTAGTGCTTGCTTTCCCAGAAGATGTAAACATCATTGCATTGATGTAGGTAATGAAACAAGGTTTTTTAAAAAGTCTTTAAGTTGCTCATTCCTCTTTTAGTCTCCTGGCTATGCCCAGGAGAGCTAAGGGCAAGACGAAGGAGGCCGATGTGATAAGAAAGCAGGTCTGTGCTCCAGCAATCCAATATACTGCAAACAAATCAGTTAAAACAAAACAAATATGAATATATAACAAATAATTCAAATAGCACCATCTCAAGAGAAAAGCAGCATATGGAAAGATCCTTTAGTTTCAGTTTCCTCACCTGAGGAGGACACAACTGGGCCCAACGCTCTGGCCAGGGCACCCAAACTACGCAGAATCCCCATCACAGTGCCCTTCTGACTGGCTGAGCCTAGAGGAATCAGCAACAGTGGGTAATCAGCAACAGTACCAACATTATAGCAGGATCAAAATATTTTTGATACTTTGATTTGATAAAAGGCTCACCATGGTCAGAAACTAGAGTCGACAAGCAGGGGACAACTATGGCAGCCGCTGTAAGAATAGGATACATAATACGTTGGAACAATTTTATAATTTAGGGACATTTAAGTAAAATGCTATATAGCACAATATCATACAAAACAGTAACAATCTGATATTTTGCTTCTTAGAAAAGTTAGAGGACGACTTGATAAGAATAACACGAAGTATTTAAACTAAAGTGATATTATCCACTCCTGTTAGGGAGCAGACTAAAAAAAAAGGATCCCTACTTCAATATGCACACATATTCTGATCAAAACAACGCCTAGATTTATGGACTTTGCATCAGATTAAGTATCAGGTTAGACACCATGTTTCTAAAATTTTGGGGGCCAAATATAATAACATTAGTTTTTATCTCAATTTTGAAAATGAATGAAAAAAAATTCCAGACATCCAGGCCTTTGTTCTGTAAGATATATCTGTGGTTTAGCTACATAATTTGCTGTAAATATAGCAGCATATAATCTGTATATCAATGAAAATGTATGTAGTATTTTCTTAGGGAAGAATGTAAAATGTAAATAGAACTGGTCCCAGTACAGAACCCTGTGGAACTCCACATGAGTATAATTCATTCTGAAATTTGACTGAAACTCTTCAGATAAACCACTCCTCTGCTAATGACTTCTTGACTATGTTATAGTTGTTCATTTAAGAATTTTTGAAATAAGAGAAGGGATGGGGATTGGTCTATGATTACTTAAGACAGCTGGATCAGGCAAAGTCTTCTTAAGCAATAGTTTAATTACTGCATCCTTGAAAGTGTTCTTGGCAGTGTTCTTCTATTTTAACAGTGTACTGTCCTGTTATGTATTTTGGCAGTAGTTTATCACATAGTTTTTAGATTTATTTACACATTCTTGGGTGCTGTCAAGACAAGACAGATGAAACTGAGTTACTGCATATTTCGAATACAGTAATTTTGACTCACCAAAGGAATACAGTGACAACCCAATGTACAGCATTGTTACATTCCACGATAACCCGATGATTACAAAGGCTGGGATCAATGCTATGATTGCCTAAAAACAAGAAAAATGGTTCAGTAAGGTAGACATTTGTGCAGTGATTTATCCTGTTCCATTAACACCAACAACGGCATTAGATCAGTATTTGCCATGCAAGCAGTTGGTGACTTTACCATACGAACAGCCCTGATGTGCTGCCCCGGTTTTATTCTGCGAGCATAACCACCCTGGATTAAAGCCATGATGACACCAATAAAGAAGAACATCTTTCCCTGCTCCATGCTGTTAGAGAGAAAAACATAAGGTTGCTGTTTGTCAGACTTAAAAGGGAAACTCAGAGTACACAGCCTTATCTTTGAGTTCATACCTTGTAAACTGGAAACGCTGGTGAGTAAGAAAACTTAAGGTGAACTCCAGACCAGAGAACAGGAAGAGGTAGCAGAAATAAACCAGCCCCAGCACTCGAAGGCTTTGCATTCCTGTGAAACACAGCCCAATAGTGCAGCACTGTGTTAAGGTTTATTCACTCTTTATAAACGGGACAATCACAGATGAATGCAGCGTATACACTACTCACCGTTTCTTGAAAGTTGATCTTTTTTCTTACTAACAGCTGCAAAATAGAACAAGGATAATGGATGCAGCAGGTCCCTGCAGTCCCCACAGCCTGAAGACAAAGCCTAAAATGGAACAAGAAAAATGATCTGCATCTCTCTCTCAGTGAATAATGATTTGAAAAAACAATGCTGTTTCTTCAGAAACAATAAGAATTATGTGAACTTGTAATTTTATTTTATTTATGTATTTTTTCTGCAGTGGGTAGGTGAAAACTGAGAAAAATCAGACATGTTCAATCCAAACAGTGATCACTGTCTCTTTGAAACATTCCTCGCCTGGTGGTTTCAGGTATGTTGCTCAATCTGGCAGACATGCACATAAATCATCGCCTTACTAATAAGGTGGTGTACACAGTGGATCAGCAGCCATAGACCTGTCCAGACATGCGTTAAGTGGAATGACAAAAATTGCTTAAAGTACACCTCATAAGGTTTTTTTTTTGAAAAACTTTCATATAATTTCTGTTGAAGAAGGAATAAAGAGGGTGGAAATACTCTAAACATTGGACATCAGTATATCCTGTGTTTAGCAATGTTCTCCCTGTGTTTGAGTGGGTTCTCTCTGGGTTCCTCCCACAGTCCAAGGACGTGCAGTTAGTGGGGTTCTGAACTGCCCAAAGGTGGGTGAATGTGGTTGTCTGTCTCTATGAGTAAGCCTTGGTCAGATTGGCAACCTGTCCAGGGTGTACCCCACCTCCTTCTCTCCCTATGGTAGCTGAAATATGCTCCAGCCACCCCACAACCCTGATAAGGATAAGCGGAAGAAAATGGATGGATGGGTGTTTGTTGGCGGTGGTCTGACTATTTCAGAAATGGATGATCTACTTTGATTTTCACACACAACCATCTTTAGGGTTTTCAGACTATGGCTCAAAAAAGACAAATTACTCAGTGAGTGGCAGTTCTCTGGATGGAAATCCAAAAGCCAGAGAAGAATGGCCAGACTTCTACGAGCTTTTAGGAGCACAACAGTAGCTGAAATGACCACTTACAACAAAGGTACGTAGAAGAATGCACAACATGTGGAATCTTGACGCAGGTGGGCTAAGGCAGTCAGAATTTGGTTTAAACAACATGAAGGAATGGATTCATCCTGCAGTATATCATGATTCAGGCTGGTAGTGGTGGTGTAATGTGTGGGGGATAATTTTTTGTACACAGTGAGTATTGTTGCTGACCATCCCAATCTTACTACAGTGTGCACATGCTCTGATGACTGATTAAAGTAGTTCACTGCACTCAAATGGACTCCAAAGTCAGCTGATCTCAATCTAACAGAGCACCTTTGTGAAATGGTGGTAGTGAAATTCCCACCATGTATGTGCAGCTGACAAAATCTCCACCTGAAACGGTTTGGTGCTCTCCTGTCAGTATGGACCAAAATCACTGAGTTTTTCCAGCACCTTGTTGAATTTATGTCTTGAAGAATTAAAGTAGTTCAAAAGGAGGGCAAAGGGTGGTCCAGCACCCAGCAGCCTGTTACCTTAGCTCAGCATGAAAAATTGAAAACATTGGAAAACAGATAGTCACTGATACTGGTACTGATATTGGCCCTTATTGAAGTACTTTGTATTTAAGGTGTGTGATACTTCCTCTTCATGGGAAAAAAGTACTTTTTTACTAAACTAAATGTATTTTTCAATCATAGCAATCATTTTTAGAGAAACATATTGTAAACCCAATACAAATATATGGTTACATTGTTTTTTCTACTGTTAGATCAGTATGTTGTCAAATACAGTGGATGTCCTTACATGGTCATTTCAGACAAACAGCTCTGGCAATTACTAAAGCGGTCTAACCCATCTCCTGTTGGGTAATAGGGAAGGAGAACTGAGCTAAAGACTTCTTGTTTGAGACAAAGCCCAGTGTAAGATAAATGAGCACTGTTTTGAACTGTGAGTCATGGAAATCTACACAATTGTAGCATAATAGGTCAACTTTAAGTGAAAAAGGTTCATACTTGTTCTACCACAGGGTGTTTTGGGAATCCATACAGCACAACTGATGGCTGGAAAATGTATGTCTACTGTTTAAAACTGCATTTAGTTCTGTTTGCATTAGCAGGAGTGTTTCTAACTAACCTTGACGTCCTTTGTTAATGTTTCTGGCAGCATCAGCCAAATAAAGAGCAGATCGGCAGTGCTGAAAGCCAGGGCGAGCAGAGCTGGAGTGAGGTAGAAGACATTTCCTGTTGCTTTGGAGGTGATAGCAAAGTAGGCGCCCATCAGAGGCCCCACAGTGAAGCCCAAGGAGAAGGCAACGCCGATCATGGCCTGATTACAACAGAGGGAAACAGAAAACAGAAAGACACTTTATTTATCTATTCTCAATACATGTGCTAAGCTAAGTGTACTGATAACAAAAAAAAAGTATGTATAAATATAACACAAAGTAATTTTAATTAATTTCACTTCAACAAAACATTTCCTGTAATGACCACAAATATTTCTGCCTACCATTCCTCGGTTCCGTGCTTTCGGGCACGGCAGGTCAGCTATGATGGCAGTGCAGAGGCTGACGTTGCCCTTACAAATGCCCCCAATTACCCGAAACAAAAGGAACATGCTGAAGCTCCGGGAAACAGCCCAGACTGCATAGGAGGACATCAGCCCTAACTGAAACACAAGGCACCCAATTAGATGTGAATGAGTCAGCTCTGGAGAAAGGGCTTTGTGTTTTCTTACAGAACGAACAGTGATAAACAAAACTTTAAAAAGTCTTAAAAAAGTGATGTTTTCCTCACTGTGGTGAGCATAAGCAGGGGTCGCCGGCCATATGAGTCTGACAGAGCCCCGGTTACAGGTGATGCCAGGAACTGTAGCAGAGAAAACAGTGAGCCAATCAGACCTGGGGGGGGGAAGGAGCATTATTAAACCAATGAGCCTGCAACACTGAAAATGTTGACCTTAACGTTGAATAAATCTGATGTTTAAAATTAATCCAATATACCTCCAAACAGGACACTGTTGTATTTCTTTTCCAAAGGAATCCCAACAGCCTCCCGGAACCAGTCCACAACAGTTTGAAGAGACTGATACACACCATCCTGCCCACACACAAACAAAGCATCACAGAGCTATAGTATAAATACCAGCAAAGTGGTTGCTTCACCATGACTCAGCAGGCAGATTCACCCACGGACTAATCGAATCAAATCACTCATGAGTTTGTTACAGTTTTTATGGAGGAGATTCTTCAAACAAAACCATCTTTGTTCGAGGATGTGTTCACAATGTAGAAATGGTCCGTTGAGGGAATTCCATTCAAAAAAATCCTATCTAACAATTTTCACACTGCAAAAAAATGTCTTCAGTAAACACTGTTACCCTTTGATCATCACTGGCAGGAAATAAGGCTGCTGGAATCACCTTCAAAGTTTTAATGCTTTTAACCTCTTTCCTTGTCGTGTATAGCAGGCTTATCAGCTTAATGGACTGGACTGGTTCTTATATAGCGCTTTTCTACTCATCTGAGCACTCAAAGCGCTTTAATATCTGCTGTGATTTTAAAAGTGCCTTTACATGATTATACTGCTATAAATAAATAAATAAATAAATAAATAAATAAATGAAAGACCAACCCTGCTTTCTGCATAGTGATCCAAAATAGAAGGCAGCAGAGGTAGAATCAGAGTGAATCCCAGCAGGTCCAGCAGCAGGATGATAAACACAATCTTGATGACCTTTGTGGAGAAGTTGCCTTCATCTTCCTTGGATTTGTTTACGGCTGACATTTTTCCACCTGATAGTGTTTCTTTTCCTGCTGTACAAAGAGCAGCACACAAAACGTTTACACCAGTTTATGCCGGTAAACGTGTAATTACCGACACCCTTAATTAACCACATCTACTTACAGTAAGTAATCAGGAAACAGAGGGAGAAAAACGTGTTGGTCGAGGAGGAAGGAGGAAACAATTCCTGCAGCCTTCCTCACCCGAGCAAATCCACCTCAATTTGTATGAACTTAAAAAGCATCAACACACAAATGTGTTAGATTGTGCTTTCAAATATCTTCATCTAAAAGCACAAAACACGTTTCTCTTCATGTAAATGGTTTGGATCCAGTGGTACTGACCAATATTTATCAGCATCGCATTTTTTCCTCGATTTTTCTCCCTATGTATTTCTTCTAATGTCACCTTAACACGTTTAACTTACCCAGTGTGCGCAGAGCGGTGGACTCAGAGAAGCAGATCAAAGTGAGGACAAGTTCACCTCGACCTGGCTCATCAGTCAGTCCATTATTGAGTACACACCAGGAAGCAGCGTCCTCTTACATTTGGATGACAAGAGTGTGTCGTAACCAACGCAAACACAAGAAAATGCTGCCTTCACGTGACCTCCGTAAGCTCGTATTTTCGCCTTTCTCCCTCGTTAAGGTTTTTCTGTGGTGGTCCAACAAATCTTTTGATTCAGTGCGTCAAAGCAGTGCTTAGAGAATTTATTGAAACAGTAAAGCTGTAATGCCATGTAGTTCACTTTGATGACTGGAATATAATCAAACAGTGGCATGGCCAAACGTTGTATTGTCATATTAACACCATTACTGGTGGCAGAGTGTGTCATAAAAAAATTTGAGAAAACTGAAAAGACAGCCTTTTAGTCAATCCATCTTCTGTTCGCTGATGCCTCATCAGAAATGGTTTCAGTGGCTGTCAAGAAGCCAGTGGTAGAAAACAGGGAGAAAATGCTCAGTATGCCAAATTGCACAAGAACTGGGCTGAAAATCAGTGACAGAAGTTCTTATAGAGGGCTGAATCCAGATGTGAAATGTTTAGTTCAAATTGTCAATATGTATAGAAGAGGTTATGGTGGAGGTGCTGTCATGGTTTGGGGTTTCATTTCAGCCAGTGGTGTTGGGGATCTTATTAAAAAGCTTTTGATCAAACATGGAAAATCATGTAGGAAAGCATCTGCTTGGCAATAAGAAAATTTTTCACAAGACTGATCCCCAAACACACCTCCCATGCAGTGAAAGAATATTGGGATAGAAAAAACACACACACAACTGAACCCAGTCAGTCATGGATTTTCCTTCCCAGAGCCCGGAACTTAATATTACTGAAGCAGTGTGGGATTATATTGACAGAGAACAAAACCAAAGTCAACAAACATCCAAAGAATTACAGGAGAAGCACTCAAGGGAACAAGGCTAGGTTAAGAGAGTTCAGTTTGTGTTGATGAAAAAAGGTGGCCATACCAAGTATTGAATTTCAGGCTCATCAGAAATGTCCAGACTTTTTTCTCAGTATACTGTATTTCTATTTTCACATTTTTATAATTTGCTACACCCATTTCCTAGATCCACATCAAAATTAAAAAAAAAAAAAATAGGGGTGGGTAAGCCATTTGCACAGTATTATTTAGCTAATGCGCACATTGCTCTTTACATCAAGACATTTGAGATCAAACATTTATTGTTGTAACCAGATTATATTTTCTTAATGCACTATTTGATTTTTGCTACAGGGCAACACTTTTAATACAAAGCATCCATGTTTTATAATACAAGGATATGAACACACGTGGTCTCATAACACATTAACTTTTTAAACTTGAACTGTGTTTCAGTCTTCTGTAAATGTCCCTGATTAGTTCTTGGTCCAGCCTGCGTCCGTTTTTTGCTGTTGTTCAAGAAATTGAAAAAAAATGGACCATTTATTAATCATTTATGACCTATTGTGCACAAGTCTGTATCTTCAGATGTACTGCCTTTTCTGACACCAGTGACATCTACTGTAATGGTAAAATTAACTAAAAATGTTTAAATTCACCACTTTCATAGAAGGCGCCACTCTAAGCTAGGAGGAAAATAAATATCAGGTGCTGCAAACACACTTTAAATTCAAAACAAATTGAAGTATTAAAAAAAATAAAATAAAAAAAATAAAAATTGTTAACATGGAATACCAAACTAAATACTGATATTTTACTGTCAACTATTTTCCTTTTCAGTACAAAATACACAATAAAAGTGTGTTGAAATACCAAACAACACCTGAAGGCAGCATTTAATGAACTTTCTGTTATGGAAGTTGGTTCAGTTTGTGGTATTTAACTCTATGTAAACGTTTTCATGTAAAATTAGTTCACAGTGTAGAGGTTTCTGCAGATTTTACAGTAATAAGTTCTCGTAAATAATACCTCCCTGCACAAACTACAGGAATAAAAATGAACTCTTGATGACAGTTGATCACGGCCATTATCCATTAGTGTTTAAAAAAAAATACAAAAAAAATTCTAAAGATTTTAAATACAGTGTGTCACACATAATACATTCACCATATTGGTTCAAAGTTTTATTTACTGAATCACATCTATGTTTAACAGCTTTACCATAAAAGCATTTTATAGGAAGAAGTTTAAAAATGCACAAAAAAGGAAACGTAAATATGTAAACGTACAGTTAGATAAGATATGAGAATAACAAAATCTAAAATGCGTAACTCAACACAACACTGGAAGGAACTTTCCATAAAATGGAAACCCAAATAAAAAAAACGTGGAAAAGACTGTTAGATTCCATGCCGCATGACGTGACGCTTCAGTTCAGAGCTGTTCACCAAATTTCTTCCACAGAACTCACAAGTAAATCGTTTCTGCTCTGTAACCGAGGAGCACAGGACTTCAGCAGGTTCTTTTGTTGTTGTATCTGAGGGAGGGGACAAAACAAAACAAATCAACAACGTAATTATCCCATACCGAAGATTCCTCAAAATCTATTTATGTTCACAACCCAATACTTACCTACAGTTAGTTATCACAAAAAAGTAGATAAAAGCTCAGAAAAAGAGTAAAAAATTACCATTAGAACTTAAGAAAAACCCGAGAAGTTCTCATATTTTTTGCTTGAACGACTAAATAAACAATGATCACACACATAGATCATCTCCTTTTGAATCACTTTTTATCATCAGATTTGTCTGTAATCACACACAGTCCTGTTTTTTTTCATTTAATTTTTCAAATTAATATTAGGAATGCACTAAGATACAGTCATGTGAAAAAGAAAGTACACCCTGTTTCAACTCTAAGGATTTACATATCAGCACATAATAAGAAAATATAACAACACTGTATATATGTAATACACTATATGTATTACTAATATTACATTTATTTAACAGAAACTCAGCCAAAATGCAGAAGCAGTGTGTGAAAAAGTAAGTACACCTTATATTCAGTATCTTCTAGAACCATTCTTAACAGCATTCATCGTCTGTATGACTTTATCAGTCTTTACAACATTGCTTCAGTTCAGTTTGAGGTTTTCAGGCATTCATTTAAGCACAGCCAGTCCTGTGGATTGGAAACGAGCCTAAATCATCGCCCCTCCACCACCCTGCTTGACAGGTGCTGCAAGGTGCTTGTGCTGTTATCCTGTTTGGTTTTCTCCAAATGTGATGCTTTGCAGTATTGCTAGACATCGCTATTTAACCCTTTAGAGCATAGGTGTCAAACTCTGGCCCGCGGGCCAAATTTGGCCCACAGCCTAATTACATTTGGGCCACGAAGCCATACCAAATGACTATCAAAGATGGCCTACTGGTATTATGCAGCTAATATATATATTGTTTAGTATTAAGCTTTGTTTGTTCCATATTCAGTTTTTCAGCAAAACGTGTTTGAGTCCATAAGAAAAGATTCATTCTTATATCACAATACACAATATTGTGTATTGTGTATTTTGTTGTACAGTTATTTTATTTTCAACTTTAATTTATATATTTATCTTTATCTTATTCTTCCCAGTTAAATTTACCCTTCATTCTAATTTGTGTTGTACAGTTATTTCATTTTTAACCTTAATTTATATTTTATTCCTTCCTAGTTAAATTTACCCTTTTTAATTTTTCATATTTATTTCCTATCTTATTCATAGCCTTTTCCTTTTTTGTTCTCTTTAGGTCACGAGCAGTTGTCCAAGCATTTCACTACATATCGTACTGTGTATGACTGTGTACGTGACAAATAAAATTTGAATTTGAATTTGATTTGATCTGGAGGAATAAATATATTTCAATAAATATTAACGTTAGCCCGCGACTTTGTTCCAGTTTTGAATTTTGGCCCACTGTGTATCTGAGCTTGACACCCCTGCTTTAGAGTCTCAGATGTAGCTCTTCTACATATATTTCTTTGGTTTGTCTGAGCATCTCCGCCTTGTGCATTGTTTTATCACACATGTGAATCAGATCAATGAACTGCCAGACAATTTGTTTTCATAGAGGTCACCATACTTGCTGATGATTGTAGCATCTGGCTGTTACTTACCTTCTTACATCCTATAGACGCAACAAAGATGGCTCTTTTAGTTTTTCCACACTGCTTCTGCATTTTGGCTCATTTTTTGTTAAATTATTAATGACATAATAGTTCATCTTTAATTGTACTTATCTAAAGTCCTGACACATAAAACCTTACAATTCAAAGAGGGAGCACTTTTATTTTCATAACTCTATCATTGATGTTGCCCAATATCTGCATTTACCATCTCTTTTTCTGTACTTTAAACAAGTGTTAAAGTGTACTTAAGAGTGTACTTTTAAGTGTACTTAAAATATGTGTTTTGCTTACAAAAATGCACAAAAACTAATATTTTAATTCACTCATAATTTCTTTTTACCTTCAGGCTCTTGCAGACAATCATCATCCTTCATCCCGTCGTGGTCACCAGGCGCCTGATCTTGGTGTCGTTCCTCGTCTTCTGTGAGCATCTCAGATTCTTGGTTCTGTTTCTGCTCGAAAGGACCGTTCTCTTCTTCCTCCTTGAAGCATTCAGGAGAGTGCACTTCCTTCTTCAGACATTCTTTCTCAAGTACTGGTATTTCTGTGCAAGGTTTAGGTTCCTGTTCACTGCTTTGCTGAGTGTGCACTTCTTCCCGCTTTAATTTTGTAAACGAGACACCTAAAATATCGCCGGTGATCATCTTAAGTCGTGCACAAGTGGGCGGGAGGGTTAACATATGTCTTTCAATTTTTAAACTCTCCTTTGTCCTCGTGTTATTTACATGTGCAACATTTAGCTTTGTTAAGGCTGAATTTGCCTCTATACCAACTTGACTCTTTGGATTCTGGAACAAAGGGAAGTTGCTCTCTTCAGCTAATGGGATATCACTTGCCTCAGTGCCCTTCTCCATCTTGACCGTTTTACCCTCATCTGCCTTGTTATGCATCTTGCTGTCATCATTGGCCAACTGTAAGATATGACGCAGTATGTCATCTTCTACCTTTGCCTCAATGTTCAGTGTTTTATGCTCAAGTGCTTTAACGTCTTGCTTTTGAGCTGGTGTTTCTTCATCCACTTTGAAATCATTTCCTGTCTCCATTTGTTGTTTGTCTCCAGATTCTGTGAATTCAGGTTGGGCTTGGTTTTCATATGTCTGCCTCTCTTCCTCTGGATTGCCGTAATCCTCACATGGGGTATCTGTAATTTTCACTTCTCTTACACTTTGTTCCACATTTCCTGTCTCCTGTTCTCTTGCAGTCTCTAGCAGCACAAGCTCCGCTTGTTTTTGCAGCTCTTGTTGGACAGTAGAGTTTGGTTTTGCATTTTCACGTTGAATGCCTGATTCGGAAGTCTGGCCAGGACTTTCTCCGTTGGTTTCCTGGCATTCCCTGATCTGGAGTGCACTTTTCTCTGTGGTATAGTTTTCTTCCAGGTTCTCAGCTTGTGGAACCTCATCACAGTCTGCAAAAAGGTCCTCCATTTCTACATCTTCTCTGTCCTCATCGAGCTGGTCCATGTTAGACAACTGTTCCTCTTTTGTTACTGGCACATTACCAACGCTTGCCTCCAGCTGATCAAGGCTCACCTGACCCACGAGTTCATGATTCCTCACGACCTGCATAGACAGAATCAAGGTCCAAATTATGATACACTTTTCCATCACATTATATTGGGGTGAGGGTGGGGCCCTGATGATGTAGAAGCCTCAAAAACTCATTTATCCAATATAATACACTTGGAGTTATGGGGTTGAGATAAGACTCCCAGTCCTATAGTTTATGGGAAGCCAGACATGACATGGTAAACACTTTCGTGGTGAGTTTATGGGCTTAGTCCCTGATTTTGGAGGCATACTGAATAAAAAAAATGGTAAATGGCCTGCATTTGTATAGCTCTTTTCTAGTCCCTAAGGACTCCAAAGCGCTTTACATATCCAGTCATCCACCCATTCACACACACATTCACACACTGGTGATGGCAAGCTACATTGTAGCCACAGCCACCCTGGGGCGCACTGACAGAGGTGCCCCAGGGTGGTAAAACATTATTACAACTATTTTGCAAATCATGTTTAAATTGCTTAAAAATGTTGGATTATCTTTTGTCTGCTTACTGCATAGAGATAGCAGTTTCACAGTCAGTCCCTCTCCTTCTCACCACATCTTATTCTTTGAAACTAAGATGGTTGTGGTGAAAATGCTAATCTTGGGGTATCAAAACACAATTTCAGAAACCAACGGATAATGTCACAGTAGTTGTCCATGTCCATCTTTGACATTACCTATGGTTTAATCCCCGTAAATGTAGCACTTTTCAATAGCCAAGGAATTGGGGTAGGATATGCACTGCATCACTCCATTAGGTGCAACCTTAATCAATCTAAGGAGCTTGCAAAGAAAAGCGTCTGGACTTCTTTGAGTTGCTTGAAGACGTTTCACCTCTCATCCGAGAAGCTTCTTCAGTTCTAAGGGTCAAATGGTGGAGAGACCCAGATTTAAACCCAGTGGGAGTTTCCCCCCACAGAGGGACAAAGGACCCCCTGATGATCCTCTACCTAATCATATGAGCCAAGGTGTGAAAGCGGGTGTGGGTCACAATCAGCCAGGGTTTCGGGTGAGCTCATTGTGAAACATGGCCCCACCCTATCATGTGATTTCCTGAGGTCAGATGGCCCAGGATGTGAGTGGGCGTTAAGGCATCTGGGAAGGGATCTCAAAACTGGATTATAGATGGCAGACAGTTGGTGTCATAAACCACCGCCTCTGTTCAAAGATGCTCGCTCACAGTGGACGGAAATGGCTTCTTTCACTCCTCTTTCAAACCATCTGTATTCTCTGTCCAAAATGTGAACGTTGGCATCCTCGAAAGAGTGACCTTTGTCCTTTAGATGCAGATGAACTGCTGAGTCTTGTACAGTGGAGGTGGCTCTTCTAGGTTGTGTTATGCGCTTGTGAAGTGGCTGTTTGGTCTCGCCGATGTAGAGGTCTGGGCATTCCTCGCTGCACTGTACAGCATACATCACGTTGTTAAGTTTGTGTTTAGGAGTTTTGTCTTTCGGGTGAACCAGTTTCTGTCTGAGTGTGTTGCTGGGTCTGAAGTACACTGGGATGTCGTGCTTGGAGAGAACCTTGAGTTTCTCTGATACACCGGCTACATAGGGGATGACAATGTTGTTGCGTCTGTCTTTCTTATCCTCCCTCGCTGGTGTCTGATCTTCTTTTCTGTGCATCTTTGCTGACTTTATAGGATTCCACTTCTAGGATATAAGGATTCCACTTCTTGTCTTTTGATTTTGACCCAGGTGCCATCTACATATCTGTACCAATGGCTGGGTACTCTCCCTTTAAAAGAGCCAAGAGCCTTTCTTTCCACTTCCTCCATGTAAAGGTTGGCTCTTCAAGCAACTCAAAGAAGTCCAGACGCTTTTCTTTCCAAGCTCCTTAGACTACAATGACCTGGATGACTGAGAACCTTCACAGACACAACCTTAATCAATATTAAACCGATTTGTGGCAAAGTTTTTGAACTACAAAAACATTCAGACTACAGGAATCAAATGGCCCAGTGCCAATGTCTCCGTAGCGAATGTGATATGTGAATAAAACCATTCTTTTGCAAAAGTAAGTCCACTGTCTATATGTAGCTTGTGAAAGTGATGCAGTGCTACTAAACAAGATACATGGTTGACATTTAAAAATGTCATTCTGATGAATTCTTTATGTTCATTTTTATATCTATTCATATTTTTAGGATGTATGCTCCCACTCTCTTTCGTTGGCTACTCCCTTCAAATATCAGACATGTTGACGTCTGACGTCTAATTGCTGCTTACGTTTTTTATAGGCTTAAATAACTTCATTCTTCATTCAACTTCATATTCTCTTGATTTTCTAAATCTTCATGGTTATGACAGCAGTGTGTAGAACAAGAGCACCGTAAGCCCATCAGTTAAAGAAACAACGTTTTTTGACCCAAAGGAATTCCAAGGATGCACAGAAGGCTTTAGAGAAATCCTGACCTGATGCTTATCGCTCAGGTGTGCCTCCAAATCACTCAGCCGGGTGCAGTCGAAATAGCACAGCCGACACTTGTAGGGTTTGATGTCATCGTGCCTCATCATGTGCAAATGCAGGTTTTCTGGGCTGCCACTGGTGAAAGTACATTTGTGACAGCGAAAGATGATGCCTTGAAGGTAACGTGACAGTTTGGGGCGACGAACCTCTATTGGCACTACACGTTCCTCTGTAAAGAAAAAAAAAGGAAAAAAGGGAATGCTTGTGTGACAGCGTCAGGTATCGGAAAGCAGAACACGTTCCTACAAATCCTGCAAATGCTCCAACATACCACGATGCAAGACAATGTGATCAATCATGTTGTTCTTGTTCTTAGTTTGGTACAGACAGAAAGGGCAGCAGAGGTCCTTCTGATGAGTAGGCTTTGACTGGCAGGTAGAGTGACCCGTCTCCATGTGCATTTCCAGAGTTTTCCTAATGACAACAGGAGAAATCAGTGATAACATTGCAAATCTGTCGGTGTTTGGTGACAACTCGTGTTGAGTAATGAGTAGAAATGACAAATTCAAGATGTCTGTCAAGTCAAATACCTCATAACACTCATCCAAGTTATTTCCATACATCTAAAATAATTGACAACAATGTCTAAATTTGAATAAAAGAAGCTTCTTCTTCAAAAAGGGTTCAAACAGCAGATAGCGCGGCATGTTTGATTTAGCACACTTTTATGCCAGGTTCTCTTCCCGATGCCACCCCAAAGGGATTTGTGTCTCCTCCTTGAGGCAAACCAGGAATGCATTATGTCACCTGACTATAGAAACTAGTCAGATCCTGCACATCTGTGATGATGCAGAATTAAAAGTATTAATTACAATTTGCAGATTTTTAGTAACACACTAAATTTTATTAAAGAAAAAAAAAAAGGCCAAAAATCTTTTGTACACAGCAAAATACAAACTCTTACAGCACCTTACCTTAAACCTGTGAAAAAGTTGCAGTCTTTACATCTGAGGATTTTCTTTCCATGCCGATTTAGGTAGTGCCGCCGGATACTAGACAGGTGTCCAGTGCTGAAATTGCAGAACTCACAGTGAAGCACGCTGTTCTCAGGTAATTTTGAAAGTTGCACGTTCACTTTAGATTTGATGCTGCTCTGTGCCATCATGGTGTAGTGGTTTAACTGGCGCCGCACATCTGGGGGCTCCAAGTACAGAGATCCTGTCAAAGTTTCAAGGACCCACAGTCTGTTAGTACTGCTACAAAACCAAAAACTGTTTGTTTTATGAAAACCAAGACCAAGTTTAAAAAACAAACAAACAAACGCACACACACACAAAAAAACATGAGATATGACTTGCCTTTAATCAGTTCAGGTCGCTCATCAATTTCAGGCAAGCTGTTCATTTTCTCTGATGAATTAGAGGACTCCTTAAACCTCTCTTCACTCTCATCTTTGTCTTCAGTCTCAGCTGCAGCCATGATGAGATCTAAGTATTCAGCAAAAGAATAACCAAATGAAAAAGGAAAGACATAAACGCAGACATAAAGCCACACGAAATCTCTCAAACCCCTTCTTGTGAAAGATGTGGCTGTCTTTAAAACTAAGCCAAAACCATCCCAGTCTGAACAGTTAA
Source organism: Mchenga conophoros (assembly GCF_057382185.1). NCBI lineage: Eukaryota > Metazoa > Chordata > Actinopteri > Cichliformes > Cichlidae > Mchenga > Mchenga conophoros. The sequence goes on along the minus strand of NC_140537.1, from coordinate 30,473,302 downwards.
AGTCAGCTTCTAATATAAAATGCACCTGTGACAACTCATATTAACTTGACCAAATCCAGCATACAGAAAACTTATGCTAATAATCTACAACAAAAGACTAATTTTAAAAATTCTGGTGATTTTGAAATCAATGTTCGCAGATCAAAGTCAATGCATTTGACACTTAATGCTCATAAGATACCACTGGTGATCTTACAAATGAGTTCTTACCATTATGCTTTTTCATAAAATGACTCCTCCAGAGGCCAAAGACTGTTGTCCGATAGGTACAGCAACTACACAGAAAAGGTCTCAGAGTTCCAGATTTGTGGATGAGATATTTGCTAATGCTGGTGAGGTAAAAAGAAAAAAAAAAGGTTCACAATCATTCAACTCTCACAAAAAATACAGCTTGGGGTGTTTGGGACTTGCTTTAACGAACAAAGCAATCAAAATTCAATTTCAACAAGCCTGCGAAAGATACATTAGTCAAACAGAGAGTAGATGAAGTAACTCCTAAAATCTGTAAAGGAGGTATAATTTCTTGACTTTGGTTCTCTTGTCAGAAAGCCATTGTTTCGATTTATGAGGAAACGGTCTTCTTGTGCAGTTTAAAGTTATACAGGAGTGGATAGAGGTGGAATTGAGGAAAGCGGGAAAGGGGAGTCTAACTTTTTATTTAACCAGGAAGTGAAAATGTTGAGATAAAGAAGCTTTTCTGCAAAGGTTTTCCAATACCCAGATAGGCACTGTACTTTTTCAGACTAAACAAGACCAACTGCTAAAATTTCCATTTGGCTATGTTACTTTTTAAGTGAGCCCACAAAAAAAAAAAAAAAAAGCGTGGCAAAATGGGGTGACTGCTTTAATAGCATTATTAATACGTTTTTTTTAGTTTAGTTTTTAACAATAAAAAAAGCCCAAAGTTCTTACTTGTGTTTTAATCCAGATGTGGAGCTATTGTCCAATTTCTTGATGGCTGCCAGGGCTGCGTGGCTGTGCTCATGTGAATGCAAGCCTTTCAATGACATAAACATCCGGCCGCACTGTCTACACGTGTGTTTGTCTCCATTCGATTCTAGTTCTGGCTGCTGTACATCAGAGAGTTCTGATGTAGCGGCGCTCTGTACTGGTGTCCCGTTCCAACGATTAACCTCGTTCACAGTTTCCAATGTGGTCGTTTCATCTTGCCTGCAGGGCTGGAAAAAAAAAAAAAAAAAAAAATCACAGCAATGGTCAAATAACACGAGTAGATCAGAAGACAAAGAGCGTAGACAGGAATTACAGCGTCAACTTACCTCGCTGGATTCTTGCTCTAGTGTTGTGCTAATAAGCGACTCCTTTCTCTGCGCAGCCTTGGCCTTCTCTAGCATCCTTGCTCTGTGGCGATCCATGTGATAACACAACTTTCTAATCCCATTTAATTGTGTGTTGCAGTGGTCACATTTGTAAACCCCTGTGGTTTTCTTTTTCGTCGATCCTAGTGACAACACAGTAAAGTCCAATTTCCACTCTGAGCGGTGAAAAGTACTATAGTGGTCAATGAGCAGCTGCGACGACTTGAATGTTAATTCTGGACATTTCAAACATTTAACCTTTGTGCTGTTGCCTGATTTAAGTATGTTGCTGGGAAAGTTCCATTTACGCTTATTATATTTCTCAAGAAGTTTGTAAATACTGACTGCATCCAATTTGTGAGTATTTTTGTAGTGGCACTGGAGGTATTTTCGATACAGTCCTTTATAGGTGCACATCTGGCACTTGTACAACTGTTTGTTGCTGCGGAGGCCGGACAGCAAAGTTGATGGGGATGCCTCAGGAGTTTCCGTTTGTGGAGCCTGTCTACTTTCCGCAATGCTTACTTCTCTCGAAGTTTTGTTTTTCACAGAGGCATCCTCCCATGCTGAGCCCTGAGATGTGTGAACCGGCTGGCTTTCAGTGTCTGTGTGCTCATACACTTCTGTGTCATGATGAACCCTCTTACAGTGAGCATTGAGTTTTGTCAGTGATCCATGGATTTGTGAACATTTTTTACACAAGTACCCTCTTTCATTAGAACCTTTTCCTAAAGTACAATTGACCATGTTTGATACAAAGACTTCACCTGTCTCAAGTTCATCTGCCCGGACTACAATTGCTGGATGCTTCATTTGACAGTGAGTGAGGGTCCCGTGGTAGCTAGCATTCACATATGGACAGTTTGGACACTTGTAGATCAAGAGGCTTTCTTCTGCTGTTATGCTAGACTTAAATGTCTCAGAGGCTTTTTCTTGTTGCTGAGTTGATGGGTCTTCAAACGGCGATGGCGCTGTCTTCTTGAGAGGCTGTTTGTATATGGGCACGTAGTATTTTAAATAAGCCTCCTTTCCATGCGTCACTGCATAGTGGCCTCCAAGATGCTTTTTCCTGAAGTAAACTTTAGAACACAGCACACATTTGTATACGCAGTCCTTTGAAATAGTATGCTTGTGGTTAGCAAGCAAATGGCGACCAAGAGCAAGTTTGGTGGTGCATGTGTAAGAACAGTGCTGGCAGTTGATCACGGCATAGATTTTCTTGCTTAAAACTGAAGTCTTTGATACAGATCCATGTGTACTGTAGGCTTTAGATAGAAGTATTTTACTTTTAACTAATGGCTTAGGAGCAGGTTTGGCCGTGCTTTGTGCTGTGCTTGCACCAGTCTTCTTGTGGTCTCGCTCGCAGTGTTTGTTCAGTTTCTCCAGCGTTGCGCAGATTTGGGGACAGGTTTTACACATGTGCCCACAAAGTTTCAAAGTCTCACCAGGAGGACTGCTTTTCCGGGTTTCGTCCAAATTTTCAACATACACCATATCCACATGGAGACTATCGGCCCTGGATGGGAGGTTGGGATGCTTCATCTGGCAGTGAGTGAGAACACCCTGATAAACGGTATTGACGTAGGTACAATACGGACACTTAAAGACATGCAGACGTTTTTGGAGCTGCTTTTTTGGTTTTTGTTCTTGTTCAAATTTTTTGATTACAACTTCCGGGTGTTTCATTCCACAGTGAATATGGAGACCGTGTTTGCTATTAAAATTTGCAGAGCAGTAAAGGCACTTGAACACTGTGGAGGACGCCTTTGCTTCATCCTGTGATTTACCAAACTGGTAGGAGTCAAATGAGCCAGGTCTGTCACTTTGGTCTTGCACCCGCCAGCTTGCGTTTGTTTTCTTGGAAAGTTTTGCACTCAAAGGATGAACCATTCGGTAATGGTGTGCCAGATCTGACAAAGAGTTAGATTTAAAAGAGCATCTTTTGCAAGACAAACCAGCTTTATTTTGTCCGGATCTTTGGGATAGCAATCTGTTTTCAGTGCCACTGCCTCCACTCTGCTCTAGATCAGGCTTCTTCTTTTTACAATGGACCATTCCAGGACCAGCATATAACCGAGAACTTACATACTCAACGCAGGGGACACGTCCTAGGTGGCGTTCCTGGTAGTGCTCATAAACTGCTGCAGCTTTTTCATGTCTGAAAACACAGAATTCACAATAATAGCCGCGCTCTAATGATCCTTGTCTAAAATAATATCTTAAAATATCTGTGACTGTACGCTTTACTTTGTGAATTTTCCTTAAATGCGTCTTCAGAGCATATATCACGTCAGTTTTGTATGCGCATGAGTAACAGTTCAGGGACCTCTTTGTGTGTGGGGTTGTCACTGAGGGTGTTGCTGAAATGACCAAAGATTTTGAATGCTTCTTTGTTTTTTTCTTTTTCATTTTCATCTTGAGGATTTCCTGAGCAGCTTCTTCATTTTGAGTGGATGTTAGAGGAGATTTCTGTGCCTGATCGTGGATCTTAGAAGTATGCAGAAGGATTTCTGAAGGCTTCGCCTTAAATCCATGATGTGTTTTGCTGTAATGGCGCATTACCTGATCCAAAGTACTATGCCTGTAGTTACAAAAGTGGCAAAAAAAAGCTTTTTCTTCGCCTTCATTTATTATAGGAAGAGGTAGATGGGAAGAAGAGGAATCCTTTGCATTTGCTTTCCTGATTTCATCATGGATTAAAGCTGTATATTCAAGAACACACTTAGTGCTGGAATTACACTTTCGATGAACCTTGGCCTGATGGTTAATTACTCCTTTTACAGACGGATTTCCGAAGTTGCATTTGTGGCAATAAAACAAGTTTTCTGGACATGCGTAGGACTTGTTCTGTCTCTCTCCTGTTTCTGAGGCATCTGCTGTGTAATCCTCCTTATACAGATCTTCTTTTTCCCTACACATCTTCACTTGTTTACTAGTATTAAATTGGGAAGATGAAGGACTTTTTGACATCTTAGATTCACTCTGACGTTTCTGCATCTCAGCACTATACCATAGGACATCATCAGTACCTATTGGTGCATCCATAGAATGTTTTGCATTGTGATGACCAAGGATACTCTTAACCTTGGTACTTGTGTAACTGCAGAACTGGCAGTAAAATGTTTCATTTGGTAAACTGGATGAGGAAATGTCCAGTCCAGTAGTAATTTCATTACTGGATTTTGTTGGAAACTTCGAAGATTCCCCTTTCGTGGTTTGGGAAGATTCTGAACGATTCTTACAGGCTTCTGGTGTGGTCTCTGAATGATCTACTACAATCACAGAATCTGAACACTTCTCAGATGTCATCTCTGATGCTGCATGTGATGTGGGACAAGCTGACTGTTTGATTTTATCTAATGTGATTACTTCATCTGGGTGGCTTTTTTGGTAGTGAACATGCATAGCAACAACTGACCTGTGACTAAACATGCATTTCTGGCATTTATACAAGGCCATGTCTGCTCTTTTAGAAGAAGAATTTTGGGATGTGTGGGCACGCTCAGTAGAAATTCCATCTGATTTTTCTAAACTCAGCTGAGACGATTCCTTTTGGGATTCAGACATTGAATATCTGCAGAACAATAAGGAATTCTCCACTTCATATGTTGCATGCTTTGCCTTGTAATGTTCTTTCAAAGACTTCAATAGATTGGTAGTAAATTTACAAAGAAAGCATTTGAAAACCAAACTGAGGCCACATGATTTCATGGCAAATACATCTGGGGCATCTGGATGATTTTCCAAGTAGTGCCTCTTGAGGTCAGCTGTGCTTAAAAACTCAACTGGACACTCCAAGCAACGAAAGGTGGCACTGTGATCACTTGCGTCCTGAATGTAGACAGAATTGTATCTGATATAAGGGTGGTCACTTTGATAATGGGCAGAAATTCGCCTGATGCCCACGTCACTGTAGTCACAATGTTTACAAGAATACACTTTTGCCACGTCTGCCTCGTCTTCATCTTCGCTGACTTCAAATGAAAACTCGTTGCTGCTGGATGACTGCTGTCTTTCATTTTCTTTTTCCGTGAGCATCTCTTCGTTATCCAACTTGGCTTTTTTGACAGGATGACTTTTTAAACTTTTACCACTGGATCTCTTCACAGCACTGTCAGGAACAGTTTCTTTTCTGAATTGTTCCGGAGTTTTAGATGGTGTCAAATCAGTAGTCAAGTCAGTGTGCAAAAAATGGTACGACTTACTTCCGGTGATATCTATCACAGACTTTGCTGTGACTTTGAACACACCACTACTGTTTGGACAGGAGCTTGAAGGAGATTCCTGCAAAATGATAGTTCCTTTGGTTCCATCAGCTAATTTTTCAGCAGTCATTGCATTTGATTCAGATGACACTGAGAAGTACTTTGTAATGGTTTGCAATGGCCTCTTGTAGGTTTTCAGGTCCTTTAACGTGCATTTCCCTTCTGAGGTAGAAATATCTGAAAGAACTGATGGATCTTCCGATGTTCCTGCAGCTTCATTGTTCTGGTTTGCTGAAATGACACTTAAAGTGCTGTCGAGGTTTTCTGAAATGATGACACCTCCTGACACGTTAGGATTTTCTGAAGTTTTGTGACACAGTTCCTCGTGTTCACTTAAACCATCCCAACTACAAGCTTTAAAATCACACCTCTGGCATTTAAAATTATCTCCTGAACTGCTGCTGCTGTTCTCTGTGTTGGCTTTGTCAGTCCCAGGGCATAAACCAGCCTCTCTGAGAGAAATTTCTGTATTGAGGCCATGCACCTTGTTGAGGTGTTCAAAAAGGTACACCTTCGATTTGAAGACCAGCACACAGTGACTACAATGGAAAGCCTTAACTTGGGATTCTTCAGTGACTGCTTGGCTGATGACTTGCTTGATGTGGCCAGAGGTGGAGCACTCCACTGTATCTGAGGGGGCAGGCAACAGACCAGTATAGATCAGCATAGGTCAGTATCTATTCACAAAGACGTTGCATACCTCTGTGATACATACCGTTTTCCATCTTGCATGCCTCTTTTAACCCACAGCCTTACACATTAAGTGACACACCTAGACAACTGAAAAAACAGATTATTATTTTTCTCAAGGCACAGAAGCAGCACAACATAATCCGACACTACTTCGTTATCCGTTATTAAGTTATACACACAAGTGAATACTTAAAAAAGAGAGCGAGAGAGCGAGATTGTACGCTTTGCTAATATTATCTTTAAATATGGCAGCACAAAGAACTCAACACCTCTATTTAACTTTCAGTGTAGCATATTCAACAGGAAGGAGACGTAAAACGAGTCAACCGAATAAACAGATCCTACCTATTTTAACAAAATGCCGAAATGTGCAACTCGCTAAAGTGCGCGATGCACGCAAGGTTTTACTCACGCATGCACACAAAAACAGGACAAGGCTTAGGAGGCACCGTTTTGAACCGCTGCTGGAAGTCGCATGAACACGGAACACGTTTCCGCCATTTTTCCCGCGAGTGTGACTCTCCCTGGCCTGTGCTTCCGCCACCGCAACAAAACATCTTCACTTCCGTAGAATTCACCAACCCTTCAAAATAAAACTACCTGAAAACTACCTCCGCTGTGTAAGTAATTAAAATATCAGTTATAATGTTTTTTTCCAGCAGTTACACGAGATTCGATATAACGACAGGATATTTTGGTTTAATACGAACTAGGATTTCTTAATTGTATTTTTTTTAATTTTATCAATTTGATTTAAAAAAATGTGTGTTTGTTAATATTCACGAAAACGTATGGAGTTTTTTGTTGTTGTTTTTTTTTTTACTTCCACGCTTAGTTCATTGTGAAATCTGGGGAAACAGTAACCGGAAGTGCGTAGATTTCATGCCTTAACGCCAAGCCCCCCTTTTAAAAGTCTTTTCTGTGTTTGTGATGGTGTTGTTTTCTGTTTCTATGGCCGGCGATATAGGTATTATAATGTCCAATGAAGGGTATTAACAAATCCTCCATACTGTAAGTGTTATATAGCACCGCATATTTAAATAAATGGGCGCTATTGTTATTAAAAACTTATAACAGAAATCCTTTTTTCAGGCTCGGTTTCTATCGCAGGCAGTTGGCCACGTGCTTGCAGTGACGATGCTTGCTGAGCTGCACAGGTCACAAAGAAAGCAAGAAAAGCTTTGTTTTACCAATATCACCTTGGTATCCCAGAGAAATTTTATACTGATGTTGCAGACTTTTGCAGAGGGTCTGGCTTTTACAACAAGATGAAAGCTAAAACATTCTAGGAAAAAAAATAAAGGATCTAGATTTGTGTCATATATCACGTCTTCACAGCATTTTTTGCTCAATATGTTTCAAATTCACTCTTTATATGTTCATGATGCGCAAATCCTTTCGAGGCAGATATCCTGCTTTAAGCAGGAGGCCGTTTGTGTAAAAAAGGAACGACCATCTCTCAAACGAGAAGGGGCTTAAGAGTTTATCTTTCACGATCTTATAATGCGGTGAATGCAGCCATTCCTCATCTCACAATGAATAGTACTCATACTAAAAAAGTACAAAATGAAAGCATGTTTCTCATTATCAACTGCACCACTTAACCAGCCACACTGCTCTGTTTCTATTCTCATTGTAGTCTTTGGGGCGATCGTGGCTCAAGAGTTGGGAGTTCGCCTTGTAATCGGAAGGTTGCCGACATACATCGCCGCTTTACGTCAACTCCGAAGCCCTTTGGAACAGGGCCCTGTGCAGCACTGTTCAGCAAGAGCAGTGAGGTTTCAGTTGTAAAGCTGCTTACACTTGTCACATGTTTTTTGCATATGCAATAATGTTGCATATTCCACAGCCCTACCCTGTCTTGACAAGTAAATTTAAGAATCTGTTTAGAACTTATTTATTTTATTTCTCACTTTGAATTTTTTTTTATTGAAACTAAGCTTCTGGCTGATTGGTGTTATTTTAGTCATTTTGCAGCCGTATTGTTTGTAAAGTTGGTGAAGCCTGCAGTCGGCTGAAACTGAAGAAGTCACATAGATAAGTGATAAAATGTTTCTACTAAACGCTGGGTCCAGATGAACAGAAATAAATTTCTAGGATCCGATCAGTTTACACTGACTACTACTCCATGGTTGTTTTGTATGTTAACAAGAACAAAATAAGTGAAGTAGACTTACAGGGCTTGTTCAAAGAGGTTTTCCAACATATGGTTTTAACCAAAAAAGCATGGGTGCTTTTTCCTTAAAAAGTGCAAAAAAAGAAAGAAACAGGCAATTGTTAAGAACGCCTTAGGTGAAGCAGTGTTAGATAAACTAACAAAACACTGCTATTAAAAAAACTATTGGCATATAAAAGCTTCCATTAAGCTGAATATTATTTATATTATTGCATACATATGGTTGACAGAAAGTGACCTCTGTAGCTATTTCCCATTGAGGATTGCAAAAGAAACCACAAAAACGAATAAAACCAACTTACTGATTGTTTGTACATGTGCAGAGGAGGCAAAGTGGATATACTGGATAAAGAATGCTGAATATGGAGCTGCCATAATAAAAAATAAAAACTAGTTAGTGTGAGACCTGGTTTTTATTTAACCAGTAAGGAAATTGTGATGCACACTCCACACCAGTTGGAGGCGCTGGTCCTCCAACTTGTCTGTCAGTCTCAAAGAAGAGACGACCAATGACGACCCAGCAGGGAAGTATTGATGTGGTTGTCATCTGTCCAGTGTTTGGTCTTTTTAAAATCGGTATATTCTCTATTGTAACCTTCATTGTAAGCTTGCTTTGGCGTTATATCACACTAGAGTTAGCAAGTGTGTTGGTAGCATTCATTATATTTTCAGTGATAGCTTAGCCTTGTTACTGTAACACCAGCTTGTCTCATGTAGGTGTGTGCAGTGTCTTACCTAAACAGCTAAAACAGTCAGGTTGTTTCAGCCAAAAGTTTCACACATCTCTGTTTCTGTTGTACCAAATGTATTTGTTTAACCTTCGTTTGCATGTGTCTTTCTGCTTCTGTGTGTGCAGGGGTGATCTTTATGAGTGCAGAGACACCATGTTCACAGCCAAGCTAGCTTTGAGCACTCTGAAAAGGATCCACCATGGAGCTTGTTATCGATGTCTTTCTACCTGCTTCATCCAGAAGGAAGGGATACAGGCTGGAGATGGGCCCCCCTCAGACTCCCGTGTGTGGAAGAGAAAGCCTAAGAACCAATCTGCAATCTGGTCATCAATAAGACTTCTTGAAACACAGCAAAACGGGAGAAGACGGTTCAGTTTATCAGCTGCTACTATAGTAAATTCAGCACCAGTACACGTCCAACCGTACCTCCGGCTGATGAGGCTGGACAAACCTATAGGTTTGTACTTATATGAACATCACATTGTTGGGTTGTCGTGTCTTCATTCGCTCACCCCAACCAGTCGCGACAGATAGCCGTCCCTCCCTGTTAAAAGGGAGTTTTTCCTTCCTACTGTGACAAAGCAAGCTCATGTACTCAGGTTTAACTTCAGCAGGTCATTATGACCATGTCTACATGCTTAAACACATTCATTTTCTGCTATGCAATGACTTTTATCTGTGTCAGTTTAAAAAAAAAAATTGATATCTAGAATATTGCAGAATTTTGACTTTATTCCAAACATGCACTCTTTAAGCCCAGAACAATTTTTAGCAGCATTTTCACCATGTTAACAAAACAGAACAAAACAAGAAGCTATATAACATTAATACAGTCTTCAGAAAACAAATGGCTAAAATAAGCACGTCATCTTTGACCTTGTAGAGCTATTAACTGGCACTAACAGGGAAGCATCTTTGTAAGCATGTAGCCCTAACTCATGATGTAGATAATAATTGTTAAAATTGTTCTTTGAAAGAATCCTACCAAACTGTAAAACTCTTATGTAATTACTGTGTAAGACAATGAGTCTAAAATATCTTGCCCCTGCATTTTTTCAGTGTCACTGCACAGATGCATCTAAAACCAAACCACATTTAAAATGCCACCAGATTAATGTAGCTATTGGCTGCACATTCATCTCTTTGTGGGCTTTGTTTCTGTTCTTATCTTACTTCCTTGTTTAATTCCCTTGAAATTCATTGCCTTTTAATCGTAGGGACATGGTTGCTGTACCTCCCCTGTACATGGAGCATTGCTCTGGCTGCTAACCCTGGATGCTTCCCAGATCTGGGCATGCTCACACTGTTTGGTACAGGTGCTCTTCTCATGAGAGGGGCCGGCTGCACCATCAATGACATGTGGGACAAAGACTTCGACAAAAAAGTAAATGAGATTTTCTTACAGCTGACTCCAAACAAAGAACAGGACATGTTTTTGCAATAAAGTAAATTAAACTTCCATTTCTAAGCAGACGTTAGTCTTACCTGTGTCACTGTCACTCCCCTGCTCAAAGTGTTTCTTTATTTTTCAGCTCTGATAAATTGAAAGTGTTTGTGTTTTTGCGCAGGTGTCCCGCACAGCCTCTCGACCAATCGCATCAGGAGAGATTTCTCGAATGCAGGCGCTGGTCTTCCTGGGAGGGCAGCTCTCGCTTGCACTTGGGGTTCTTTTGTGTCTCAACTATTACAGGTACTCAGAATCAATTTTATGTATGAACGTTAATGACATTTTATTAGGAAAATATAAATAGAAGAATAGGAACAGGTATATAGGTTAGATTAAATCCTCCGAGTCATGAGAAAAAAAAATTAGTGCAACAGTTGAACTGGATCACAATATTACTACAGTGTGTTAATTTTCATAGTGTAACTAAAAGTGATTATTTATCCAGTTATTTTGCAGTCTTTCCCTCACATTGTTCAAAATGCTCTCACAGTATAGCTCTGGGTGCTGCTTCTTTATCTCTTGTTATCACCTACCCGCTGATGAAGAGGTTCACTTACTGGCCACAGTTTGTGTTGGGTATGTGCTGTGTAAAGTTATCTTGTAGTGTTCTTTGTCTAGAGTTAATATTTTACAGATTATCAGAACTATAGCTGTTCTCTTGTTCTCTTCTCTCACTTTAGGACTCACTTTCAACTGGGGCGCTCTGCTCGGCTGGTCCGCTATTAAAGGCTCTTGTGATTGGTCCGTGTGTCTCCCGCTATACTTCTCAGGAGTGATGTGGACGCTGGTATATGACACAATATACGCACATCAGGTAAAGTAGTGGGCCTGAGAGATCGCACCACTTCGTTCCTATTAAACACAATTCTTTCCTTAAACCAAAGGCTGAGTGCAGTAAATGTAAAAGAACGCTCTCATACACCAACACTACCCTGAACCAATGATACCTGGCAACATGCTTTTTTTAATGCCAAATTCTGACACTGCCATTTAAGTGTTGCAGCAGAAATCATGACCAAGGTCATCAGCACCAGACCAGGAAAGCAGTTTTTCCAGTCACCTGTTGTCCAATTTAGCTTGCAAATGATAGCTTCAATTTCCTGACAGGAGCCCCCAATGTGCTTTTCTGCTGCTGTAGCCCATCGTGTTGTGCGTTGAGAGATGCTTTTTAGCAGATGTTCTTCTGAGTGGTTATTTGAGTTAACCTTGCCTTCCTATCAGCTTCCTTTCTGTCCATTCTCCTCTAACCTCAGACATCAATAAGGGATTTTTGCCCAGGTGAACTGGTATACATAATAAAGTGACTGTTGAGAACCTGTAAATTTAAGAAGAAAGGAACCGAGAAACTGAAACTAATTTAAAAACAGTTTAAACTGTGAGTACATGGTAGCTGTTCCTTTATATTTAAGAAATGCAGTTTAAGGGATTGCAGTTTACTGTTTACTGATGTTTTTCTTTGAGGTGAACATGAGATTAATGTGTCCCGTGTTACAGTAGGGACCTTGATTGACTGTGACCTCGTGTTGTTTTGTCTTTCATAAATAGGATAAGGAGGATGACATCAAAGTAGGAGTCAAATCTACTGCACTGAGGTTCCAGGAGCAAACCAAACCCTGGCTGAGTGGCTTCGTTGTGGCCATGATGTCTGGACTGGTATTAGCTGGGGTCAATGCTGAACAGACTCTCCCTTACTATGCTGTACTCACCGGTATAGCAATGCACCTGACAAACCAGGTGAGGATCATGGTCAACTTTAATACAACATTTAAATGAGAAACATGCACAGATTCATGTGTTTTAAGATTAGGTTTTCCATTGAAGTATATTTATTTTCTTCTCTTGTAGATTTACACATTAGACATCAACAAACCAGAAGACTGCTGGAAAAAGTTTGTTTCAAACAGAAACCTTGGACTGTTGTTGTTTTTAGGTATTGTTGTCGGGAATTTGTGGAAAGAATAAAGACAGACTCTGAAGAAATGAACAAGCCTTCATATAATTAGAGACGATGTTTTATTACATTTGTGTGTTTTGTTTTTTATGAGAAGCACTCTTTTAACAACTTATGTATTTTCAAAAATTCCAGCAAATCTAAATTGAAATTGCTGCAATAACTTTGACCACCAGGGAGCAGTATGATTCCTCCTACCTGATGAATGTACTGTACGCCAGTGGCCTCATTACTTTGTTTTGGTCCATAAAACACATAAATATCTGGGTCTTTGCGCGACATCATAAGTCACTGGTTGACATTGGTGCTCTTTGTTTTTATTCTGGCCAGGCAGCATTTACCCACTTTACCTGTGCTTATGGGGCGATCGTGGCTCAAGAGTTGGGCGTTCGCCTTGTAATCGGAAGGTTGCCGGTTCGAGCCCCGGCTTGGACAGTCTCGGTCGTTGTGTCCTTGGGCAAGACACTTCACCCGTTGCCTACTGGTGGTGGTCAGAGGGCCCGGTGGCGCCAGTGTCCGGCAGCCTCGCCTGTCAGTGCGCCCCAGGGTGGCTGTGGCTACAATGTAGCTTGCCATCACCAATGTGTGTGTGAATGGGTGGATGACTGGATATGTAAAGCGCTTTGGGGTCCTTAGGGACTAGTAGAGCGCTATATAAATACAGGCCATTTACCATTTATGTGTCAGAAACCACTTCCAGTTATTAATTATAGGACTTTGGTGAGAGTCGGCATGTAGATCTGCAGACTTTACTGGTTCTTTTTAGTGCTTTTGCAACATGAGACTGCTCTCACCCATGATGTTTCAGTACTCTAAAACTTTTAAACAAATTTTAAAGAGAATTCATTTACATCCAGTCCAGTGAAAAACTAAGTTCAAGGTTCAAGGTTCTTTATTATTTGTCACATGCATAGTTACAAATAATAAAGAACCTTGAACTTAGTTTTTCACTGGACTGGATGTAAATGAATGTCCAGTGAAAAAAACTAAGTACATCTAAGTACATCTTCCAATATAGAAGGTATGTTTAGTTGCAATAACTTAATCATTTTCTCTATGAGTTTATCAGTTCCTTACATTGTTGTAGAGGAATTTCGGCCCACTCTTCTTTACAGTGTTGCTTCAGCTTGATATTTGCAGGCATTTGTTTATGCAAAAGTTTCTTAAGATCCCACCACAGCAATTGAATCAGGTTGAGCATGAAAAGGGGAAAAAACAAAGCTTGGACACTGCTAGCACGGCGCCCACACAAACGCAAAGCAGGGGCTGAAGCATAGCTGAATATGTTTCCAAACCAACTTCATTCTAAGCCAAAGACTAGAAAATACAGTGAAGCATAACTTCCCTTTGGTTTCACCTGCACAAGTCCAAGGTAGGTCTCCCCTGCAGAATTGGTTTTCCCTTCGTCAGGAGCAGCGCTGGGCTCTCCAAATCACGGACAAACAGTATCCCACATTCTTGATTTTTAGTTCACAAGCACTTGTTGTAATGACTAACTACTCCTGACATTTTGGAGATGTTAGCTCTTTATACAGCAAAGTTACAGCGGGATACAAATAACACCAGGCTGATACTGCCACGATTTGTTCCCCCCCATCTAAATCACGGACAAACAGCATCCCACAGTTGTTTATGTTTTTAAACCCATTTTGCACAGAGGCATTTTTTTTTTGAAAAATTTATTGATAGCAATATTGAATATTACATAGGAAAAAAACAACTACATGTAAAATAATTACACCGTGACGCCTCTGCCTTTCTAAATGGAGGGACAGTAACTGCGTGTTTATATGTAAGCATGTAAAACCTGAAGATAGAGACAAAATACTGTTAATCTGAATAGCTGCCATTCTGCAATTCCTCTCATGTAAACAATAACATTGCCCACAGCCTGACATGAATAAAGGCACATGCCTTTAATGTTGCATGACGAACTCTGTATTCCTCGTCCACACATAAACACAAAAGATGAGTTTTAAAAAAAAAAAAATCTCAGTTTTCGGTGATTTGAAACACCATTTACGTGTGGACGAAACAGCTGCGTTTTCAAAAATACCAGTGTAGGCGTGGACGTAGTGTAAAAGAGTTAGTAGTTTATTTTCTTACTACCAAGGTTATTATTGCTAACGAAAACTAACGAAATAATGAAAACTAGAAGTGAAAAAACATTTTCGTTAATGGAAATAAAAATAAAAACAAAAAAAGGAAAACTAACTAAAACTGTAATGAGTGTTCACAAAACTAATAAAAAATTAACTGCATTTATAGCAAAACTGTGTTTAGTTTTCATTGATGTGTGCATGTCATACAATAGTCAAGGGTGAAAATGAAGTTTAGTTTCCAGATTTTTTTTGCTGTCTAATTATGCCAGCAGGTGGCAGTACGGTAGTCGAGTCGTCTGTGTTGCTGCTCCGTCCACGCGCAGAATCATGTCAGGAGAAAGCGCCAGATTCCAATTTGGGATTACTTTGAATATGACTGTTTTGGATAAAGCAAGTGTCTTGTAGTGGAAAGAGACAAATTATGAGGGACATTTCTAAAGGGAAAAAAATTCCCACAAACCTTAAAGTGCACTTGAAAAGCTCACACAAGAAGGCTAACCTAGCTTACCTTGAGAATGTAAGGGAGCACACTCAACCCTCATCCCCAGAAAACAGAAGCTAACCCCAGGCAAGGCAGCGTGATGCATCCCGATGGTAGCTGGAATCGCAACATACTCAAGGATAAGCAGAAGAGAATGACTGATATGATGAAACTGGGATTTTGTTACACTTAATTATTGCAAACACAACTAAAACTATAACTGAAACTAATCAAAACTAAACTGAAACTAAGGATTTTCAGAAAAAATAAAAACTAAACTAGCAAACAATTGGTAAAAACTAATTAAAACTGATATAAAATTGAAAATCTGAAGTCAAAACTAAATATAAAATAAAAACTAATGAAAATTGCAAAACTATTAAAACCCTGCTTACTATCTGCAGATTACTTGTATTTGCTCAATTGTTTACTAAATGTTTGAGGTGTGAAATAAACCGCAATTGAGCAAAATATGGGTGTGTGTGGTTGGAGGATGTGTTAGTGCGTGCGTGTGGGTGTGTGTGGTTGGAGGATGTGTTAGTGCGTGCGTGCGTGCGTGCGTGCGTGGGTGTGTGTGGTTGGAGGATGTGTTAGTGCGTGCGTGCGTGCGTGGGTGTGTGTGGTTGGAGGATGTGTTAGTGCGTGCGTGCGTGCGTGTGGGTGTGTGTGGTTGGAGGATGTGTTAGTGCGTGCGTGCGTGCGTGGGTGCGTGGGTGTGTGTGGTTGGAGGATGTGTTAGTGCGTGCGTGCGTGCGTGCGCGAGCAAGGGGGAGGGGGCGAAGAACACTTTTCTGTAAAACAAAGGGGGGCCCAGCAAAAAAAGTTTGGGAACCACTGCCATAGAGGATGCCAGGGTTGAAATCATGGATAAGATGTTTCAGAAAAAAGACAAGATAAAATCTAACCCACTCTAGCATTAATACTTGCATCAGCTTTAGGAAAACTACACCTAGAGGACTGGGTGGCGAGGTGAGGTTGATCCCCTCCATTAGAGTAATGAATTGTCCATAGGAATCCAAAGGACCACCAAGCAGTGTGGTAAAATTGAGGATGTAGTTGATTAGAGGGAGAAGCGTGACACAAGTCTGCCTTTTGGATGGTGTCAGTACGACTCGTTTCTCCTGAAGGTCCAAAGACACAGAGGTGATTCTCTGGGTGAGCAGCATCAAAGTGGACACTGCCAAGAACAGTCTGAAAGTGAAAGAGATATTGCTGTGATTAAATAGGATATCTGTATACATATAATGTTTTTACTTTAGATGTAAAAACATTATGTCTAACTTAGGCTAAGAGTTCATCTATAATGGTGAAGAAATGGCCTCTGACATTCATATCAGAGTCTTTTTAGTACATTAGCTGTTCTAGAGCTGTGATCACACAAAGTTGATTCTTGGAAACGGCATCTGAAAGGTTAGGCAACAACATAACAATTCTTGGAAACGAAACAAAGTCAACAGGCTGCTAAAACCACGTGATGTGGTTGAATGCTTCAAGCAACAGATTGTTTTATTGAAAAACACATGGTCGTTTTGAGTTTGACATATTTCACAAAAGTGTGATTAGGAACATTTTTGCCACTGTGTTTACAACCCTGTACGCGTTTGAAAACTGAAGGGACTGTGCTGTGTTCTAATCCTATCAAAGATCAGAACATAGCTTATATAATTGAAAGAGCAAGATAAATTGCTCAGGAGTTTCACCTCATCTCCCAACCGTTGTGGCAGACATCTGTCACTCCCTGGAGGCTTCTTCCTGTTAAAAGGGAGGGTTACCTTCCCACCATCACCAAGTGCTTTGCCCATAGGGTATCATCTGATTGTTGTGGTTTTCTCTCTAATACTGTAGGGTCATTGCCTTACAACTTAAAGACCTCACTTTTGTGATTTGGTACTAAATTCAAATGACGATTTTATGTTCTACATTGTTATGTTTCTAATTTCATGATGCAAATGTGTTCTTTCTTATGTAAATATGATCTTTCTTAAAAAAGCCGTTGTCTCTGTTGTTCTAAACCTAGTAGATACTATTAAGCATTAGTGATACCTTTGAAGGTAATCGATGCCTGGATACCATCACGGATACTTGATTTTAAAATATGTGCCAAGCATGAACTGCACCTTCTTAAAGTATCCAAAAATGTACTGCTCTGGTCACAGGTCCTCATTCTTTTTAAAGGTGCCAACTTTCTGTAACTTGTTATAGAAGAGAGAGGGGTTTTAAATATTTTTTTAAAATAAATACCATAGAGATACCATACAAATCACTGCATGCTGCATTATTTATATTTTATACAACATCCTAACTCTGAACAGGCTTGATTCATACATCTGTACACCCTAGAGAATATTCACTTACGAAAGGTTCGGAGGATATAGCATGAAAACTGTCCCATATGTTTATGTAATTTGTAATGGCAGAGTGAAATCAAGATTAATACCTGATGATGACTGGTTCGTGCAGGTAGTATTCCCTGTTAGGGCTGCCACAAACGATTATTTTGATAGTCGACTAGTCAAAGATTATTTTTGCAATTAGTCGACTAATCAGATCATGCGTCCACTGGACGTAAAAGTACATCTTATTGCACCAGCAGCATCTGCTCTTATATAACTATCATTAGCTTACAGCTTTAAGTGTTTAAGGTCTGTGCCAACTAAAAATAAAGACAAGATGGTAGTTTGCAAATTTCATTAAAATTTAATAGATTGTTTCGGTGAAGTTTAATAAACTCCTTGCTATCTAAAATATAACAGGACACTGGAGTATATTCTCGAGAATCTCACACTTCTGATAATCAGCTGTCTGCTTGACGTTTATTCAGCTATGTAAAAACTATAACTTTAATCTCACCCAAACTGATTTACTCAGGAACAAATAAAATACTAAAAAAAGCTAAACAATAACATTGTTAAGTTATCTAAGTGACTTATATATGTTTAACCTGAGTAGCGAAAGACAGCGGTGGGTCTCAGGGCACTAGTGAGCCTAGCCCCCGGCTCGCTATCGAGCTAGTGGGTAACAGACGTCTCCGAAAACGTCGGAGCGCTTTTGAAAATATGTGGTGTCTTGATAAACTGAGCAGATATTTGAGGTTTACACAGCTACATTCTCGCCTGAACATATGTTAAACCTTTATTTTGTGACCCAGAAAGAATAATAAGAGTAATATTAAAACTAACTAGCTGCCGCCGTTTGAGCTGGGCTGCGCTATGAATTCTGGGACACTGCTTCTTCTTCTTCTTCGGGGTTTAACGGCAGCTGGCATCCTTGTACATGCAGTGCTGCCATCTTCTGTATCAGTCCGTTATTACACTCTTAAATCCTACTACTTATTCCTGTGTCTTTTGTGATCTTACAAAGCTTCAAACGACGCGTCGACTATTAAATCAGTCGTCGATGATTTTGATAGTCGACGTAATCGTGACTAGTCGACTAATTGTGGCAGCCCTATTCCCTGTACTGTATAAGTAGGTGCCAGAAGGTTTGCCACAACATCTGCATAACAAATGCCCAGGTGTGGATACAGCTGTGATCTACACAGCACACGAGTAGAACAAAGGCAAGTGTGGAGGTGAACAGCTTGTGCTGTTATCCTGTTTGGTTTTCTCCAAACGTGATGTTCCCTTTCAGTCGATTCACTCGGTACAACACATAAGTATGGGATATCACGCCCTCGCGTGTCCTGGCTGAAGAAACCTTTATTCACGCCTTTACGGCAGATGACGTGTGATGACACGCGCAAGGCCCCGCCCGCACATATAGCCGCTGCCATCACCGTCATCCCTCAGTTCTTACGCTCTTCACCTCGCTGAGAACACCTCTGCTGAGTTGGGCTAGTTAGCTACTGCTAGTTAGCTCCGTTGTCTGCCCACTTGAACCTAGCTTAACTGCCCCTGTTGGTGTTAGCCTCCACCGCCCAGCTGGTGCGTAGGCTGCCCGCGGAGCGCTATTTTCAAGTTTTTCTTGTGCAGCGTTTCGCTTTGCGTTTTGGGAATGGACTCCAAACCGAAGCGAGCAAAGCAGAAATCTTCTGTTCGCCCCTGTCCTCAGGGATGTGGTTTCTCTTTGCACGACAGCGACCAGCACGATGCCTGCCCTGTCTGCCTGGGGATCGTCCACGCTAGGAGAGCGTTGACGGAGCCCGAAGCTTGTGCGTTTTGTCGCCAGCTCCGACGCTCGACCCTGGAAAGACGGGTGACGTTTGTGGAAAGAGTGCTGGGACGCTCGGCTGTCGCACGGCATGACCCTCTTCTTTCCGAGTCTGGAGCCCCGGCTTCGTCCGAGTCCGAAGACGAAAATTTTCAGGTCGATGTCCCCGCGATTAGCTGGGCTGACCACATGGAATACGTTGACGGGTTAGCCGATGACGGACCGGAACCATGCAGGAGCGCTGACGGGCTTCAGCCTGGGTTGAAGCCCGCCAGCGCTCCCCAGGAAGACGATGACGTGCTGGACATCGGCCTGGACATCCATGGTTTGTCGGAGGATGAGCAGGAGAGCTCATTGTCGACCCAATATGCCGCCGCTGCTGCGCCGGTCGGCCACGATGACACCTCTCTTTTCTCCCTGTTTCGCCGTGCCGCTGAGAAGCTGCAGGTGGACTGGCCCTCTCCTCCACCAGCTCGGAAGCCGTCGCGGTTTGCGGGTTTTTTCCTTCCACCGGAGCCCGCAACGGCCAAAAACTGCCTTCCCATGTTCCCAGACTTTCTCTGCGAGCTAACAGCGTCATGGGACAAACCTCTGTCTACCCGCGTCACTGTGCCCGGCTATGGACAGTACATGGAATTGGACGGCGCCGAGGGAGCTGGTTTAGCTAACCCACCCCCTATGGAGCCGTCTCTGGCTGCTTATCTGGCCCCGTCCCATAACCATGGTGTCGGTGGCCCCGCAACTCTGCCGTCCAAGCACTGCAGATTCTCGGCCTCGCAGCTGGAGAAGATTTATCGGGCTCAGGCCGGCACCGCTCGAGCCATGAGCTCCGTCACCATGCTCCAGACGTACCAAGCAATGTGCCTGGCGGAGCTTGGATCGCTGGTTCCGGAGGACAGCCCGCTGTCACCTCTTCTTAACGAGGTTAGAGTCACCACGGATTACATCCTCCGTGCGTCTCGCTGTGCAGCGCTCTCCCTGGGCAGAGGGATGGCTTCGACAGTGGTGGCGCAGAGGCACCTGTGGCTGACCCTCTCCGACGTCCCTGATAGAGACAGAGCTGTGTATCTGGACGCACCAGTGTCTGCGGCTGGGTTATTCGGACATTCACTTGAAGCCATTCAGGCTAGATTCGATCTGAGGAAGAAGCAGACGGAAGCTCTGCGCGACATCATCCCCAGACGCCAGCCCCAGCCCAAGCCCACTGCTAGCTCTCACAGGCCCGCCGCTCCTCTGACAGCTGGCAAGAGACCGGCGCCCACTGCTGGAGTGGGAGGGCCGCCGGCGAGAGCACGTACTCCGGCCCGAGCTCCACGCCAGTCGGCCTGGGGCAAAGGCCCTCCCCCGGGCCCCCGACGGGACCCGACGCCCAGGAGGAAGAAGCCTCAGCCCTCCTAGCTGTGATTGCGAGTGGGGAAGGGATCCGGCAGCAGGGAGACGCTGCTCTTACCCCTCTGTTGCCGCACAAGAGGTGCCGCTTAAGTTCTGTTCAGGTTGTCAGCCCCAGAAGGCGCTGCACTTCCCTATCGCGGTCTCCCAAGCACATAACCCCTGCACACGGTTCAGATGTGTTGAATGTTCAAGCGACCACATCGAGTGTTCCCGCTGTTTTTCATTGTTATGCCCCGGAAAAGGTGCACCCAACAAAATGTATAAATGTACATGTTCCCATGTTGCAATCAATAAAGAGTGTTGTTTACTCTCAAACAATCTCAAATGCTCAACCTGCAGGCGAAATGAGCCAGGTCAGGCAGGGGATGCAGTCCCCTGCAGACACACTGGGGGGCGACGGCGCCCCGCCGTCAGTGCTGCAGGCCAGCCGGCTGGCTGCTCACTTCCCTCAGTGGCGCGCTTGCGCCCCCTCTCCGTGGGTGCTGCAAACCGTTGCCATGGGTTACCGGTTGCAGTTCCGGGTCAAGCCGCCTCGTTTCCAAAGAGTCGTGAACACGATTGTCAACCCCGAGGCAGCCTTGGTACTCAGAGAGGAAATACAGGCGCTATTACAGAAGAGAGCAATACGGGTGGTCCCCGCTTCGGAGACGGACAAAGGTTGGTACAGCCGTTATTTTGTCATTCCGAAGAAAGGGGGAGGGCTTCGTCCCATCCTCGACCTGCGAGTCTTGAACACGTACCTGCGAACGTACAGGTTCAAGATGCTAACACTCAGACAGCTCCTGAGTGCAGTCGGCCCGGGAGATTGGTTTGCGACAATCGATCTAACAGATGCTTATTTTCATGTCGCTATACACCCGAAACACAGGCAGTTTCTGAGGTTTGCATTCGAGGGCGTAGCCTACGAATACCTAGTGCTGCCGTTCGGGCTGTCGCTCGCTCCCCGCACCTTTACGAAATGTGCCGAGGCAGCGCTAGCGCCCCTCAGGAAGAGGGGCATCCGCATCTTGGCCTACCTGGACGACTGGGCTCTCGTGGCTTGCTCCAGAGAACAGGCGGAGACGCAGCTGTCGCGGGTTCTGTCACACATTCAGACACTGGGGTTCTCTGTGAACTTTCAGAAGAGCTCGCTAATCCCAGGTCAACAGATCGCTTTTCTCGGTCTGGAAATATGCTCTCTTTCCAGCCGCGCACGGTTGTCAGAGCACAGAGTGGCCGCGTTTCATCGCTGCCTCGCTCAATTTCAGCTGGGACGCAGACTGCGTTTCCAGACGATATTGCGCTTGTTGGGCATGATGGCATCTATGATCGCCGTAGTGCCGCTTGGGCTGTTGAAAATGAGAGCGTTTCAACGCTGGACTCTCTCTCACCGTTTGTGTGCTTCGCGTCACCTCCGGAGGAGGCTGCCGGTAACTGCGTCTTGCATGCTAGCTCTCCGTCCTTGGAGGGAGCCCGGGCTACTGCACCAGGGCTCTCGGATTGGGAGGGTGTTGTTTCGCAAGGTGGTGTCCACAGATGCTTCCCTAAGTGGGTGGGGAGCGCTGTGCGAGGGTGCGTCAGTGAGAGGGATCTGGTCCGCGGCTCAGCGCCAGCTGCACATCAACCACTTAGAGCTGTTAGCAGTGTTCTTAGCTCTAAAGCGTTTCCGTCCAGTCCTGCAGGGCCAGCATGTCTTAGTCAGGACGGACAATTCAACAGTGGTGTCTTATATAAACAGGCAGGGAGGAACACGCTCTCTTCCCCTGTTGCAGCTGTCTCGCTCTCTGCTGTTATGGTGCAGTGTTCATTTTCTGACTCTAAGAGCCACCCATGTCCCGGGCCACCTGAACCTGGGGCCGGACCTTCTCTCCAGGGGGGGTCCTCTGGTGAGAGAATGGAGGTTACACCCTTCAATAGTGGCTCAGATTTGGGATCTATTTGGCGAGGCGCAAATAGATCTTTTTGCTTCCAGGGTGAATGCTCACTGCCCCCTGTACTTCTCCATAATCGACCACGATGCACCCTTGGGCTTGGACGCGCTAGCGCACCAATGGCCAGACGTGCTCCTGTATGCATTTCCCCCAGTGGAAATGATATCTCCAATTCTGGAGAGGGTGCGTCGGCATTCCCTCTCTCTGATCCTGGTGGCCCCTTGGTGGCCCGCGAAGTCGTGGTATGCAGAAATAATCAGCCTGCTTGCAGCAAGTCCTTGGCAGCTTCCTCTCCGCAGGGATCTCCTCTCTCAGGCGGGGGGGGAAGTGTTTCATCCGCGCCCGGATCTGTGGCACCTTCATGCTTACCTGCTGAGAGGTTAAACTTGGTTGCTAAGGGTCTGCCACCTAGTGTGGTAGCGACGATTCAGAGCGCCAGGGCCTCGTCTACTAGAGGCTTGTACGCTTACAAATGGCGAGCCTTCGAGCGATGGTGCCAGGTCCGCCACACTCTCCCATTTCAGTGCTCTATTGTGGATGTTTTGACATTCCTGCAGGAGCTGTTGGATAAAGGCCTTTCGTTTTCGACGATCAAGGTTTATTTAGCGGCTATATCTGCTTGTCATATCGGTTTTGACGGGGTGACACCAGGTGCGCATCCCCTCGCCGTGCGTTTTCTGAAAGGGGTTCGCCGGCTGAGGCCCGTGCTTAAGTCCAGTGTCCCGGCTTGGGACTTGTCTTTGGTGCTGGAGGCCCTTTGTGGCCCTCCGTTTGAACCCGTTGAGTCGGTAGATATGAAACTTCTTTCGTATAAGACCGCATTACTTCTCGCTTTGGCCTCGGCGAAGCGAGTGGGGGACCTTCATGCGCTGTCTGTGCATCCTGCCTGCACACAGTTTTCTCCTGATGGCCGCAAGGTCGTATTGCGTCCGAATGCCGCCTATCTTCCCAAGGTCATGCCTGCATCTTATAGTTCAATGGAGTTTGAGTTGCTGAGCTTTTGCTCCCCTCCTTTTGAATCTGAGGAGCAGAGGAGGGTGCATTCTCTTTGTCCGGTGCGTGCACTACGCACCTACATTGAGCGCACTCGGGATGTGCGTTTGTGTGACCAGTTGTTTGTCTGCTTCGCTAATCCGAATAGAGGTAGAGCTCTGTCCAGACAGAGGCTGTCCCACTGGATTGTAGAAGCTATCTCGCTGGCATACAGCACCGGAGGTTTTGCGTTGCCCCACGGGGTGGGAGCTCATTCCACCAGGGGGATGGCGACCTCATGGGCTCTTTTTAGAGGGGTGCCTGTGGCTGATATTTGTGCAGCGGCTAATTGGGCGTCGCCGCACACTTTTGTGCGGTTTTATCGGTTGGACGTTACAGCCCCTTCGGTGGCTCATGCTGTCCTTTCTGCTGGGTCTACCACTCACTAAGGATGTGGTGGTCCCGTTCCGGTTCGGTGGCTGCTCTGCGGGGCGTGTATATAGGTCCCATACTTATGTGTTGTACCGAGTGAATCGACTGAAAGGGAACGATTAGTTATGTCTATAACTTCTGTTCCCTGAAGGAGAGGAACGAGGTACAACACAGGGTGGCCCCACTGAGCAGTTGGCTCGGTGAAGAGCGGCTATCGAACTGAGGGATGACGGTGATGGCAGCGGCTATATGTGCGGGCGGGGCCTTGCGCGTGTCATCACACGTCATCTGCCGTAAAGGCGTGAATAAAGGTTTCTTCAGCCAGGACACGCGAGGGCGTGATATCCCATACTTATGTGTTGTACCTCGTTCCTCTCCTTCAGGGAACAGAAGTTATAGACATAACTAATCGCTTTGCAGTATCGCTAGACATCGCTATTGAAGCCTTTAGAGTCTCAGATGTAGCTCTTCTACATATATTTCTTTGGTTTGTCTGAGCATCTTCACCTTGTGCATTGTTTTATCACACATGTGAATCAGATCAATGAACTGCCAGACAATTTGTTTTTACAGAGGTCACCATACTTGCTGATGATTGTAGCATCTGGCTGTTACTTACCTTCTTACATCCTATAGACGCAAAGATTTAGTTTTTCCACACTGCTTCTGCATTCTGCTTACAAAAATGCACAAAAACTAATATTTCAATTCACTCATAATTTCTTTTTACCTTCAGGCTCTTGCAGACAATCATCATCCTTCATCCCGTCGTGGTCACCAGGCGCCTGATCTTGGTGTCGTTCCTCGTCTTCTGTGAGCATCTCAGATTCTTGGTTTTGCTTCTGCTCGAAAGGACCTTTCTCTTCTTCCTCCTTGAAGCATTCAGGAGAGTGCACTTCCTTCTTCAGACATTCTTTCTCAAGTACTGGTATTTCTGTGCAAGGTTTAGGTTCCTGTTCACTGCTTTGCTGAGTGTGCACTTCTTCCTGCTTTAATTTTGTAAACGAGACACCTAAAATATCACCGGTGATCATCTTAAGTTGTGCACAAGTGGGCGGGAGGGTTAACATATGTCTTTCAATTTTTAAACTCTCCTCTGTCCTCGTGTTATTTACATGTGCAATATTTAGCTTTGTTAAGGCTGAATTTGCCTCTATACCAACTTGATTCTTTGGATTCTGGAACAAAGGGAAGTTGCTCTCTTCAGCTAATGGGATATCACTTGCCTCAGTGCCCTTCTCCATCTTGACCGTTTTACCCTCATCTGCCTTGTTATGCATCTTGCTGTCATCATTGGCCAACTGTAAGATATGACGCAGTATGTCATCTTCTACCTTTGCCTCAATGTTCAGTGTTT
The DNA here is from genome assembly GCF_057382185.1 of Mchenga conophoros. Taxonomy (NCBI): domain Eukaryota; kingdom Metazoa; phylum Chordata; class Actinopteri; order Cichliformes; family Cichlidae; genus Mchenga; species Mchenga conophoros. The sequence continues at coordinate 30,447,928 of NC_140537.1, read as the reverse complement.
TATGCTCAAGTGCTTTAACGTCTTGCTTTTGAGCTGGTGTTTCTTCATCCACTTTGAAATCATTTTCTGTCTCCATTTGTTGTTTGTCTCCAGATTCTGTGAATTCAGGTTGGGCTTGGTTTTCATATGTCTGTCTCTCTTCCTCTGGATCGCCGTAATCCTCACATGGGGTATCTGTAATTTTCACTTCTGTTACACTTTGTTCCACATTTCCTGTCTCCATTTGTTGTTTGTCTCCAGATTCTGTGAATTCAGGTTGGGCTTGGTTTTCATTTGTCTGTCTCTCTTCCTCTGGATCGCCGTAATCCTCACATGGGGTATCTGTAATTTTCACTTCTGTTACACTTTGTTCCACATTTCCTGTCTCCATTTGTTGTTTGTCTCCAGATTCTGTGAATTCAGGTTGGGCTTGGTTTTCATATGTCTGTCTCTCTTCCTCTGGATTGCCGTAATCCTCACATGGGATATCTGTAATTTTCACTTCTGTTACACTTTGTTCCACATTTCCTGTCTCCATTTGTTGTTTGTCTCCAGATTCTGTGAATTCAGGTTGGGCTTGGTTTTCATTTGTCTGCCTCTCTTCCTCTGGATCGCCGTAATCCTCACATGGGGTATCTGTAATTTTCACTTCTGTTACACTTTGTTCCACATTTCCTGTCTCCATTTGTTGTTTGTCTCCAGATTCTGTGAATTCAGGTTGGGCTTGGTTTTCATATGTCTGTCTCTCTTCCTCTGGATTGCCATAATCCTCACATGGGGTATCTGTAATTTTCACTTCTGTTACACTTTGTTCCACATTTCCTGTCTCCATTTGTTGTTTGTCTCCAGATTCTGTGAATTCAGGTTGGGCTTGGTTTTCATTTGTCTGCCTCTCTTCCTCTGGATCGCCGTAATCCTCACATGGGGTATCTGTAGATTTCACTTCTGTTACACTTTGTTCCACATTTCCTGTCTCCATTTGTTGTTTGTCTCCAGATTCTGTGAATTCAGGTTGGGCTTGGTTTTCATTTGTCTGCCTCTCTTCCTCTGGATCGCCGTAATCCTCACATGGGGTATCTGTAATTTTCACTTCTGTTACACTTTGTTCCACATTTCCTGTCTCCATTTGTTGTTTGTCTCCAGATTCTGTGAATTCAGGTTTGGCTTGGTTTTCATATGTCTGTCTCTCTTCCTCTGGATTGCCGTAATCCTCACATGGGGTATCTGTAGATTTCACTTCTGCTACACTTTGTTCCACATTTCCTGTCTCCATTTGTTGTTTGTCTCCAGATTCTGTGAATTCAGGTTTGGCTTGGTTTTCATTTGTCTGCCTCTCTTCCTCTGGATCGCCGTAATCCTCACATGGGGTATCTGTAATTTTCACTTCTGTTACACTTTGTTCCACTTTTCCTGTCTCCTGTTCTCTTGCAGTCTCTAGCAGCACAAGCTCCGCTTGTTTTTGCAGCTCTTGTTGGACAGTAGAGTTTGGTTTGGCATTTTCATGTTGAATGTCTGATTCGGAAGTCTCGCCAGGACTTTCTCCGTTGGTTTCCTGGCATTCCCTGATCTGGAGTGCACTTTTCTCTGTGGTATAGTTTTCTTCCAGGTTCTCAGTTTGTGGAACCTCATCACAGTCTGCAAAAAGGTCCTCCATTTCTACATCTTCTCTGTCTTTATCTAGCTGGTCCATGTTAGACAAATGTTCCTCTTCTTCTTCTGTTACTGGCACATTATCAACGCTTGCCTCCAGCTGATCAAGGCTCCCCTGACCCACGAGTTCATGATTCTTCATGACCTGCATAGACAGAATCAAGGTCCAAATTATGATACACTTTTCCATCACATTATATTGGGGTGGGGCACTGATGATGTAGAAGCCTCAAAAACTCATTTATCCAATATAATACACTTGGAGTTATGGGGTTGAGATAAGACTCCCAGTCCTATAGTTTATGGGAAGACAGACATGACATAGTAAACACTTTCCTTGTGAGTTTATGGGCTTAGTCACTGATTTTGGAAGCATACTGAATAAAATATTACTACAACTATTTTGCAAATCATGTTTAAATTGCTTAAAAATGTTGGATTATCTTTTGTCTGCTTACTGCATAGAGATAGCAGTTTCACTGTCAGCCCCTCTCCTTCTCACCACATCTTATTCTTTGAAATAGAAGTGGGCGGTATAAACGGTATACGGTAGAAACGATATAAATTTGGCTAACGGTAGAGATTTTGACTATACCGCTCTACCGCGATAGCGTATGTTGATGGTGTCATCAAGCTGCGCCTGTTTTGGTTGAAAGCATTGCAGCGACTAAAAACAACATCATCTGCAATTTTTACTGAGCGACAGTAATAGCAAAGAGACAAAGTACTTTTGGAATATGGGGATAGCCAAAAACTCCACTCCTCCACTTCTGTCCCATTGATTCATTCAGTGGGGCAAAAAAGTATTTAGTCAGCCACCGATTGTGCAAGTTCCCCCACTTAAAATGATGACAGAGGTCAGTAATTTGCACCAGAGGTACACTTCAACTGTGAGAGACAGAATGTGAAAAAAAAAAAATCCATGAATTCACATGGTAGGATTTGTAAAGAATTTATTCGTAAATTAGGGTGGAAAATAAGTATTTGGTCACCTCAAACAAGGAAAATCTCTGGCTCTCACAGACCTGTAACGTCTTCTGTAAGAAGCTTTTTTGTCCCCCACTCGTTACCTGCATGAATGGCACCTGTTTGAACTCATCATCTGTATAAAAGACACCTGTCCACAGCCTCAAACAGTCAGACTCCAAACTCCGCCATGGCCAAGACCAAAGAGCTTTCGAAGGACACCAGGAAAAGTATTGTAGACCTGCACCAGACTGGGAAGAGTGAATCTACAATAGGCAAGCAGCTTAGTGTGAAAAAAATCAACTGTGGGAGCAATCATCAGAAAATGGAAGACATACAAGACCACTGATAATCTCCCTCGATCTAGGGCTCCACGCAAGATCTCATCCCGTGGGGTCAAAATGATCATGAGAACGGTGAGCAAAGATCCCAGAACCACACGGGGGGACCTGGTGAATGACCTGCAGAGAGCTGGGACCAAAGTAACAAAGGTCACCATCAGTAACACACTACAACGGCAGGGAATCAAATCCCGCAGTGCCAGACGTGTTCCGCTGCTGAAGCCAGTGCATGTCCAGGCCCGTCTGAAGTTTGCCAGAGAGCACATGGATGATACAGCAGAGGATTGGGAGAATGTCATGTGGTCAGATGAAACCAAAGTTGAACTTTTTGGTATAAACTCAACTTGTCGTGTTTGGGGGAAGAAGAATATTGAGTTGCATCCCAAGAACACCATACCTACTGTGAAGCATGGGGGTGGAAACATCATGCTATGGGGCTGTTTTTCTGCCAAGGGGACAGGACGACTGATCCGTGTTAAGGACAGAATGAATGGGGCCATGTATCGTGAGATTTTGAGCCAAAACCTCCTTCCATCAGTGAGAACTTTGAAGATGAAACGAGGCTGGGTCTTCCAACATGACAATGATCCAAAACACACCGCCCGGGCAACAAAGGAGTGGCTCCGTAAGAAGCATTTGAAAGTCCTGGAGTGGTCTAGCCAGTCTCCAGACCTCAACCCCATAGAAAATCTGTGGCGGGAGTTGAAAGTCCGTGTTGCTCGGCGACAGCCCCAAGACATCACTGCTCTCGAGAAGATCTACATGGAGGAATGGGCCAAAATACCAGCTACTGTGTGTGCAAACCTGGTAAAGACCTATAGTAAACGTTTGACCTCTGTTATTGCCAACAAAGGTTATGTTACAAAGTATTGAGTTGTATTTTTGTTAGTGACCAAATACTTATTTTCCACCCTGATTTACGAATAAATTCTTTACAAATCCTACCATGTGGATTCATGGATTTTTTTTCACATTCTGTCTCTCACAGTTGAAGTGTACCTCTGGTGCAAATTACTGACCTCTGTCATCATTTTAGGTGGGGGAACTTGCACAATCGGTGGCTGACTAAATACTTTTTTGCCCCACTGTTAATGCTGAATTCTCTCGCAGCTGCTATATTCCCATGTTGTTGCAGTATATTAATGACTAACCTCGTATTGTGGATGGATTATCTCAGTTGTTCTCCTGACTGAAGTTTGGTCCGTTTACAGCATCCTGCCATGCAATTGCATTTGTCCCTAACCACTAGAAACCCTCACGTTAACTTTTATCGAGTGGGAAAAAGTTGGCATTCATCCTTCAGCTTCACTGTGCTAATGTTATGCTAACGTAGCTGTGTCGCTAGCAATCACGTAGGACATCATTATATACCAGCTAGCCCAACTTCAGTAACCTTACAAATGTCATTGCTGTTTAGTTTTCTGTCTTCATTTATGTTGGAAGTGATAGCAGAGCTGTACATTTTAATTTTTTCAGAAATCTCTCAGTCAGAACATGCTATATGATGTTTAGGTGGAAGCTAGCGAGCAAATTTCCTGCTAACTTCTAACTCCATTCAATTTAATAGATTCTGTTTTCATGGATGCCTGGATGTTAAACTTAATTGTTACACCTGGTAGAGCAGAAACGCTGATCATTTTATTAAAGATGAAAGAATTGCGATAGTTTGTAACTCTCAGTGACGCTGCAGTGTTTGACTTTGGGACCTGAAGTGGACGGAGTTTTGGATTACTCCGCAAGGCTCCTGACTACGGCAGCCGTAATGCTCCGGCAATCCATCAAGCGGTGCGCTTTCATAGCTCTCCAAAGTCGTACTAAAACATTTTTTGATTTCTACGCACCGTGTAACACAAAATCGGTTTGAGGTCAGTAAGCACAACCAGAATTCATACATAAGGCACACTGTCGATTTTTGAGAAAATTAAAGGATTTTAAGTGTGCCTTATAGTGTGTAAAATACGTTATACAGAAGAAAAGAATATATCCTGATATATATCGTTACCGCACATGCTTCAAATTATACCATGATATGGATTTTAGGCCATATCGCCCAGCCCTACTTTGAAACTAAGATGGTTGTGGTGAAAATGCTAATCTTGGGGCATCAAAACACAATTTCAGAAACCAACGGATCGTGTCACAGTAGTTGTCCATGTCCATCTTTGACATTACTTATGGTTTAATCCCTGTAAATGTAGCACTTTTTAATAGCCAAGGAATTGGGGTAGGATATGCACTGCATCACTCCATTAGGTGCAACCTTAATCAATATTAAACCGATTTGTGGCAAAGTTTTTGGACTACAAAAACATTCAGACTAAAGGAATCAAATGGCCCAGTGCCAATGTCTCTGTAGCCAATGTGATATGTGAATAAAACCATTCTTTTGCAAAAGTAAGTCCACTGTCTATATGTAGCTTGTGAAAGTGATGCAGTGCTACTAAGCAAGATGCATGGTTGACATTTAAAAATGTCATTCTGATGAATTCTTTGTTCATTTTTATATCTATTCATATTTTTAGGATGTATGCTCCCACTCTCTTTCGTTGGCTACTCCCTTCAAATATCAGACATGTTGACGTCTGACATCTAATTGCTGCTTACGTTTCTTATAGGCTTAAATAACTTCATTCTTCATTCAACTTCATTTTCTCTTGATTTTCTAAATCTTCATGGTTATGACAGCAGTGTGTAGAACAAGAGCACCGTCCGCCCATCAGTTAAAGAGAATACCTTTTTTGACCCAAAGATGATGCCTTGATGGCAACGTGACAGTTTGGGGCGACGAACCTCTATTGGCACTACACGTTCCTCTGTAAAGAAAAAAAAAGGAAAAAAGGGAATGCTTATGTGACAGCGTCAGGTATCGGAAAGCAGAACACGTTCCTACAAATCCTGCAAATGCTCCAACATACCACGATGCAAGACAATGTGATCAATCATGTTGTTCTTGTTCTTAGTTTGGTACAGACAGAAAGGGCAGCAGAGGTCCTTCTGATGAGTAGGCTTTGACTGGCAGGTAGAGTGACCCGTCTCCATGTGCATTTCCAGAGTTTTCCTAATGACAACAGGAGAAATCAGTGATAACATTGCAAATCTGTCGGTGTTTGGTGACAACTCGTGTTGAGTAATGAGTAGAAATGACAAATTCAAGATGTCTGTCAAGTCAAATACCTCATAAAACTCATCCAAGTTATTCCCATACATTTAAAATAATTGACAACAATGTCTAAATTTGAATAAAAGAAGCTTCTTCTTCAAAAAGGGTTCAAACAGCAGATAGCGCGGCATGTTTGATTTAGCACACTTTTATGCCAGGTTCTCTTCCCGATGCCACCCCAAAGGGATTTGTGTCTCCTCCTTGAGGCAAACCAGGAATGCATTATGTCACCTGACTATAGAAACTAGTCAGATCCTGCGCATGTGTGATGATGCAGAATTAAAAGTATCAATTATTACTCATCCTGAATGCAAATGCGAGAATAAATGCAACATTTAAAACAAATGTGAAAACGAATATTTACTAGGGCTGCTCGATTATGGCAAAAATTATAATCACAATTATTTTCACTGAAATTGAGATCTCGATTATTTGACGATATTTATTTAACAATAACAATGTATTGAATAATGACTTTAAAGATTGTCAAAAAATAATATAAAATAGTGTGCAAATACTGATAACAGTGCAAATGTTTGCAATATAAAAAATAAATGAAAAATGTAAACATCTATGTTTAGTGAACTTTGCAGTGTTGCTCTGTGGTGCAGCTACGACACTGTAGCAAAGTTTACACACTATGTCTACTTGATCCACGTCTGACTCCGCCAACCCATAATGTTTCCACACCACTGAAGTTTTTTTTACCTCTCTTTTCAACCAACAGCAGTCACTCTCCTCTCCAAATAACTTCTGCTTAGCTTTCGGAGCTTCCCTCGGGTCCTCTTAATTGTTGTGACACGTGTTCAAAATGCAGAGAGGTGCGCTCGATTTGCCACACGAAGCAGCGCGAGAGTAAAGCACGAGGGAGGGGCTAATAATCCGCTCAGTCATTTTTAATGATCGTTGAAAGCCCAGATCGTAATCGTGATTAAAATTCGATTAATTGAGCAGCCCTAATATTTACATAAAAATATTTTCGAAGTTTTCAATCCCAGAATATCATTTGTGTACATTTTCCATTTTCAAAAACAAAAGCTAAATAGTTAAAGCTAAGTAGTACAATTTGCAGATTTTTAGCAACACACTAAATTTTATTAAAGAAAAAAAAAGCCAAAAATCTTTTGTACACACAAAACTACAAACTCTTACAGCACCTTACCTTAAACCTGTGAAAAAGTTGCAGTCTTTACATCTGAGGATTTTCTTTCCATGCCGATTTAGGCAGTGCCGCCGGATACTAGACAGGTGTCCAGTGCTGAAATTGCAGAACTCACAGTGAAGCACGCTGTTCTCAGGTAATTTTGAAAGTTGCACGTTCACTTTAGATTTGATGCTGCTCTGTGCCATCATGGTGTAGTGGTTTAACTGGCGCCGCACATCTGGGGGCTCCAAGTACAGAGATCCTGTCAAAGTTTCAAGGACCCACAGTCTGTTAGTACTGCTACAAAACCAAAAACTGTTTGTTTTATGAAAACCAAGACCAAGTTTAAAAAACAAACAAACAAACAAACACACACACACACACAAAAAAACATGAGATATGACTTGCCTTTAATCAGTTCAGGTCGCTCATCAATTTCAGGCAAGCTGTTCATTTTCTCTGATGAATTAGAGGACTCCTTAAACCTCTCTTCACTCTCATCTTTGTCTTCAGTCTCAGCTGCAGCCATGATGAGATCTAAGCATTCAGCAAAAGAATAACCAAATGAAAAAGGAAAGACATAAACGCAGACATAAAGCCACACGAAATCTCTCAAACCCCTTCTTGTGAAAGATGTGGCTGTCTTTAAAACTAAGCCAAAACCATCCCAGTCTGAACAGTTAAAGTCAGCTTCTAATATAAAATGCACCTGTGACAACTCATATTAACTTGACCAAATCCAGCATACAGAAAACTTATGCTAATAATCTACAACAAAAGACTAATTTTAAAAATTCTGGTGATTTTGAAATCAATGTTCGCAGATCAAAGTCAATGCATTTGACACTTAATGCTCATAAGATACCACTGGTGATCTTACAAATGAGTTCTTACCATTATGCTTTTTCATAAAATGACTCCTCCAGAGGCCAAAGATTGTTGTCCGATAGGTACAGCAACTACACAGAAAAGGTCTCAGAGTTCCAGATTTGTGGATGAGATATTTGCTAATGCTGGTGAGGTAAAAAGAAAAAAAAAAAAAGGTTCACAATCATTCAACTCTCACAAAAAATACAGCTTGGGGTGTTTGGGACTTGCTTTAACGAACAAAGCAATCAAAATTCAATTTCAACAAGCCTGCGAAAGATACATTAGTCAAACAGAGAGTAGATGAAGTAACTCCTAAAATCTGTAAAGGAGGTATAATTTCTCGACTTTGGTTCTCTTGTCAGAAAGCCATTGTTTCGATTTATGAGGAAACGGTCTTCTTGTGCAGTTTAAAGTTATACAGGAGTGGATAGAGGTGGAATTGAGGAAAGCGGGAAAGGGGAGTCTAACTTTTTATTTAACCAGGAAGTGAAAATGTTGAGATAAAGAAGCTTTTCTGCAAAGGTTTTCCAATACCCAGATAGGCACTGTACTTTTTCAGACTAAACAAGACCAACTGCTAAAATTTCCATTTGGCTATGTTACTTTTTAAGTGAGCCCACAACAACAATAAAAACAAACAAAACAAAAAAAAAAACGTGGCAAAATGGTGTGACTGCTTTAATATATGAGTCTAAATTTAGCCATTATTACTTTTTTTTTAGTTTAGTTTTTAACAATAAAAAAAGCCCAAAGTTCTTACTTGTGTTTTAATCCAGATGTGGAGCTATTGTCCAATTTCTTGATGGCTGCCAGGGCTGCGTGGCTGTGCTCATGTGAATGCAAGCCTTTCAATGACATAAACATCCGGCCGCACTGTCTACACGTGTGTTTGTCTCCATTCGATTCTAGTTCTGGCTGCTGTACATCAGAGAGTTCTGATGTAGCGGCGCTCTGTACTGGTGTCCCGTTCCAACGATTAATCTCGTTCACAGTTTCCAATGTGGTCATTTCATCTTGCCTGCAGGGCTGGAAAAAAAAAAAAATCACAGTAATGGTCAAATAACACGAGTAGATCAGAAGACAAAGAGCGTAGACAGGAATTACAGCGTCAACTTACCTCGCTGGATTCTTGCTCTAGTGTTGTGCTAATAAGCGACTCCTTTCTCTGCGCAGCCTTGGCCTTCTCTAGCATCCTTGCTCTGTGGCGATCCATGTGATAACACACCATTCGAATCCCATTTAATTGTGTGTTGCAGTGGTCACATTTGTAAACCCCTGTGTTTTTCTTTTTCCTCAATCCTAGTGACAACACAGTAAAGTCCAATTTCCACTCTGAGCGGTGAAAAGTACTATAGTGGTCAATGAGCAGCTGCGACGACTTGAATGTTAATTCTGGACATTTCAAACATTTAACCTTTGTGCTGTTGCCTGATTTAAGTACGTTGCTGGGAGAGTTCCATTTACGCTTATTATATTTGTCAAGAAGTTTGTAAATACTGACTGCATCCATTTTGTGATAATTTTTGTAGTGGCGCTGGAGGTATTTTCGATACGGTCCTTTATAGGTGCACATCTGGCACTTGTACAACTGTTTGCTGCTGCGGAGGCCGGACAGCAAAGTTGATGGGGATGCCTCAGGAGTTTCCGTTTGTGGAGCCTGTCTACTTTTCGCAATTTTTACTCTTCTCGAAGTTTTGTTTTTCACAGAGGCATCCTTCCGTGCTGAGCCCCGAGATGTGTGAACCGGCTGGCTTTCAGTGTCAGTGTGCTCATACACTTTTCTGTCATGATGAACCATCTTACAGTGAGCATTGAGTTTTGTCAGTGATCCATGGATTTGTGAACATTTTTTACACAAGTACCCTCTTTCATTAGAACTTCTTCCTAAAGTACAATTGACCATGTTTGATGCAAAGACTTCACCTGTCTCAAGTTCATCTGCCCAGACTACAATTGCTGGATGCTTCATTTGACAGTGAGTGAGGGTCCCTTGGTAGCTAACATTCACATATGGACACTTTGGACACTTGTAGATCAAGAGGCTTTTTTCTGCTGTTATGCTAGACTTCAATGTCTTATGCCTTCTTTTTTTGCGCTGCTGTTTTGGTTTTTGTTCTTGTTCAAATCTTTCAATTACAGCTTCCGGGTGTTTCAATCCACAGTGAATGTGGAGACCCTGTTTGCTATTAAAATTTGCAGAGCAGTAAAGGCACTTGAACACTTTGGAGGACAATGAGCGAGATCTGTCACTTTGGTCTTCCACCCGCCAGCTTGCGCTTGTTTTCTTGGAAAGTTTTGCATTCAAAGGATGAACCATTCGGTAATGGTGTGCCAGATCTGACAAAGATTTAGATTTAAAAGAGCATCTTTTGCAAGACAAACCAGCTTTATTTTGTCCGGATCTTTGGGATAGCAATCTGTTTTCAGTGCCATTGCCTCCACTCTGCTCTAGATCAGGCTTCTTCTTTTTAGAAAGGACCATTTCAGGACCAGCATATAACCGAGAATTTACATACTCAACGCAGGGGACACGTCCTAGGTGGCGTTCCTGGTAGTGCTCATAAACTGCTGCAGCTTTTTCATGTCTGAAAACACAGAATTCACAATAATAGCCGCGCTTTAATGATCCTTGTCTAAAATAATATCTTAAAATATCTGTGACTGTACGCTTTACTTTGTGAATTTTCCTTAAATGCGTCTTCAGAGCATATATCACGTCAGTTTTGTATGCGCATGCGTATGAGTAACAGTTCAGGGACCTCTTTGTGTGTGGGGTTGTCACTGAGGGTGTTGCTGAAATGACCAAAGACTTTGAATGCTTCCTTGTTTTTTTCTTTTTCATTTTCAGCTTGAGGATTTCCTGAGCAGCTTCTTCATTTTGAGTGGATGTTAGAGGAGATTTCTGTGCCTGATCGTGGATCTTAGATGTATGCAGAAGGACTTCTGAAGTCTTCGCCTTAAATCCATGATGTGTTTTGCTGTAATGGCGCATTACCCGATCCAAAGTACTATGCCTGTAGTTACAAAAGTGGCAAAAAAATGCTTTTTCTTCGCCTTCATTTATTATAGGAGGAGGTAGACGGGAAGAAGAGGAATCCTTTGCATTTGCTTTCCTGATTTCATCATGGATTAAAGCTGTATATTCAAGAACACACTTAGTGCTGGAATTACACTTTCGATGAACCTTAGCCTGATGGATAATTACTCCTTTTACAGACGGATTTCCAAAGTTGCATTTGTGGCAGTAAAACAAGTTTTCTGGACATGCGTAGGACTTGTTCTGTCTCTCTCCTGTTTCTGAGGCATCTGCTGTGTAATCCTCCTTATACAGATCTTCTTTTTCCCTACACATCTTCACTTGTTTACTAGTATTAAATTGGGAAGATGAAGGACTTTTTGACATCTTAGATTCACTCTGACGTTTCTGCATCTCAGCACTGTACCCTAGGACATCATCAGTACCTATTGGTGCATCCATAGAATGTTTTGCATAGTGATGACCAAGGATACTCTTAACCTCGGTACTTGTGTAACTGCAGAACTGGCAGTAAAATGTTTCATTTGGTAAACTGGATGAGGAAATGTCCAGTCCAGTAGTAATTTCATTACTGGATTTTGTTGGAAACTTCGAAGATTCCCCTTTCGTGGTTTGGGAAGATTCTGAACGATTCTTACAGGCTTCTGGTGTGGTCTCTGAATGATCTACTACAATCACAGAATCTGAACACTTCTCAGATGTCATCTCTGATGCTGCATGTGATGTGGGACAAGCGGACTGTTTGATTTTATCTAATGTGATTACTTCATCTGGGTGGCTTTTTTGGTAGTGAACATCTAGACTCAGCTGAGACGATTCCTCTTGGCATTCAGACATTGAATATCTGCAGAACAATAAGGAATTCTCCACTTCATATGTTGCATGCTTTGCCTTGTAATGTTCTTTCAAAGACTTCAATAGATTGATAGTAAATTTACAAAGAAAGCATTTGAAAACCAAACTGAGGCCACATGATTTCATGGCAAATACATCTGGGGCATCTGGATGATTTTCCAAGTAGTGCCTCTTGAGGTCAGCTGTGCTTAAAAACTCAACTGGACACTCCAAGCAACGAAAGGTGGCACTGTGATCACTTGCGTCCTGAATGTAGACAGAATTGTATCTGATATAAGGGTGGTCACTTTGATAATGGGCAGAAATTCGCCTGATGCCCACGTCGCTGTAGTCACAATGTTTACAAGAATACACTTTTGCCGCGTCTGCCTCGTCTTCATCTTCGCTGACTTCGCTGCTGGATGACTGTTGTCTATTTTCTTTTTCTTTTTCCGTGAGCATCTCTTCGTTATCCAACTTGGCTTTTTTGACAGGATGACCTTTTAAACTTTTACCACTGGATCTCTTCACAGCACTGTCAGGAACAGTTTCCTTTCTGAATTGTTCCGGAGTTTTAGTCAAATCAGTAGTCAAGTCAGTGTGCAAAAAAGGGTACGACTTACTTCCGGTGATATCTATCACAGACTTTGCTGTGACTTTAAACACACCACTACTGTTTGGACAGGAGCTTGAAGGAGATTCCTGCAAAATTTTCAGGTCCTTTAATGTGCAGTTTGCTTCTGAGGTAGAAATATCTGAAAGAACTGATGGATCTTCCGATGTTCCTGCAGCTTCATTGTTCTGGTTTGCTGAAATGACACTTAAAGTGCTGTCGAGGTTTTCTGAAATGATGACACCTCCTGACACGTTAGGATTTTCTGAAGTTTTGTGACACAGTTCCTCGTGTTCACTTAAACCATCCCAACTACAAGCTTTAAAATCACACCTCTGGCATTTAAAATTATCTCCTGAACTGCTGCTCTCTGTGTTGGCTTTGTCAGTCCCAGGGCATAAACCAGCCTCTCTGAGAGAAATTTCTGTATTGAGGCCATGCACCTTGTTAAGGTGTTCAAAAAGGTACACCTTGGATTCGAAGATCAGCACACAGTGACTACAATGGAAAGCCTCGACTTGGGATTCTTCAGTGACTGCTTGGCTGATGACTTGCTTGATGTGGCCAGAGGTGGAGCACTCCACTGTATCTGAGGGGGCAGGCAACAGACCAGTATAGATCAGCATAGGTCAGTATCTATTCACAAAGACGTTGCATACCTCTGTGATACATACCGTTTTCCATCTTGCATGCCTCTTTTAACCCACAGCCTTACACATTAAGTGACACACCTAGACAACTGAAAAAACAGATTATTATTTTTCTCAAGGCACAGAAGCAGCACAACATAATCCGACACTACTTCGTTATCCGTTATTAAGTTATACACACAAGTGAATACTTAAAGAGAGCGAGAGAGCGAGATTGTACGCTTTGCTAATATTATCTTTAAATATGGCAGCACAAAGAACTCAACACCTCTATTTAACTTTCAGTGTAGCATATTCAACAGGAAGGAGACGTAAAACGAGTCAACCGAATAAACAGATCCTACCTATTTTAACAAAATGCCGAGATGTGCAACTCGCTAAAGTGCGCGATGCACGCAAGGTTTTTACTCACGCATGCACACAAAAACAGGACAAGGCTTAGGAGGCACCGTTTTGAACCGCTGCTGGAGGTCGCATGAACACGGAGCACGTTTCCGCCATTTTTCAAGCGTGTGTGACTCTCCCTGGCCTGTGCTTCCCCCACCGCAACAAAACATCTTCACTTCCGTAGAATTCACCAACCCTTCAAAATAAAACTACCTGAAAACTATCTCCGCTGTGTAAGTAATTAAAATATCAGTTATAATGTTATTTACCAGCAGTTACACGAGATTCGATATAACGACAGGATATTTTGGTTTAATACGAACTAGGATTTCTTAATTGTACTTTTTTTAAATTTTATCAATTTGATAAAAAAAAATATGTGTTTGTTAATATTCACGAAAACGTATGGAGTTTTTTGTTGTTGTTTTTTTTACTTCCACGCTTAGTTCATTGTGAAATCTGGGGAAACAGTAACCGGAAGTACGTAGATTTCATACCTTAACGCCAAGCCCCCCTTTTAAAAGTCTTTTCTGTTTTTGTGATGGTGTTGTTTTCTGTTTTTATGGCCGGCGATATAGGTATTATAATGTCCAATGAAAGGTATTAACAAATCCTCCATACTGTAAGTGTTATATAGCACCGCATATTTAAATAAATGGGCGCTATTGTTATTAAAAACTTATAACAGAAATCCTTTTTTCAGGCTCGGTTTCTATCGCAGGCAGTTGGCCACGTGCTTGCAGTGACGATGCTTGCTGAGCTGCACAGGTCACAAAGATAGCAAGAAAAGCTTTGTTTTACCAATATCACCTTGGTATCCCAGAGAAATTTTATACTGATGTTGCAGACTTTTGCAGAGGGTCTGGCTTTTACAACAAGATGAAAGCTAAAACATTCTAGGGAAAATTAAAGGATCTAGATTTGTGTCACATATCACATCTTCACAGCAGTTTTTGCTCAATATGTTTCAAATTCACTCTTTATATGTTCATGATGCGCAAATCCTTTCGAGGCAGATATCCTGCTTTAAGCAGGAGGCCGTTTGTGTAAAAAAGGAACGACCATCTCTCAAACGAGAAGGGGCTTAAGAGTTTATCTTTCACGATCTTATAATGCAGTGAATGCAGCCATTCCTCATCTCACAATGAATAGTACTCATACTAAAAAGTACAAAATGAAAGCATGTTTTTCATTATCAACTGCACCACTTAACCAGCCACACTGCTCTGTTTCTATTCTCATTGTAGTCTTTGGGGCGATCGTGGCTCAAGAGTTGGGAGTTCGCCTTGTAATCGGAAGGTTGCCGACATACATCGCCGCTTTACGTCAACTCCGAAGCCCTTTGGAACAGGGCCCTGTGCAGCACTGTTCAGCAAGAGCAGTGAGGTTTCAGTTGTAATGCTGCTTACATTTGTCACATGTTTTTTGCATATGCAATAATGTTGCATATTCCACAGCCCTACCCTGTCTTGACAAGTAAATTTAAGAATCTGTTTAGGACTTATTTAGCTTATTACTCACTTTGAATTTTTTTTTTTATTGAAACTAAGCTTCTGGCTTATTGGTGTTATTTTAGTCATTATGCAGCCGTATTGTTTGTAAAGTTGGTGAAGCCTGCAGTCGGCTGAAACTGAAGAAGTCACATAGATAAGTGATAAAATGTTTCTACTAAACGCTGGGTCCAGATGAACAGAAATAAATTTCTAGGATCCGATCAGTTACTACTCCATGGTTGTTTTGTATGTTAACAAGAACAAAATAAGTGAAGTAGACTTACAGGGCTTGTTCAAAGAGGTTTTCAAACATATGGTTTTAACCAAAAAAGCATGGGTGCTTTTCCTTAAAAAGTGCAAAAAAAGAAAGAAACAGGCAATTGTTAAGAACGCCTTAGGTGAAGCAGTGTTAGATAAACTAACAAAACACTGCTATTAAAAAAACTATTGGCATATAAAAGCTTCCATTAAGCTGAATATTATTTATATTATTGCATACATATGGTTGACAGAAAGTGACCTCTGTAGCTATTTCCCATTGAGGATTGCAAAAGAAACCACAAAAACGAATAAAACCAACTTACTGATTGTTTGTACATGTGCAGAGGAGGCAAAGTGGATATACTGGATAAAGAATGCTGAATATGGAGCTGCCATAATAAAAAATAAAAACTAGTTAGTGTGAGACCTGGTTTTTATTTAACCAGTAAGGAAATTGTGATGCACACTCCACACCAGTTGGAGGCGCTGGTCCTCCAACTTGTCTGTCAGCCTCAAAGAAGAGACGACCAATGACGACCCAGCAGGGAAGTATTGATGTGGTTGTCATCTGTCCAGTGTTTGGTCTTTTTAAAATCGGTATATTCTCTATTGTAACCTTCATTGTAAGCTTGCTTTGGCGTTATATCACACTAGAGTTAGCAAGTGTGTTGGTAGCATTCAGAGCATATTTCTCCTGTTTTGGCTTCCTGTTAAATCCAGAATTGAATTCAAAATCCTGCTCCTCACATACAAGGTCTTAAATAATCAGGCCCCATCTTATCTTAATGACCTTGTAGTACCATATCACCCTATTAGAGCACTTCGCTCTCGCTCTGCAGGCCTACTTGTTGTTCCTAGAGTATTTAAAAGTAGAATGGGAGGGAGAGCCTTCAGTTTTCAGGCCCCTCTTCTGTGGAACCAGCTTCCAGTTTGGATTCAGGAAACAGACACTATCTCTACTTTTAAGATTAGGCTTAAAACTTTCCTTTTTGCTAAAGCATATAGTTAGGGCTGGATCAGGTTACCCTGAATCCTCCCTTAGTTATGCTGCAATAGACGTAGGCTGCCGGGGGATTCCCACGATGCATTGAGTTTTTCCTTTCCAGTCACCTTTCTCACTCACTATGTATTAACAGACCTCTCTGCATTGAATCATATCTGTTATTAACCTCTGTCTCTCTTCCACAGCATGTCTTTTATCCTGTCTTCCTTCTCTCACCCCAACCGGTCGCAGCAGATGGCCGCCCCTCCCTGAGCCTGGTTCTGCCGGAGGTTTCTTCCTGTTAAAAGGGAGTTTTTCCTTCCCACTGTTGCCAAAGTGCTTGCTCATAGGGGGTCATATGATTGTTGGGTTTTTCTCTGTATCTATGAAGCGCCTTGAGGCGACTTATGTTGTGATTTGGCGCTATATAAATAAAATTGAATTGAATTGAATTATATTTTCAGTGATAGCTTAGCCTTGTTACTGTAACACCAGCTTGTCTCATGTAGGTGTGTGCAGTGTCTTACCTAAACAGCTAAAACAGTCAGGTTGTTTCAGCCAAAAGTTTCACACATCTCTGTTTCTGTTGTACCAAATGTATTTGTTTAACCTTCGTTTGCATGTGTCTTTCTGCTTCTGTGTGTGCAGAGACACCATGTTCACAGCCAAGCTAGCTTTGAGCACTCTGAAAAGGATCCACCATGGAGCTTGTTATCGATGTCAATTGTTAGATTATAATATTATTTTATGCCATGTTATACCCCTAACTAAAGATTGTGAATTATTATGTAGTTTTAGTTTTCATTATTCTCCTGAATTAGAAGAAGCTGATAACTATTGCATTCGTTAAACTGATTTGCATTACATTAGACTGCTGATTTATTGTGGATGAATGATATTGTTTTATGATGTTATAAGAAATACTGTTTGCAGAAAGTCATCGCCTTATTTGTCTGATTAGAAGAGAACAGAATATACTGGAGTTTTCTGCCCCAACTCAGCAGGAGCAGATAAACGGGGAGCCAAGGTCGTAGCTTAGGCGCCGTGTGAGAGAAAAGCATGTGAATGTTTAGGCTTTTATGATAAGGTGGGAGAACCAGAGGCTATAAGAGTTTGAGCAATGCTCCACCATTTTGAGATCTGAGGCTGTCTGCATCAGTGTCCATCTCCCACGTGTGTGATCATTAAAATCATCGTTTGACTTGACCCGGCCGGACCAGTGTTGTTATTGTGGTTTTTCTCTTGTCTCCATCCCCAATATTTTGAACCATAACACTTTCTACCTGCTTCACCCAGAAGGAAGGGATACAGGCTGGAGATGGGCCCCCCTCAGACTCCCGTGTGTGGAAGAGAAAGCCTAAGAACCAATCTGCAATCTGGTCATCAATAAGACTTCTTGAAACACAGCAAAACGGGAGAAGACGGTTCAGTTTATCAGCTGCTACTATAGTAAATTCAGCACCAGTACACGTCCAACCGTACCTCCGGCTGATGAGGCTGGACAAACCTATAGGTTTGTACTTATATGAACATCACATTGTTGGGTTGTCGTGTCTTCATTCGCTCACCCCAACCAGTCGCGACAGATAGCCGTCCCTCCCTGTTAAAAGGGAGTTTTTCCTTCCTACTGTGACAAAGCAAGCTCATGTACTCAGGTTTAACTTCAGCAGGTCATTATGACCATGTCTACACATTCATTTTCTGCTATGCAATGATTTTTATCTGTGTCAGTTTAAAAGAAAAATATTGATATCTAGAATATTGCAGAATTTTGACTTTATTCCAAACATGCACTCTTTAAGCCCAGAACGATTTTTAGCAGCATTTTCACCATGTTAACAAAACAGAACAAAACAAGAAGCTATATAACATTAATACAGTCTTCAGAAAACAAATGGCTAAAATAAGCACATCATCTTTGACCTTGTAGAGCTATTAACTGGCACTAACAGGGAAGCATCTTTGTAAGCATGTAGCCCTAACTCATGATGTAGATAATAATTGTTAAAATTGTTCTTTGAAAGAATCCTACCAAACTGTAAAACTCTTATGTAATTACTGTGTAAGACAATGAGTCTAAAATATCTTGCCCCTGCATTTTTTCAGTGTCACTGCACAGATGCATCTAAAACCAAACCACATTTAAAATGCCACCAGATTAATGTAGCTATTGGCTGCACATTCATCTCTTTGTGGGCTTTGTTTCTGTTCTTATCTTACTTCCTTGTTTAATTCCCTTGAAATTCATTGCCTTTTAATCGTAGGGACATGGCTGCTGTACCTCCCCTGTACATGGAGCATTGCTCTGGCTGCTAACCCTGGATGCTTCCCAGATCTGGGCATGCTCACACTGTTTGGTACAGGTGCTCTTCTCATGAGAGGGGCCGGCTGCACCATCAATGACATGTGGGACAAAGACTTCGACAAAAAAGTAAATGAGATTTTCTTACAGCTGACTCCAAACAAAGAACAGGACATGTTTTTGCAATAAAGTAAATTAAACTTCCATTTCTAAGCAGACGTTAGACTTACCTGTGTCACTGTCACTCCCCTGCTCAAAGTGTTTATTTTTCAGCTCTGATAAATTGAAAGTGTTCGTGTTTTTGCGCAGGTGTCCCGCACAGCCTCTCGACCAATCGCATCAGGAGAGATTTCTCGAATGCAGGCGCTGGTCTTCCTGGGAGGGCAGCTCTCGCTTGCACTTGGGGTTCTTTTGTGTCTCAACTATTACAGGTACTCAGAATCAATTTTATGTATGAACGTTAATGACATTTTATTAAGAAAATATAAATAGAAGAATAGGAACAGGTATATAGGTTAGATTAAATCCTCCGAGTCATGAGAAAAAAAAATCAGTGCAACAGTTGAACTGGATCACAATATTACTACAGTGTGTTAATTTTCATAGTGTAACTAAAAGTGATTATTTATCCAGTTATTTTGCAGTCTTTCCCTCACATTGTTCAAAATGCTCTCACAGTATAGCTCTGGGTGCTGCTTCTTTATCTCTTGTTATCACCTACCCACTGATGAAGAGGTTCACTTACTGGCCACAGTTTGTGTTGGGTATGTGCTGTGTAAAGTTATCTTGTAGTGTTCTTTGTCTAGAGTTAATATTTTACAGATTACCAGAACTATAGCTGTTCTCTTGTTCTCTTCTCTCACTTTAGGACTCACTTTCAACTGGGGCGCTCTGCTCGGCTGGTCCGCTATTAAAGGCTCTTGTGATTGGTCCGTGTGTCTCCCGCTATACTTCTCAGGAGTGATGTGGACGCTGGTATATGACACAATATACGCACATCAGGTAAAGTAGTGGGCCTGAGAGATCGCACCACTTCGTTCCTATTAAACACAATTCTTTCCTTAAACCAAAGGCTGAGTGCAGTAAATGTAAAAGAACGCTCTCATACACCAACACTACCCTGAACCAATGATACCTGGCAACATGCTTTTTTTAATGCCAAATTCTGACACTGCCATTTAAGTGTTGCAGCAGAAATCATGACCAAGGTCATCAGCACCAGACCAGGAAAGCAGTTTTTCCAGTCACCTGTTGTCCAATTTAGCTTGCAAATGATAGCTTCAATTTCCTGACAGGAGCCCCCAATGTGCTTTTCTGCTGCTGTAGCCCATCGTGTTGTGCGTTGAGAGATGCTTTTTAGCAGATGTTCTTCTGAGTGGTTATTTGAGTTAACCTTGCCTTCCTATCAGCTTCCTTTCTGTCCATTCTCCTCTAACCTCAGACATCAATAAGGGATTTTTGCCCAGGTGAACTGGTATACATAATAAAGTGACTGTTGAGAACCTGTAAATTTAAGAAGAAAGGAACCGAGAAACTGAAACTAATTTAAAAACAGTTTAAACTGTGAGTACATGGTAGCTGTTCCTTTATATTTAAGAAATGCAGTTTAAGGGATTGCAGTTTACTGTGTTTACTGATGTTTTTCTTTGAGGTGAACATGAGATTAATGTGTCCTATGTTCGTTCGATCAATCAATCAATCAATCAATCAATCAATCAATCAATCAATCAATCAATCAATCAATCAATCAATCAATCAATCAATCAATCAATCAATCAATCAATCAATCATTATTTATAAAGCACTTTTCATACAAAAAATGTAGCACAAAGTGCTTTACATAGTTAAAAGCAGCCCACCCCACCCTCCAACTCACTCCCCACACTCTCATTAACATAAATGATGTGAATACACACATATCCCCCCCCCCACACACACACACACACACACACGCGCACACTTAAAGAGTAAAAATTGGGCTGGGTTCACATGAGCCAAGTGAGGAAACACTATAACAGGGAGCCGTCTGCACCGAGAGCCGGTCACAGACCGCAGCCTCCAGGCTGGGCACACAGCAGGAGGGAGGCAAAGGAGCCCCCCAGCCAGGCTGAGAGGACCCCCAGCGACCCAGCAGCCACGGTCGATCACAGCCCCGGTGCAGAGAGCCCCCTCCGAGGAAACACTGGAGATATGCCACAATAGGCTATATACAGGGTAAAATGATAAAATAAATAAGAAGGGGATACAATATAAATATAAATAGAGTAAGAAGATTAAAAAATGGATAAGAATAAAATCAATAAATATTAGGTAAAGCCTAAATTAATAATAAAATAGCAGGATAGAATAAATAAGCATAAAATAAATAAACGCTAAGTAAAAGCTAAATTAAAAAGGTGGGTCTTGAGCCTGTTCTTAAAAACATGTACGTTCTCTGCGGCCCTGAGCTCCTCCGGCAGGCTGTTCCACAGACGAGGACCATACCACTGAAAAGCTGCCTCTCCGTGAGTATGTGTCCTGACTTTAGGGACAATCAAAAGGCCAGTACCAGAGGACCTCAGGGTCCGCGAGGGTTCATATGGTAAAAGCAGATCTGAGAGATAAGAAGGCCCAAGACCATTAAGACATTTAAAAACCAATAAAAGAACTTTAAAATCTATCCTGAAACACACGGGGAGCCAATGCAGCGATTCTAAAACCGGTGTAATGTGGGTCCGCCCTCTGGTCTTCGTCAGCACACGAGCTGCCGAGTTTTGCAAAAGTTGTAAAGTTGAAATATTCTTCTTAGGAAGACCAGAGAGCAGGGCATTACAGTAATCAATGCGACTGGTAATAAAAGCATGCATCAGCATCTCTGTGTTGGCCCGAGAGAGAATTGGGCGGACTCTGGCTATATTTTTTAGATGATAAAATCCAATTTTGGTTACATGTTTAATATGTGGGATAAAACCAAGCTCAGAGTCAAAAATAACACCCAGGTTTTTCACTTGTAGCGAAGGACATAGTGAAAATGCCTCTAATTTAGACAAGAGTTTCTCTCTCTGAGCCTCAGGACCGACAATTAAAACTTCAGTCTTGTCCTGGTTAAGCTGTAAAAAGTTTTCTGCCATCCAAGATCTTATATCTAAAATACAGTTAAAAAGGGCATCCATTGGTCTGGTGTCATCAGGAGACACGGAGATGTACAGCTGCGTGTCATCAGCGTAACTGTGAAAGTTCACTCCATGCCTCCTGATGACACTGCCGAGAGGGAGCATATACAAATTAAAAAGTACAGGGCCTAAAACCGACCCTTGAGGCACACCACATGTCATTTTATGGATCTTAGAGGAGCATGTATCCATACTCACCATAAAAGTTCTGTCAGAGAGATAGGAAGTGAACCAGTTGTGTACAGCACCAGAGAGGCCTACCATGTGTTTCAGTCTGTTTAAAAGAATAGCGTGGTCTACTGTATCAAAGGCTGCGCTTAGATCCAGTAGCACCAGGACTGAGAGCTTTTGGGCGTTGTTAAGGTTCAAAATATTGGGGATGGAGACAAGAGAAAAAACCACAATAACAACACTGGTCCGGCCGGGTTGAGTCAAACGATGATTTAATGATCACACACGTGGGAGATGGACACTGATGCAGACAGCCTCAAAATCTCAAAATGGTGGAGCATTGCTCAAACTTTTATAACCTCTGGTGCCTCCACCTTATCATAAAAAGCCTAAACATTCACATGCTCTCTCTCACACAGCGCCTAAGCTACGACCTTGGCTCCCTGTTTATCTGCTCCTGCTGAAATGGGGCAGAAAACTCCAGCACACTCTGTTCTCTTCTACTCAGACAAATTAGACAATAACCTTCTGCGAACAGTATTTCTTATAACTCAGCAATATAATGCATCATAAAACAATATCATTCATTCACAACAAGTCAGCAATTTAATGTAATGCAAATCAGTTTAACTAATGCAATAGTTATCAGCTTCTTCTAATTCAGGAGAATAATGCAAACTAAAACTACATAATAATTCACAATCTTTAATTAGGGGTATAACATGGCATAAAATAATATCATAATTTTACAATTCCCCCTGATGAGGTCATTAGAATAATGACCTCACAAACACCCCGTAGCCCAGTGTGGCCGGGTTCATCTCTTCTCACTCCTGAGGTCCTTTGTCCCCCTGAGGGGCAAACCATATGTAAGATGACCTCTGTGTTTGCGCAAGTCAGGTGCAAGACAAACTATTACTACAAGGATAGCAGGTCCAGATGACACTCCCCTGTTCTCCCACAGCTTTATTTGGTGTTCCCTTATACCATTCAGACGTAGACTAGAACCTCTGTCCGAAGAGCTCTTAACCTTTATTTTATTGCTGCAGCTACCAGTGTCGTCCAGTTGGGTGATCCTCTGCTCTTAATTCTTCAACCTTAGGGGTTAGACAACCCTTCAGTCGTAACACAGATCAGGGGATTATTCTGCTCCGATTTCAAACAACGATCTGTGTATTCTCCAGAAAAAGGAACAGGAAGGTGTCCCCTTTTTGCCCAAAAGCCTCTCGAACTTCGTTGGTCTGGTGTTCCCGGATTTCCGCCAACCCCTTCATGGTTATTGCTGTGTTTATGGGATCCATCCTTTTGTGGTGACTAGCTGGAGCCCAAACGCCATGACCCTTGGACCCAGTTGATGTCTCGGCAGTCACTGTGTCTGACTCTGCTACGGAGGATCCTCGCATCTCTGTGACCTCGTCTGGTGTCTGTTCCTTTCTCTGTAAGAGACAGAAAACCAAAACACCTCTCTTCCTAACCCTAATAATCTAATGTTATTATCTACTGACCTTCTAGTGATTCAGAATTGGTCTAAAACATTCAGAATGTCCCAGGGACTTATTCTAATCATATCTTATGTGTGTGTAAGCATGTTTGCATTTAGCCCTCCGCACTCAAGGCATTTCTTACACTTTATCAGTCCGGACAGTCACGCCGAACGAAGCTTCTGACCTTCAAAAGGCCGAGTGCCAACTCGTTATAAGCACATTTGCAAGGTGTGTCTGAAAATTATTGAAACCCCTCTTTTTAACAAAAGACAAAAAATTAACAAATCTTCTAAACGCTATTCAGTTCATTTCAATGAGTAATGATTAAACATGAAAATGATAGTTTATGCTTTTTCACTGATTCTCTAAAAGGTCCGTCTTCTCGGACCGCTATTAGCTTAAGCTTTACCATTCCTAAATTATTAAAGACACAAATGAAGTTATAAAATGTTCAAATAATCCTGGTTGGATGTTAAAGCTCAACCTTCCCCCCCTTTTTTGACACATTCCAATGTGTCAAATCAACGGAGCTAGAACATTCAAAAAAAAAGTTAGGCAGCTACAAAGTTTCCCAGACTCTTAAGGTGATCCGCGTGTAACGTTCTGACTCAGGTATTTAATATTTTAACAAATCTCGTTTAATTAACTGCCACTATTTAAACTAACCTTAAAGACATACTTTAAGAAAAGATCACAAAGAATAACATGATATCAGTGTTTTGTAAGCGCGTGCGGCCTTCTATGCTCGAAGCCTTTCCCCTCAATAGATCAGTCAGACATTCGCGCTGACTGTAGCTTTTAACCCTTATTAACTTGAGCACAACTCTACAATGAGCAACAAGTTGCAATATGTATAAAAATGATCATGGTTACACCTGCAATGAAAAATTATATCATTATCCTAACACCTGTAAATGGAAGATTCATCAGAAGTTATAACAATCACAGGAACACAGATGTTAGTATAAGGTCAAAAGCTTCAATAAATGATCATCGATGCAATGCTTGTTGCATGATTCTCATACAATAATAATGCTGACATTGAAAATAACAGTATAACACCCCCTTTTGTCCCGTTTCACTTGACACCTAAACGTTTATAAATGCCTCTTTAATTCTTGATTTTATTTCCCCCTTTTCTCCCCTTACTGACCACAGCAGGGGGATCTTAGTTTTGAATCAGCCATGAATCCAGCTCACCTGATTCATCAGTGAGCTCCACCATCACTGGCGTCTGACAGGGTGGCGCTGCATACTCTTCCTTTAATATCACTATTTTCAACCTGTTAATTAGAGTGTTTAAACCTGAAGTCGACTACGTCCACAACAAGTCAATACAGCTGTAAATGTGGCCAATTATCAATCTATTACCAATCAATAACAACAGATAACTTCTATTTTATGCATGCTTTTAATCAACCACTCACCCAGAGGATCTCCAATCCCAGGAAATGCCTTCTCCTCCTTTAATGAGTCTGTCCTCCTTCCATGCCCTGGTAACTGGTCCATCCAGAGCCATATGATCTCAAATATACATACGACAAGCCAAACCACACCTTGGTCACACCAACCCCCTTTCCACCCCCAAGATGTCCAATGCCATCCTAGTATGGACTGTCAAAAGTGGCTTTAACGCTGACTGTTCTGACAATCCATTTTATAACGTTCCTGGTCAGATTTGCCAATCTCTGCACCAGAGTTTTAAACGTTTCGCCATTTTCATTAGATTTTATCTTTTATTTAGTTTCGACTCCAGATTTTCAATTTTTTGCCAGTTGTAATTAGTTTTTACCAATTCTTTGCTAGTTTAGTCTAGTTTTTATTTTCTGAAAATCCTTAGTTTCAATTTAGTTTTATTTGTGTTTTGCAAAAGTTAAGTGTAACAAAATCTCAGTTCCATCATATCAGTCATGCTCTTCTAATTATCCTTGGGTGTTGAGACTAATAACTATTAACTCTTGCCGCACCGAGTGGTCCTAATTTTGGTTCAAGTGAATTGATAACCTTTTTGAAGGCGATTGTTTCACACCTTTATTTAGATGTCCCAGTCCTGTTATCTCGGGATACATCACGCTGCCTTATCTGGGGTTAGCTATTTTCTTGGGATGCGAGTTAAGTGGGGGAGCTCTTCAAGGAGGGGGAGCGTGCTCCCCCTGATGAGGTCTTCTAGGTAAGCTAGGTTAACCTTCTTGTGTGAGCTTTTCAAGTGCACTTTTAAGGTTTGTGGGATTTTTTTGTTTTATAAATGTCCCTCAAGACCCCCTGATGACCCAGTAATTCATTTTTGCGCACTGTAGTACACATTTAGTTTTTTGCTTGTAGCTCTCATACTCTACTTGCCACTCCTCTAAGTCCTGATGTTTCTTAGAGAGGACAACAGTACCTTTAAAATTATGTCACATGTGTGGGGGTGTGGCCTTGCCAATTGTTTTTCCCACCTTTTCAAAATGGCTGGCGTGCCCACAAGCACATTTCATGGAAGAGAGAAAGGTAAGCTTGATATTTACATTTAAAATGTTTTGTTAAACTCAGATTTTTATTTTATTCAAAAAATAAACATCTGGTAAATAATTTCAGGGGTCTTTAAGAATTAGGCTCATTTACTTTCACAGGGAACATGACTAATTTATTAATGTGTGCTCTACACATTGGGACTTTATATTTATATTTATTTCACTTTTTCCTAATACCCAACTTTTGACAAAGGCGGAGAGAATTCTTAACACAATTATTAAGGGAGATTCAAACATAGATTTTTCAAAATATGAGAGGGTCAGGACCCACTAAAAGCCACACAAAGATTATCGAGATGCAGTGGCAGATGTAATAGAGAAAGACACAGGGCCACCTGAAATCTGTCGTCCTATCTGGTGCAAAACCAACATGTAGTAGAATCTGGAATTTTGATTTTGAGTTAAAAATAAAATATGGGTAAAATGCAGAAATCTTTTCCAGTAAAGTAAAAAAAAATAAGTGTCGCAATTATAGTTGAATCCATAACACCTAATTGTTTCTACGAGATCACGTCGTTGCTAAGAGTTATCAGTGATCTCAATGTGTGAAAAGAACTCACAGTATCTGGGGTTTAAGCTCCTCTTGGCTGAGAAACCTGGGACAAACATGTGAACAAGACCTGAATAATACCAGTAATGAAGACTTCTCTCCAAAGATCAATAAAAGGAAGCCCCAATCTGATGAGAGTCTAGCAAAATATGGTTCACTCCACTTGCCTGAAATGGTTAGCAGTCCAAGGCATTTCAGTTGTAGAATGATTGGGTACAACAATGAAACAGATGTGAGATGAGGGAAGTGCCAAATGTTCCTTTGTGTCTCCAAATAAAATGAGTACTTCCTCAGATATCCTAAATAAATTGACTTTTGTGAAATAGACAGTTCAGTGCCATCACTTATTCCTAAACCAATAGTTTACAGCTAGTGAAGTGTCAGTGACTTCTGGGTTGGTCCCTGATCTTCATCTTATGAGATTGTTATTTTAATAACACTTGATTCATTTAAAAGAAAAAAGAAAAAAACGAAAATATTTTCTCCCTGTTTTTTCTTATTCTCTGGGTCTCAGGAGGACATTATGTCCCTCTCCACTACAAGACTCTTGTTATGTCTACAAAACAGTCATATTAAAATCATCCTCAATTCTATTCTGGCGCTGTCTCCCGACTTTTCCTGACCTGATTCTGCGCGTGGACGGAGCAGCAACACAGACGACTCGACTAACGTACTACCTTAATTTCACTACAGCAGGGCACGCACACATCAATGCAACCAAACACATTTTGCTATAAATCCAGTTAATTTTAGTTAGTTTTGTGAACATTCAGTACAGTTTTAGTTAGTATTTCTTTTTTTTTTGATTTTATTACCGTTAACGCAAATTTTTCCACTTCTACTTTTCGTTATTTCATTTGTTGTCTTTAATAATAATAATCTCCTCTGCACCCTTGAATAAACACCATTAACATGATCAACCCTTTGCTGCTTGTTATTTCACCATGTTATTGAATCAAATACTTCATGCTTATGTGGTTTACGACATTATATGTATCTAAAGCTCCACTTTGTGTCTAAATGTTTGAAGAATTTTTGAGGGTCAAATTTTGAGAATTTGACCATAGTGAAAGTTATGGCATTATCACCCCCTTTGGGGATTACCTGTTTCCAGTTTTGATGATATTCCTCCCCGTTCTTTATTTTTGCAAGTACCCCTCTTCGGTGGCGAGAAACTGTTGGTGTGATCAAGCGGGTGCTGTAAAAACAAAAGCTCAGGACAGAACAGTCACCAGTCATGTACTTCATTCAAAATTAACAAATATCAAGCTTCATATTGATCCTCTGAGTGTAATGGTACATTTTAATTTGCACTTCTAAAAACAATATTTTCTTTATTTTACTCTTGTTCTTGTGCAGCACCACCCCTCAGCACATGCCCCTGTTATTTTATCTTACTTTTAAATTGTTGACTACTTCAAGAGAGCGCCCAAAAGACGGGGACCAGTGTTTATCATTACATATCTCCATTTTGAGTGTGGCTGTCTATCATTCCCCTCTTATTCATAGACCTCGGTGGAGGGTTTTTTGTTTGTTTGTTTTTTTTTTCTAAAATTAATTGACTCTCTATAGTGACCCACTATGGTTAATAATAACATGCTCAGTCATGAGTGGGATCAAACCTTTTCTTCACTTTAGCATTTAATATTCCCAACAATATAATGTAATACCTTAATTAAAACACAGCTACTAAAACACAATTTCCTTAATGCAAACATCAGTAGCTCAAAATTAGCAACCAAAGGGTTCAGTCTGCAGTTCACACTGCTGTGAAGCTACAGCTCTTTAGTCTCTGTCATTCTTCTGTTCTTGCAGACAAAACAAAGCAAAACAAAACATCCACCCTTCTTTTACAGGCTGGGTGAATTGTCTGTGGACATTCAATAATCCTAAAGTCAGCACCGTTTTTGTCTCAGTATCAAGTCAGTTAAACTTTTAGTCATCAGTCCATGACTTTTAGTCGTCAGTCATATGCATACATCCACACACATTCATACCAAAAGTTGCTGATAATGGAGTCTCACGCGCAGCCTATTCGAGGCTCCATCACCAGCAAGATGACGTCATCATTTTAAAGGAAACAGCTCCTTGTTTGTTTTTCCTTCTTTGGACTGGATTGACTCGCTGCAATCCTTTTAGGCTTCAGGATCAGTGTCCCATATAAGTCAATTTTCTCCCAAGCTCATTATAATCATGGAGAAAAAATACTTTGCGACTGTTTTCAATAAGAATATTTTATAGCGCTTTAAAGTTCAATCTCTCAGGCCTGGATTAAAGAGCTGATTTGTTAAATCAGGAACTCACAAAATACCAAAATATCACCACCGGTGGATCACACCTCTCAGATGTTCTTATCTCAGTGCACTGTAACAAAAGCAAAAACAAACGTAAACAATAAAACACTCATATAATAACAGATACTGGGGCCCATTGCAAACATGTCCAAAGTTCAAACCATCTTTCTCTCTTTTAGAGAAAGAGAACAATCCAAACCTCACTGATAGAATCAACCTAGTGTCAAACAAAACCCAAAGATCAACCAAAACTCCTTTTTGCACCAACAAAACATGTTGGATTTACTTGACTCAATAGTGGACACTAGTTACACACCAACTCTTTACCTTGGCAAAAACGTAAACAACTAAGTTGAATCAACACAACCTTTTCATAATCTCTTCGAAATAAAACTCACACCATTCATTCATCATTTTCGCTCTGTACCACTGCTCCTTGTTAGACTGTGTGAAGCACAGTAAACAATTCAGTGGAGGCTTTGAGCCATAAACAGACATCACGCACAGACATTGTTTTCATTATCAAAGTGCTTCAGACCATGTCCTCTAAATCTACACAAATGCCCTCTGCGTAGCATGAAATACATTTAAGCAATAAATAATCAGTCAGTTCTTGCTGTTGTAACCAACTCCGTATTTGGATGTTTGTGTGCAGCATTTGTTAGTAAAGCATTCTTCATTGCATCAGCGTGTGTGTGTGTGGATCACTTCTCAGTTCATTGACTCAACATTTTAATTTGTGTGTGTGTGTGTGTCATTTCTCCCTCAATCAACGAGTGCATATGTTCATATGTATGTTTCTTTTCACTCTGAGTCGGTGCATGTAGACGTGTGTGTTTGTGTGGGTGTTTGTGTTCATCACTTTCCTGTTGTAGTGTTCTGGGTAAACCACGGCCTGAAGCGTGCCCTGGGTCCTGCCCTCCTCCTTTTCAGTCTGTTTGCATCCATTGGTGCTGCTGCTCAGAGTTCTGTCCATACTGGTTCTGGCCCCAATTGAGGCAGTCCTTTTCTCCAGTGTCCAGCATCTTCTCCTTATTTCGCTCCTCCTTAACTTGACCCTTTTGCTTCGGTCTTCCTTCAGGGTTTTGATACGCAGCTCAATTGTCTGGATGTCCGTTTGTTGCTTGCAGAAGTGCGACTGCTGTCCGTTTGTTTGCAGGTGGAACGGCTGACATCCAGAAGGTGTATAGGAGAGTCTGCAGCTTCCACCTCCCCAGTGGAAGACCTCAATCTTTGTTCTGTTAGTTTTACACAGGCCTCAAGGCTCTCTGGGATCCCTTCTTGCACTCTCAAGCCCACGGCTGAGGTCGTAGTCGTGGTCCCATTCCACGGGAATGGAGTCCATGGTTGTTTGGGTGTCTCGGCCCGAGCGTTCAGTCCAGAGCTGGGCAGCCCAGGACGCTGAGCGATCGGAGGACGGCAGAGGCGACAGGAAGCCATCCCCCTAACGTTCGCTCCATAGCAGACCGGACAAATCACACTGCTCATCTAGCTCCAGGACGCTCTGGCCTGATTTCAAGTCCGGTGTCTTGGACTCCAAGCCTGATGGGTTCGATTTTCAGCTAGCTCCTCCTGGGCCATGCTCAGTTTCTGCTCTGATGCCTCGAGGTCTTATTGAGGGCAGAAACCTCAGAGTCTTTTCCGTAGAAATCAGATTTAAGTCCATTGATGTTTTCCTTGCTTTGCTCCACGGCCTTTTGCGGCTCTGCTGTTCGGCTCTTCTCAGAGGTCAGCTCCTGGCCGAGCCCCGACACCTGTGCCTTCAGCTTATTTTCTCCTGGTGCTTTGTCCATTCTGAGGTGACCTCAGTTACTCCTCCTGTCCCTGGCACGCCCTTTTTTGCTGCCCGATGGTCATTGTTGGTCCGTCACTGTCCTGCACAGTTTTAATGCAGAGTGGTTAAGGTCAGCATGGTTTTGCTCGGCCTCACTTTTCATCTGGGCTTGATGGGCGTCTCGTCACAGCTCTGTCAGCTGAAGCTGTCTTTTTCCATATGGCAAGAATGTAAAGAGTGTGTGAGAGGGGTGTGTCCAATCAGGCACAATGCTGGTGGCTTTGCGAGTGCCTCGTTTTCCAAATCCAGATGTTTCTTTGTCACGTACACAGCAACAGAGAGAACAGTCTGTTGTTGGGATGGCTGAGGTCTTTCACGATCTTCCTGGTCTTGGTCCAGCACCGCCTGCTGTAGATTGAGTGCAGGTCAGGGTGCTCGGAGCGGATGGTGCGCTCAGCTGATTGCACAACCCTCTGTAGTGCTTGTCTGTCCGGCATGGTGCTGTTCCCGAACCAGACAGTGATATAGCTGCTCAGGATGCTCTCAATAGTTCCTTTATATAAGGTGGTCAGAATCGGTGGTGGGAGCCGGGCCTTTCTCAATCTTCTCAGAAAGAAAAGACGCTGACAGAAATCTCCCCGTGTAGTGAAACGGGCCTTGGATTACCGCTCTCCGTCTCTGCTGCATGAGATCATTTTCCTGCAGCACTGTTGACATTTTCAAGTTGTTGTTGCGGGTTCAGCTGCTTTAGCATTTAGTCAGGGTCACATCAAAGATGGTAGAGGAGAGAGCAAAGATGGTAGAGGGGAGAGCAGGAGTCCAGGGTCAGCCTCGGCTTTTCCGGGCCGACAAAGCAGCCTGTAATCAAGCATAAAGAGAAAAAACAAAACAAAACAAAAACAAAAACAAACGAACAGGAAAATCATGTTGTATTGGCTGTGTTACTCAGAGAGGGGAAAAACAACGGGACCAGGCCCTGTGTCAGCCTTCTCTCCCCCCTTTTTTTTTTTTTTTTTTTTTTTTTCTCACCATATAATCCTCTCATAACTCACCAAGCTGACAGGACAACACAGGTACATGTTAAAATTCTTAAGATCATGTTTAAAGCACAAAAATGGAATTTTCTTTCATTCAGTAATCACTTGTATTAATCAATCAGAAGAAAACATGTCACAGTTTGACTTTTATTAACCACTAAATTTGTCGTGTTATCACTGGTTGTGATTTTTTTTTTTTTTTTTTTTTGAAGTTAAGTTGTTGTCCTGCAACCCAGAGGGTTTATTTGTTAGTAGTGGATAAACTTTATTGTGTAACGGCGGGTGTATGTTAAGTTTCACTGCTTTAAACTTGCTGGAAAATCTTCACGTGTTCATGGGTGTAAGCTGTTTCTTCATTGCGTGTATGTGCGTTTGTACATGGGCTAATTTAACGTTTTTTCTCAAACGAGGCATTTCTCTAGCACGTGCCTCTCTCTCACATTTCTCTGCTTGTGTGTGTTTTTGTTTCACCTTCTTGTTGTGATGCTCCAGGCGCCTTCCCAACCTCCACAAGTCTGTTGGCCGCAATTTTATGTGTAAAACTTCTCTTAATTTCTCCTTTAATTCTCTGCTAGCTGCTGTCTTTTCCACAGCTGCTGATTCTTGCTGATTTTGTGTCCATTACTATAATTTTGCTTCGGCCGCCGTGCTTGTGGGGGCAGTTGGTCCAGCCCCATAGCCACCTGTATCAACACACTGAGAGATTTATTTAATATCATTTTCATCACTGTTAAATAGACTAGCAGGCAAGACGCCCACCTTTGCACTGCAGACTACATGCCAGTCTCCCAACACACTCCTCTCTGAGTTTCCGCTTTAAACTCCAACATCATTCACACCCCAGTCATTCAACACCTTATTTGTAGTATCATAATCAGCAAAATCAGCGTTTTACTTACAGGCATGTATCATTGTTTGCAAATCAAAATTATAAAACTCAAAAACACGCTAAACAGGAAGCAAAGTCCTCTGTGCGCGTCACAGCTCATTTGCATGTTCACACACCGTCTAAAAATAGCTCGCAGCGCTGCAGTGCGCTGTCGTCACACACAGGGTCACACAAAGCTCAGACAAAACTCTTCTATTTTATATTACAAAGACGTCTTATATTTACAATCACTGACAGGCCTGACAGATTCAGCACCTAACAAATTTCGACAAATTTAAGTTAACGGGTCCAACCGAAGAAAGCTTCACTTTTTTGTAATCAATTAACCAGTATCTGTTTCCTCCAGAACAGCCTATGGCCTGATTTCTAAAATCCCTAACTCAATTTAACTGTGTCCAAAAAAGCACATCACACCATTTAAACGGTGAGGAGATTCTAACTCCTAGCTTATTTCGGGATGCCCTGTACCCCACAGTTAAAGCCAAACTGAACTACCCCTGTTCGCCGACAGGTCAAGACCGCGCGTCCACGGCCAGGAGGGAGCGTAACCTCCGGGCTATGTGCTTCTTAGCATCTTCCAGTGCCGTCCTATAACAATTTTCACCTAAACAATTTTGACAAATTTTAACATATCAATTAAACAGTATCTGTTACCTCCAGAACAGTTTCTGACCTAATTTGTAAAACTATTAACCAGTCTCTGTTTCCTCCAGAACAGTTTCTGTCCTAATTTCCCTACCAAACTACCTGAGCCTTCAGCTCAATATCCAGGGACTCAAACCCAACATTATATCTGTTACCTCCAGAACAGTTTCATATTTCTTCAACTTCATTAAACATTCTTAAGCAACTTTAACTGCATAACACACGGTGATTCTCATCAAAATCAAAACAGACACTCTACCAGTAATTTCAGTGAGTAGACTTTAATTTAGTCATATCCAATTTGGCACATTTTGGAAATAATTCAACAGGTAGTGCCTTACCTTTAGATAAGCCGGCTTTTGTCCACTCAAATCAGACCACTGGCTCGTGCCTGTCCGTTCGACAACCTCGGACCGTCCAAACTTTTAAATTCCACCCCAATACCACAGGACGAGCCCCCAAGCTGTTAAGGTTCAAAATATTGGGGATGGAGACAACAGAAAAAACCACAATAACAACACTGGTCCGGCCGGGTTGAGTCAAACGATGATTTAATGATCACACACGTGGGAGATGGACACTGATGCAGACAGCCTCAAAATCTCAAAATGGTGGAGCATTGCTCAAACTTTTATAACCTCTGGTGCCTCCACCTTATCATAAAAAGCCTAAACATTCACATGCTCTCTCTCACACAGCGCCTAAGCTACGACCTTGGCTCCCTGTTTATCTGCTCCTGCTGAAATGGGGCAGAAAACTCCAGCACACTCTGTTCTCTTCTACTCAGACAAATTAGACAATAACCTTCTGCGAACAGTATTTCTTATAACTCAGCAATATAATGCATCATAAAACAATATCATTCATTCACAACAAGTCAGCAATTTAATGTAATGCAAATCAGTTTAACTAATGCAATAGTTATCAGCTTCTTCTAATTCAGGAGAATAATGCAAACTAAAACTACATAATAATTCACAATCTTTAATTAGGGGTATAACATGGTATAAAATAATATCATAATTTTACAGCATCCCAGTTACATCTAAGATCATTTAAAACCTTTAGGAGAGCCGTCTCTGTGCTGTGGTTCACCCTAAATCCAGACTGGAATATCTCCAGGATCTTTCTATCATTTAGAAAATCATTAATCTGAGTAAAAACAAGTTTTTCTAAGATTTTACTTAAAAATGGTAAGTTGGATACAGGTCTGTAGTTATTAAAATCATTACAATCCAAATTGCTCTTCTTCAGAAGGGGCCTCACCACCGCCGTTTTAAAGGCAGCAGGGAAGACACCCAACTGAAGAGAGCAATTCATCATGTATAAAAGCTCAGCCTCAAAAAATCCATAAAGTGTTTTAAAGAGTGAAGAAGGGATTGGATCTACAAGACATGTGGTGGGTCTCACTGTGGAGAAAACTTTCTTAAGGTTCTCAGCATTAACCAGGACAAAGCTGTCCAGTGTCTCCTCAGGTACGATCGAGCCCGCAGATGTGTTTACAAACATATCGCGATTAGATAAAATATCAGATCTGATGGCGCTGACTTTTCCCCTGAAGTGGTCTGCAAACTGCTCACAGAGTGAGTCTGTGGGGGTTCTTTGGGAGCTGTTAAAATCAGGGTTAAATAAATGATCTATGGTGGAAAAGAGGACCTTGGGATTATTTTTGTTATTACTGATTATTTTGGCGAAGTATGAATTTCTTGAATTCCTTAATGTATTATTGTACACTTTAAGTTGCTCGCAAAATATTTGATGGTTGATAGTATTTTTATTTTTCCTCCACCTCCTTTCTGCTGCCCTGCAATTTCTTTTGAGTTTTTTGACTTCTTCGTTTCTCCAGGGTGATACGTGTTTTACGTTAATGTTTTTGGTGGTGAGTGGAGCAACGGAGTCAAGGCTTTTTTTCAGTTTGCTGTTGAAATGATTAAAAATCAAATCGCAGGGTGCAGGTAAAATCGCAGGGGGGCATTCGTCTAAAACCCTGGTAAAATTTGCAGCCACTTCAGAGGTTAGATAGCGCCTCCTCACAGTTCGCACCGAGGTCTCCCGCTGAATAAAACCGGTGATGTTAAAAAACACACAGTAGTGGTCAGAGACAGCCAAGTCAACAACAGAGGACACGCTGGTGGACAGCCCATGGGTGATGACCAGGTCCAGAGTGTGTCCTCTGTTGTGAGTCGGCTGTGTGACGTGCTGGGTAAAATCCAAACAGTGAAGAATGTTTAAGAATTCTTTTGATGCAGGGTCAGAAGGATGATCTATGTGCAGGTTAAAATCACCGGTTAAAATTATCATATTATATTTTGAATGTATGTTTGTTAAAAATTCTGAGAATTCCTTGATAAAAGCAGCACTGTCTTTAGGTGGTCTATAAATTGTGACAGATGAAACTGGAGGGCTGCTGAAAACAATAGCGTGGAATTCAAAAGTGGTAAAATGATCAAGTAAAATTTGTTTGGAGGTGAGTGTGTTGTTGGCTAAAGATGCAGTCCCACCACCTCTCTTACCACTTCTAACAGAAAAAGAGAAATTAAAATTTGGTGGGGAGGCCTCAGTGAGAACAAACTGGTGCATCCGAACCCAGCCATGTTTCAGTTAAAAATAAACAGTCAAGTTTATTATCTAAAATTAAATCATTAATAATAAAAGACTTGTTCAACAGAGAGCGGACATTTAAAAGTGCCATACTGATTGAGACTGGTGGATTTTTGACAATAGAGTTGAATGGATGTTGATATTTTTGAAGAGGCCGGAGGTTATTAATGTTTTTGGAGTTACTAGATTTATGATAATTCTGTTGCTCTCTGTTTGTGATTATGACGGGTATTGTGTTGACTGTGGGAGAGAGAGGTCCGAGTCCAGAGTTTTGTGTATTACTGTTAAAAGTGGAACAAATATAGGAGCTGGGACCAGGGGAACATCAGTCAGTGGCAGACAGATCTGCAGGTAATGTCAATTTGGGGTAGTGACAGGGCGATGTGCGGGAGTGCTGTACGCCAAATGCCAAATTGGCGGACAGCAAACGGCGTCCCCAGGCGTTGAGGTGGAGCCCGTCTGCCCCAAAAAGATGCCTCCTCTCCCAGAAGGCATCAAAATTGTTAATAAAACCCACGCCGTGGGAGACACAGGCGGAGGAAAGCCAGGTGTTAAGGCTGAGCAGCCGGCTGAAACGGCCTATCCCTCTGCCACAGGTGGGGGTGGGCCTGGAGATAAAAGCACTCACCTGCAACTGACCAAGGAGGCTGAAGAGTTGGAGGAAGTCCAACTTCAGCAGCTCAGATTGCTGTTTGGGGATGTCATTGGTGCCGATGTGGATGATGAGCCGGTTAACCTGTGGGTGGGATGCCAGAATGTTGGGAATTCTGTCCACTATGTCAACAACAGTGGCTCCCGGGAACGACAGCGTGAGCGCCCCCCTCATCCGCACGTTCCTGACGATGGAATCCCCGAGGACCAGCGTGGAGAGAGGAGGTGCTACCGGGGGCTGCTGGCCATCTGAGACGCCCGCGCCGCGGCACCGGGGGTGTTCAGATGGAGATGCGCCAGCCGGACTGCGTGAGTGACTCCCAGGTAGCCGCGCCGTGGGGCCTCTTCTCCGAGGAAAAGCACAGCTCTCCGCGGTGAGTTTGCACCACAGCGTCGGGTTGCCCACCGCGGCTCCGGGGGCGTAGTGGTGGAGATGGCGCAGACCTCAGCGACACAGCGGGATGGCGAGGGCTAGCGGTCAGAGGAGGAAAGTCCACAGGATCCAGGATGTTAAAGTAGGGACCTTGATTGACTATGGCCTCGTGTTGTTTTGTCTTTCATAAATAGGATAAGGAGGATGACATCAAAGTAGGAGTCAAATCTACTGCACTGAGGTTCCAGGAGTAAACCAAACCCTGGCTGAGTGGCTTCGTTGTGGCCATGATGTCTGGACTGGTATTAGCTGGGGTCAATGCTGAACAGACTCTCCCTTACTATGCTGTACTCACCGGTGTAGCAATGCACCTGACAAACCAGGTGAGGATCATGGTCAACTTTAATACAACATTTAAATGAGAAACATGCACAGATTCATGTGTTTTAAGATTAGGTTTTCCATTGAAGTATATTTATTTTCTTCTCTCGTAGATTTACACATTAGACATCAACAAACCAGAAGACTGCTGGAAAAAGTTTGTTTCAAACAGAAACCTTGGACTGTTGTTGTTTTTAGGTATTGTTGTCGGGAATTTGTGGAAAGAATAAAGACAGACTCTGAAGAAATGAACAAGCCTTCATATAATTAGAGACGATGTTTTATTACATTTGTGTGTTTTGTTTTTTATGAGAAGCACTCTTTTAACAACTTATGTATTTTCAAAAATTCCAGCAAATCTAAATTGAAATTGCTGCAATAACTTTGACCACCAGGGAGCAGTATGATTCCTCCTACCTGATGAATGTACTGTACGCCAGTGGCCTCATTACTTTGTTTTGGTCCATAAAACACATAAATATCTGGGTCTTTGCGCGACATCCTTCATAAGTCACTGGTTGACATTGGTGCTCTTTGTTTTTATTCTGGCCAGGCAGCATTTACCCACTTTACCTGTGCTTATGGGGCGATCGTGGCTCAAGAGTTGGGCGTTCGCCTTGTAATCGGAAGGTTGCCGGTTCGAGCCCCGGCTTGGACAGTCTCGGTCGTTGTGTCCTTGGGCAAGACACTTCACCCGTTGCCTACTGGTGGTGGTCAGAGGGCCCGGTGGCGCCAGTGTCCGGCAGCCTCGCCTGTCAGTGCGCCCCAGGGTGGCTGTGGCTACAATGTAGCTTGCCATCACCAATGTGTGTGTGAATGGGTGGATGACTGGATATGTAAAGCGCTTTGGGGTCCTTAGGGACTAGTAAAGCGCTATATAAATACAGGCCATTTACCATTTACCATTTATGTGTCAGAAACCACTTCCAGTTATTAATTATAGGACTTTGGTGAGAGTCGGCATGTAGATCTGCAGACTTTACTGGTTCTTTTTAGTGCTTTTGCAACATGAGACTGCTCTCACCCATGATGTTTCAGTACTCTAAAACTTTTAAACAAATTTTAAAGAGAATTCATTTACATCCAGTCCAGTGAAAAACTAAGTTCAAGGTTCAAGGTTCTTTATTATTTGTCACATGCATAGTTACAAATAATAAAGAACCTTGAACTTAGTTTTTCACTGGACTGGATGTAAATGAATGTCCAGTGAAAAAAACTAAGTACATCTAAGTACATCTTCCAATATAGAAGGTATGTTTAGTTGCAATAACTTAATCATTTTCTCTATGAGTTTATCAGTTCCTTACATTGTTGTAGAGGAATTTCGGCCCACTCTTCTTTACAGTGTTGCTTCAGCTTGATATTTGCAGGCATTTGTTTATGCAAAAGTTTCTTAAGATCCCACCACAGCAATTGAATCAGGTTGAGCATGAAAAGGGGAAAAAACAAAGCTTGGACACTGCTAGCACGGCGCCCACACAAACGCAAAGCAGGGGCTGAAGCATAGCTGAATGTTTCCAAACCAACTTCATTCTAAGCCAAAGACTAGAAAATACAGTGAAGCATAACTTCCCTTTGGTTTCACCTGCACAAGTCCAAGGTAGGTCTCCCCTGCAGAATTGGTTTTCCCTTCGTCAGGAGCAGCGCTGGGCTCTCCAAATCACGGACAAACAGTATCCCACATTCTTGATTTTTAGTTCACAAGCACTTGTTGTAATGACTAACTACTCCTGACATTTTGGAGATGTTAGCTCTTTATACAGCAAAGTTACAGCGGGATACAAATAACACCAGGCTGATACTGCCACGATTTGTTCCCCCCCCCCCATCTAAATCACGGACAAACAGCATCCCACAGTTGTTTATTTTTTTAAACCCATTTTGCACAGAGGCATTTTTTTTTTGAAAAATTTATTGATAGCAATGTTGAATATTACATAGGAAAAAAACAACTACATGTAAAATAATTACACCGTGACGCCTCTGCCTTTCTAAATGGAGGGACAGTAACTGCGTGTTTATATGTAAGCATGTAAAACCTGAAGATGGAGACAAAATACTGTTAATCTGAATAGCTGCCATTCTGCAATTCCTCTCATGTAAACAATAACATTGCCCACAGCCTGACATGAATAAAGGCACATGCCTTTAATGTTGCATGACGAACTCTGTATTCCTCGTTCACACATAAACACAAAAAATGAGTTTTAAAAAAAAAAAAAATCTCAGTTTTCGGTGATTTGAAACACCATTTACGTGTGGACGAAACAGCTGCGTTTTCAAAAATACCAGTGTAGGCGTGGACGTAGTGTAAAAGAGTTAGTAGTTTATTTTCTTACTACCAAGGTTATTATTGCTAACGAAAACTAACGAAATAATGAAAACTAGAAGTGAAAAAACATTTTCGTTAATGGAAATAAAAATAAAAACAAAAAAAGGAAAACTAACTAAAACTGTAATGAGTGTTCACAAAACTAATAAAAAATTAACTGCATTTATAGCAAAACTGTGTTTAGTTTTCATTGATGTGTGCATGTCATACAATAGTCAAGGGTGAAAATGAAGTTTAGTTTCCAGATTTTTTTTGCTGTCTAATTATGCCAGCAGGTGGCAGTACGTTAGTCGAGTCGTCTGTGTTGCTGCTCCGTCCACACGCAGAATCATGTCAGGAGAAAGCGCCAGATTCCAATTTGGGATTACTTTGAATATGACTGTTTTGGATAAAGCAAGTGTCTTGTAGTGGAAAGAGACAAATTATGAGGGACATTTCTAAAGGGAAAAAAATTCCCACAAACCTTAAAGTGCACTTGAAAAGCTCACACAAGAAGGCTAACCTAGCTTACCTTGAGAATGTAAGGGAGCACACTCAACCCTCATCCCCAGAAAACAGAAGCTAACCCCAGGCAAGGCAGCGTGATGCATCCCGATGGTAGCTGGAATCGCAACATACTCAAGGATAAGCAGAAGAGAATGACTGAT
Organism: Mchenga conophoros; assembly: GCF_057382185.1. Classification (NCBI taxonomy): domain Eukaryota; kingdom Metazoa; phylum Chordata; class Actinopteri; order Cichliformes; family Cichlidae; genus Mchenga; species Mchenga conophoros. The sequence continues at coordinate 30,407,765 of NC_140537.1, read as the reverse complement.
ATGATGAAACTGGGATTTTGTTACACTTAATTATTGCAAACACAACTAAAACTATAACTGAAACTAATCAAAACTAAACTGAAACTAAGGATTTTCAGAAAAAATAAAAACTAAACTAGCAAACAATTGGTAAAAACTAATTAAAACTGATATAAAATTGAAAATCTGAAGTCAAAACTAAATATAAAATAAAAACTACTGAAAATTGCAAAACTATTAAAACCCTGCTTACTACCTGCAGATTACTTGTATTTGCTCAATTGTTTACTAAATGTTTGAGGTGTGAAATAAACCGCAATTGAGCAAAATATGGGTGTGTGTGGTTGGAGGATGTGTTAGTGCGTGCGTGCGTGCGTGGGTGTGTGTGGTTGGAGGATGTGTTAGTGCGTGCGTGCGTGGGTGTGGGTGTGTGTGGTTGGAGGATGTGTTAGTGCGTGCGTGCGTACGTGCGTGCGTGCGTGTGTGTGGTTGGAGGATGTGTTAGTGCGTGCGTGCGTGCGCGAGCAAGGGGGAGGGGGCGAAGAACACTTTTCTGTAAAACAAAGGGGGGCCCAGCAAAAAAAGTTTGGGAACCACTGCCATAGAGGATGCCAGGGTTGAAATCATGGATAAGATGTTTCAGAAAAAAGACAAGATAAAATCTAACCCACTCTAGCATTAATACTTGCATCAGCTTTAGGAAAACTACACCTAGAGGACTGGGTGGCGAGGTGAGGTTGATCCCCTCCATTAGAGTAATGAATTGTCCATAGGAATCCAAAGGACCACCAAGCAGTGTGGTAAAATTGAGGATGTAGTTGATTAGAGGGAGAAGCGTGACACAAGTCTGCCTTTTGGATGGTGTCAGTACGACTCGTTTCTCCTGAAGGTCCAAAGACACAGAGGTGATTCTCTGGGTGAGCAGCATCAAAGTGGACACTGCCAAGAACAGTCTGAAAGTGAAAGAGATATTGCTGTGATTAAATAGGATATCTGTATACATATAATGTTTTTACTTTAGATGTAAAAACATTATGTCTAACTTAGGCTAAGAGTTCATCTATAATGGTGAAGAAATGGCCTCTGACATTCATATCAGAGTCTTTTTAGTACATTAGCTGTTCTAGAGCTGTGATCACACAAAGTTGATTCTTGGAAACGGCATCTGAAAGGTTAGGCAACAACATAACAATTCTTGGAAACGAAACAAAGTCAACAGGCTGCTAAAACCACGTGATGTGGTTGAATGCTTCAAGCAACAGAGATTGTTTTATTGAAAAACACATGGTCGTTTTGAGTTTGACATATTTCACAAAAGTGTGATTAGGAACATTTTTGCCACTGTGTTTACAACCCTGTACGCGTTTGAAAACTGAAGGGACTGTGCTGTGTTCTAATCCTATCAAAGATCAGAACATAGCTTATATAATTGAAAGAGCAAGATAAATTGCTCAGGAGTTTCACCTCATCTCCCAACCGTTGTGGCAGACATCTGTCCCTCCCTGGAGGCTTCTTCCTGTTAAAAGGGAGGGTTACCTTCCCACCATCACCAAGTGCTTTGCCCATAGGGTATCATCTGATTGTTGTGGTTTTCTCTCTAATACTGTAGGGTCATTGCCTTACAACTTAAAGACCTCACTTTTGTGATTTGGTACTAAATTCAAATGACGATTTTATGTTCTACATTGTTATATTTCTAATTTCATGATGCAAATGTGTTCTTTCTTATGTAAATATGATCTTTCTTAAAAAAGCCGTTGTCTCTGTTGTTCTAAACCTAGTAGATACTATTAAGCATTAGTGATACCTTTGAAGGTAATCGATGCCTGGATACCATCACGGATACTTGATTTTGAAATATGTGCTAAGCATGAACTGCACCTTCTTAAAGTATCCAAAAATGTACTGCTCTGGTCACAGGTCCTCATTCTTTTTAAAGGTGCCAACTTTCTGTAACTTGTTATAGAAGAGAGAGGGGTTTTAAATATTTTTTTAAAATAAATACCATAGAGATACCATACAAATCACTGCATGCTGCATTATTTATATTTTATACAACATCCTAACTCTGAACAGGCTTGATTCATACATCTGTACACCCTAGAGAATATTCACTTACGAAAGGTTCGGAGGATATAGCATGAAAACTGTCCCATATGTTTATGTAATTTGTAATGGCAGAGTGAAATCAAGATTAATACCTGATGATGACTGGTTCGTGCAGGTAGTATTCCCTGTTAGGGCTGCCACAAACGATTATTTTGATAGTCGACTAGTCAAAGATTATTTTTGCAATTAGTCGACTAATCAGATCATGCGTCCACTGGACGTAAAAGTACATCTTATTGCACCAGCAGCATCTGCTCTTATATAACTATCATTAGCTTACAGCTTTAAGTGTTTAAGGTCTGTGCTAACTAAAAATAAAGACAAGATGGTAGTTTATTAAATTTTAATGAAATTTGCAGATTGTTTCGGTGAAGTTTAATAAACTCCTTGCTATCTAAAATATAACAGGACACTGGAGTATATTCTCGAGAATCTCACACTTCTGATAATCAGCTGTCTGCTTGACGTTTATTCAGCTATGTAAAAACTATAACTTTAATCTCACCCAAACTGATTTACTCAGGAACAAATAAAATACTAAAAAAAGCTAAACAATAACATTGTTAAGTTATCTAAGTGACTTATATATGTTTAACCTGAGTAGCGAAAGACAGCGGTGGGTCTCAGGGCACTAGTGAGCCTAGCCCCCGGCTCGCTATCGAGCTAGTGGGTAACAGACGTCTCCGAAAACGTCGGAGCGCTTTTGAAAATATGTGGTGTCTTGATAAACTGAGCAGATATTTGAGGTTTACACAGCTACATTCTCGCCTGAACATATGTTAAACCTTTATTTTGTGACCCAGAAAGAATAATAAGAGTAATATTAAAACTAACTAGCTGCCGCCGTTTGAGCTGGGCTGCGCTATGAATTCTGGGACACTGCTTCTTCTTCTTCTTCGGGGTTTAACGGCAGCTGGCATCCTTGTACATGCAGTGCTGCCATCTTCTGTATCAGTCCGTTATTACACTCTTAAATCCTACTACTTATTCCTGCGTCTTTTGTGATCTTACAAAGCTTCAAACGACGCGTCGACTATTAAATCAGTCGTCGATGATTTTGATAGTCGACTAATCGTGGCAGCCCTATTCCCTGTACTGTATAAGTAGGTGCCAGAAGGTTTGCCACAACATCTGCATAACAAATGCCCAGGTGTGGATACAGCTGTGATCTACACAGCACACGAGTAGAACAAAGGCAAGTGTGGAGGTGAACAGCTTGTGCTGTTATCCTGTTTGGTTTTCTCCAAACGTGATGCTTTGCAGTATCGCTAGACATCGCTATTGAAGCCTTTAGAGTCTCAGATGTAGCTCTTCTACATATATGTCTTTGGTTTGTCTGAGCATCTTCACCTTGTGCATTGTTTTATCACACATGTGAATCAGATCAATGAACTGCCAGACAATTTGTTTTTACAGAGGTCACCATACTTGCTGATGATTGTAGCATCTGGCTGTTACTTACCTTCTTACATCCTATAGACGCAAAGATTTAGTTTTTCCACACCGCTTCTGCATTTTGCTTACAAAAATGCACAAAAACTAATATTTCAATTCACTCATAATTTCTTTTTACCTTCAGGCTCTTGCAGACAATCATCATCCTTCATCCCGTCGTGGTCACCAGGCGCCTGATCTTGGTGTCGTTCCTCGTCTTCTGTGAGCATCTCAGATTCTTGGTTCTGCTCGAAAGGACCGTTCTCTTCTTCCTCCTTGAAGCATTCAGGAGAGTGCACTTCCTTCTTCAGACATTCTTCCTCAAGTACTGGTATTTCTGTGCAAGGTTTAGGTTCCTGTTCACTGATTTGCTGAGTGTGCACTTCTTCCTGCTTTAATTTTGTAAACGAGACACCTAAAATATCGCCGGTGATCATCTTAAGTTGTGCACAAGTGGGCGGGAGGGTTAACATATGTCTTTCAATTTTTAAACTCTCCTCTGTCCTCGTGTTATTTACATGTGCAACATTTAGCTTTGTTAAGGCTGAATTTGCCTCTATACCAACTTGATTCTTTGGATTCTGGAACAAAGGGAAGTTGCTCTCTTCAGCTAATGGGATATCACTTGCCTCAGTGCCCTTCTCCATCTTGACCGTTTTACCCTCATCTGCCTTGTTATGCATCTTGCTGTCATCATTGGCCAACTGTAAGATATGACGCAGTATGTCATCTTCTACCTTTGCCTCAATGTTCAGTGTTTTATGCTCAAGTGCTTTAACGTCTTGCTTTTGAGCTGGTGTTTCTTCATCCACTTTGAAATCATTTTCTGTCTCCATTTGTTGTTTGTCTCCAGATTCTGTGAATTCAGGTTGGGCTTGGTTTTCATTTGTCTGCCTCTCTTCCTCTGGATCGCCGTAATCCTCACATGGGGTATCTGTAATTTTCACTTCTGTTACACTTTGTTCCACATTTCCTGTCTCCATTTGTTGTTTGTCTCCAGATTCTGTGAATTCAGGTTGGGCTTGGTTTTCATTTGTCTGCCTCTCTTCCTCTGGATCGCCGTAATCCTCACATGGGGTATCTGTAATTTTCACTTCTGTTACACTTTGTTCCACATTTCCTGTCTCCATTTGTTGTTTGTCTCCAGATTCTGTGAATTCAGGTTGGGCTTGGTTTTCATTTGTCTGTCTCTCTTCCTCTGGATCGCCGTAATCCTCACATGGGGTATCTGTAATTTTCACTTCTGTTACACTTTGTTCCACATTTCCTGTCTCCATTTGTTGTTTGTCTCCAGATTCTGTGAATTCAGGTTGGACGTGGTTTTCATTTGTCTGCCTCTCTTCCTCTGGATCGCCGTAATCCTCACATGGGGTATCTGTAATTTTCACTTCTGTTACACTTTGTTCCACATTTCCTGTCTCTATTTGTTGTTTGTCTCCAGATTCTGTGAATTCAGGTTGGACGTGGTTTTCATTTGTCTGCCTCTCTTCCTCTGGATCGCCGTAATCCTCACATGGGGTATCTGTAATTTTCACTTCTGTTACACTTTGTTCCACATTTCCTGTCTCCATTTGTTGTTTGTCTCCAGATTCTGTGAATTCAGGTTGGGCTTGGTTTTCATTTGTCTGCCTCTCTTCCTCTGGATCGCCGTAATCCTCACATGGGGTATCTGTAATTTTCACTTCTGTTACACTTTGTTCCACATTTCCTGTCTCCTGTTCTCTTGCAGTCTCTAGCAGCACAAGCTCCGCTTGTTTTTGCAGCTCTTTTTGGACAGTAGAGTTTGGTTTGGCATTTTCATGTTGAATGTCTGATTCGGAAGTCTGGCCAGGACTTTCTCCGTTGGTTTCCTGGCATTCCCTGATCTGGAGTGCACTTTTCTCTGTGGTATAGTTTTCTTCCAGGTTCTCAGCTTGCGGAACCTCATCACAGTCTGCAAAAAGGTCCTCCATTTCTACATCTTCTCTCTCCTTATCTAGCTGGTCCATGTTAGACAAATGTTCCTCTTCTTCTTCTGTTACTGGCACATTATCAATGCTTGCCTCCAGCTGATCAAGGCTCCCCTGACCCACGAGTTCATGATTCTTCATGACCTGCATAGACAGAATCAAGGTCCAAATTATGATACACTTTTCCATCACATTATATTGGGGTGGGGCACTGATGATGTGGAAGCCTCAAAAACTCATTTATCCAATATAATACACTTGGAGTTATGGGGTTGAGATAAGACTCCCAGTCCTATAGTTTATGGGAAGACAGACATGACATAGTAAACACTTTCCTTGTGAGTTTATGGGCTTAGTCACTGATTTTGGAAGCATACTGAATAAAACATTACTACAACTATTTTGCAAATCATGTTTAAATTGCTTAAAAATGTTGGATTATCTTTTGTCTGCTTACTGCATAGAGATAGCAGTTTCACTGTCAGCCCCTCTCCTTCTCACCACAACTTATTCTTTGAAATAGAAGTGGGCGGTATAAACGGTATACGGTAGAAACGATATAAATTTGGCCAACGGTAGAGATTTTGACTATACCGCTCTACCGCGATAGCGTATGTTGATGGTGTCATCAAGCTGCGCCTGTTTTGGTTGAAAGCATTGCAGCGACTAAAAACAACATCATCTGCAATTTTTACTGAGCGACAGTAATAGCAAAGAGACAAAGCACTTTTGGAATATGGGGATAGCCAAAAACCCCACTCCTCCACTTCCGTCCCATTGATTCATTAATGCTGAATTCTCTCGCAGCTGCTATATTCCCATGTTGTTGCAGTATATTAATGACTAACCTCGTATTGTGGATGGATTATCTCAGTTGTTCTCCTGACTGAAGTTTGGTCCGTTTACAGCATCCTGCCATGCAATTGCATTTGTCCCTAACCACTAGAAACCCTCACGTTAACTTTTATCGAGTGGGAAAAAGTTGGCATTCATCCTTCCGCTTCACTGTGCTAATGTTATGCTAACGTAGCTGTGTCGCTAGCAATCACGTAGGACATCATTATATACCAGCTAGCCCAACTTCAGTAACCTTACAAATGTCATTGCTGTTTAGTTTTCTGTCTTCATTTATGTTGGAAGTGATAGCAGAGCTGTACATTTTAATTTTTTCAGAAATCTCTCAGTCAGAACATGCTATATGATGTTTAGGTGGAAGCTAGCGAGCAAATTTCCTGCTAACTTCTAACTCCATTCAATTTAATAGATTCTGTTTTCATGGATGCCTGGATGTTAAACTTAATTGTTACACCTGGTAGAGCAGAAACGCTGATCATTTTATTAAAGATGAAAGAATTGCGATAGTTTGTAACTCTCAGTGACGCTGCAGTGTTTGACTTTGGGACCTGAAGTGGACGGAGTTTTGGATTACTCCGCAAGGCTCCTGACTACGGCAGCCGTAATGCTCCGGCAATCCATCAAGCGGTGCGCTTTCATAGCTCTCCAAAGTCGTACTAAAACATTTTTTGATTTCTACGCACCGTGTAACACAAAATCGGTTTGAGGTCAGTAAGCACAACCAGAATTCATACATAAGGCACACTGTCGATTTTTGAGAAAATTAAAGGATTTTAAGTGTGCCTTATAGTGTGTAAAATACGTTATACAGAAGAAAAGAATATATCCTGATATATATCGTTACCGCACATGCTTCAAATTATACCGTGATATGGATTTTAGGCCATATCGCCCAGCCCTACTTTGAAACTAAGATGGTTGTGGTGAAAATGCTAATCTTGGGGCATCAAAACACAATTTCAGAAACCAACGGATCGTGTCACAGTAGTTGTCCATGTCCATCTTTGACATTACTTATGGTTTAATCCCTGTAAATGTAGCACTTTTTAATAGCCAAGGAATTGGGGTAGGATATGCACTGCATCACTCCATTAGGTGCAACCTTAATCAATATTAAACCGATTTGTGGCAAAGTTTTTGGACTACAAAAACATTCAGACTAAAGGAATCAAATGGCCCAGTGCCAATGTCTCTGTAGCCAATGTGATATGTGAATAAAACCATTCTTTTGCAAAAGTAAGTCCACTGTCTATATGTAGCTTGTGAAAGTGATGCAGTGCTACTAAACAAGATACATGGTTGACATTTAAAAATGTCATTCTGATGAATTCTTTATGTTAATTTATATATCTATTCATATTTTTAGGATGTATGCTCCCACTCTTTCGTTGGCTACTCCCTTCAAATACCAGACATGTTGACATCTGACATCTAATTGCTGTTTACATTTTTTATAGGCTTAAATAACTTAATTCTTCATTCAACTTCATTTTCTCTTGATTTTCTAGATCTTCATGGTTATGACAGCAGTGTGTAGAACAAAAGCACCGTCCGCCCATCAGTTAAAGAGAATACCTTTTTTGACCCAAAGATGATGCCTTGATGGCAACGTGACAGTTTGGGGCGACGAACCTCTATTGGCACTACACGTTCCTCTGTAAAGAAAAAAAAAGGAAAAAAGGGAATGCTTATGTGACAGCGTCAGGTATCGGAAAGCAGAACACGTTCCTACAAATCCTGCAAATGCTCCAACATACCACGATGCAAGACAATGTGATCAATCATGTTGTTCTTGTTCTTAGTTTGGTACAGACAGAAAGGGCAGCAGAGGTCCTTCTGATGAGTAGGCTTTGACTGGCAGGTAGAGTGACCCGTCTCCATGTGCATTACCAGAGTTTTCCTAATGACAACAGGAGAAATCAGTGATAACATTGCAAATCTGTCGGTGTTTGGTGACAACTCGTGTTGAGTAATGAGTAGAAATGACAAATTCAAGATGTCTGTCAAGTCAAATACCTCATAAAACTCATCCAAGTTATTTCCATACATCTAAAATAATTGATAACAATGTCTAAATTTGAATAAAAGAAGCTTCTTCTTCAAAAAGGGTTCAAACAGCAGATAGCGTGGCATATTTGATTTAGCACACTTTTATGCCAGGTTCTCTTCCCGATGCCACCCCAAAGGGATTTGTGTCTCCTCCTTGAGGCAAACCAGGAATGCATTATGTCACCTGACTATAGAAACTAGTCAGATCCTGCGCATCTGTGATGATGCAGAATTAAAAGTATCAATTATTACTCATCCTGAATGCAAATGCGAGAATAAATGCAACATTTAAAACAAATGTGAAAACGAATATTTACTAGGGCTGCTCGATTATGGCAAAAATTATAATCACGATTATTTTCACTGAAATTGAGATCTCGATTATTTGACGATATTTATTTAACAATAACAATGTATTGAATAATGACTTTAAAGATTGTCAAAAAATAATATAAAATAGTGTGCAAATACTGATAACAGTGCAAATGTTTGCAATATAAAAAATAAATGAAAAATGTAAACATCTATGTTTAGTGAACTTTGCAGTGTTGCTCTGTGGTGCAGCTACGACACTGTAGCAAAGTTTACACACTATGTCTACTTGATCCACGTCTGACTCCGCCAACCCATAATGTTTCCACACCACTGAAGTTTTTTTTTTACCTCTCTTTTCAACCAACAGCAGTCACTCTCCTCTCCAAATAACTTCTGCTTAGCTTTCGGAGCTTCCCTCGGGTCCTCTTAATTGTTGTGACACGTGTTCGAAATGCAGAGAGGTGCGCTCGATTTGCCACACGGAGCAGCGCGAGAGTAAAGCACGAGGGAGGGGCTAACAATCGGCTCAGTCATTTTTAATGATCGTTTAAAGCCCAGATCGTAATCGTGATTAAAATTCGATTAATTGAGCAGCCCTAATATTTACATAAAATTTTTTTTTTTTTTTTTTTTTTAAATCTTGAGATAAAGAAGCTTTTCTGCAAAGGTTTTCCAATACCCAGATAGGCACTGTACTTTTTCAGACTAAACAAGACCAACTGTTAAAATTTCCATTTGGCTATGTTACTTTTTAAGTGAGCCCACAAGAAGAAGAAGAAGAAGAAGAAGAAGAAGAAAAAAGCGTGGCAAAATGGTGTGACTGCTTTAATATATGAGCTTAAATTTGTCTATTATCAATACTTTTTTTTAGTTTAGTTTTTAACAATAAAAAAAGCCCAAAGTTCTTACTTGTGTTTTAATCCAGATGTGGAGCTATTGTCCAGTTTCTTGATGGCTGCGTGGCTGTGCTCATGGGAATGCAAGCCTTTCAATGACATAAACATCCGGCCGCACTGTTTACACGTGTGTTTGTCTCTATTCGATTCTAGTTCTGGCTGCTGTACATCAGAGAGTTCTGATGTAGCGGCGCTCTGTACTGGTGTCCCGTTCCAACGATTAACCTCGTTCACAGTTTCCAATGTGGTCATTTCATCTTGCCTGCAGGGCTGGAAAAAAAAAAAAAAAAATCACAGTAATGGTCAAATAACACGAGTAGATCAGAAGACAAAGAGCGTAGACAGGAATTACAGCGTCAACTTACCTCGCTGGATTCTTGCTCTAGTGTTGTGCTAATAAGCGACTCCTTTCTCTGCGCAGCCTTGGCCTTCTCTAGCATCCTTGCTCTGTGGCGATCCATGTGATAACACACCATTCGAATCCCATTTAATTGTGTGTTGCAGTGGTCACATTTGTAAACCCCTGTGTTTTTCTTTTTCCTCAATCCTAGTGACAACACAGTAAAGTCCAATTTCCACTCTGAGCGGTGAAAAGTACTATAGTGGTCAATGAGCAGCTGCGACGACTTGAATGTTAATTCTGGACATTTCAAACATTTAACCTTTGTGCTGTTGCCTGATTTAAGTATTTTGCTGGGAGAGTTCCATTTACGCTTATATTTCTCAAGAAGTTTGTAAATACTGACTGCATCCAATTTGTGATAATTTTTGTAGTGGCGCTGGAGGTATTGATATCGTCCTTTATAGGTGCACATCTGGCACTTGTACAACTGTTTGTTGCTGCAGAGGCCGGACAGCAAAGTTGATGGGGATGCCTCAGGAGTTTCCGTTTGTGGAGCCTGTCTACTTTTCGCAATTTTTACTCCTCTCGAAGTTTTGTTTTTCACAGAGGCATCCTTCCGTGCTGAGCCCCGAGATGTGTGAACCGGCTGGCTTTCAGTGTCAGTGTGCTCATACACTTTTCTGTCATGATGAACCATCTTACAGTGAGCATTGAGTTTTGTCAGTGATCCATGGATTTGTGAACATTTTTTACACAAGTACCCTCTTTCATTAGAACGTCTTCCTAAAGTACAATTGACCATGTTTGATGCAAAGACTTCACCTGTCTCAAGTTCATCTGCCCAGACTACAATTGCTGGATGCTTCATTTGACAGTGAGTGAGGGTCCCTTGGGAGCTAACATTCACATATGGACACTTTGGACACTTGTAGATCAAGAGGCTTTTTTCTGCTGTTATGCTAGACTTCAATGTCTTATGCAGACGTTTTTGGAGCTGCTGTTCTGGTTTTTGTTCTTGTTCATATCTTTCAATTACAGCTTCCGGGTGTTTCAATCCACAGTGAATGTGGAGACCCTGTTTGCTATTAAAATTTGCAGAGCAGTAAAGGCACTTGAACACTTTGGAGGACAATGAGCCAGGTCTGTCACTTTGGTCTTCCACCCGCCAGCTTGCGCTTGTTTTCTTGGAAAGTTCTGCACTCAAAGGATGAACCATTCGGTAATGGTGTGCCAGATCTGACAAAGAGTTAGATTTAAAAGAGCATCTTTTGCAAGACAAACCAGCTTTATTTTGTCCGGATCTTTGGGATAGCAATCTGTTTTCAGTGCCATTGCCTCCACTCTGCTCTAGATCAGGCTTCTTCTTTTTACAATGGACCATTCCAGGACCGGCATATAACTGAAAATTTACATACTCAACGCAGGGGACACGTCCTAGGTGGCGTTCCTCGTAGTGCTCATAAACTGCTGCAGCTTTTTCATGTCTGAAAACACAGAATTCACAATAATAGCCGGGCTCTAATAATCCTTGTCTAAAATAATATCTTAAAATATCTGTGACTGTACGCTTTACTTTGTGAATTTTCCTTAAATGCGTCTTCAGAGCATATATCACGTCAGTTTTGTATGCGCATGCGTAACAGTTCAGGGACCTCTTTTTGTGTGGGGTTGTCACTGAGGGTGTTGCTGAAATGACCAAAGACTTTGAATGCTTCCTTGTTTTTTTCTTTTTCATTTTCAGCTTGAGGATTTCCTGAGCAGCTTCTTCATTTTGAGTGGATGTTAGAAGAGATTTCTGTGCCTGATCGTGGATCTTAGATGTATGCAGAAGGACTTCTGAAGTCTTCGCCTTAAATCCATGATGTATTCTGCTGTAATGGTGCATTACCCGATCCAAAGTACTATGCCTGTAGTTACAAAAGTGGCAAAAAAATGCTTTTTCTTCGCCTTCATTTATTATAGGAGGTGGTAGATGGGAAGAAGAGGAATCCTTTGCATTTGCTTTCCTGATTTCATCATGGATTAAAGCTGTATATTCAAGAACACACTTAGTGCTGGAATTACACTTTCGATGAACCTTAGCCTGATGGATAATTACTCCTTTTACAGACGGATTTCCAAAGTTGCATTTGTGGCAGTAAAACAAGTTTTCTGGACATGCGTAGGACTTGTTCTGTCTCTCTCCTGTTTCTGAGGCATCTGCTGTGTAATCCTCCTTATACAGATCTTCTTTTTCCCTACACATCTTCACTTGTTTACTAGTATTAAATTGGGAAGATGAAGGACTTTTTGACATCTTAGATTCACTCTGACGTTTCTGCATCTCAGCACTGTACCCTAGGACATCATCAGTACCTATTGGTGCATCCATAGAATGTTTTGCATAGTGATGACCAAGGATACTCTTAACCTTGGTACTTGTGTAACTGCAGAACTGGCAGTAAAATGTTTCATTTGGTAAACTGGATGAGGAAATGTCCAGTCCAGTAGTAATTTCATTACTGGATTTTGTTGGAAACTTCGAAGATTCCCCTTTCGTGGTTTGGGAAGATTCTGAACGATTCTTACAGGCTTCTGGTGTGGTCTCTGAATGATCTACTACAATCACAGAATCTGAACACTTCTCAGATGTCATCTCTGATGCTGCATGTGATGTGGGACAAGCGGACTGTTTGATTTTATCTAATGTGATTACTTCATCTGGGTGGCTTTTTTGGTAGTGAACATCTAGACTCAGCTGAGACGATTCCTCTTGGCATTCAGACATTGAATATCTGCAGAACAATAAGGAATTCTCCACTTCATATGTTGCATGCTTTGCCTTGTAATGTTCTTTCAAAGACTTCAATAGATTGATAGTAAATTTACAAAGAAAGCATTTGAAAACCAAACTGAGGCCACATGATTTCATGGCAAATACATCTGGGGCATCTGGATGATTTTCCAAGTAGTGCCTCTTGAGGTCAGCTGTGCTTAAAAACTCAACTGGACACTCCAAGCAACGAAAGGTGGCACTGTGATCACTTGCGTCCTGAATGTAGACAGAATTGTATCTGATATAAGGGTGGTCACTTTGATAATGGGCAGAAATTCGCCTGATGCCTACGTCACTGTAGTCACAATGTTTACAAGAATACACTTTTGCCGCGTCTGCCTCGTCTTCATCTTCGCTGACTTCGCTGCTGGATGACTGTTGTCTATTTTCTTTTTCTTTTTCCGTGAGCATCTCTTCGTTATCCAACTTGGCTTTTTTGACAGGATGACCTTTTAAACTTTTACCACTGGATCTCTTCACAGCACTGTCAGGAACAGTTTCCTTTCTGAATTGTTCCGGAGTTTTAGTCAAATCAGTAGTCAAGTCAGTGTGCAAAAAAGGGTACGACTTACTTCCGGTGATATCTATCACAGACTTTGCTGTGACTTTAAACACACCACTACTGTTTGGACAGGAGCTTGAAGGAGATTCCTGCAAAATTTTCAGGTCCTTTAATGTGCAGTTTGCTTCTGAGGTAGAAATATCTGAAAGAACTGATGGATCTTCCGATGTTCCTGCAGCTTCATTGTTCTGGTTTGCTGAAATGACACTTAAAGTGCTGTCGAGGTTTTCTGAAATGATGACACCTCCTGACACGTTAGGATTTTCTGAAGTTTTGTGACACAGTTCCTCGTGTTCACTTAAACCATCCCAACTACAAGCTTTAAAATCACACCTCTGGCATTTAAAATTATCTCCTGAACTGCTGCTCTCTGTGTTGGCTTTGTCAGTCCCAGGGGATAAACCAGCCTCTCTGAGAGAAATTTCTGTATTGAGGCCATGCACCTTGTTAAGGTGTTCAAAAAGGTACACCTTGGATTCGAAGATCAGCACACAGTGACTACAATGGAAAGCCTCGACTTGGGATTCTTCAGTGACTGCTTGGCTGATGACTTGCTTGATGTGGCCAGAGGTGGAGCACTCCACTGTATCTGAGGGGGCAGGCAACAGACCAGTATAGATCAGCATAGGTCAGTATCTATTCACAAAGACGTTGCATACCTCTGTGATACATACCGTTTTCCATCTTGCATGCCTCTTTTAACCCACAGCCTTACACATTAAGTGACACACCTAGACAACTGAAAAAACAGATTATTATTTTTCTCAAGGCACAGAAGCAGCACAACATAATCCGACGCTACTTCGTTATCCGTTATTAAGTTATACACACAAGTGAATACTTAAAGAGAGCGAGAGAGCGAGATTGTACGCTTTGCTAATATTATCTTTAAATATGGCAGCACAAAGAACTCAACACCTCTATTTAACTTTCAGTGTAGCATATTCAACAGGAAGGAGACGTAAAACGAGTCAACCGAATAAACAGATCCTACCTATTTTAACAAAATGCCGAGATGTGCAACTCGCTAAAGTGCGCGATGCACGCAAGGTTTTTACTCACGCATGCACACAAAAACAGGACAAGGCTTAGGAGGCACCGTTTTGAACCGCTGCTGGAGGTCGCATGAACACGGAGCACGTTTCCGCCATTTTTCAAGCGTGTGTGACTCTCCCTGGCCTGTGCTTCCCCCACCGCAACAAAACATCTTCACTTCCGTAGAATTCACCAACCCTTCAAAATAAAACTACCTGAAAACTACCTCCGCTGTGTAAGTAATTAAAATATCAGTTATAATGTTATTTACCAGCAGTTACACGAGATTCGATATAACGACAGGATATTTTGGTTTAATACGAACTAGGATTTCTTAATTGTATTTTTTTAAATTTTATCAATTTGATAAAAAAAAATATGTGTTTGTTAATATTCACGAAAACGTATGGAGTTTTTTGTTGTTGTTTTTTTTACTTCCACGCTTAGTTCATTGTGAAATCTGGGGAAACAGTAACCGGAAGTACGTAGATTTCATACCTTAACGCCAAGCCCCCCTTTTAAAAGTCTTTTCTGTTTTTGTGATGGTGTTGTTTTCTGTTTTTATGGCCGGCGATATAGGTATTATAATGTCCAATGAAAGGTATTAACAAATCCTCCATACTGTAAGTGTTATATAGCACCGCATATTTAAATAAATGGGCGCTATTGTTATTAAAAACTTATAACAGAAATCCTTTTTTCAGGCTCGGTTTCTATCGCAGGCAGTTGGCCACGTGCTTGCAGTGACGATGCTTGCTGAGCTGCACAGGTCACAAAGATAGCAAGAAAAGCTTTGTTTTACCAATATCACCTTGGTATCCCAGAGAAATTTTATACTGATGTTGCAGACTTTTGCAGAGGGTCTGGCTTTTACAACAAGATGAAAGCTAAAACATTCTAGGGGAAAATTAAAGGATCTAGATTTGTGTCACATATCACATCTTCACAGCAGTTTTTGCTCAATATGTTTCAAATTCACTCTTTATATGTTCATGATGCGCAAATCCTTTCGAGGCAGATATCCTGCTTTAAGCAGGAGGCCGTTTGTGTAAAAAAGGAACGACCATCTCTCAAACGAGAAGGGGCTTAAGAGTTTATCTTTCACGATCTTATAATGCAGTGAATGCAGCCATTCCTCATCTCACAATGAATAGTACTCATACTAAAAAAGTACAAAATGAAAGCATGTTTTTCATTATCAACTGCACCACTTAACCAGCCACACTGCTCTGTTTCTATTCTCATTGTAGTCTTTGGGGCGATCGTGGCTCAAGAGTTGGGAGTTCGCCTTGTAATCGGAAGGTTGCCGACATACATCGCAGCTTTACGTCAACTCCGAAGCCCTTTGGAACAGGGCCCTGTGCAGCACTGTTCAGCAAGAGCAGTGAGGTTTCAGTTGTAATGCTGCTTACATTTGTCACATGTTTTTTGCATATGCAATAATGTTGCATATTCCACAGCCCTACCCTGTCTTGACAAGTAAATTTAAGAATCTGTTTAGGACTTATTTAGCTTATTACTCACTTTGAATTTTTTTTTTATTGAAACTAAGCTTCTGGCTTATTGGTGTTATTTTAGTCATTATGCAGCCGTATTGTTTGTAAAGTTGGTGAAGCCTGCAGTCGGCTGAAACTGAAGAAGTCACATAGATAAGTGATAAAATGTTTCTACTAAACGCTGGGTCCAGATGAACAGAAATAAATTTCTAGGATCCGATCAGTTTACACTGACTACTACTCCATGGTTGTTTTGTATGTTAACAAGAACAAAATAAGTGAAGTAGACTTAGAGGGCTTGTTCAAAGAGGTTTTCCAACATATGGTTTTAACCAAAAAAGCATGGGTGCTTTTTCCTTAATAAGTGCAAAAAAAGAAAGAAACAGGCAATTGTTAAGAACGCCTTAGGTGAAGCAGTGTTAGATAAACTAACAAAACACTGCTATTAAAAAAACTATTGGCATATAAAAGCTTCCATTAAGCTGAATATTATTTATATTATTGCATACATATGGTTGACAGAAAGTGACCTCTGTAGCTATTTCCCATTGAGGATTGCAAAAGAAACCACAAAAACGAATAAAACCAACTTACTGATTGTTTGTACATGTGCAGAGGAGGCAAAGTGGATATACTGGATAAAGAATGCTGAATATGGAGCTGCCATAATAAAAAATAAAAACTAGTTAGTGTGAGACCTGGTTTTTATTTAACCAGTAAGGAAATTGTGATGCACACTCCACACCAGTTGGAGGCGCTGGTCCTCCAACTTGTCTGTCAGCCTCAAAGAAGAGACGACCAATGACGACCCAGCAGGGAAGTATTGATGTGGTTGTCATCTGTCCAGTGTTTGGTCTTTTTAAAATCGGTATATTCTCTATTGTAACCTTCATTGTAAGCTTGCTTTGGCGTTATATCACACTAGAGTTAGCAAGTGTGTTGGTAGCATTCAGAGCATATTTCTCCTGTTTTGGCTTCCTGTTAAATCCAGAATTGAATTCAAAATCCTGCTCCTCACATACAAGGTCTTAAATAATCAGGCCCCATCTTATCTTAATGACCTTGTAGTACCATATCACCCTATTAGAGCACTTCGCTCTCGCTCTGCAGGCCTACTTGTTGTTCCTAGAGTATTTAAAAGTAGAATGGGAGGGAGAGCCTTCAGTTTTCAGGCCCCTCTTCTGTGGAACCAGCTTCCAGTTTGGATTCAGGAGACAGACACTATCTCTACTTTTAAGATTAGGCTTAAAACTTTCCTTTTTGCTAAAGCATATAGTTAGGGCTGGATCAGGTGACCCTGAATCCTCCCTTAGTTATGCTGCAATAGACATAGGCTGCCGGGGGATTCCCACGATGCATTGAGTTTTTCCTTTCCAGTCACCTTTCTCACTCACTATGTATTAACAGACCTCTCTGCATTGAATCATATCTGTTATTAACCTCTGTCTCTCTTCCACAGCATGTCTTTTATCCTGTCTTCCTTCTCTCACCCCAACCGGTCGCAGCAGATGGCCGCCCCTCCCTGAGCCTGGTTCTGCCGGAGGTTTCTTCCTGTTAAAAGGGAGTTTTTCCTTCCCACTGTTGCCAAAGTGCTTGCTCATAGGGGGTCATATGATTGTTGGGTTTTTCTCTGTATCTATGAAGCGCCTTGAGGCGACTTGTGTTGTGATTTGGCGCTATATAAATAAAATTGAATTGAATTGAATTATATTTTCAGTGATAGCTTAGCCTTGTTACTGTAACACCAGCTTGTCTCATGTAGGTGTGTGCAGTGTCTTACCTAAACAGCTAAAACAGTCAGGTTGTTTCAGCCAAAAGTTTCACACATCTCTGTTTCTGTTGTACCAAATGTATTTGTTTAACCTTCGTTTGCATGTGTCTTTCTGCTTCTGTGTGTGCAGAGAGACACCATGTTCCCAGCCAAGCTAGCTTTGAGCACTCTGAAAAGGATCCACCATGGAGCTTGTTATCGATGTCAATTGTTAGATTATAATATTATTTTATGCCATGTTATACCCCTAACTAAAGATTGTGAATTATTATGTAGTTTTAGTTTTCATTATTCTCCTGAATTAGAAGAAGCTGATAACTATTGCATTCGTTAAACTGATTTGCATTACATTAGACTGCTGATTTATTGTGGATGAATGATATTGTTTTATGATGTTATAAGAAATACTGTTTGCAGAAAGTCATCGCCTTATTTGTCTGATTAGAAGAGAACAGAATATACTGGAGTTTTCTGCCCCAACTCAGCAGGAGCAGATAAACGGGGAGCCAAGGTCGTAGCTTAGGCGCCGTGTGAGAGAAAAGCATGTGAATGTTTAGGCTTTTATGATAAGGTGGGAGAACCAGAGGCTATAAGAGTTTGAGCAATGCTCCACCATTTTGAGATCTGAGGCTGTCTGCATCAGTGTCCATCTCCCACGTGTGTGATCATTAAAATCATCGTTTGACTTGACCCGGCCGGACCAGTGTTGTTATTGTGGTTTTTCTCTTGTCTCCATCCCCAATATTTTGAACCATAACACTTTCTACCTGCTTCATCCAGAAGGAAGGGATACAGGCTGGAGATGGGCCCCCCTCAGACTCCCGTGTGTGGAAGAGAAAGCCTAAGAACCAATCTGCAATCTGGTCATCAATAAGACTTCTTGAAACACAGCAAAACGGGAGAAGACGGTTCAGTTTATCAGCTGCTACTATAGTAAATTCAGCACCAGTACACGTCCAACCGTACCTCCGGCTGATGAGGCTGGACAAACCTATAGGTTTGTACTTATATGAACATCACATTGTTGGGTTGTCGTGTCTTCATTCGCTCACCCCAACCAGTCGCGACAGATAGCCGTCCCTCCCTGTTAAAAGGGAGTTTTTCCTTCCTACTGTGACAAAGCAAGCTCATGTACTCAGGTTTAACTTCAGCAGGTCATTATGACCATGTCTACACATTCATTTTCTGCTATGCAATGATTTTTATCTGTGTCAGTTTAAAAGAAAAAAATTGATATCTAGAATATTGCAGAATTTTGACTTTATTCCAAACATGCACTCTTTAAGCCCAGAACAATTTTTAGCAGCATTTTCACCATGTTAACAAAACAGAACAAAACAAGAAGCTATATAACATTAATACAGTCTTCAGAAAACAAATGGCTAAAATAAGCACGTCATCTTTGACCTTGTAGAGCTATTAACTGGCACTAACAGGGAAGCATCTTTGTAAGCATGTAGCCCTAACTCATGATGTAGATAATAATTGTTAAAATTGTTCTTTGAAAGAATCCTACCAAACTGTAAAACTCTTATGTAATTACTGTGTAAGACAATGAGTCTAAAATATCTTGCCCCTGCATTTTTTCAGTGTCACTGCACAGATGCATCTAAAACCAAACCACATTTAAAATGCCACCAGATTAATGTAGATATTGGCTGCACATTCATCTCTTTGTGGGCTTTGTTTCTGTTCTTATCTTACTTCCTTGTTTAATTCCCTTGAAATTCATTGCCTTTTAATCATAGGGACATGGCTGCTGTACCTCCCCTGTACATGGAGCATTGCTCTGGCTGCTAACCCTGGATGCTTCCCAGATCTGGGCATGCTCACACTGTTTGGTACAGGTGCTCTTCTCATGAGAGGGGCCGGCTGCACCATCAATGACATGTGGGACAAAGACTTCGACAAAAAAGTAAATGAGATTTTCTTACAGCTGACTCCAAACAAAGAACAGGACATGTTTTTGCAATAAAGTAAATTAAACTTCTATTTCTAAGCAGACGTTAGACTTACCTGTGTCACTGTCACTCCCCTGCTCAAAGTGTTTATTTTTCAGCTCTGATAAATTGAAAGTGTTTGTGTTTTTGCGCAGGTGTCCCACACAGCCTCTCGACCAATCGCATCAGGAGAGATTTCTCGAATGCAGGCGCTGGTCTTCCTGGGAGGGCAGCTCTCGCTTGCACTTGGGGTTCTTTTGTGTCTCAACTATTACAGGTACTCAGAATCAATTTTATGTATGAACGTTAATGACATTTTATTAGGAAAATATAAATAGAAGAATAGGAACAGGTATATAGGTTAGATTAAATCCTCCGAGTCATGAGAAAAAAAATTTAGTGCAACAGTTGAACTGGATCACAATATTACTACAGTGTGTTAATTTTCATAGTGTAACTAAAAGTGATTATTTATCCAGTTATTTTGCAGTCTTTCCCTCACATTGTTCAAAATGCTCTCACAGTATAGCTCTGGGTGCTGCTTCTTTATCTCTTGTTATCACCTACCCACTGATGAAGAGGTTCACTTACTGGCCACAGTTTGTGTTGGGTATGTGCTGTGTAAAGTTATCTTGTAGTGTTCTTTGTCTAGAGTTAATATTTTACAGACTATCAGAGCTATAGCTGTTCTCTTGTTCTCTTCTCTCACTTTAGGACTCACTTTCAACTGGGGCGCTCTGCTCGGCTGGTCCGCTATTAAAGGCTCTTGTGATTGGTCCGTGTGTCTCCCGCTATACTTCTCAGGAGTGATGTGGACGCTGGTATATGACACAATATACGCACATCAGGTAAAGTAGTGGGCCTGAGAGATCGCACCACTTCGTTCCTATTAAACACAATTCTTTCCTTAAACCAAAGGCTGAGTGCAGTAAATGTAAAAGAACGCTCTCATACACCAACACTACCCTGAACCAATGATACCTGGCAACATGCTTTTTTTAATGCCAAATTCTGACACTGCCATTTAAGTGTTGCAGCAGAAATCATGACCAAGGTCATCAGCACCAGACCAGGAAAGCAGTTTTTCCAGTCACCTGTTGTCCAATTTAGCTTGCAAATGATAGCTTCAATTTCCTGACAGGAGCCCCCAATGTGCTTTTCTGCTGCTGTAGCCCATCGTGTTGTGCGTTGAGAGATGCTTTTTAGCAGATGTTCTTCTGAGTGGTTATTTGAGTTAACCTTGCCTTCCTATCAGCTTCCTTTCTGTCCATTCTCCTCTAACCTCAGACATCAATAAGGGATTTTTGCCCAGGTGAACTGGTATACATAATAAAGTGACTGTTGAGAACCTGTAAATTTAAGAAGAAAGGAACCGAGAAACTGAAACTAATTTAAAAACAGTTTAAACTGTGAGTACATGGTAGCTGTTCCTTTATATTTAAGAAATGCAGTTTAAGGGATTGCAGTTTACTGTGTTTACTGATGTTTTTCTTTGAGGTGAACATGAGATTAATGTGTCCTATGTTCGTTCAATCAATCAATCAATCAATCAATCAATCAATCAATCAATCAATCAATCAATCAATCAATCAATCATTATTTATAAAGCACTTTTCATACAAAAAATGTAGCACACACACACACACACACACACACACGCACACTTAAAGAGTAAAAATTGGGCTGGGTTCACATGAGCCAAGTGAGGAAACACTATAACAGGGAGCCGTCTGCACCGAGAGCCGGTCACAGACCGCAGCCTCCAGGCTGGGCACACAGCAGGAGGGAGGCAAAAGAGCCCCCCAGCCAGGCTGAGAGGACCCCCAGCGACCCAGCAGCCACGGTCGATCACAGCCCCGGTGCAGAGAGCCCCCTCCGAGGAAACACTGGAGATATGCCACAATAGGCTATATACAGGGTAAAATGATAAAATAAATAAGAAGGGGATACAATATAAATATAAATAGAGTAAGAAGATTAAAAAATGGATAAGAATAAAATCAATAAATATTAGGTAAAGCCTAAATTAATAATAAAATAGCAGGATAGAATAAATAAGCATAAAATAAATAAACGCTAAGTAAAAGCTAAATTAAAAAGGTGGGTCTTGAGCCTGTTCTTAAAAACATGTACGTTCTCTGCGGCCCTGAGCTCCTCCGGCAGGCTGTTCCACAGACGAGGACCATACCACTGAAAAGCTGCCTCTCCGTGAGTATGTGTCCTGACTTTAGGGACAATCAAAAGGCCAGTACCAGAGGACCTCAGGGTCCGCGAGGGTTCATATGGTAAAAGCAGATCTGAGAGATAAGAAGGCCCAAGACCATTAAGACATTTAAAAACCAATAAAAGAACTTTAAAATCTATCCTGAAACACACGGGGAGCCAATGCAGCGATTCTAAAACCGGTGTAATGTGGGCCCGCCCTCTGGTCTTCGTCAGCACACGAGCTGCCGAGTTTTGCAAAAGTTGTAAAGTTGAAATATTCTTCTTAGGAAGACCAGAGAGCAGGGCATTACAGTAATCAATGCGACTGGTAATAAAAGCATGCATCAGCATCTCCGTGTTGGCCCGAGAGAGAATTGGGCGGACTCTGGCTATATTTTTTAGATGATAAAATCCAATTTTGGTTACATGTTTAATATGTGGGATAAAACCAAGCTCAGAGTCAAAAATAACACCCAGGTTTTTCACTTGTAGCGAAGGACATAGTGAAAATGCCTCTAATTTAGACAAGAGTTTCTCTCTCTGAGCCTCAGGACTGACGATTAAAACTTCAGTTTTGTCCTGGTTAAGCTGTAAAAAGTTTTCTGCCATCCAAGATCTTATATCTAAAATACAGTTAAAAAGGGCATCCATTGGTCTGGTGTCATCAGGAGACACAGAGATGTACAGCTGCGTGTCATCAGCGTAACTGTGAAAGTTCACTCCATGCCTCCTGATGACACTGCTGAGAGGGAGCATATACAAATTAAAAAGTACAGGGCCTAAAACCGACCCTTGAGGCACACCACATGTCATTTTATGGATCTTAGAGGAGCATGTATCCATACTCACCATAAAAGTTCTGTCAGAGAGATAGGAAGTGAACCAGTTGTGTACAGCACCAGAGAGGCCTACCATGTGTTTCAGTCTGTTTAAAAGAATAGCATGGTCTACTGTATCAAAGGCTGCGCTTAGATCCAGTAGCACCAGGACTGAGAGCTTTTGGGCGTCCCAGTTACATCTAAGATCATTTAAAACCTTTAGGAGAGCCGTCTCTGTGCTGTGGTTCACCCTAAATCCAGACTGGAATATCTCCAGGATCTTTCTATCATTTAGAAAATCATTAATCTGAGTAAAAACAAGTTTTTCTAAGATTTTACTTAAAAATGGTAAGTTGGATACAGGTCTGTAGTTATTAAAATCATTACAATCCAAATTGCTCTTCTTCAGAAGGGGCCTCACCACCGCCGTTTTAAAGGCAGCAGGGAAGACACCCAACTGAAGAGAGCAATTCATCATGTATAAAAGCTCAGCCTCAAAAAATCCATAAAGTGTTTTAAAGAGTGAAGAAGGGATTGGATCTACAAGACATGTGGTGGGTCTCACTGTGGAGAAAACTTTCTTAAGGTTCTCACCATTAACCAGGACAAAGCTGTCCAGTGTCTCCTCAGGTACAATCGAGCCCGCAGATGTGTTTACAAACATATTGCGATTAGATAAAATATCAGATCTGATGGCGCTGACTTTTCCCCTGAAATGGTCTGCAAACTGCTCACAGAGTGAGTCTTTGGGAGCTGTTAAAATCAGGGTTAAATAAATGATCTATGGTGGAAAAGAGGACCTTGGGATTATTTTTGTTATTACTGATTATTTTGGCGAAGTATGAATTTCTTGAATTCCTTAATGTATTATTGTACACTTTAAGTTGCTCGCAAAATATTTGATGGTTGATAGTATTTTTATTTTTCCTCCACCTCCTTTCTGCTGCCCTGCAATTTCTTTTGAGTTTTTTGACTTCTTCGTTTCTCCAGGGTGATACGTGTTTTACGTTAATGTTTTTGGTGGTGAGTGGAGCAACGGAGTCAAGGCTTTTTTTCAGTTTGCTGTTGAAATGATTAAAAATCAAATCGCAGGGTGCAGGTAAAATCGCAGGGGGGCATTCGTCTAAAACCCTGGTAAAATTTGCAGCCACTTCAGAGGTTAGATAGCGCCTCCTCACAGTTCGCACCGAGGTCTCCCGCTGAATAAAACCGGTGATGTTAAAAAACACACAGTAGTGGTCAGAGACAGCCAAGTCAACAACAGAGGACACGCTGGTGGACAGCCCATGGGTGATGACCAGGTCCAGAGTGTGTCCTCTGTTGTGAGTCGGCTGTGTGACGTGCTGGGTAAAATCCAAACAGTGAAGAATGTTTAAGAATTCTTTTGATGCAGGGTCAGAAGGATGATCTATGTGCAGGTTAAAATCACCGGTTAAAATTATCATATTATATTTTGAATGTATGTTTGTTAAAAATTCTGAGAATTCCTTGATAAAAGCAGCACTGTCTTTAGGTGGTCTATAAATTGTGACAGATGAAACTGGAGGGCTGCTGAAAACAATAGCGTGGAATTCAAAAGTGGTAAAATGATCAAGTAAAATTTGTTTGGAGGTGAGTGTGTTGTTGGCTAAAGATGCAGTCCCACCACCTCTCTTACCACTTCTAACAGAAAAAGAGAAATTAAAATTTGGTGGGGAGGCCTCAGTGAGAACAAACTGGTGCATCCGAACCCAGCCATGTTTCAGTTAAAAATAAACAGTCAAGTTTATTATCTAAAATTAAATCATTAATAATAAAAGACTTGTTCAACAGAGAGCGGACATTTAAAAGTGCCATACTGATTGAGACTGGTGGATTTTTGACAATAGAGTTGAATGGATGTTGATATTTTTGAAGAGGCCGGAGGTTATTAATGTTTTTGGAGTTACTAGATTTATGATAATTCTGTTGCTCTCTGTTTGTGATTATGACGGGTATTGTGTTGACTGTGGGAGAGAGAGGTCCGAGTCCAGAGTTTTGTGTATTACTGTTAAAAGTGGAACAAATATAGGAGCTGGGACCAGGGGAACATCAGTCAGTGGCAGACAGATTTGCAGGTAATGTCAATTTGGGGTAGTGACAGGGCGATGTGCGGGAGTGCTGTACGCCAAATGCCAAATTGGCGGACAGCAAACGGCGTCCCCAGGCGTTGAGGTGGAGCCCGTCTGCCCCAAAAAGATGCCTCCTCTCCCAGAAGGCATCAAAATTGTTAATAAAACCCACGCCGTGGGAGACACAGGCGGAGGAAAGCCAGGTGTTAAGGCTGAGCAGCCGGCTGAAACGGCCTATCCCTCTGCCACAGGTGGGGGTGGGCCTGGAGATAAAAGCACTCACCTGCAACTGACCAAGGAGGCTGAAGAGTTGGAGGAAGTCCAACTTCAGCAGCTCAGATTGCTGTTTGGGGATGTCATTGGTGCCGATGTGGATGATGAGCCGGTTAACCTGTGGGTGGGATGCCAGAATGTTGGGAATTCTGTCCACTATGTCAACAACAGTGGCTCCCGGGAACGACAGCGTGAGCGCCCCCCTCATCCGCACGTTCCTGACGATGGAATCCCCGAGGACCAGCGTGGAGAGAGGAGGTGCTACCGGGGGCTGCTGGCCATCTGAGACGCCCGCGCCGCGGCACCGGGGGTGTTCAGATGGAGATGCGCCAGCCGGACTGCGTGAGTGACTCCCAGGTAGCCGCGCCGTGGGTCCTCTTCTCCGAGGAGCCGGGGTAAAGCACAGCTCTCCGCGGTGAGTTTGCACCACAGCGTCGGGTTGCCCACCGCGGCTCCGGGGGCGTAGTGGTGGAGATGGCGCAGACCTCAGCGACACAGCGGGATGGCGAGGGCTAGCGGTCAGAGGAGGAAAGTCCACAGGATCCAGGATGTTAAAGTAGGGACCTTGATTGACTATGACCTCGTGTTGTTTTGTCTTTCATAAATAGGATAAGGAGGATGACATCAAAGTAGGAGTCAAATCTACTGCACTGAGGTTCCAGGAGCAAACCAAACCCTGGCTGAGTGGCTTCGTTGTGGCCATGATGTCTGGACTGGTATTAGCTGGGGTCAATGCTGAACAGACTCTCCCTTACTATGCTGTACTCACCGGTGTAGCAATGCACCTGACAAACCAGGTGAGGATCATGGTCAACTTTAATACAACATTTAAATGAGAAACATGCACAGATTCATGTGTTTTAAGATTAGGTTTTCCATTGAAGTATATTTATTTTCTTCTCTTGTAGATTTACACATTAGACATCAACAAACCAGAAGACTGCTGGAAAAAGTTTGTTTCAAACAGAAACCTTGGACTCTTGTTGTTTTTAGGTATTGTTGTCGGGAATTTGTGGAAAGAATAAAGACAGACTCTGAAGAAATGAACAAGCCTTCATATAATTAGAGACGATGTTTTATTACATTTGTGTGTTTTGTTTTTTATGAGAAGCACTCTTTTAACAACTTATGTATTTTCAAAAATGCCAGCAAATCTAAATTGAAATTGCTGCAATAAGTTTGACCACCAGGGAGCAGTATGATTCCTCCTACCTGATGAATGTACTGTACGCCAGTGGCCTCATTACTTTGTTTTGGTCCATAAAACACATAAATATCTGGGTCTTTGCGCGACATCCTTCATAAGTCACTGGTTGACATTGGTGCTCTTTGTTTTTATTCTGGCCAGGCAGCATTTACCCACTTTACCTGTGCTTATGTGTCAGAAACCACTTCCAGTTATTAATTATAGGACTTTGGTGAGAGTCGGCATGTAGATCTGCAGACTTTACTGGTTCTTTTTAGTGCTTTTGCAACATGAGACTGCTCTCACCCATGATGTTTCAGTACTCTAAAACTTTTAAACAAATTTTAAAGAGAATTCATTTACATCCAGTCCAGTGAAAAACTAAGTTCAAGGTTCAAGGTTCTTTATTATTTGTCACATGCATAGTTACAAATAATAAAGAACCTTGAACTTAGTTTTTCACTGGACTGGATGTAAATGAATGTCCAGTGAAAAACTAAGTACATCTAAGTACATCTTCCAATATAGAAGGTATGTTTAGTTGCAATAACTTAATCATTTTCTCTATGAGTTTATCAGTTCCTTACATTGTTGTAGAGGAATTTCGGCCCACTCTTCTTTACAGTGTTGCTTCAGCTTGATATTTGCAGGCATTTGTTTATGCAAAAGTTTCTTAAGATCCCACCACAGCAATTGAATCAGGTTGAGCATGAAAAGGGGAAAAAACAAAGCTTGGACACTGCTAGCACGGCGCCCACACAAACGCAAAGCAGGGGCTGAAGCATAGCTGAATATGTTTCCAAACCAACTTCATTCTAAGCCAAAGACTAGAAAATACAGTGAAGCATAACTTCCCTTTGGTTTCACCTGCACAAGTCCAAGGTAGGTCTCCCCTGCAGAATTGGTTTTCCCTTCGTCAGGAGCAGCGCTGGGCTCTCCAAATCACGGACAAACAGTATCCCACATTCTTGATTTTTAGTTCACAAGCACTTGTTGTAATGACTAACTACTCCTGACATTTTGGAGATGTTAGCTCTTTATACAGCAAAGTTACAGCGGGATACAAATAACACCAGGCTGATACTGCCACGATTTGTTCCCCCCCATCTAAATCACGGACAAACAGCATCCCACAGTTGTTTATGTTTTTAAACCCATTTTGCACAGAGGCATTTTTTTTTTGAAAAATTTATTGATAGCAATGTTGAATATTACACAGGAAAAAAACAACTACATGTAAAATAATTACACCGTGACGCCTCTGCCTTTCTAAATGGAGGGACAGTAACTGCGTGTTTATATGTAAGCATGTAAAACCTGAAGATGGAGACAAAATACTGTTAATCTGAATAGCTGCCATTCTGCAATTCCTCTCATGTAAACAATAACATTGCCCACAGCCTGACATGAATAAAGGCACATGCCTTTAATGTTGCATGACGAACTCTGTATTCCTCGTCCACACATAAACACAAAAGATGAGTTTAAAAAAAAAAAAATCTCAGTTTTCGGTGATTTGAAACACCATTTACGTGTGGACGAAACAGCTGCGTTTTCAAAAATACCAGTGTAGGCGTGGACGTAGTGTAAAAGAGTTAGTAGTTTATTTTCTTACTACCAAGGTTATTATTGCTAACGAAAACTAACGAAATAATGAAAACTAGAAGTGAAAAAACATTTTCGTTAATGGAAATAAAAATAAAAACAAAAAAAGGAAAACTAACTAAAACTGTAATGAGTGTTCACAAAACTAATAAAAAATTAACTGCATTTATAGCAAAACTGTGTTTAGTTTTCATTGATGTGTGCGTGTCATACAATAGTCAAGGGTGAAAATGAAGTTTAGTTTCCAGATTTTTTTTGCTGTCTAATTATGCCAGCAGGTGGCAGTACGTTAGTCGAGTCGTCTGTGTTGCTGCTCCGTCCACGCGCAGAATCATGTCAGGAGAATGCGCCAGATTCCAATTTGGGATTACTTTGAATATGACTGTGTTTTGGATAAAGCAAGTGTCTTGTAGTGGAAAGAGACAAATTATGAGGGACATTTCTAAAGGGAAAAAAATTCCCACAAACCTTAAAGTGCACTTGAAAAGCTCACACAAGAAGGCTAACCTAGCTTACCATGAGAATGTAAGGGAGCACACTCAACCCTCATCCCCAGAAAACAGAAGCTAACCCCAGGCAAGGCAGCGTGATGCATCCCGATGGTAGCTGGAATCGCAACATACTCAAGGATAAGCAGAAGAGAATGACTGATATGATGAAACTGGGATTTTGTTACACTTAATTATTGCAAACACAACTAAAACTATAACTGAAACTAATCAAAACTAAACTGAAACTAAGGATTTTCAGAAAAAATAAAAACTAAACTAGCAAGAAAATTGGTAAAAACTAATTAAAACTGATATAAAATTGAAAATCTGAAGTCAAAACTAAATATAAAATAAAAACTACTGAAAATTGCAAAACTATTAAAACCCTGCTTACTACCTGCAGATTACTTGTATTTGCTCAATTGTTTACTAAATGTTTGAGGTGTGAAATAAACCGCAATTGAGCAAAATATGGGTGTGTGTGGTTGGAGGATGTGTTAGTGCGTGCGTGCGTGGGTGTGGGTGTGTGTGGTTGGAGGATGTGTTAGTGCGTGCGTGCGTGCGCGAGCAAGGGGGAGGGGGCGAAGAACACTTTTCTGTAAAACAAAGGGGGGCCCAGCAAAAAAAGTTTGGGAACCACTGCCATAGAGGATGCCAGGGTTGAAATCATGGATAAGATGTTTCAGAAAAAAGACAAGATAAAATCTAACCCACTCTAGCATTAATACTTGCATCAGCTTTAGGAAAACTACACCTAGAGGACTGGGTGGCGAGGTGAGGTTGATCCCCTCCATTAGAGTAATGAATTGTCCATAGGAATCCAAAGGACCACCAAGCAGTGTGGTAAAATTGAGGATGTAGTTGATTAGAGGGAGAAGCGTGACACAAGTCTGCCTTTTGGATGGTGTCAGTACGACTCGTTTCTCCTGAAGGTCCAAAGACACAGAGGTGATTCTCTGGGTGAGCAGCATCAAAGTGGACACTGCCAAGAACAGTCTGAAAGTGAAAGAGATATTGCTGTGATTAAATAGGATATCTGTATACATATAATGTTTTTACTTTAGATGTAAAAACATTATGTCTAACTTAGGCTAAGAGTTCATCTATAATGGTGAAGAAATGGCCTCTGACATTCATATCAGAGTCTTTTTAGTACATTAGCTGTTCTAGAGCTGTGATCACACAAAGTTGATTCTTGGAAACGGCATCTGAAAGGTTAGGCAACAACATAACAATTCTTGGAAACGAAACAAAGTCAACAGGCTGCTAAAACCACGTGATGTGGTTGAATGCTTCAAGCAACAGAGATTGTTTTATTGAAAAACACATGGTCGTTTTGAGTTTGACATATTTCACAAAAGTGTGATTAGGAACATTTTTGCCACTGTGTTTACAACCCTGTACGCGTTTGAAAACTGAAGGGACTGTGCTGTGTTCTAATCCTATCAAAGATCAGAACATAGCTTATATAACTGAGCAAGATAAATTGCTCAGGAGTTTCACCTCATCTCCCAACCGTTGTGGCAGACATCTGTCCCTCCCTGGAGGCTTCTTCCTGTTAAAAGGGAGGGTTACCTTCCCACCATCACCAAGTGCTTTGCCCATAGGGTATCATCTGATTGTTGTGGTTTTCTCTCTAATACTGTAGGGTCATTGCCTTACAACTTAAAGACCTCACTTTTGTGATTTGGTACTAAATTCAAATGACGATTTTATGTTCTACATTGTTATATTTCTAATTTCATGATGCAAATGCAAATTTCTTATGTAAATATGATCTTTCTTAAAAAAGCCGTTGTCTCTGTTGTTCTAAACCTAGTAGATACTATTAAGCATTAGTGATACCTTTGAAGGTAATCGATGCCTGGATACCATCACGGATACTTGATTTTGAAATATGTGCTAAGCATGAACTGCACCTTCTTAAAGTATCCAAAAATGTACTGCTCTGGTCACAGGTCCTCATTCTTTTTAAAGGTGCCAACTTTCTGTAACTTGTTATAGAAGAGAGAGGGGTTTTAAATATTTTTTTAAAATAAATACCATAGAGATACCATACAAATCACTGCATGCTGCATTATTTATATTTTATACAACATCCTAACTCTGAACAGGCTTGATTCATACATCTGTACACCCTAGAGAATATTCACTTACGAAAGGTTCGGAGGATATAGCATGAAAACTGTCCCATATGTTTATGTAATTTGTAATGGCAGAGTGAAATCAAGATTAATACCTGATGATGACTGGTTCGTGCAGGTAGTATTCCCTGTTAGGGCTGCCACAAACGATTATTTTGATAGTCGACTAGTCAAAGATTATTTTTGCAATTAGTCGACTAATCAGATCATGCGTCCACTGGACGTAAAAGTACATCTTATTGCACCAGCAGCATCTGCTCTTATACAACTACCATTAGCTTACAGCTTTAAGTGTTTAAGGTCTGTGCTAACTAAAAATAAAGACAAGATGGTAGTTTATTAAATTTTAATGAAATTTGCAGATTGTTTCGGTGAAGTTTAATAAACTCCTTGCTATCTAAAATATAACAGGACACTGGAGTATATTCTCGAGAATCTCACACTTCTGATAATCAGCTGTCTGCTTGACGTTTATTCAGCTATGTAAAAACTATAACTTTAATCTCACCCAAACTGATTTACTCAGGAACAAATAAAATACTAAAAAAAGCTAAACAATAACATTGTTAAGTTATCTAAGTGACTTATATATGTTTAACCTGAGTAGCGAAAGACAGCGGTGGGTCTCAGGGCACTAGTGAGCCTAGCCCCCGGCTCGCTATCGAGCTAGTGGGTAACAGACGTCTCCGAAAACGTCGGAGCGCTTTTGAAAATATGTGGTTGTCTTGATAAACTGAGCAGATATTTGAGGTTTACACAGCTACATTCTCGCCTGAACATATGTTAAACCTTTATTTTGTGACCCAGAAAGAATAATAAGAGTAATATTAAAACTAACTAGCTGCCGCCGTTTGAGCTGGGCTGCGCTATGAATTCTGGGACACTGCTTCTTCTTCTTCTTCGGGGTTTAACGGCAGCTGGCATCCTTGTACATGCAGTGCTGCCATCTTCTGTATCAGTCCGTTATTACACTCTTAAATCCTACTACTTATTCCTGCGTCTTTTGTGATCTTACAAAGCTTCAAACGACGCGTCGACTATTAAATCAGTCGTCGATGATTTTGATAGTCGACTAATCGTGGCAGCCCTATTCCCTGTACTGTATAAGTAGGTGCCAGAAGGTTTGCATAACAAATGCCCAGGTGTGGATACAGCTGTGATCTACACAGCACACGAGTAGAACAAAGGCAAGTGTGGAGGTGAACAGCTTGTGCTGTTATCCTGTTTGGTTTTCTCCAAACGTGATGCTTTGCAGTATCGCTAGACATCGCTATTGAAGCCTTTAGAGTCTCAGATGTAGCTCTTCTACATATATGTCTTTGGTTTGTCTGAGCATCTTCACCTTGTGCATTGTTTTATCACACATGTGAATCAGATCAATGAACTGCCAGACAATTTGTTTTTACAGAGGTCACCATACTTGCTGATGATTGTAGCATCTGGCTGTTACTTACCTTCTTACATCCTATAGACGCAAAGATTTAGTTTTTCCACACCGCTTCTGCATTTTGCTTACAAAAATGCACAAAAACTAATATTTCAATTCACTCATAATTTCTTTTTACCTTCAGGCTCTTGCAGACAATCATCATCCTTCATCCCGTCGTGGTCACCAGGCGCCTGATCTTGGTGTCGTTCCTCGTCTTCTGTGAGCATCTCAGATTCTTGGTTCTGCTCGAAAGGACCGTTCTCTTCTTCCTCCTTGAAGCATTCAGGAGAGTGCACTTCCTTCTTCAGACATTCTTCCTCAAGTACTGGTATTTCTGTGCAAGGTTTAGGTTCCTGTTCACTGATTTGCTGAGTGTGCACTTCTTCCCGCTTTAATTTTGTAAACGAGACACCTAAAATATCGCCGGTGATCATCTTAAGTTGTGCACAAGTGGGCGGGAGGGTTAACATATGTCTTTCAATTTTTAAACTCTCCTCTGTCCTCGTGTTATTTACATGTGCAACATTTAGCTTTGTTAAGGCTGAATTTGCCTCTATACCAACTTGATTCTTTGGATTCTGGAACAAAGGGAAGTTGCTCTCTTCAGCTAATGGGATATCACTTGCCTCAGTGCCCTTCTCCATCTTGACCGTTTTACCCTCATCTGCCTTGTTATGCATCTTGCTGTCATCATTGGCCAACTGTAAGATATGACGCAGTATGTCATCTTCTACCTTTGCCTCAATGTTCAGTGTTTTATGCTCAAGTGCTTTAACGTCTTGCTTTTGAGCTGGTGTTTCTTCATCCACTTTGAAATCATTTTCTGTCTCCATTTGTTGTTTGTCTCCAGATTCTGTGAATTCAGGTTGGGCTTGGTTTTCATTTGTCTGCCTCTCTTCCTCTGGATCGCCGTAATCCTCACATGGGGTATCTGTAATTTTCACTTCTGTTACACTTTGTTCCACATTTCCTGTCTCCATTTGTTGTTTGTCTCCAGATTCTGTGAATTCAGGTTGGACTTGGTTTTCATTTGTCTGCCTCTCTTCCTCTGGATCGCCGTAATCCTCACATGGGGTATCTGTAATTTTCACTTCTGTTACACTTTGTTCCACATTTCCTGTCTCCATTTGTTGTTTGTCTCCAGATTCTGTGAATTCAGGTTGGGCTTGGTTTTCATTTGTCTGCCTCTCTTCCTCTGGATCGCCGTAATCCTCACATGGGGTATCTGTAATTTTCACTTCTGTTACACTTTGTTCCACATTTCCTGTCTCTATTTGTTGTTTGTCTCCAGATTCTGTGAATTCAGGTTGGGCTTGGTTTTCATTTGTCTGCCTCTCTTCCTCTGGATCGCCGTAATCCTCACATGGGGTATCTGTAATTTTCACTTCTGTTACACTTTGTTCCACATTTCCTGTCTCCATTTGTTGTTTGTCTCCAGATTCTGTGAATTCAGGTTGGGCTTGGTTTTCATTTGTCTGCCTCTCTTCCTCTGGATCGCCGTAATCCTCACATGGGGTATCTGTAATTTTCACTTCTGTTACACTTTGTTCCACATTTCCTGTCTCCATTTGTTGTTTGTCTCCAGATTCTGTGAATTCAGGTTGGGCTTGGTTTTCATTTGTCTGCCTCTCTTCCTCTGGATCGCCGTAATCCTCACATGGGGTATCTGTAATTTTCACTTCTGTTACACTTTGTTCCACATTTCCTGTCTCCATTTGTTGTTTGTCTCCAGATTCTGTGAATTCAGGTTGGGCTTGGTTTTCATTTGTCTGCCTCTCTTCCTCTGGATCGCCGTAATCCTCACATGGGGTATCTGTAATTTTCACTTCTGTTACACTTTGTTCCACATTTCCTGTCTCCATTTTTTGTTTGTCTCCAGATTCTGTGAATTCAGGTTGGGCTTGGTTTTCATTTGTCTGCCTCTCTTCCTCTGGATCGCCGTAATCCTCACATGGGGTATCTGTAATTTTCACTTCTGTTACACTTTGTTCCACATTTCCTGTCTCCATTTGTTGTTTGTCTCCAGATTCTGTGAATTCAGGTTGGACGTGGTTTTCATTTGTCTGCCTCTCTTCCTCTGGATCGCCGTAATCCTCACATGGGGTATCTGTAATTTTCACTTCTGTTACACTTTGTTCCACATTTCCTGTCTCCATTTGTTGTTTGTCTCCAGATTCTGTGAATTCAGGTTGGGCTTGGTTTTCATTTGTCTGCCTCTCTTCCTCTGGATCGCCGTAATCCTCACATGGGGTATCTGTAATTTTCACTTCTGTTACACTTTGTTCCACATTTCCTGTCTCCATTTGTTGTTTGTCTCCAGATTCTGTGAATTCAGGTTGGACTTGGTTTTCATTTGTCTGCCTCTCTTCCTCTGGATCGCCGTAATCCTCACATGGGGTATCTGTAATTTTCACTTCTGTTACACTTTGTTCCACATTTCCTGTCTCCATTTGTTGTTTGTCTCCAGATTCTGTGAATTCAGGTTGGGCTTGGTTTTCATTTGTCTGCCTCTCTTCCTCTGGATCGCCGTAATCCTCACATGGGGTATCTGTAATTTTCACTTCTGTTACACTTTGTTCCACATTTCCTGTCTCCATTTTTTGTTTGTCTCCAGATTCTGTGAATTCAGGTTGGGCTTGGTTTTCATTTGTCTGCCTCTCTTCCTCTGGATCGCCGTAATCCTCACATGGGGTATCTGTAGATTTCACTTCTGTTACACTTTGTTCCACATTTCCTGTCTCCATTTGTTGTTTGTCTCCAGATTCTGTGAATTCAGGTTGGACGTGGTTTTCATTTGTCTGCCTCTCTTCCTCTGGATCGCCGTAATCCTCACATGGGGTATCTGTAATTTTCACTTCTGTTACACTTTGTTCCACATTTCCTGTCTCCATTTGTTGTTTGTCTCCAGATTCTGTGAATTCAGGTTGGGCTTGGTTTTCATTTGTCTGCCTCTCTTCCTCTGGATCGCCGTAATCCTCACATGGGGTATCTGTAATTTTCACTTCTGTTACACTTTGTTCCACATTTCCTGTCTCCATTTGTTGTTTGTCTCCAGATTCTGTGAATTCAGGTTGGACTTGGTTTTCATTTGTCTGCCTCTCTTCCTCTGGATCGCCGTAATCCTCACATGGGGTATCTGTAATTTTCACTTCTGTTACACTTTGTTCCACATTTCCTGTCTCCATTTGTTGTTTGTCTCCAGATTCTGTGAATTCAGGTTGGGCTTGGTTTTCATTTGTCTGCCTCTCTTCCTCTGGATCGCCGTAATCCTCACATGGGGTATCTGTAATTTTCACTTCTGTTACACTTTGTTCCACATTTCCTGTCTCCATTTGTTGTTTGTCTCCAGATTCTGTGAATTCAGGTTGGGCTTGGTTTTCATTTGTCTGTCTCTCTTCCTCTGGATCGCCGTAATCCTCACATGGGGTATCTGTAATTTTCACTTCTGTTACACTTTGTTCCACATTTCCTGTCTCCATTTGTTGTTTGTCTCCAGATTCTGTGAATTCAGGTTGGACGTGGTTTTCATTTGTCTGCCTCTCTTCCTCTGGATCGCCGTAATCCTCACATGGGGTATCTGTAATTTTCACTTCTGTTACACTTTGTTCCACATTTCCTGTCTCTATTTGTTGTTTGTCTCCAGATTCTGTGAATTCAGGTTGGACGTGGTTTTCATTTGTCTGCCTCTCTTCCTCTGGATCGCCGTAATCCTCACATGGGGTATCTGTAATTTTCACTTCTGTTACACTTTGTTCCACATTTCCTGTCTCCATTTGTTGTTTGTCTCCAGATTCTGTGAATTCAGGTTGGGCTTGGTTTTCATTTGTCTGCCTCTCTTCCTCTGGATCGCCGTAATCCTCACATGGGGTATCTGTAATTTTCACTTCTGTTACACTTTGTTCCACATTTCCTGTCTCCTGTTCTCTTGCAGTCTCTAGCAGCACAAGCTCCGCTTGTTTTTGCAGCTCTTTTTGGACAGTAGAGTTTGGTTTGGCATTTTCATGTTGAATGTCTGATTCGGAAGTCTGGCCAGGACTTTCTCCGTTGGTTTCCTGGCATTCCCTGATCTGGAGTGCACTTTTCTCTGTGGTATAGTTTTCTTCCAGGTTCTCAGCTTGCGGAACCTCATCACAGTCTGCAAAAAGGTCCTCCATTTCTACATCTTCTCTCTCCTTATCTAGCTGGTCCATGTTAGACAAATGTTCCTCTTCTTCTTCTGTTACTGGCACATTATCAATGCTTGCCTCCAGCTGATCAAGGCTCCCCTGACCCACGAGTTCATGATTCTTCATGACCTGCATAGACAGAATCAAGGTCCAAATTATGATACACTTTTCCATCACATTATATTGGGGTGGGGCACTGATGATGTGGAAGCCTCAAAAACTCATTTATCCAATATAATACACTTGGAGTTATGGGGTTGAGATAAGACTCCCAGTCCTATAGTTTATGGGAAGACAGACATGACATAGTAAACACTTTCCTTGTGAGTTTATGGGCTTAGTCACTGATTTTGGAAGCATACTGAATAAAACATTACTACAACTATTTTGCAAATCATGTTTAAATTGCTTAAAAATGTTGGATTATCTTTTGTCTGCTTACTGCATAGAGATAGCAGTTTCACTGTCAGCCCCTCTCCTTCTCACCACAACTTATTCTTTGAAATAGAAGTGGGCGGTATAAACGGTATACGGTAGAAACGATATAAATTTGGCCAACGGTAGAGATTTTGACTATACCGCTCTACCGCGATAGCGTATGTTGATGGTGTCATCAAGCTGCGCCTGTTTTGGTTGAAAGCATTGCAGCGACTAAAAACAACATCATCTGCAATTTTTACTGAGCGACAGTAATAGCAAAGAGACAAAGCACTTTTGGAATATGGGGATAGCCAAAAACCCCACTCCTCCACTTCCGTCCCATTGATTCATTAATGCTGAATTCTCTCGCAGCTGCTATATTCCCATGTTGTTGCAGTATATTAATGACTAACCTCGTATTGTGGATGGATTATCTCAGTTGTTCTCCTGACTGAAGTTTGGTCCGTTTACAGCATCCTGCCATGCAATTGCATTTGTCCCTAACCACTAGAAACCCTCACGTTAACTTTTATCGAGTGGGAAAAAGTTGGCATTCATCCTTCCGCTTCACTGTGCTAATGTTATGCTAACGTAGCTGTGTCGCTAGCAATCACGTAGGACATCATTATATACCAGCTAGCCCAACTTCAGTAACCTTACAAATGTCATTGCTGTTTAGTTTTCTGTCTTCATTTATGTTGGAAGTGATAGCAGAGCTGTACATTTAAATTTTTTCAGAAATCTCTCAGTCAGAACATGCTATATGATGTTTAGGTGGAAGCTAGCGAGCAAATTTCCTGCTAACTTCTAACTCCATTCAATTTAATAGATTCTGTTTTCATGGATGCCTGGATGTTAAACTTAATTGTTACACCTGGTAGAGCAGAAACGCTGATCATTTTATTAAAGATGAAAGAATTGCGATAGTTTGTAACTCTCAGTGACGCTGCAGTGTTTGACTTTGGGACCTGAAGTGGACGGAGTTTTGGATTACTCCGCAAGGCTCCTGACTACGGCAGCCGTAATGCTCCGGCAATCCATCAAGCGGTGCGCTTTCATAGCTCTCCAAAGTCGTACTAAAACATTTTTTGATTTCTACGCACCGTGTAACACAAAATCGGTTTGAGGTCAGTAAGCACAACCAGAATTCATACATAAGGCACACTGTCGATTTTTGAGAAAATTAAAGGATTTTAAGTGTGCCTTATAGTGTGTAAAATACGTTATACAGAAGAAAAGAATATATCCTGATATATATCGTTACCGCACATGCTTCAAATTATACCGTGATATGGATTTTAGGCCATATCGCCCAGCCCTACTTTGAAACTAAGATGGTTGTGGTGAAAATGCTAATCTTGGGGCATCAAAACACAATTTCAGAAACCAACGGATCGTGTCACAGTAGTTGTCCATGTCCATCTTTGACATTACTTATGGTTTAATCCCTGTAAATGTAGCACTTTTTAATAGCCAAGGAATTGGGGTAGGATATGCACTGCATCACTCCATTAGGTGCAACCTTAATCAATATTAAACCGATTTGTGGCAAAGTTTTTGGACTACAAAAACATTCAGACTAAAGGAATCAAATGGCCCAGTGCCAATGTCTCTGTAGCCAATGTGATATGTGAATAAAACCATTCTTTTGCAAAAGTAAGTCCACTGTCTATATGTAGCTTGTGAAAGTGATGCAGTGCTATTAAACAAGATACATGGTTGACATTTAAAAATGTCATTCTGATGAATTCTTTATGTTAATTTATATATCTATTCATATTTTTAGGATGTATGCTCCCACTCTCTTTCGTTGGCTACTCCCTTCAAATACCAGACATGTTGACATCTGACATCTAATTGCTGTTTACATTTTTTATAGGCTTAAATAACTTAATTCTTCATTCAACTTCATTTTCTCTTGATTTTCTAGATCTTCATGGTTATGACAGCAGTGTGTAGAACAAAAGCACCGTCCGCCCATCAGTTAAAGAGAATACCTTTTTTGACCCAAAGATGATGCCTTGATGGCAACGTGACAGCTTGGGGCGACGAACCTCTATTGGCACTACACGTTCCCCTGTAAAGAAAAAAAAAAAGGAAAAAAGGGAATGCTTATGTGACAGCGTCAGGTATCGGAAAGCAGAACACGTTCCTACAAATCCTGCAAATGCTCCAACATACCACGATGCAAGACAATGTGATCAATCATGTTGTTCTTGTTCTTAGTTTGGTACAGACAGAAAGGGCAGCAGAGGTCCTTCTGATGAGTAGGCTTTGACTGGCAGGTAGAGTGACCCGTCTCCATGTGCATTTCCAGAGTTTTCCTAATGACAACAGGAGAAATCAGTGATAACATTGCAAATCTGTCGGTGTTTGGTGACAACTCGTGTTGAGTAATGAGTAGAAATGACAAATTCAAGATGTCTGTCAAGTCAAATACCTCATAAAACTCATCCAAGTTATTCCCATACATTTAAAATAATTGACAACAATGTCTAAATTTGAATAAAAGAAGCTTCTTCTTCAAAAAGGGTCCAAACAGCAGATAGCGCGGCATGTTTGATTTAGCACACTTTTATGCCAGGTTCTCTTCCCGATGCCACCCCAAAGGGATTTGTGTCTCCTGCTTGAGGCAAACCAGGAATGCATTATGTCACCTGACTATAGAAACTAGTCAGATCCTGCGCATGTGTGATGATGCAGAATTAAAAGTATCAATTATTACTCATCCTGAATGCAAATGCGAGAATAAATGCAACATTTAAAACAAATGTGAAAACGAATATTTACTAGGGCTGCTCGATTATGGCAAAAATTATAATCACAATTATTTTCACTGAAATTGAGATCTCGATTATTTGACGATATTTATTTAACAATAACAATGTATTGAATAATGACTTTAAAGATTGTCAAAAAATAATATAAAATAGTGTGCAAATACTGATAACAGTGCAAATGTTTGCAATATAAAAAATAAATGAAAAATGTAAACATCTATGTTTAGTGAACTTTGCAGTGTTGCTCTGTGGTGCAGCTACGACACTGTAGCAAAGTTTACACACTATGTCTACTTGATCCACGTCTGACTCCGCCAACCCATAATGTTTCCACACCACTGAAGTTTTTTTTTTACCTCTCTTTTCAACCAACAGCAGTCACTCTCCTCTCCAAATAACTTCTGCTTAGCTTTCGGAGCTTCCCTCGGGTCCTCTTAATTGTTGTGACACGTGTTCGAAATGCAGAGAGGTGCGCTCGATTTGCCACACGGAGCAGCGCGAGAGTAAAGCACGAGGGAGGGGCTAATAATCGGCTCAGTCATTTTTAATGATTGTTTAAAGCCCAGATCGTAATCGTGATTAAAATTCGATTAATTGAGCAGCCCTAATATTTACATAAAAAAAATATATATATATATTTTTTTTAAATCTTGAGATAAAGAAGCTTTTCTGCAAAGGTTTTCCAATACCCAGATAGGCACTGTACTTTTTCAGACTAAACAAGACCAACTGTTAAAATTTCCATTTGGCTATGTTACTTTTTAAGTGAGCCCACAAGAAGAAGAAGAAGAAAAAAGCGTGGCAAAATGGTGTGACTGCTTTAATATATGAGCTTAAATTTGTCTATTATCAATACTTTTTTTTAGTTTAGTTTTTAACAATAAAAAAAGCCCAAAGTTCTTACTTGTGTTTTAATCCAGATGTGGAGCTATTGTCCAGTTTCTTGATGGCTGCGTGGCTGTGCTCATGGGAATGCAAGCCTTTCAATGACATAAACATCCGGCCGCACTGTTTACACGTGTGTTTGTCTCCATTCGATTCTAGTTCTGGCTGCTGTACATCAGAGAGTTCTGATGTAGCGGCGCTCTGTACTCGTGTCCCGTTCCAACGATTAACCTCGTTCACAGTTTCCAATGTGGTCATTTCATCTTGCCTGCAGGGCTGGGAAAAAAAAAAAAAAAAAAAAAAAAAAAAAATCACAGTAATGGTCAAATAACACGAGTAGATCAGAAGACAAAGAGCGTAGACAGGAATTACAGCGTCAACTTACCTCGCTGGATTCTTGCTCTAGTGTTGTGCTAATAAGCGACTCCTTTCTCTGCGCAGCCTTGGCCTTCTTTAGCATCCTTGCTCTGTGGCGATCCATGTGATAACACAACTTTCTAATCCCATTTAATTGTGTGTTGCAGTGGTCACATTTGTAAACCCCTGTGGTTTTCATTGTCTTCGATCCTAGTGACAACACAGTAAAGTCCAATTTCCACTCTGAGCGGTGAAAAGTACTATAGTGGTCAATGAGCAGCTGCGACGACTTGAATGTTAATTCTGGACATTTCAAACATTTAACCTTTGTGCTGTTGCCTGATTTAAGTACGTTGCTGGGAGAGTTCCATTTACGCTTATTATATTTCTCAAGAAGTTTGTAAATACTGACTGCATCCAATTTGTGAGTATTTTTGTAGTGGCGCTGGAGGTATTG
Source organism: Mchenga conophoros (assembly GCF_057382185.1). Classification (NCBI taxonomy): domain Eukaryota; kingdom Metazoa; phylum Chordata; class Actinopteri; order Cichliformes; family Cichlidae; genus Mchenga; species Mchenga conophoros. The sequence continues at coordinate 30,366,911 of NC_140537.1, read as the reverse complement.
ATATCGTCCTTTATAGGTGCACATCTGGCACTTGTACAACTGTTTGTTGCTGCTTTTTTCTGCTGTTATGCTAGACTTCAATGTCTTATGCAGACATTTTTGGAGCTGCTGTTCTGGTTTTTGTTCTTGTTCATATCTTTCAATTACAGCTTCCGGGTGTTTCAATCCACAGTGAGTGTGGAGACCCTTTTTGCTATTAAAATTTGCAGAGCAGTAAAGGCACTTGAACACTTTGGAGGACAATGAGCCGGGTCTGTCACTTTGGTCTTCCACCCGCCAGCTTGCGCTTGTTTTCTTGGAAAGTTTTGCACTCAAAGGATGAACCATTCGGTAATGGTGTGCCAGATCTGACAAAGATTTAGATTTAAAAGAGCATCTTTTGCAAGACAAACCAGCTCTATTTTGTCCGTATCTTTGGGATAGCAATCTGTTTTCAGTGCCATTGCCTCCACTCTGCTCTAGATCAGGCTTCTTCTTTTTACAATGGACCATTCCAGGACCGACATATAACTGAAAACTTACATACTCAACGCAGGGGACACGTCCTAGGTGGCGTTCCTCGTAGTGCTCATAAACTGCTGCAGCTTTTTCATGTCTGAAAACACAGAATTCACAATAATAGCCGGGCTCTAATAATCCTTGTCTAAAATAATATCTTAAAATATCTGTGACTGTACGCTTTACTTTGTGAATTTTCCTTAAATGCGTCTTCAGAGCATATATCACGTCAGTTTTGTATGCGCATGCGTAACAGTTCAGGGACCTCTTTCTGTGTGGGGTTGTCACTGAGGGTGTTGCTGAAATGACCAAAGACTTTGAATGCTTCCTTGTTTTTTTCTTTTTCATTTTCAGCTTGAGGATTTCCTGAGCAGCTTCTTCATTTTGAGTGGATGTTAGAAGAGATTTCTGTGCCTGATTGTGGATCTTAGATGTATGCAGAAGGACTTCTGAAGTCTTCGCCTTAAATCCATGATGTATTCTGCTGTAATGGTGCATTACGTGATCCAAAGTACTATGCCTGTAGTTACAAAAGTGGCAAAAAAATGCTTTTTCTTCACCTTCATTTATTATAGGAGGAGGTAGACGGGAAGAAGAGGAATCCTTTGCATTTGCTTTCCTGATTTCATCATGGATTAAAGCTGTATATTCAAGAACACACTTAGTGCTGGAATTACACTTTCGATGAACCTTAGCCTGATGGTTAATTACTCCTTTTACAGATGGATTTCCAAAGTTGCATTTGTGGCAGTAAAACAAGTTTTCTGGACATGCGTAGGACTTGTTCTGTCTCTCTCCTGTTTCTGAGGCATCTGCTGTGTAATCCTCCTTATACAGATCTTCTTTTTCCCTACACATCTTCACTTGTTTACTAGTATTAAATTGGGAAGATGAAGGACTTTTTGACATCTTAGATTCACTCTGACGTTTCTGCATCTCAGCACTGTACCCTAGGACATCATCAGTACCTATTGGTGCATCCATAGAATGTTTTGCATAGTGATGACCAAGGATACTCTTAACCTTGGTACTTGTGTAACTGCAGAACTGGCAGTAAAATGTTTCATTTGGTAAACTGGATGAGGAAATGTCCAGTCCAGTAGTAATTTCATTACTGGATTTTGTTGGAAACTTCGAAGATTCCCCTTTCGTGGTTTGGGAAGATTCTGAACGATTCTTACAGGCTTCTGGTGTGGTCTCTGAATGATCTACTACAATCACAGAATCTGAACACTTCTCAGATGTCATCTCTGATGCTGCATGTGATGTGGGACAAGCGGACTGTTTGATTTTATCTAATGTGATTACTTCATCTGGGTGGCTTTTTTGGTAGTGAACATCTAGACTCAGCTGAGACGATTCCTCTTGGCATTCAGACATTGAATATCTGCAGAACAATAAGGAATTCTCCACTTCATATGTTGCATGCTTTGCCTTGTAATGTTCTTTCAAAGACTTCAATAGATTGATAGTAAATTTACAAAGAAAGCATTTGAAAACCAAACTGAGGCCACATGATTTCATGGCAAATACATCTGGGGCATCTGGATGATTTTCCAAGTAGTGCCTCTTGAGGTCAGCTGTGCTTAAAAACTCAACTGGACACTCCAAGCAACGAAAGGTGGCACTGTGATCACTTGCGTCCTGAATGTAGACAGAATTGTATCTGATATAAGGGTGGTCACTTTGATAATGGGCAGAAATTCGCCTGATGCCTACGTCACTGTAGTCACAATGTTTACAAGAATACACTTTTGCCGCGTCTGCCTCGTCTTCATCTTCGCTGACTTCGCTGCTGGATGACTGTTGTCTATTTTCATTTTCCGTGAGCATCTCTTCGTTATCCAACTTGGCTTTTTTGACAGGATGACCTTTTAAACTTTTACCACTGGATCTCTTCACAGCACTGTCAGGAACAGTTTCCTTTCTGAATTGTTCCGGAGTTTTAGTCAAATCAGTAGTCAAGTCAGTGTGCAAAAAAGGGTACGACTTACTTCCGGTGATATCTATCACAGACTTTGCTGTGACTTTAAACACACCACTACTGTTTGGACAGGAGCTTGAAGGAGATTCCTGCAAAATTTTCAGGTCCTTTAATGTGCAGTTTGCTTCTGAGGTAGAAATATCTGAAAGAACTGATGGATCTTCCGATGTTCCTGCAGCTTCATTGTTCTGGTTTGCTGAAATGACACTTAAAGTGCTGTCGAGGTTTTCTGAAATGATGACACCTCCTGACACGTTAGGATTTTCTGAAGTTTTGTGACACAGTTCCTCGTGTTCACTTAAACCATCCCAACTACAAGCTTTAAAATCACACTTCTGGCATTTAAAATTATCTCCTGAACTGCTGCTCTCTGTGTTGGCTTTGTCAGTCCCAGGGGATAAACCAGCCTCTCTGAGAGAAATTTCTGTATTGAGGCCATGCACCTTGTAAAGGTGTTCAAAAAGGTACACCTTGGATTCGAAGATCAGCACACAGTGACTACAATGGAAAGCCTCGACTTGGGATTCTTCAGTGACTGCTTGGCTGATGACTTGCTTGATGTGGCCAGAGGTGGAGCACTCCACTGTATCTGAGGGGGCAGGCAACAGACCAGTATAGATCAGCATAGGTCAGTATCTATTCACAAAGACGTTGCATACCTCTGTGATACATACCGTTTTCCATCTTGCATGCCTCTTTTAACCCACAGCCTTACACATTAAGTGACACACCTAGACAACTGAAAAAACAGATTATTATTTTTCTCAAGGCACAGAAGCAGCACAACATAATCCGACGCTACTTCGTTACCCGTTATTAAGTTAAACGCACAAGTGAATACTTAGAGAGAGCGAGATTGTACGCTTTGCTAATATTATCTTTAAATATGGCAGCACAAAGAACTCAACACCTCTATTTAACTTTCAGTGTAGCATATTCAACAGGAAGGAGACGTAAAACGAGTCAACCGAATAAACAGATCCTACCTATTTTAACAAAATGCCGAGATGTGCAACTCGCTAAAGTGCGCGATGCACGCAAGGTTTTTACTCACGCATGCACACAAAAACAGGACAAGGCTTAGGAGGCACCGTTTTGAACCGCTGCTGGAAGTCGCGTGAACACGGAGCACGTTTCCGCCATTTTTCAAGCGTGTGTGACTCTCCCTGGCCTGTGCTTCCCCCACCGCAACAAAACATCTTCACTTCCGTAGAATTCACCAACCCTTCAAAATAAAACTACCTGAAAACTACCTCCGCTGTGTAAGTAATTAAAATATCAGTTATAATGTTATTTACCAGCAGTTACACGAGATTCGATATAACGACAGGATATTTTGGTTTAATACGAACTAGGATTTCTTGATTGTATTTTTTTTAATTTTATCAATTTGATAAAAAAAAAAATATGTGTTTGTTAATATTCACGAAAACGTATGGAGTTTTTTGTTGTTGTTTTTTTTACTTCCACGCTTAGTTCATTGTGAAATCTGGGGAAACAGTAACCGGAAGTACGTAGATTTCATACCTTAACGCCAAGCCCCCCTTTTAAAAGTCTTTTCTGTTTTTGTGATGGTGTTGTTTTCTGTTTCTATGGCCGGCGATATAGGTATTATAATGTCCAATGAAAGGTATTAACAAATCCTCCATACTGTAAGTGTTATATAGCACCGCATATTTAAATAAATGGGCGCTATTGTTATTAAAAACTTATAACAGAAATCCTTTTTTCAGGCTCGGTTTCTATCGCAGGCAGTTGGCCACGTGCTTGCAGTGACGATGCTTGCTGAGCTGCACAGGTCACAAAGAAAGCAAGAAAAGCTTTGTTTTACCAATATCACCTTGGTATCCCAGAGAAATTTTATACTGATGTTGCAGACTTTTGCAGAGGGTCTGGCTTTTACAACAAGATGAAAGCTAAAACATTCTAGGGAAAATTAAAGGATCTAGATTTGTGTCACATATCACATCTTCACAGCAGTTTTTGCTCAATATGTTTCAAATTCACTCTTTATATGTTCATGATGCGCAAATCCTTTCGAGGCAGATATCCTGCTTTAAGCAGGAGGCCGTTTGTGTAAAAAAGGAACGACCATCTCTCAAACGAGAAGGGGCTTAAGAGTTTATCTTTCACGATCTTATAATGCAGTGAATGCAGCCATTCCTCATCTCACAATGAATAGTACTCATACTAAAAAAGTACAAAATGAAAGCATGTTTTTCATTATCAACTGCACCACTTAACCAGCCACACTGCTCTGTTTCTATTCTCATTGTAGTCTTTGGGGCGATCGTGGCTCAAGAGTTGGGAGTTCGCCTTGTAATCGGAAGGTTGCCGACATACATCGCCGCTTTACGTCAACTCCGAAGTCCTTTGGAACAGGGCCCTGTGCAGCACTGTTCAGCAAGAGCAGTGAGGTTTCAGTTGTAACGCTGCTTACATTTGTCACATGTTTTTTGCATATGCAATAATGTTGCATATTCCACAGCCCTACCCTGTCTTGACAAGTAAATTTAAGAATCTGTTTAGAACTTATTTATTTTATTTCTCACTTTGAATTTTTTTTTATTGAAACTAAGCTTCTGGCTGATTGGTGTTATTTTAGTCATTATGCAGCCGTATTGTTTGTAAAGTTGGTGAAGCCTGCAGTCGGCTGAAACTGAAGAAGTCACATAGATAAGTGATAAAATGTTTCTACTAAACGCTGGGTCCAGATGAACAGAAATAAATTTCTAGGATCCGATCAGTTTACACTGACTACTACTCCATGGTTGTTTTGTATGTTAACAAGAACAAAATAAGTGAAGTAGACTTACAGGGCTTGTTCAAAGAGGTTTTCCAACATATGGTTTTAACCAAAAAAGCATGGGTGCTTTTTCCTTAATAAGTGCAAAAAAAGAAAGAAACAGGCAATTGTTAAGAACGCCTTAGGTGAAGCAGTGTTAGATAAACTAACAAAACACTGCTATTAAAAAAACTATTGGCATATAAAAGCTTCCATTAAGCTGAATATTATTTATATTATTGCATACATATGGTTGACAGAAAGTGACCTCTGTAGCTATTTCCCATTGAGGATTGCAAAAGAAACCACAAAAACGAATAAAACCAACTTACTGATTGTTTGTACATGTGCAGAGGAGGCAAAGTGGATATACTGGATAAAGAATGCTGAATATGGAGCTGCCATAATAAAAAATAAAAACTAGTTAGTGTGAGACCTGGTTTTT